>NC_046317.1:75485386-76085643 GCF_009819535.1 Lacerta agilis
ATAGATCAACTAGCATTGTAGCATCATTGAATTAATGAAGTTTCAAAAGCTGGAACCAAGCAAACATGAAACATTTCTTCAGAAGCAACTGAATATGACAAAAAAAATCCCCCTCACTTAATTTTTAAAATTTATTTTAGCCACTGCCTGGGACTTCCGGCGGCGACGCAATCGCCGGGTGGTCGAGGGCTGCTTCGGCTCCGAAGCGCCCTGTCCATCCCGGGGGTTAGGAGCCCCGCTACCGCAAAGCGGGGCTCCGGTTGGGGTGCGGGAAGAGCGTCCCGCACCCTGGGCTCCCTGGCAGCGCCCGCGGAGGCTCCGAACCCTTCCCTCGCTCCCCCTGTAAGGGGGGAGTGGGGGTGAAGGGACAACGGAGCCGGGCTTCGGGGATATGCCCCAACCGGGATGCAAATGCGGCGACAAAGCCCGCGGTGAGCGTCTAAGTTCTACCTGTGAAGAATGGAGCTAAAGGAACCCGGTGGTCGTGAGTAAAGAATCTGATTAGAAATCGTGCTTTAGGAACGATCCGGGGGGAAGGGGAAAGGCAGCCTGCCTCCCTCCCTTCGAGCTGAAGAATGTAACCAATTTGAGTGATTACTGCTACTGAACTGGTTACAATGTATTTAAAATTGACACATGAGACTGGCAAAAAAATTTTTCGGGAAGCTAACTAGAGGAAAATATCTCCATTTAAAGTTGCGGTATTTGCGCTCCAGCTCAGAAAAATGGCGACGAACAAAGAGGGGAGTAGAAATATAACACCCACTTCCTCCTCCTCTGCCAGTATGCTGGGCTTCGTCCTTGAACTGGTATTGAACTCTGGACTAACGGATGAACAGAGACTCACTGCCTTGAAGGTGGAACTGCTCTATAGAAAAGTCAAAGTCTTGTGTGGGGGTCTGAAAGGGAACCAATTGCCCACAGAGGAGGCTTCTAAAATTTTTGACACTTTGGAAGAATGCCTTGCCAATGAGCTGAGAGGGTGGATGGAAAGATGGAGAGAAATGAGTGAGCTACTTCGGAGAAGAAATTCGCTTTTTGGGGGTGGCAGCCCCAAGGCGACGTCAAGATTTTTTATATCCAGTCCCCGAGGTGTGAGCTCGGGGGCCAGGGACAGAGAATTAAGGTATCTACAAGAAGAAAAGGAATGTTACAAAGAACCGAAGAAGCTGAGAGATGATGAGATGGACACCTCTGAACTCGTGGCAAGGAGAGGTTTGGACTGTGCCTGGATCTGTGGACGTTGGGAGAGAGAAGTTACATGGATGTTCAGTGCTGATGCCACTAGGAGAAGAATAATGGACAGAGGGGGTGTGGGGTGAAGCATTAAATAAAACTTAAAGTAGCCTGAGATGGTAATTTGAAATTGGAGGGTGAACACTGTCAACAATATTTTGTTATACTTTTATTTGAACATGAAAGGAGATATTTCAAGTTTTTATGTTATTAGCAGCAATCTTAAGGATAGAAGAAATAGACTTGAAGCGAATGATTTGTGAAGATCTGTGAATGTGGAGTATAAGTAAAGTGAATTTAAGTGGATCAAGTTTATGGATTAAGAGGAGTAAGATTAAGATGTAGATTAAGATAAGAAATAGATAAGATTAAATCAAGAAGAATTATGACGAGGTATCATTATGGCGATGCATTCTTAGTAAAATGTTGAAGAGATAATCGAATGTAATTATATAATTGAATTTAATTTCTTTTTCTTTTTTCAGGAGAAATGGTTATAAAATAGATTAAGGATATCAAATCGAAGGTGAAAAGGCAGGGGAAGTCAATGGTCAAGATATGGAAATAGAAATTTTTTTTTTCCTAGAAAGATGCTATAAGAAAACTTGACATTGTTTGTATTTGATATATTTGTTTTGCATTTGTTTAATTGTAGGTGTGGGTGTGGGTATATGTTGTTATAGAAAAATGCCAATAAATTCTTATAAAAAAAAAAATAAATAAAATTTATTTTAGCCACTGCCATTGGTTGTGGCAGTTGTAGTACTCCACTCGATGGATGCTGGCCACAGACCATCATTCTTCCCTTCCCAAAATGCCCCCAATGATGCCAGGTCAGAATGTAGCTTTGTTTAGGGCCATGGGTGGGGAGGTGTAACATCAGCAGCCATAAAGAGCTCTTGTCAGGGAATGGTCTGAAGCAGAGTATGGGAGAAAGCAGTCACAGGCAGATCAGCTTTCCTCAGAAGAGGAGCCGGAGGGGGAAGATTCGCCCTCCTCATTTCCAGTGGTCTCAGAAGCAGGGAGAGACACAGACACAGAGCAGATTAGACAGGAGTTACCTACCTACGAAATAATGACAAGAGAAACAGAAAGGAGGGGACAGATAGCAGAGAGGTCATTAGAGAGTGTGGGGGACCCTCCCTCCCTACAAACTAGGAGATCCGAACGTATTAGAGAACAAAGGATGCAGAGAGGAGGAGGGACTTTCCATTGGCGCCTATTCTGTTGCGGAAGACGGAAGAAGTAGCCTTGTGGAGGGATGTGGATTTTTGCTTGCAACTTGATGCCTGAATAAATAGCACTATAAAATATAAACTGCTCGTTAATTCTTATCTGTGAAGTTACCGAAGGGGGAGGCGGACTCTCCACGCATGACAGTTCTGCTGCCATCACTGCAGGCAGCAACAAATGTAAAGTTAAACTGGAGAGGGGGAAATGCTGGTGGCATAGCATGGGGAAACCACAGGGGCGGTTGCCCTGGGCGCAAAACCGCACCTGTTCGCTTTGATTGTAACACTGCAGCTTTTTTTTTTTTTTTAAACTTGGCTGCTGATGTTTGTCTTTTGCTCACCACTGCTGCTTATTCTCTTCCACTGTGAACACTTACCAGTTTTCAACAGAAAAATAAAATGCAGCTGCAGTAGTTTACAAGCCACAATAAATGTCCAGTTATGAATGGAGAGCTGGGAATGAAAAGAAAAAAAATATCTCTCAAAGAAACAAGACGAACCAATGTGTTTTGTGGAGCTAATCGATATCTCCATCAGGAAATAATATTGGGGCACACAATCAATTCATTTTTACTGAGAATATTATTTTTTGGTACCTCAAGAGCTAACTATGAATGCATGGGTAGCAGTGAACACATGGAGCAAATATCCGTTCTCTTTCATTTCCAGGAAATATAGAAAAGCTGTGCAATATTGTATGGCAATCTGAGGTGGTGTTGATGGGAGTGTTGATGACACCAATGAACTCCGTAGCAGCAGCAGCAGCAGCAGCAGCAGCAGCAGCAGCAGCGTGATGCATGTCACTAGACTACTTTAAATGTGAGAAGTATGTGGCATTCAAGATGTTTGTGAAGATGTGGTGAGGCTGCCCCCAAATTCAATTTTTTTAGCCCTGAGTTTACATTTGATCCCAAAACCAGGACAGTCTCTCTACATGCTGTTTAACTGAATCACTAAGGTTAAATTGTGGTTTTCTGATTTCAAGGATTAACCAACGTGAAATGCAATCCTCTGCATGTTTACTCAGAATAAATTCCCACTGTGTTGAAAGGGCAAGGGATAAGGGCGAAACTAGATGTTTGCTTAATATGTGGCATGCAGCTATTTGTCCTGCTCCCCCCACCCCACCCCAGATAATTACATGCAGAAGTGATCTTTTCTTACTGGGAAGTCAGTGACTTATCTCTTCACTCCCCTACTGTGATTGGAAAAGAGATTTCCCTACTCCACTCCACTGCTTGGAGATTGGGGCAGGGGTGGGGGTAGAGAAACCCCTTTGATACTAAAACCAAATACTAAACAAGAAAAATAAGACACATAGCTGCATGCTGCATACATAGTTTGTGAATGGCTAGCTTGACCTTACATGTGGACTATCGTATAGATGTTATTAAATGTTCTGGAGAGACTCTACATTGGCTTCTTTTGGGCAGTGTGAGAAATCAGGTCCTCCCTTAAAGGATTGCAGTGAGACCTGGAAACCAACACCCTGTGTTGTGGGTGGATTCAATTTGTCAGCCACAACACCCGATTGGAGGTCCTTTGATGCTGGGTTCAATCGGGCCAATGGGGCAAAGTCCAAACGGATTGAGGGACCTATTTATACCCATGCACCTGACCCAGAGCTTCCTCTTTCAGTGCATGCATCGGAACACCCGTCCACCTCTCCCTACTTTTAGGGCTTGTGTGCTTGACCATTGTGTGTCATCTGTCGCTGGGACAGGCGCACAGCAGGAATTTTCCCCACTTGGCTGATTGGCTGTTGCCATTTGGGTTTTGCCTGCCACGTAGCAAATTGTCACAATTTGTAAGGTTGCGGATAGGCTCTGGTTCAGGTGATAGGGTTGGGAGAAGGCTCTCGCCATCCCTATGTGAAGGGTATTCTGTTGAAGGAATCCAGGGACTCGATGGTTTGGTCAACCCCTGAGAGGGGGTTGTGCCCGTGCCAGAGTCCAGGGTGGCGGAGATAGTCTGCTCCCGGCTTTCTGCTTATCCAGGTGTTCACCCTTGGCTGACCTATGCTGGAACCCTGGGTCAGCGCTATCTGCGGAGCAGGGAGCTGGTCGAACCAGAGCCTATGCAACCAATCACTTGCTGTAATCAATAAAATTGTGGCCTAAATTCTGCCAAAAACTGAAACTAAAATTTGAGTCAAGTGTGAATTTATTTATGGGGAGGTTTCTGGGTCTGAACACGCAAATTAAAATGCAGGTACCTAACCTGCTACTGCCATCGCTTAGTATGCCTGATGGGTCAATGAAAGATTGGTCCCACCAGAGAGATTGGGGTCTCTCAAACTACCTGTAAATGGGGTCCACCTAGCTGATTATTTTACCATCTTTCTGCCTGTGGGGAAAAAGTCTTTTTGATTGTCTTATATAATTTTATGAATTGTTTTATGTCTTAAGCCTCTCTTAGTGGTGTCTTTATATGGCAAGAGTGTAATGTAGCAACTAAATTTCCCCTTTAAGAGATGGGCACCTGGCACCCGGAGAGCTGAGGCAGAAATGTGGCCTAACCAGAGAGGTTGGTTACTACTCTATGCAGGTTCCCAGGACTCATCTGGAATGAGTTAAAGTTTATTTAATGACTAACTCTACTTGTAGTGAGTTTCTGTGTGAACAGACAACACATGGTGTCAGAAGTTTGACAGAGCAACCTATGGATTTTGAAACTGGTGAAAAAACAGCTGAGAACTGGACAACATGGAAGGAGGGAGAAATGCATACATTTACCGAGGATCAGTGAGGTGTAGTGGTTAGAGTGCTAGACTAGGATTTGGGAGACCAGGGTCCAAATCCTGTCCCACCCATAAATCTCACTGGGCGACCTTGGGCCAGTCATAGTCTGTCAGCCAAGGCTATGTCAGAGGGTTGTTGTGAGAATAGAAAGAAATGGGGAGGAGGAGAACTATGTTCACTACATTGAATTCCTTGGAGGAAAAGTAGAATAAAAATTAAATAGTAAGTAAAAAAATAAATTGCTGTAGTTATCGTGTGATGAGCATGCCCATGTGAACTACCTCTTGGATATATATATATTTTAATCATCTGAACCTGTTCTGTCTCTCAAGAAACGGTAAACTCAACATGAGAAGGATGTGCATGAAATTGACATTTATTGGGCAGATTTGAAATGAAGTCAGAAGGTAGGTAGTCTGTGGTCAAACTTTTGTTCCCGATGTTCCAGCTTTGACTTCTACGTGTAAGGAATCTAAAAGCAGCAAACGCCCTCTCGCCACCCCTATGGAACTGAATGGCTCATTGTTCTCTCTATGCGCGTAGCCATTATCTCAGCTTTTGTGCACGGCTCTGCGTGACTGCTGTTATTAAACATACCCCTGTATTTAAGCTGAAATAAATCAACAGCCAGGAAAACTAGAAATCACGGCTCTTGTGTGCAAATGCACTTGCCTCTCGTGTGCCTCCTGATGTCCAGGGTGCAACCAGAGCCAACTTTTGTTTGCAGGGGAGCCAGCAGAGCGTAAAAGATGGTGGCGTGTGTCGTTTTCCTGCACGCATTATTATCTCGCCCACATTATCTGAGGCACCCCGTCTTGCGCTGTGTGTCTCTCCAATAACCCCCTGCTGTCAAGTGGATTCATGCCTGCTGTTCATTTTTGAAAAGTCATTTCATACAATTATCCTGGTACATATTGATAGCTTTCACCACTCCAGCCATGGCTAATTAAAAGACATACTGTGTAAAATTTTAATTAGGATTCATGTTAGGCTGAGTAATGGTTTCTTTTTTTTCCCTTTTTAAACAGAAGTGCTTGGCACGGAGGGAGGGAAAGGGGGTGGAGAGGGCTGTTTACTTAGGACCTGCTGGCATGACACTGGAAGGTTGTTTTTTTTCCCCCTTTCGTCTCTCCTGACTTATTTTGGCTGCTCCTGAAAACAATGAAAAATTACAAATGGCCCGAAATAAGGAAGGAAGGATGGCAGTCAGAGATCTGCATGGTAAGAATGGCTTTGGTCTTAAAAAATAAGGCAGAGAATAGTTCTTAGGCACTATTGCATATTAAATTGATTATGCAAATATATTTATTCCATCCTTCCTTTAGAAAGCTGAGAGCCGCTTATGTGAAGGTCCCAGTGGCCCCTCACGTAGACACTGACCTGCTTAGCTTCAACAAAAGCATTGCATCAGGTGCTTCGAGGCCACTCTCTGAGCCTCCAGGGTGGATGCGCCGGTTTCTGTTACTAATTTATGAAGTGGATTCGCTGCACTGCATTATGCTAAGGCTCTCCTATCAATTAGGTAATAATGACAGAGTCGCAAGGCATTTCCCCGCAATTGATGACCACCAGCTAGGAGAGTTGATGATCCAAAGTACAGGCAACTGTCATTAAGTCGAACCAGTCATTAATTACCAGGAAAACATTCGGTACTCAACTCCTTATTGCTTTTACAGCCTATTTGTAGCGAAAAGGATGGAGAGACATTTGCACCCTCTCTATCCCAAGCAAAATGTTTATCTGCTTATATGGTCAGGCGGGTGCTTTTGGTGTCCAGGCTGTGCAGATTATCATCCTTTTTTGGAAATAAATATTCATTGGGGTTTTAAATATCGGACCTGATGGAATTTTCCTGGCTTGACTCTTTTCAAGCAGTTGATGAAAATTCACGTGTTGTACTTGGCCACTGAAACTTTACTCTTTAATTCTAGTCTATGTTGCCTGTCTTGATTCCTTTCTTGGCAGACTGCGTATCCCCTAGTGCAGCCTTCCTCAGCTGGGTACCCTCCATATGGTCTGGACTGTAACTCCCATCATTTCAGACTAATGGCCTTGCTGGCTGCAGATGATGGGAGTGGTAGTCCACAACATCTGGAGAGCAATCTGCTTTGGGAATTCTGCTCCAGTATCTATGGCCTCATTATTGGTTGCTGATAAAAATGAGCGTTGACACTATGTTGGTACTGAGCTGCTAATTGGACCTATTTGGCAAGCTCAATTCTCTTGGTTTCAGGAACCAAAATGCCACAACTCTGCTCATTTCCAGAGAAATGGCCATCTGTTGCGGCAAAACCAATGGAAAGTCTTGCAGCACCTTAAAAAGACTGACATAAAACTTTTGTGGACTTCATCAGACCCAGCATAATAAAATCTGTTAGTCTGCGATCACCATCGGAGGGCCTTCTTCATGTTCCTCCCCCACAACAGGTCTGGAGAGTGCCTTTTCTTTTCCCAAAGATATTCCGCAAAGCAGCAGAGATTTAGGATCAGAATGTTCCTCCTCTTAGATGGGCTACCTTCCCAGGTTGAAGCGACCCATCTGCCCCTCCAAAGCATGTGCAGAAACTGGCTTCTTGACTGTTGGACCCACTATGGATCTCGTCTGCTCCATCCACCGGAACCTGTCTTTTCATACAGGGGAGGTCCCTAACTCAATGAGTGTTTAAGACCCATCAGCTACCCTCATCTGGTTTAGCCAGCCAGTTGAAGCCATTTCCTGGGGTGTGGTCGCTGTTGCATGCTGACAGCTTCTATGAGCCACAGGTGAGAGCGGAGTGCAGGGTGGGGACCAAAGGCAGACAAACTGCCCCAGAAGGATATCAGTGGGGTGAGCTTCCATGGCTTTGTCCCAGCTCCTGCCAACCTAGCAGTTGGAAAGTATACCACTGTGAGTAGACAAATAGGTACCGCTGTGGCAGGGAGGTAAATGGCATTTCCGTGCATTCTGGTTTCTGTCATGGTGTCCTGTTGCGCCAGAAGCTGTTTAGTCATGCTGGCCACATGACCCAGAAAGCTGTCGGTCGACAAACGCTGGCTCCCTCAACCTGAAAGTGGAGATGAGAGCTGCACCCCACAGTCAAATTTGACCGGACTTTACAGTCCAGGAGTCCTTTACCTATCATCTATCTATCTATCTATCTATCTATCTATCTATCTATCTATCTATCTATCTATCTATCTATCTATCTATCATCTCTATCTCTCTAGTGCTTTATTGGGGGGGGGTGCACACCCCTAAACATTTTGTGAATCTAAGTTTGGCCTCATTGAGGGGCAGTATTTCAATATGAGTAGGAAAATGAGAGTACCCCTAAACATTTTAAAGAAAAAACACTGTATCTATCATCTATATCTATCTATCTATCTATCTATCTATCTATCTATCTATCTATCTATCTATCTCTAGCTAAATGATTATGCATACATTATCATTTTACAACCCAGAAACCATTTTCATATTGATTTATTGTGTATATGTTCACTACATGTGGATTGCTAGGCTCCTGTCTTTATGCACATATTATTTATTAAGCATATTTTTACCCCACCTTTCTACTTCGAAACTGAACTGTTCAAGGCAGCTAACATAAACCCCAAATAAAATTAATTAAATAAAAAAGAATACCACAACCATATAAAATATTTCAAAGCAACAGATGACAGACAGATAAAATATCAGACAAAACCACAGAGATTATAAAACAAAGAGAATGGAAAGGCATGAACCAACATGCAAGCAAAAGACTTGGCTGAAACAAAAAAAGTTTTCAGGAGGTGGTGAAATGCCATGAGAGAGGGTGTCATACCGCTCTCCTAAGAAGAGGGATTTTTTTTTAACCACCTCTCTCATATGTTTCACCAGCCATGCCTCTGATGGTAGAATATTGTTACTGGTCAATATCATATGGGAGCAAGCAGTTTCTTAATTACCCTGGTTCCAAACTGTCTAGGTGTTCAGGAAAGTCACTTAAATAACAGAGGGGGGGGGAGAGAAATATGTCGATGTCACTTTACTGAGGAAACTGAAAACAGTGTATAATTTGAAGAGAAAGGTTCAGAGAGGTTTTGCCTTTCTTAGTTCAGACCTTGTAAATATCAGGGAGACATTCAACCAAACGTACATAGGAAAACTCCTTCAGATCTACACAGCCAATCAAAGTATGTGCTACCCTGGTGAATATCATGCTACTTTGCTTGGTTGCTAAGCAACACCTCCACTGGTTCCCTTCTTGGCTTGCTGACTTTAACACTAACAGAATGAAACCCTTAAGTTGTACACTGAATGGTCTCTGCTGCTGCACGTCCAACACCAGATTCACCCAGTGAGCTTCATGACTAAGCTGGGAAATTGAGCCCCCCCCCCCCCAAAAAAAATTATGAGCGCCTAAGGCTATAACCACTGGTCCCATCACCTCCTGGCAAATAGAAGGGGAGGAAATGGAAGCAGTGAGAGATTTTACCTTCTTGGGTTCCATGATCACTGCAGATGGTGACAGCAATCACAAAATTAAAAGACACCTGCTTCTTGGGAGAAAAGCAATGACAAACCTAGACAGCATCTTAAAAAGCAGAGACATCACCTTGCCGACATAGGTCCATATAGTTTAAGCTATGGTTTTCCCAGTAGTGATGTATGGAAGTGAGAGCTGGACCATAAAGAAGGCTGATTGCTGAAGAATTGATGCTTTTGAAGTATATGGTGCTGAAGGAGACGCTTAAGAGTCCTATGGACTGCAAGAAGATCAAACTTATCCATCCTTAAAGAAATCAGCCCTGAGTGCTGACTGGAAGGACAGATCCTGAAGTTGAGACACCAGTACTTTGGCCACCTCATGAGAAGAGAAGACTCCCTGGAAAAGACCCTGATGTTGGGAAAGATTGAGGTACACAAGGAGAAGGGGGCGACAGAGGACGAGATGGTGGGACAGTGTTTTTGAAGCTACCAACATGAGTCTGACCAAACTACAGGAGGCAATGGAAGACAGGAGTGCCCGGCATGCTCTGGTTCATGGGGTCACGAAGTGTCTGACACGACTAAATTACTAAACAACAACAACAACAACAACAAGGCTATAAACATTAGTGTTATGGTTAATCTGCCCTTGGCTGCCACAGCGTATGATACTCCATGGGTACACTCGCACTAGGTGACTTCAGAGTACTTTAGCTTGCACAGAGTACCTTAGTTTCCTTTATAAAGGGCACTTCCACATGGCAGGTTATTGTGCTCCTCATGCATGCAAGTTTTTCACAGCACCCACATGATGACAATCTCATCAGAATACCACGCCATATTACTTCCCCCTGTTTAATCCAGATTTATAATTTCCATGGTTTTAAAAACTGGATTTCCCATGAAAATTCCAAAGGAAGTGAATACCAGTGAATCCATATCTTCTTACTGAGCAGCTTAGTTCTCCTTGTAGATCATGGTTTGCTTATAAAGAGCCCAAGGCAGTTATTCACTTCTGTTCACACCGTAAATCTGTAATCTTTACATTAAGCAAGGGTAATCAAGACAATTGCGCTGCGACTATAATCACAATGATGCACTTCATTTATCTACTCATGATTTCTACGTTTCTGTGTGCAAATTGGCTAACTGCATGTGCATACAGCTAATTGAGTGCATTTGCATGGGTGATTTGTGTGATCTATGGTTAGAATGGGCTAAGCATCGGGGCACATAAAGCTCCCTTGCTACTACCCTCCTATGCAGAACTGACTTTAAAATGGCGTTTCCAAATGTGCAGCTTCGCAAATGTTCATTGCAAGAGCTTGCATGTGCATTTACCACAATGCCATGCTCAGATCACACAAATCACCCATGCAAATGTGCTCAATTAGCTGTATGCACATGCAGTTAGCCAATTTGCACACAGAAACATAGATTTCTACGATCGATTTCTTCTTTTTCATGCTGTTGTGGACAGGAGAGCCCTGTTGAAGAAAACAGTGGCTGCAACTGGGTTTGGGTTAGAATCATAGCTGTCAACTTTCCCCTTTTTGTTTTTAAGGGAAATGCCCTTATTCCGAATAGGATTCCTCGCAAGAAAAGGGAAAAGTTGACAGCTATGATTCTGGAAGTGTGCATGCACAGGAAAGCTCATACCAAGAACAAACTTAGTT
This sequence comes from Lacerta agilis, assembly GCF_009819535.1. Lineage (NCBI taxonomy): Eukaryota > Metazoa > Chordata > Lepidosauria > Squamata > Lacertidae > Lacerta > Lacerta agilis. Next base: position 75,496,725 of record NC_046317.1, read on the forward strand.
GGTCTCTAAGGTGCTACTGGAAAGAATTTTTTATTTTGTTTTGACTATGGCAGACCAACACGGCTACCCACCTGTAACTGGAACAATTTGAATGTGCTATAAACATGCAACACCAGATGGCGCCAGAGAGCATGAAATTTTTATACCTGTTTTTCCATAGGGTTGTTGTTCTAACAATCTAATTTCTGACTCATTTATAGTGGGGGTTTTTCCTGTGCGTAGACCCACCCAAAGTGTGGAAAATAGAATGCTAGATTAGGACTGACAAAACCTGGGCTCAAACCCCTCTTTAGGTGACCTTGGGGCTGCTACTCTTTCTTAGCCTAACCTGTCTAGGTGTACCAGACCATATACTGAGTATCATGGAAAAACAAGAGTGAAACAATCTAATTTAATGCATCTGTACTATACCCACTTACCTGAGAGAAAGCCCCTCTGAACTCTGCCAGACTTGCTTCTGCGTTGGCATGTATCAGATTGTACTGTAATAGTGCTCTAGAAAAATATGGTTTATTGGGTGCTATAACAACCTGTGCTTTCCTAGCTGTTCTTTTTGTCTTCTTCCCAGCACAATATGATTCCTTACCACTTTGACCCTTTGGTTCTTAACCCCTAGCTCCCGCATATGAGCAGCCATAAAATGATGCTCCCATGTATTAGCGAGGTACATGGACAAACCATTTCTGAATTTCCCTTTTCTTTGTGCTTGCATACAGTTTAAAATCACAGGGCAAAGTAGCTTTGTTGAAAGAAGCAGCAACGGCACATTCTCTCCTTATGTTTACTAATATAAAATCAAATTGTCCCAAAAGGGAATGGAGAAAGATTACCTATTTGTTATATGCAACGTGCTCTGAATGGAACGGGGAAAACATAATCTGAAATCCTACCTGCTTTTGAATTTGCAATTGAAAAGGAGGGGAGGGGGGAGGGAAAGCCCTTTCTTTCACCAAGATTGTTATCAGGTTTTGCAATGAGTCAGGCATTGTCATCTTTATTTTTCTAATGCGTGGTGGAATTTTCCATCTGCCAGAAATGAATTATTGTGCTGAAATGAATGTCTTTTGTATGCCTTGGTGTAGTCCTCCTGACAGGGAGGTTGTGAAGATCAGCTTAGTCTGGGGAAGGCAAAGAGCAACGGAAGAACAGACTCTGCCACTTAACACCTTTATCACATCAACACCATTCATACAGAGGGGAAGGGGGTTTGGGGGTGGAGGAGGGGAGGAATCCCCCAGCCTTCTCTACACCGGTGAGATACTTACACTCGCCTCTGCCCATTTCTCCCCCCTCAGAAAAAGTAGGCAGCACCACCTCGGAATGGAAGGATCTGCCTTAAGGAACTTAAGAAGAGCTTGCTGGATCTGGCCAATGGCCCATCGAGTTCAGCATCCTATTCTCCCAGTGGCCAACCAGATGTCTATGGGAAACCCTCAAGCATTTACCCCTCCTGTAGTTGATGTTCAGAAGCATTACTGCCTCCAGCTGTGAAGGCAGAGCATAGCCATAATGGCTCGTAGCCACCAATAGCCTCCTCCTCTGCAAATTTGTCTACTTCTTCTTTAAAGCCCTGCCTGGGAGTGATTTGACTTTGCTGGAATTGGCCCTTGAACTCTGGTTCTTGAACAGAGTCTTCCAGCGATAGGAAAACCGGATGTGCGACACACTGTGGGCGGGGCCACCTGTTTGAGCTTGTTAACCCTGAAAGCTCCAAACCTCTACAGCTATGCCGTGTAGGGCCACCCAAGTCGGACAGGTCATAGCTGAGAGTTTAGACTAAATGTGGTCCACCTGGAGAAGGAACCAGCAATCCACTCCAGTATCTCTGCCAAGAAAACTCCATGGACAATAACAACAGGGATGTTGGGTAAGATTGAGGGCACAAGGAGAAGGGGACGGCAGAGGACGAGATGGTTGGACAGTGTTATAGAAGCGACCAACATGAATTTGATGGAACTCTAGGAGGCAGTGGAAGACGGGAGTGCCTGGCGTGCTCTGGTCCATGGGGTCACAAAGAGTTGGAAACGACTAATCGACTAAACAACATCAATGTAGAAACTAGGCTACTGTACGAAGGTAAAATTTGCATTCAATCCTCTGCCTATTTTTGCCTCTGGCCCCTCCCACCACTGGCACGAGGCCTCTGGAATCAAAGAATCATAGAACAGTAGAGTTGGAAGGGACCCCAAGGGTCATCTAGTCCAACCCCCTGCAATGCCGGAATCTCAACTTAAGCATCCATGACAGACGGCCATCCAACCTCAGGTATGTGGGCCCCAGGTCAACAAAGTTGCCCATCTCTGTTCCAGTCCATCTAGGTATGATTACAAATAGCTCACCTGAAGCTGCAGGAACTGTCAGCTGTGGAGGAGCCTGGCTATAATTCATCTTTTCCTTTTAGCACCACCACAGAGGCAGTCATTTTTCGCTAAGCAGTGCCGAGTGATGTGCGGCAATTTTATGATCCTGCGTGGGGATTAGGGGTTTGGAGCTGAACTCATTTCCCTCGGAGTCGCATATTGGCCTCGAACCATGGTTCATGGACCATGCTGATAAAAAGCAAATGATTTTATTCCATTCACATTAAATTCAAACGCCAAGCCTTGGAGACCTGTGAAAAAGAAAGGGGGGGAAGTATTATCCCTTATCTTACAGAGCTGAATTCTTCCAGGAATAGCAGTTCTTCAGGCACGTAGTGAGAAGGGAAAATGCGAAACCATTTTGGAAGCCCAGAGCTTGCCTTGTATTACGAATAAAGGGAAATGAAGTGTTAAAGCCTAGATGGCTTAGTTGTTAACTCGAATCAGACACATTAAGTTTTACTAATGTCGCCAGCAATGCTGTATCAGCAACCCCAAACATCTCTTTTTGCACCCCAGTTCTTAATTTGGTGTCAAAGGGAGAGAAGGCAAACAGGCAAGGAAGGAATGAGAAAAGGCTGAAGCCTTGAGACTGCATTGATTCCAGGAGGTTAAGGAGCAGACCAAACCACCATTCAGGTTTGTATCCAAAGCAGATCTGTGGAAGATACCAGGTAGATTAAGGTAACGGTAAAGGACCCTTGGACGGTTAAGTCGAGCCAAAGGCGACTGTGGGATTGTGGCGCTCATCTTGCTTTCAGGGTGAGGGAGCTGCCGTTTGCCCACAGACAGATTTCTGGGTCATGTGGCCAGCATGACTAAACCGCTTCTGGTGCAACTATTTTACTTTTAAAAGACAACTGAAGGTGGCCCTGTTTAGGGAAGTTTTTAATGTTTGATGCTGTATTGTTTTTAATATTCAGTTGGAAGGCACCCAGAGTGGCTGGGGAAACCCAGCCTGATGGGCGGGGTATAAATAATAAATAATAAATTATTATTATATTATTATTTACCTTCCTGCCACAGTGGTACCTATTTATCTACTTGCACTGGCATGCTTTCGAACTGAATATAGTAGCACTGCTAGATTGTGCACCGCTTAGAGATGCACAAAATATCAAGCGGTTTATAACTGCTTGTAAATAAACCTTCACATATCTAGTAGAGGAAAATCTGCCCTCCCCATGTGCTTCCTTATTACATTTACTCTTTCCAAACTCAACATGAAGAGGTCAGTGTCACAGAGCCTCTGGACCAAAGTGGGGAACCACAGGCCCTTCAGAGTTCTCTATCTGGCCCTTGAGACTCTCCTCTGGCCACCCGCCATTTTCAGCCATGCCCTCTTTGCCCAAGCCACATCCCTCACCAGCCTCGCTTCACACACTCCTTGCGTATTTTGGCCCTGTTAGAAAGTGTCCTTGAACTTTGAAGCTCATGCAGTGGCTTAAAACAAACAAACAAATCAAACTTCCGTTTCAGTGTATCTGAAGAAGTGTGCATGCACACGAAAGCTCATACCAAGAAAAAACTGAGTTGGTCTCTAAGGTGCTACTGGAAGGAATTTTTTATTTTATTTTGTTTTAACAAACAAATCAGTTACACAAAGGCTTGCTGTGTCACAAACACCACATCTATTTTGGGACTAAATAATACTTTTCATTGCTTCAGGATCTCACCTGAATACATTGCTTTGCTGTATCCTAGTAGCAACCTGCTCTGATCAGGATTGTTAATTTAGGCAGTAGCCAATCACAACGAAGCAAGAGAGAGAGCCTTCCCTGCTCTCTCTCTAGCTTAACATGCCCAATTTAACCAGCCTCCAAAGCACACTGGGCAGATGCTGGCTCCTATTACGTACATGCATTGCAGCTGGCAGTCTTTGGAAGCTGCTGCTCAATTAGTCTAGAGCTCCATCTGTTTCCTGTGTCTATTTTCCAGGCTAGCTCTGCTGTGGGAGTTTAGCAGTTTAGACACCACACATTTCAAGGTTGAAGACTGGATTCCTAGATGTTGCTCTTGGATTACTTTCCCCCTCCTACTTCTTTGGCAGGAAATACAACCACTTGTTAGCAGAGAAGCTTTAAGAATGCTGATGCAGATCCCGAAAACACGAAAAGGCCATCAAAGGAGAGTCTTGAACTGTCTCTGTTTCTTGCTGTGATGTAGAGGATTATAAACTAGGGATGTAATCCGATTCTTGGGACTAGTAGTTCAGATTATGATTTGACGGGTTCATCACTTCGGTTTCTCGTTTTGTTATTATGATTCGGTCTTTTAGCTTTTGGAAAAGAATGTCATTGTTTACACTTTTAATGGCAATTTCAGAGCTCGATAAAAACTCAAAGAGCCAGTAATAATAATAATAATAATAATAATAATAATAATAATAATAATAATAATAATAAATTTACTATTTGTACCCCGCCCATCTGGCTGGGTTTTCCAAGCCACTCTGGGCAGCTTCCAACAGATATTAGGATACATTAAAATCGCCTATTGAGGTATAAATCTTGCCTCAAGGTTCAAGTGAGGAGGTGTGCTTGTGATTCCACCCCCTAACCCACCCAGAAAAAAATATAGAGTTTGTATTTTTTGCAGGGGTTAATAACGAGAAGTAATAGGAACAATCAGGATGATAGAAAAATTAAGTGGTATCATTATGTTATAATAAATAATGTAATAATGTTATTACAAATATATATGTATCAGGCATAAATTTTAACACTCACAAGTAAGGCCCATTGTAGTTACGTTAATAAATATAATTTATTAAAAATATAATATATAATTTATAATAGAATGTACATTAAGACAATGACTGTACTTTCTTTGTGCATTTGGCTAAGTCACAGGAGGCCAAAAAGTGAGAGAAAGGTTAGCAATAAAACAATGAATATTAACGGTGGCTAATGGCTAACACAATCACCTCAATAATGAATCAATGAGACAGAAGTTAAAGTGAATACACATTTCAGCAGTACCCAGTTTGCAGACACTTAAGATCAAATGTTTGATGGTAATGGTAGCTGACCAAATTGCATTGGATGAAATGTCATCATATTAAAAAAAAATTATCTATATCTATAATAATTATTGGGGAAATCTGCCAAAGGTAACTGCAAACACGACCCACTTTGCAAAGAGAGAGCAGACTAGGGGCCGGTTTGATGCTTGTTGCACTTGCAGCAAATTCCACCACCATCTCTATTTTAAACATGTTGTTGGGGTTGAGGGGCTTGCTAATCATCTGAATGTTAGAGACACTGCTCTCATTCCCTCCCTCTTCCCCATTGTCTTCCAGAGCCATTTTGTTTAATATGCATGGAGAAAAGTGTGTCATTCCCCCCCCCCCCTCCAAGTAGGAGCACATAAAACATGTTATTCAGTTGTGCAGCAAGTTGCTGGGGTAACTATTACTGGAATCATTTAAAAAGGCAGGCAAGCTGGCAAGGAGAGCTTTGGGACCAGATCGGAGGTGGCAGTTTTAGCATCCAAGAATCTTGAGAGAGGTAGCCCCAGGCTGGCCCAAAACATTTTGGCACCTGAGGTGAACCACAAACTGGTGCTGCTTCCTGCCAAAGAAGAAGGAGGGTGTGAAGGTCTACATCAGGAACAAGGGTATGAGGAGACTAGCATCGCCTCCTATTTTCCAAGATGCCGCTGTAGAAGTGGTGTTGGTGGGGGCCTGCCAAGGAAGTGACAGCTCTGGCCTCCAAGGAGCATGCTGAAGTTGTTGCTGCCACTGTGGCAGCAGGCAATGCATTCCTTGAAGGCTGGATCTGCTGCCCCTGTGGATCTTGCTGTTTGGGGGCAATCACCTCACCTTGCCTTATGGGTGGGCCAGCACTGGGTACCTGCCTGCCAGCCTTCTTACAACCAGTCCAGGGGCTAGTACTGGCTGTCACTTTCCTCTTCCTTAATCCCAGTGTTGCCTCTGTCAAACTACTATCTATGATGTGATAGCTATGTTCTACCTCCACTGTCAGAGGAGCATGCACCTGAATACCTATTGTTGGGAATCACAAGTGGGGAGAGGGCTCAGGTCCTGCTTTGGGCTCCCCATAGGCATCAGGTTGACTGCTGTGAGAACAAGACGCTGGACAAGACGGATAACTGGCCTGACTCAGCAGGACTCTTCTTGTTCTTGACTCAGAAGGGAGGAGGATAGGAAGAAAACTAGCATTAGTTGGCTCTGCCTGTTGTTGGCTCTAGAGCCAGCTACTGTTGGTCTCCCTGCCTTCTGCCCTTCCAGTCCAATGGGCCCAAACCACCAATGCTTTACTTTACTTCCTCTATTTCCATGGAAGGTTGTCTGACCCTCCAGTGTCCCTATTTTCTGGGGACAGTTCCGGATTTACAGAAGCTGTGTCAGTTTCTGATTTGATCCCAGAATACCCCGCATTTCCTTCGGACACCCCTATTTTCGTTGGAGAGATATTAGAGGGGACACCTCTGTTTTCATTGGAGAAATGTTGGAGGGTATGTTGCTTGTGTACCTTCTGCTGCTCTGCAGCACCAGTGTAAATAGCTATAGGTGACTAATTCAACCAAGATCAGGTGACACATGGGCACATTGGGTTTCATTTGCTCCCATTAAGCTGCTAATGTCGTCATGGGTTCTTCACCCAAACAACTCACTACTTATGGCCCAGACTGAGGCTTCTCCAACCCCTAGCTTAGCTTCTTCCCTCCAGACCAATAGCCCAGATGCGATTTCAAGTACCACAGATTTTCTCGATGAGAATGTAAATTAGCAAGCGGGGATTGATTCATGTTTTTTCTTAGCGTAAGTAATTTTCATGCCAATTTCTTTATGAGTTTACCTAAATGACACATTAACTGCATAATAAAATGAAGCTTCCTTTGATCAGGTTGGAGACATACTGTTCCATTGCATTAAATATAGCTCTCTGCTGCTAAATATTCTTTCCCATCAAATGTTGCATTTGTTTCTTTCGAATGAAAGGAGATGAATGCAATTTAAGGCATTGTTTCTATGCACTCTAGTTTTTAAATGTAATTTACTGGTTAAACATAATTTAAGTAAAACCCATTAAAGGGAAAAGAAGGAATGTCTCAGCTACAGGGTGCTCCCTCCTGTCATTGGCCATTGGTTCATGCTTACAACTTTTATAATCATCTTTCATTATCTGGTTCTTTAATAACACTGAGTGGGTTCAAGCCATCCTCAGTGGAGCATGACAAGAGATAATGATCCTTAATAGCACCTTATTGTACAGTTACTTTACAAATATTTTTAGAAGCTACATTTTGTTGCGACTCCAATTTGAAAGTGCAGAATCATATTAATGGTCCAACCCTAAGGTTTGCTGAACTGATATGGAAGAGTTTAGGAATGGGGTGTAACAGCAGCTATGCTTGCACCGCTACAAAATGTTAAAACTGCATTAAAATTGCAGGACAAAGTAGAGCCCTGCCGGATTGGAAGCTCAGAAAGTTCAGAAACCTGTTTCCAACAGCAGCCAGTCACCATAAGTATGGTGATGTCTGCTCAGGTGAGGAGAAGCCCCTGACCTCTTTGGATACTAGCAGCTGGTGTGGAGAGGCTAGCAAAACTTCCCAAGCTTGGTTTCAGGTTTGAGTTCTGGGTGCTTGTAAAAAATTTCTTGAAGACCAAACAAGCTTTGCAAATCCCTCTAAATTCCCTTTTTGCTTCAATCAAATTCAAAGCATTCTTGGTTTCTCTACAAATCTCTCCATCAGCCCTCCCCAGTCCTCCAAATGACATCCATTTCCAAAATAACACAAGAAGAGCCAAGTTGGATCAAACCAAAGGCCCAGAACCAAGCAATCTAGCATTTGGTTCTAATAGTGGCCAACCATCCATGAAAAACTCACAAGCATGGTATGATTGCCACAATTTAAGAAGGATGTTTACAAGCTGGGATGTGTGCAGAGGAGGGCAACCAATATGATAAAGAGTCTGGAAACCAAGCCTCATGAGGAATGCTTGAAGGAGCTGGGTATGTTTAGCCTGGAAAAGAGGAGACTAAGAAGAGATATGATAGCCATCTTCAAAAAACTTAAGGGCTGCCACATGGAAGATGGAACAAGCTTGTATTCTCCTAGGACTAGAACCAATGGCTTCAAGTTGCATGAAAGGAGATTCCAACTAAACATACGGAAAAATATTTGGACAGTAAGAGCTGTTTGACAGTGGAATGGACTCCCTTGGGAGGTTGTAGACTCTCCTTCAGTGGAGATTTTTAAATCAGAGGTTGGATGGCCATCTGTCATGGAAGCTTTAGCTGAGATTCCTGCATTGCAGGGGGTTGGATTAGATAACCCCCAGAATCCCTTGCAAGTATGTGATTCTGTGGAAGCACATTTACCAACTCACCCCATCCAAGAATCCTGGAAACTGTAGGGCATTCCCCACACATCTTATGACAGCAGTTTCCATACTAATTATACCTTTTCTTTTCTTATTCAAGAACTTAAAGGTAAAGGGACCCCTGACCATTAGGTCCTGTCATGGACGACTCTGGGGTTGCGGCGCTTATCTCGCGTTACTGGCTGAGGGAGCTGGCGTACAGCTTCCGGGTGATGTGGCTAGCATGACTAAGCTGCTTCTGTCAAACCAGAGCAGCACACAGAAATGCTGTTTACCTTCCCACTGGAGCGGTACCTATTTATCTACTTGCACTCTGATGTGCTTTCGAACTGCTAGGTTGGCAGGATCAGGGACCGAGCAACGGGAGCTCACCCCGTTGCGGGGATTCGAACCGCTGACCTTCTGATTGGCAAGCCCTAGGCTCTGTGGTTTAACCTACAGCACCACCCGCGTCCCTATTTAAGAACTTACTGTTGGTCAATTTCATTTGGCAAATCCTGACTTCTAGTATTATGAGAAAGGGAAATGAATATCTCTCTATGTGTATTCTCTCCAGACAGCTCACAGTTTTATATGTTCTGTAATATGCTTTGTGTGGTGCTTAAGCGCTTTATAAATAATGCATATTGATAAATATTAATAGGAATTGTTGTTCTTCTTATTACCCCTTTCTATTTTGTCATCCCCTTGAGGATGGGCTGACAACAACAGCTTTGCATGCTAAAACAGAAGAGCAGCCAACTGAGAAAGCAAGACCATGCAGTCCTCACTTCTCCTACAGAGTGAGAGGGGAAACCTTGATTGGTTCAAAGCCACATTCTTTTCTGGATTCCCTTTCAAGGGCCCCCTGCTAGTGGTAGATGGGGCCATGTGCCAAAAACATAAGCTGGTTTCTACACACACTACTGTCCCTTCTAAATCCTCCACCAAGGCAAGGTATGATCACACTGCAGCCAAGGAGAGATACCCAAGGAGGCTGCAAATCAGGTTCACCAAGGAATGGGAGTGTGTTTGTGCAGGGAGTGTGGGATTGGGGTAGATTCAAAGGCCAGACAGAGATATCTAGAGGGACAAATTTGGCCCCTGGGGTCTGCAGTTCCCCACTCCTGTCCTGCAGTCACCATCTGTGGTGTGGACAGGTAGGGACTGTTTCAGTAAGCAGATCTGCACCATACATTTAAAGCACACGAATTCCCCCCAATGAATCCTGGGGAGTGTAGTTTCCCCCGCACAGAGATACAACTCTCAGCTCCTTTAATGAACTACAGCTCCCAGGATTCTTTGGGGGCCACCATGTGCTTTAAGTGCATAGTGTGGATCTGTCCCTAGCATGGGATGCCGTCGTGTCTATGGACTTTTCGGAACTGGATATATGATGGATGCACATTTATCTCTGCTGGAAATAAATCTCACCAGGCAGGTGTGTCTTCGGGTGCTGGGTACACAGCATAGAGAAGAGCAAAATCTGCTCCCACCCCCCTCCCACCCCCCGTGCTTTGAAATAGTCATTGCTGCAGCATCTCTGAATTCTGAACAGGAACTGTCTTAACAAGAATGGAATTATAATAAAATAGTGGAAGCTGCCAGATGGATCACACTTGCTTAAAAGCTGCATTAGGGAGGATTCCTGTAGACAGCATCTGGCAACTTGCAGCTGCAGAATCACCTCTGGAGAAGGGCAAAGGCAAAGCAGTGCTTTCTCTGCATCAGTATTTGTACCAGTGTATTTATTTCTGCTTTACCAAGTTCCTGCTGCCTCCTGTGCTTTAACATTGCCAAGTGCAGCCCTGTGCTACAAGGCTAAAGCCGTAAGAACTTTTAAAGCAATATTTTAGAAAATGAGCACCACGTGGCAAAAGCTCATCGCTTTTCAAGAATGGCAGGTCTAAATTGAAAACGGAGCTGAAGCACATACACCAAAGAACCGAGGGACATAAACGAAATTGGACGGCAACAATTTTAGAACCAAAGCAGGGAGAAAATGTTTGGCTCATACAATGCATACTCCACTTCCTGCTGAAAGATATTGCACTGGTGGGTACTAAGCTGACCCTAAAACTTGCTGTGCCACCTCGGAAGGCAGGCAGGCCTAACTTGTGACCAATCAAACCAATCTCACTTCATCATCCCTGTATAGCAGTGGTGACTCGCCAGGGACTCAGTTCAGCTCTCTTTTTTGCTACCTGATTGGGATTGTAAAATGGGGTGTATGTGTTTGAAATTTTTAAGTATCTGGTGCAGCACTCACTGTATATTTCAGTTATGCATTTGCTTGATTATTAAATTTCTATCACACCCCTCCTCCTAAAGGAGTCCAGGGCACCAAACAACGAAGTGGCAAAACAATCAAATTCAGAGTAGACTTGCTGAAATTAATAAACCCAAATTAGTGATGTTGCTATTAATTTCAACGGTTCTACTCTGAGTAGAGAGTCAGTGTGGTGTAGTGGTTAAGAGCGGTAGACTCGTAATCTGGGGAACCGGGTTCGCGTCTCCACTCCTCCACATGCAGCTGCTGGGTGACCTTGGGCTAGTCACACGTCTTTGAAGTCTCTCAGCCCCACTCACCTCACAGAGTGTTTGTTGTGGGGGAGGAAGGGAAAGGAGAATGTTAGCCGCTTTGAGACTCCTTCGGGTAGTAGTGAAAAGCGGGATATCAAATCCAAACTCTTCTGCAACCCAGTACAATTCTTTTTTTTAATTTTATTTAAATCACATATCCTCACAGCTAATAATTCCAGGAATTCCAGGAACAGTATCTTTCAGCTATTAAATGCCTTGGTGAATTTTCAAATTCCTGCTAAATGTTAGTGATGGGGGAGATAAACACACCTCTGTAGAGAGGGCATTCCATAAGTGGGAAACTGCTGCCAAGAAGGTCATGTCAACATGCATCAGGCAGCACCCAGCACCACCACCAATGAGCCCTTCCCTGCCTATCATAGACCCTGATATAGTTGATATTGGGAGAGGCATACTTTCAGGTACCTACACAGTTTTCAGCGTGAATGGGTGAATTAGTCTGTCTCTGATCCCTGTTATTTTTTGCATGTGTTCACTCATGAGTCTGTTTTGTCCCGTGTCTGCAATTTTGCATTTAAATAAATATGTTTAAATGTATTTTTCTCTCAAAGCATGCCTTTGCTCTCAACAGCAATTGCTATTTATGTTGATGGGATGTTTGTTTGTTTTTTAAGGGTAAAAATTGTATTGGAACATTTGTGAAGTGTGACAACTGGTGGGCAATTATGTTCCAGTTCACACATTAATCTGGGAAGTGATCAAGTCTGTTTATACCAGAATTCACAAAATATTGAATTCCTCAACAAGTCCTAACTTTCAGCAAGTGTACATTGAGCCTAATTGAACTCAAAAGCAAACAACATAACTTGGTCCAATAAAAGCATACATTGACCTGTTTTGTAGAACTCATTTCCTATGCTCCTAAGGTCTCACCCCCAAGAACAAGGAGGTTGGAAACAGAAGGTCCATATCAAGCAGGAATACAGAAGGAACCAGAAAGCAGTGATCTTGGTATAGAAGCACAGGAATGGCTTGTGAGAGCCATGCGGTTGAGCTGGAGCAACCAGCTGAAACCTCTTCACAACCTGAGCTCCTGAGGAAAAAGGGGTGGTGGAGGAACAAAGGTTCCTCCCAATGTAAGGAAAGTGAATATAGCTAAGCCTGGCAGGACAGCTTACTCCGTGGTATTAACCCATTCATGCTTTAATTAGACTTAAGAATGTTGGTTATATGAGGTTGGTTATCCCACATTTAGGACAGCTTGATTTGCAAGCATTATAAAATACAAGCTTACTGATCCTTCTCTCTGATTCCTAATTGTTGCTTGTACATTTAGTCTACACAGAATTGTTTTTCTAAAATAAGCAACTCTTGGGCTCTCCCTGCTTCCCAGTTACAATGTTGCCTAACATCACAAATGCAGTTTCATTAAACCAAAAAAATACTGGCCCTTTTGAAATAATGTATTTTAAAATATGTCAGCATTAAGAAATTAAACTCCTTCCGTGACTTGAACTAATTATGGTGCCCTTTTCATGTAAAGTATTGGCCTGTCATGAAATTCCTCTGCTCGATATTCTGAAAGGCATCAAATGGCACCGGGTGACCCAAACAAGGTGGGACATCTTTGGCTTTAATCACTTGCCCTGTCTCCTAGGGAGCAGCCCTGTCGCTGCAGCTTGGTGACACATCAGAGAGAAAATCTGACCCACTCTAGGAACTGCAACATAAAAAAACCATAGAGATGAATGGACCCCCCCTACAAAAATGAGTTCCTCATTAAGAACCATGTTACTATGCACCACAATATCTATTTTTAATTAGCTTTAAGCTTTGGTCATATACACATTTTCCTGGGAGTTAAATCTCATTGAACTCAATTCGGATCTGAGTAAGCACACATAGGATGTTGCTGCCAGGATAAGGAGATATTCTATATCAGGGATGTCCAACCGGTTGACCATGACTGACAGGTTGATCCCCAGGTGATACCGGTAGATCGTGGGCTCATTTTGCTCCGTGGGGAAAAAAGAGCATCCGTCTGCATGCCATCCTGACGTGCCAAGAGTCTGTCGTCAATCTGCCACCGGTGTTGGTGCCCTGCTATGCCGGCATGTCAGAAGCCCCTGTTGGCAAGTTGCATCAAGTTCAATGTGATTGGGCATTGGTAGACCGTTCCTAGCGCCCGTCCTCTGCTTCCCCGCGACGGCACTACTGAAGGTGAGCACGGAGCGGGAGCGTCGCCAGGGAAGAAGGCCTGCCCCTGTAAATAAAGCTCAACAACTTTGGCTTGCCCCCCTAAAAAATGACCTTGGCAATCCCACCCACCATTGAACCTATTGAACACAATTTTGGCTTTCGGCGTGATCCCCATAACGTAACCCACATGTAAGACGCACGCTTACTGTATTCCACAAATAATCTATTCTGAAATACTGGAGAACGGATGCCAATCAGTGTAGACAATAATGAACTAGATGGACCATTGTTGTGACTCAGTGTAAGGAAGGCACCTTCCTCAGTTCCTGTTAAAAAATTTAAGATATATTTAAGCAAACACTTCCTTCACCCCTCCCCCCCATTTTACTATTTCCTTGCATTATCCAGCAATTGCAATCCATACTGCTAGCTGAACATACAGAGTATAATGCCATAGTTCATGCCTAACCTTCACATGTTCAGCATAATGTCAGCAAGATCCCCACATGTACAGCTGAAGTCATGTACTTCTACATAATCGGGAACTCTGTACTTTTGTATATGCATGTTTGCAAACATTATCAAGGTTTGGTGCATGTAGGGATGGGGGAGAAATTTAATTCAGTTCCCATTTAATTTGCAGCTTCCAAACTATGTGCAAACTGAAAGCCCAAAATTCACACTTCTCTGAATTTTGCAGTACAGTTCCCCAGCCATGAATAGCCTATATATACTAGGGTAATGTGTACATTAAAACATACACATTTGCAAAAACAGCATACAAATATGCATTATATGAGGGGAAATTGCTTTGCAAAAATGTATATATTAGGCAAAATTCCATATACAAATGTGTACATTAGGAGAACTTCACAGATGAATTTTCATTAGGATTTTAAAATAATAATAATTGCAAACAGATGTGGAAATGTGAACTGAAGTCTGGAAAAATGAGAAATTTGTGTTTCTCCCACAAATGGGAGAAAACAAAACTGGCAGATTTGTTCATTCCTAGATGCATACGTATCTCTCTCTCTCTCTTTTCTCCACACATTCATATTATGTCTGAGCACTTGCATTGCTTCTGCAAATTAAAAGCAGTTTACTTACATCACTAGTGTACTTCACTGCATGACAAGTGAGATCATTCAGGGCCAGGAGACCGGTGTTTGAATTCCCACTTAGGCTAAAAAGAGCATTTGCACAAGCATATACATTCCTCACAAGGCTCCCTTTGTGCTCTTGGAAAAATAATGTACTAATGGCAGGTGGGAAGAAGATCCACTCTTTTCCTTTTTTTACATGCTGATGATAAGAATGAGACTGGGTTTCTTTTTCAGCCCATACACACACAATCATTTGCAGTCTTTGATAAGGACAGATTTTTTTTTTAAAGCTGTACAAAACTTTTTTCAAGAGCTGAGTAGCTGCAAAAAGGTAAATAGCAAATTTGATACCTTTCTTATCTTTACCGAAGGGGTTCTCCTCATTAGTTTTCTTCTTGTACATTTTTCTTGACTTGCTGCCTGTCTGAGCCTGGACATCTCATTGTCTGCCTGTCTCAAGATGTACAAGATATACTGAGGTGTCTCATTATCTTTGCTCTAGAATCATGGCTTTAAAAGATATGAAAATAAAAATGGAGGGCTAGCAGTCTCACCCCTCGCCCCCACTTTCATTAGACATTAGCAAAAGCTAAAATGAAACATCAGAGGTAGAGCGAGCAAAAAAGGGAAAAGGGGGGGGAAGCCTAATGTATTTCTGAATTACCTGGACCAGTTGTAATATAACATTTTGCAACTATATAATGGATTCTGAAATGGTTCCCATGTGTGCATAAATGTGAAAATGTCTTCAATGGATTATTCGTGCAATGGGATTGTAGTTTAAAGCTTCAGTTGAGGTTGAATTCATACATAGCTGCTGTTGATTGCATCAGTTTCATGCAAGTCAAGAATTGCATTTGAATGAATGGGTGCTTTTCAACTTCAACATACACACAAGCATTTCAGCACATCGACGTCACATTTTCAGTCTACTTAGAAACATAGGAAGCAACCATATACCAGGTGAGACTGTTTACTCATCTACCTTAATTTTCTCTGCTGTAACTAGAAGTGGCTCTGCAGTAGAGATGTTCCCTATTGCCTGCTTCCTCATCCTTTTAAGGATAGATGGCAGTGACTGAACCTAACAGGTGGGATTCAGCTAAATTGTTGAGAGCACAGAACAAGATTGGATTGTTCGTTGGGATTTTCCCCACCCACCCACATCTCTCAACCCCCTAAAAATCTATTCTGGAGGATTTGGGGTTGGGTAGGGGAGTCCTGTTGGGCAATTGAACCTCATTCCTCAGACACATTGCCCACTTGGTGCTATGTTGAATCCCACCCAAGAAGCGAAATGTGGGATGAATTTTCCTTACCAGAAACTCTTTCCCTTTTTTACCTGGAATATATTTAAATATATTATAATTTCTCAACATGATGTGGCAGTAGTAATTGCCAGCTTGTTTGGGGAAAACTAAATGTGCATCTTGTTAAACAGAGAAATTAGTAGTGAACAACGTAAGATCAGAGGCTGCATTCACCACCCACAAGATTCACTTTATATCTGTAGCTTTGGAAAGCAATTCAATAATTTTTAGTGCCACGCTTTGTCTTTCATATTTGACTGGTTATGCGGGTTCGCATCAGATCTGCAAAATCTGAACCTCTGTCCAAAGCTCTGCTAAATTGCAGGCAGATCCAGCCAGGCATTTTAATTTGGGGAACTGTCAACATTTCCTTTTTGAAGAAACACAAATCTCTAATGTCTTTATTTTTGGCTAGATTCAAATGCAATTTGTAGGCATGCTTGCCTCTTCTGAGAGGATGAAACCTGCCAATTTTCAGGAGACCAGGTGCAGCGGTTTTCCCACAAGGGCAAACTTTACCAATTTGAGGTAGGTAATAGAAACCACTTACCGTATATACTTGAGTATAAGCCTAGTTTTTCAGCACACTTTTTGTGCTTTAAAAGCTGCCCTCGGCTTATACTCAAGTCAACCATTCCTTAAGAAGTGTACAAGAACGGCGGTTCTTTACTCTCCCCAGGCAGCTTGTTCCATTCCTGAACTGCTCACATAAATGCAAACTTTAGACCCCAGAAGGCAGAAAGCCTATCAGTTAAGGAAGTATTAAAACCCCACAGGTGCTCACTTTCCCTGGCTCCTGCTTAAACAGGACAGGATCCCAGCCTTCTCTGTATAACACAAGGGAACATTGCGCTGTGGGTTAAACCACAGAGCCCTGGGGCTTGCTGATCAGAAGAATGGCGGTTTGAAACCCTGCGACGGGGTGAGCTCCACAGCAGCAAAGGAGGAAGAGGAAGGAGCAGCCCAAAGGGCTGCTTTCGGGCTGCTCGTTCCTCCTCTACCACAGTGGCAAAGGTGAACCGGCTTATACTTGAGTCAATAAGCTTTCCCACATTTTTGTAGGGAAATTAGGTGCCTCGGCTTATATTTGGGTCGACTTATACTCGAGTATATACGGTAACCACTCCTTGGGTTTTGTGGACAGTCTGAATACTGATGACATGAGGGAGGTGCCCCTGTGTTTGTGGATAATAACAGGCGGGCAACAGAGCAGCACAACTGGGAACTTGCTTAAAGAACAAGCAGACTTCGTGGAGTTGAGGGACAAAACTTTGACCCAGCAAACTAAAATTGGGGAGGGGGAACGATTGGAAATCAATAAAAGAGCAACAATCCACACACAGCAAGAAGGGGGAGAACTCTAAGAGAAGTTTGCACAAATCTAAGGAAAAATAAGAGAAAACTACGAGAACAAAAGACAAATAATTAAATTAGTCTTGTTTGTTGGAAAACAGGAAGGGGTTAGAATAAAAAAGGAACAAATAAATCACCCGAAAAGCCATACAACAACTGAACTGAGGGAGAGGGAAAATGGAATGACCCCACTGAGCTTTCCTAAAAGTTGGCAAACATCCGTCCCCTAAATCACTGTGATTGGAGTGCCCTGGGGAAATAATTCCACGTGATTATAGCCCAGACCTGCCAGCCAAAACGAAAAATCCTCTCCACCTCTCCACCTCCTCTTCACTCAAACTGAAGGCATTTTCCTTGTCAGCTGGGTTTTCCTCTTTCTTTCTTTTAAAAATGCAGCACTTGCTTTATTTTAATGGTGAAATGCAGTGCGAGTTCTGGCACCAAAGTACACAAAGAGCAACTTGGAACTTTAGGGAGTCCATGATCTGACTGGTAGCTGCTCTTCAGCATTTAACACAAGGGGCATTCCCAGCCCTGCCTAGAGATGCCAGGGATCCAAACTGGGACCTGCTGTATACAAATCAGATGCTCTTTAACTGAGCTGGGGGACTTTCTGTCGGCAGGAGCTGGATGAGGGCACGCTGAGGTTGGTGAGGTGGTGTCTTGCTCACCCTGGTAGAACAGCCTTCATTGGCACACTTTAACAGATGAATCTCTGGATGAATATAGCAATTTTGTGGGGTGTAACATCACAGAAAGCAGTCAAATACAACATTTCCTGTTTGCCCAGAGTGGACACACAGGGGGATGTTACTCCATCCAGGAGGACTTCCTGTGACACCTGGTCTGGAGCATCCTCCCTCATAAAAGGGCTGGTCACACAGCCATCCTCCCTTACTCTCTTGATGTCTTCCGTCTTTGCTTTATTCCATCTTGATGTTCTTTTGTTGTCTGAGGGCTCTCGGCCAGCAGCACATGGCCTCAATCCCCATATGGGATGAACCCACACTCTCTTCTGTAACTACAAGCTAAAGCCTGCCTTCAGGGAACCTACTGTGAACTGAATGTGAGTAAACTTTTTATTACTTTTAAGAGAAGACTATTGTGTCTTTATTCTTTTAAAGAGGGATAAAAGGGAGATTTACCAGGATCAATTCAATCTGGACAAACCAGACTGGATTGCTTAACTCAAGAGATTCAAACAAATCTACCAGCTAGCAAGGGAATGTACCCTGCTACCAGCTCACTAGTGTGAAGAAGGATAATATTTAATTAATATATCATCTCCTACTATCCACGACGTTCCCACAGTTTTGATGCTAACTTATCCAGTATTAATCATCATTTTAGCAAGGTGAACATTAAAGCACAGTAACTGTAATAAGTCTATCCAACAATTTTACTTTTGTATGCAAGTGTCTTTGATTAAGCCTGATCCAAACCTTGGAAAGCTCCATTACTTTGGAAGGACTTAGTAGTTTTTAGGGCATGTCCACACTTCTGTTTGTCCAGTGCTAAATGAAAGTGGCTTTTCATTTGTCCTGCTGCTTTCCCTGAATCAGAACAAACATCAATCGGCAGGAAAAAACCAGTTGTTCTAATTCAGTGGTAAACAGTGGGTTTTCCTGGGGAAAAGTGGTGGGACAAGCAGAAGAGTGGATGAGCCGACTCCCTGTGTTCCAGAAGCAAAGCAGTGGTTATAAAATTGGTTATTAAAATTTCAGCAAAAGAAGGAGTTTTACAAGAGGTGGCTTTCCCCCCCTAGCAGGCTTTGGTAACAGCCAGGCTGGATAACTGCAATGTGTTGTATGGGGGGACTGCCTTTGAATATTATTTTGAAACTCCAAGTAATTTAGAGTAGGGCATTGAGATGGTTTATATGGACTAATCAAGTGGACTGTATCTCACTGATATTAAAAGATCTTTACTGACTCTAGCTTGTGCTCAGGTACAGCAGATACATCTCACAAAACCCAACGCAAGCTTCTCTTTTTGTCTCCAACCCAGCCCTGATTTCAGATGACACGAGTTTCTCATCCCTTTGGTATTCTAATATGTTATTTTACCACTCAATATTATCTTATCTTCCCTGATGGGTATGGAGTGAGAGGCCATCACTCAAAATATATGGAAATCCAGCTCAAGGCATGCAAGCGATTCCCACACTTGCCTTGCTTTTCATGCTTGAAGTTATCTACAGAAACAGTTTATTACTATCAACCCTTGCTGTCTATTATTGCTGTCCAGAGTCACGGCTTCAATATTGTTTATCACTTTCTCGGCTATGTTGGACGACAAGTTTTATTATCTTAATTATATGACACAGCCTAGAAAGCAGCTTCCAGTGAAGAAGGAAGTGTGCTTCACATCGGAGTGATATATTACGTTCCTTAGCCTGCCTGACTTTCCAGCATTTCATTCTTGCCAGTGAAGCCAAGAGTTCTGTAAATATAATTGTGCAATGCCCTGAACAGAAACTTACAAGCAACTAAGTCAAAATTGCTCTTAGGAAGTCTGCATGTGAATGAGGAAATATACACACTCGTAGCTATCAATGGCTACTCACTACTATGGCTGCCTCTCCTTTGAATAGCATTCGCTGGGAATCACAAGCAGGCAGAATGCTGTTGTGCTCAGATTCTGCTTGCAGGCTTCCTGTGGGCATCTGGTTGGCCACAGTGAGAACAGACTAAGGACTAGCCGATGGACCTTTAAATGGACCCAGAATGGCTCTCCTTATGTTCTTGTGCCAGAGATCTAAAAATTAATGATTTTTGCAATTCTGGATATAAAGATACATCTGTGAATTTTGTTTTCAAAAAAATTATGTTTATTTATTTGTTTTTTATTGTATAGCTTCATTAATTGATTTTTAAAAATAAGGTTTATGCCCTCACCTTTTTTTGAAAGAACTGGGGAGTTTTCTTAATACATGGGTTGTTTTTGCAAATGGTAAGCCCAACTCTAGGAGGAGAAAGAGAGCGTGCCGATTCTTCCTCCTCTCATTCAGGCTAAAAGAAACAAAAATGAGGATTATTTCTTTGCATGTTCTTTTCACATGAGTCCAGCAGGTCTCTGATCTTGTGGCTCAAAGCTCTGTGTGGAGGAAAGTTCAAGTGTTTTATTTATGCATTTTATTTATTTATAAAGGTGAATTGATGTCTGCTGCTGGTTGAAGCTACCTGATGCCTATTCGAAGCTGGTGATAGGATAATCTACATGCTGGAAAGCATGTTTGCTTGTATCAGTTGAATTGCCACCGAATTCCACCCAAATGGAATTGAGCTAAACTGTATGCCAGAACACAGGACAACAGACCTACATATCTGCATTCCTCTTGCAGATCCTGCCCATTCCCATGTTTGCTGCCACCCCTTCCTAATGTTATTCCTACAGAAGACCCAGGTGTTATCACACCTGCCCACTTCACTCACAGCAGGGTTGCAAAATGGACTTTCTGATCTACTGTACACAATGCCACCCACTTTTCAATGAAATGCACCTGCATGAAGGGCTTGTATAGCCTGAAAAATAGGAAGAAATGCATCACACAAAAATGGCAGGGGTGTGCCTTGGGGTCCCTTCCAGCTCTACAGTTCTATGACAGTATGAATAGGTAATCTTTACAGATGGAAACATGGTTTATTTCAGCACTAGAAGAGATGAAGAAAGTGTGGATCGAATGCACACAGAAAGCTGCCTTATGCCCTATCTGACTAATTGTCCATCTAGCCTGCTATTGCCTATTTTAATTGGCAAACAGTTCTCCAGTGTTTTGGACTTTCCCATCATCTGCTACCTCTGTGCTCCAACTGGAGACGTCAGGAATTTAACCTGGGATCTGCTGCGTTCAATGCTCCCCTCTGACCTAAGGAGCTCCCTGCAACATCTTCCCCCAGTTCTCTGGATGAAGCCAGGAACTAATGAATACCCACACAGAGAGTAATGAATGATGTTTAACTTTTGGGTCCAATACTTAATATGAGAGTAGTAACACAAGGGGGGAAAGAGCAGGAGTCAATGCAATGGCTTCACCTTTGTCGAAGCAAGAGATTCCGAAGTCGATACCTACAGTATCTTTGAGAGCAGGGTCATGCTGTAACTTCACAGATTCTGGATTCAGAAAGAGTCCAAGCACTCAGTATAGTCCTGAAAAGATATGTGTGTATGTGTGTGTGTGTGTGAGAGAGAGAGAGAGAGAGAGCGCATTTTCAATGACAACATGGAGATGTACATTTTTAAAGGGTTATTTAGACAATGCTATGAATATAATTAAGGGACGTGGGTGGCGCTGTGGTCTAAACCACAGAACCTATGGCTTGCCGATCAGAAGGTCAGCAGTTCAAATCCCTGCAATGGGGTGAGCTCCTGTTGCTCGGTCCCTGCTCCTGCCAACCTAGCAGTTTGAAAACATGTCAAAGTGCAAGTAGATAAATAGGTACCGCTCCGGCGGGAAGGTAAATGGTGTTTCCGTGCGCTGCTCTGGTTCGCCAGAAGCGGCTTAGTCATGCTGGCCACATGACCCGGAAGCTGTACGCCGGCTCCCTCGGACAATAAAGCGAGATGAGCACTGCAACCCCAGAGTTGTCCGCGACTGGATCTAATGGTCAGGGGTCCCTTTACATTTACCTTTTTATGAATATAATTATGATATCTCGTTTAACTTCAGAGGAAGAAAAAGGAGATCATTGAAACATTCACTGGAAATTAAAGGTGTGTCAACAAAGGGTAAAAAGTAACGAGTCTTGGACCCAGTTTTCTCCTTAATATGGTGTACATTCTGTGTAACCTCCCTTGAAGTAACAATATTTGGAAGTTGCAGCCTGGGTATTTGAGTCCCTTCCTTACTGTCTGATTTAAAAAAAAAAAAGATGGCTGAAAGGAGATGCATTGCAACCAGCCCATTCAGTGCACAGCTGAATTCTCTCCATGTCTTACTTCTGTCACCAAAATGTTCTAGCATGAAATAATGTTTTTCATTCCCTTCGATTATAAATTCTGCGCAGGGTGCTTTCATCACAGCCCAAGAGAAAGCAGATGTGTTTATACTGTCTCCATGGAGACACAAAGCAAAGAGTGTATTTCACACTAAGATCCCCCCTCTCTTTCAAAGGAGGGGGGGGAGAGAGAGGAGAGATGATAGGAGAAAGAATGTTGAAAGGAAACTAGGCAGCATTCTTCAGAGATTTGCCATCCTCTTTTCACTGAGGGGATACTTTGTGAAGAACTTAGTGTAGATGTCTGATAGTTGTGCTTACCAATTCATTATCAAAGCTCTTGAGGGCTTTTAAAGTTATCGAGCTTACAGGCCAGTTCATGCAAATGTGTATACTACTACCATCATATATGCAAGCTATATTATTATTATTATTATTATTATTATTATTATTATTATTATTATTATTATTTGCAATGCAATGGCCTCTCCTTCACCAGTATATAGTGAAGAAGCCAGGCACACCTCTGTGGGAATTCCACGATTTATTGCATTTAGTGTATGCTCACTGCTCAGCAGGAAGGAGCAGCTGGTTCTGATCCACTGAACCTACATGATATACCTGTGTTTTTGCAAACATAGAATCATAGAGTTGGAAGAGACCACAAGGGCCATCCAGTCCAACCTCCTGCCAAGCAGGAAACACCATCAAAGCATTCCTGACAGATGGCTGTCAATCCTGCGCTTAAAGACCTCCAAAGAAGGAGACTCCACCATACTCCTTGGCAGCAAATTCCACTGTTGAACAGCTCTTACTGTCAGGAAGTTCTTCCTAATGTATGATCGGATTCATCGTTAAGCTAACCTGTTTTAATCTGAAGAATGTTCTTTGTTTATTTAGGAGGGGAAAATATATCCTGCACATTATTATTATTATTATTATTATTATTATTATTATTATTATTATTAAAGATAGCTATCTTTAACCATCTCACCCCTTGCTTTTTCCTTTAAGACCAATTGCAGTTGATAACAGACACCAACAGGTTTTCCACACCCATCAGCCAATCACCCATTCCCACCACCCTTCTGAGTAATACCCCTCCTCACTCTCTCACTATATATAAGGGTCTGGTGACTTCTGTTTCAGTGCATCTAAAGAAGTGTGCATGCACACGAAAGCTCATACCAAGAACAAACTTAGTTGGTCTCTAAGGTGCTACTGGAAGAATTTTTTTATTTTTTTATTTTTTATTTTTTCATTTTGTTTTATCTCAAAAGAGATTCTCAAACAGCTTACATCCTTCATCAAGTATAGAATAATCCCCTTGACTCACTCTCTGCCTAAAAACTGTCTTCCAGCTATCCTCAGAAAACATATGCGCCAGTTACGCTAGCCTTTTTATTACCTCCCTCTAGAGATGGGCAAATCTGTCAATTTCAGTTTCTCTTGGTTTGTCATTTTTCTAACTTTGACTCTCTATACTGCTTGGAGAATATCTATATTTTTAAAGTTCTCGTGAAAATTCAAAAAACAAAACAAAAACCCTAGTGTGAATTTATCCTAATACACACATTTTTGTAAAGCAGTTTCCTATAACATAACACACTTTTATATGCTATTTTGACTAATATATGCACCTATGCATACACTGGACTCTAGCATATTCATTTTTGTACACATTACGAAATTCAGAGTGTGTGCTGACACCAGGGTTGGTGCAGTCTCCATCACCACCATGCTGGGAGGAACATACAATGACCATTCTTGCCCATTATCTCACTGACAATGACAATTCCAAGTCCCAGGCCTTTGGGAGAGGGGTGGTCAGTCAGTGATATTACTATGGATGTCATCTGTGAATCTTTAGACTTCAGACAAAATGAGAGACACCTGCAGTTTCTTTTCCCCATCCTGTATGTAACATATGGATGAATTCTAAATGGGTAATGTTACTAGAGCATGACAAGGTGATTTATTACTGTGACATGAAACATATGTAATAGCAAAAAGCAGGCTAGATTTGCTTGTGCTTGTGCTCCAAAGGTCTCTTCATGCTTTGGGTTGCATCTCATGTTATGCTAGTGCAAGAGGAATTCCTCCTCATTTTGTTTTTACTAGGCATGCAATTATGGGATTGTGTCCAGCAAACTTCCACCCAGAGTTGATGTACTGAAATTAATGGAGCTACCGGTAAGTTAGATGTGTCAATTAATTTCAATAGGTCTTCTCTGACTATGGGCAACGTTGGACACAACCCATGCTTTTAAAATTGTATTTCTTTAAGTGCAAAGTCTGAGCACGACAATTGGGCATACTTTGAGTGCAAGTGCACCAGGCTTGTCACAGAGCTAAGCTTGGCTGTGGTTTCCTATGAAACATATAAAGGTAAAGGGACCCCTGACAGTTAGGTCCAGTCACGGACAACTCTGGGGTTGTGGCGCTCATTTCGCTTTACTGGCTGAGGTAGCCAGCATACAGCTTCCGGGTCATGTGGCCAGCATGACTAAGCTGCTTCTGGCGAAACCAGAGCAGCGCACGGAAATGCCGTTTACCTTCTCACCGGATGTGCTTTCAAACTGCTAAGTTGGCAGGAGCAGGGACCAAGCAATGAAAGCTCACCCCGTTGCGGAGATTTGAACCGCCAACCTTCTGATTGGCAAGCCCGAGTCTCAGTGGTTTAGACCACAGCGCCACCCGCATCCCTATGAAACATATACTGGGATGTAAAGCCCAAGTGTGTCACTGCAGAATTTGTGAAATGGCCGTATGTGTGTATTCAGTCTGCAGTTCACCTTCTTCACAGTTATGCTGATTGTAATTCTTCTGCCATCTCCTAGCATCGTCATGTCTGTGTTTTGGCATTCCTGTTAAGGCCATTGGCTGGAATGTTATCTCTACTTTATTTGTCTCTCCTTTTTTTTTCCTTTGGAAATTAGGGACTAAGGCAAGAATAAATCACATGCTTGGCAAGTTTCCCTTATATAATAGATTGACTTTCTGTGCTTCGTACTCACTCCGAGAAGAAAGAGAGGGAGAGTTTGGCTTGAAGTTGTCTTCTCTGTTCTGGTGCAATCTCTAATCAGAGTGGAAACGAAGGGCCCTTACACAAAGGAAAGGCTGTGGTTTGGAAAGCCTTTCTATCATCTCACAGTTATTTCCCACCAGGTTTTCAATAGGTCTCCCACTGTTTCTTCATACAAGTTTCAAATGGTTGCACAGAGCTGCCCCGAAGCTGAGCGACTTGCTTGGCTTTCTTTTCTATCACACACCTTGGTCATAAAAGTGTCCTGTGGTTAGGAGGCTTGACTCCCAATGCGGATGATGTTTTACCATTGCAAATATTACAGCAGGGTAGAGAGCCTCAGGCCTGGGGGCCAAATGTGGCTCCTTCAGGACTCCCAAGGCCCCATCCCTGCTTCACAACTTTTTTTTGCCAAGCTGGAATGTGTCCTTAAAGTGTGACCATGCCTCCTGCTTTCCTGGATTGAAAGGCAGACGCGTATGTGTTTGTGTTTGTAAGTGTATGCAGAAACCTTTTGTGGATGGAACGCAGAAACTGTACAAAGCAAGCCTTACCCCTCCTGCTCTGCATGCCACTGGCCTACTGCCCCCCTCAAACTGAAAAGGATTCCCCCCTCCTGTCTTAAGGTACTGGGGAGCGAATCATAGTGGCAGCAGTTCTAAAGCTTGCATGCTGGGAACTAAATCTCATAGACCCAGTACTGTTTCTTAATGAATTAGAAAAAGAGATGTTGGCACTCATATCTTGATAAAAGTGCTGTGGGTGGCTGCAAAAAAATGGCTGCCACAGGGAGCAAAAAAAAAAAAAAAAGGTGACAACTCCATACCAGTGAGTATAGTCATAAAAAGAGAGGGAAAGGGGGGTGGTGGTATGTGGTTTTATTTCCTACAGCTTCCCCTGCAAACTCGCACAGTCTATTTTTGAAGAGGGGGGTGGGGAATAAAAATTATTTGCTTCAGCCTTGCACTCCAAATAAATATGATCTTGGAAACGTGGCGTATTATCTGGCTTTGTGTATGACACAATACAGCCATGATGAGCGGTTGCAAGGAGTGAGCTCTCTGTATTGTTTGTGGTGTTAGATGGTGGGTGGACTTAGATATTTAAAACAATCTGGTAATGGCCTACAGAAGCCTTCATAGAGAAATCACTAAGGTCCAGTTGACACATGACAGCTCTTAGAATCTACCTGAAGTTCCTGCATGCATTAGTCCCCTTTCTGTTTGTGAGCTGGCTAGGGCAAGTGAACTGGCACTTATGAAACAGCACCACCTGAAATATGAACCAGCAGTGTTGTAGGCTACTAATGCAGGGATTTGGCCCTTCAGATGCTGTTGACTAGAATCAAGAGTCTCTGGCTCTCTAGGCAGCTGCCCTGCATGGTGATAATCAGTATTAATTTGAGACATTTCCCGGGCAGTGACACAGTAGTCTCTGGTCTGGCTCTGCCCATTCAGACTGAAATGCTTACTAAAAGGCTTCCTGTTTGTGCTGGGGTGGCGGGGGGAGAGGGGCTGTTGCCCAATTTGTGGGGCATTTGAGGACAAACTCTCAAAACAAAAGGAAAGAAGCGGTGGCAGTGCAAAAGGAGTTACTTATTGCAGAAATGCTTCCTACCTTTCCTTTACTGATTTATTTTTCTCTTTAAAACACTTTTTAAAGCCACTGGCTTTTTAAAGCTCTTTTGACTGCTGCCACCACTAGCATTGTTCCTTTTCTGAGCACTCTTCCCAGAGGAGTTCAGGGGGACGGAGAATGGTTGTGGTGGCAGCAGAGCTCCATCGTTGCTGCTCTCCCACTAGCAGTTTAATTTTTATTTATTTTGTTGAAAAATCAGGAAAAGAGAGAAAAGGGTTAAGAAGCCCCCAGATACAATTTTAAGGCCACTCCCTTCCCCCAAATCACTTTATTGCTCAAATTGCTAGCACCAAAACTGCAGGAAAACAGGTGCCCCCCCTTCCATTGCCACCTGTGGTGATAGGGATGAAGAATAAATCCAATCCAGTTTGTGTTTAAAAGTGCACCTACCTAATTTCCACTTTCTGAAATGATACACAAGCTGAAATGCAGGCAACCTTCAAAAGTCACACTCCTGCAGTTTTTGCATCACAGTTCTCCAGTTGAGTAATGTGTACAAAAATCCATATGCAAGGGTAACATGGGCACTGGAATGCATACATTAGTAAAGATAGCATACAAAAAAAAATATCATGTTAGGAGAAATTGCTTTGCAAAAGTGTGTATATCTGACAAAGTTGCATACAAACTTGCACATATTAGAAGAAATTTGCACTAAAATGCTTGTGAATGTTCATGCAGACTTAAAAAAAGGAATCACAGACTGATGTGGAAATGTGGAGAACTGCCTACAAGCTACAGGTCAGCTCTGGTGCTGCCTAATCTAACGCAACCAAATTTTCAAGCTGCCAGCACTTCTTCAGCTGATCATATGAATCAGCTCCAATTGGGTGGATTCTCTGGAATCCTGAGCAAATGGTGGGGTGGGACAGAGAGGACATCTGAATAAGATTGTGAAAATTAAGAGCTGCAGTGAATACTCTCCTGTTTTCATTCCCAGGTAGAATCTGGTAATATTGGTATGATTGGAATTCTGCTCAAAAGTGGATATTCAACTTTTCATCCTAGTTGCTACTCTTGACTGCTACTACTTTGCCATCAATTCCTCCCCCCGCCCCCGCCCCACTGCTGATGGCTTAGTTACATGGTTCACCCTAACGAATGAATCCAGTGGATAACATCCCAGAAATAAACTCAGTCAGATTTGACTACATGAGGACATCTCTGAGAGGACATTTTGATACCAATCTGTGAAATGTATTGCTACACGCCACTCCAGGAGTGGTGTGAGATTCCAAGGGATGCAGGCACATTTTAACCATGGTCTGTGTTTCCCTTTGGATGATGCGGCACAGTGGAGTCTGTAGTGTCTCTATGATATCTGGTTTACGTGCACATATATACAATATATATATACAACCTGGGTCTAGATAGAAAGAGTTCCGTTCACATTCCAAGAGGGTCTCTTGCTTCTCTCATAGGTGCAGCAGTCTTGGGTCTCTGAAACAGAGAAATCAGCCATGCTCTCTGTCTCTTTGTTCCAACCAATCACAGTCAACCCACATGGTGCTCTGACCCACTTTCTTCCAGCTTGCCAAACCACTTGCTGGCATTGTCTTTTGCTAACTACCCAGAGCACATGGCGAGGCACACAGTCTTAATCTTACTGGTGGCTTCTTCCCCTGTCTTTTGTTAGGTCAGTGATTCAGCCATTCCGGTGATTACCTCTTGGTGGTTCCCCTTGATGGATTCACCGCCAGGCGGTTTCCTGGACACCGAAAGCTTTCCGTTTAACCCTCCAAACATTGATTAATTCTAACTCTTCTTTTATTAGACCCAGGAATGACACCCCACAAACTCATAGCAGCCTTTTCACAGAAACTGGAATTAATTTCATCCTCAACAGCTGCTCATCTTTGTTGGACAATGTATTGGAAAATGTCAAAAGCACCATTTTTCAGCGAATGGGAAAATAAACTCCATGACTTTGCTGCAGTGGCTAAACTTAGGATCTATTTGGTTACACTGTGGATAATGGCCCCATTAAATATACGCATTCTGTTTCTGACCTTTGATGGAAGCCCCCAGCTCTTTCTTTTATGTAGCAATGGCTATCAGCAAGGTCAGAAATCGAGTACTTTCCCGTTTTTATTTAGAGGCCACTGGGTTTTTCTCTCCCCAGAATTGGAATGTAGAAGCCAGGGGCAAGTGACCTCCCTGATCTATTGATTGCAGGAGAACATGTTGTTTCCTGTCTTGCATAGAAATACAAAACCAATAACTAAATCCCTGCCTGCAGAATGAGCAACAAGAAACCCCAAAGCAGCAATATTTTCATTACCCTTTGAAATAAAGCACCCAAAACCAGGTATCTACTTGCCGTGCAGCTCTCACATTCTCTCTCCTCCTTTAGTCACGAAAATCAATACAAATTCCAAACAATCAAAATGCCATTGGCATCCAAAGAGCTTTTCTAAAATATTTGACTCCTATTCCATAGGGACAACTCAATTTATTTACACCAGAAAGAGTGGTGTTGGTGGGGGGAGGGAGGGAGGGAAAGCAGGACTTCATAATGCAAGGTTAAGTTATATCTCATACCAGCAATGCATTCTGGATATTAAACTCTGAGCAGACATTGTTGCCTCTGCATGCGTACTTGCGTTTAATATTGCCATACATATAAGATGGCAGATCTTTGGAAGATTGGGCTCCAGTGCAATGAAATGGCTCAAAATAGGTTTTGCAATAGATGATAGTCTGCCGTGTTTGTGATTTCATCTGTTGTTAAGAACTGCCAGGCATGTACAATGATGTCTACCTTTGCTGCAGAAGTACAGGCTGCAGACATTAAGAAATGAACTGTCCATATTCTAGAGAGCACAGAGACAGCGATATAATAATACTGGATCATTGCACTAAGGCTCCTGGGAAAACATTCACTAGTACACCAAGTCTCAAATACTTCACGGGTACAATATTACTCCTGTTAAAACCAATCGTAAAACATATTTCAGTGTTAGTAGAATTGCATCAAACTTTGTATTATTGTGTGTGGGTAACCATGGGTACACACAACTGCATTTTACTTTATGGACTATACAGGCTCTGAAAATACATAGTGATGGCCACCAGCTAGATGCTTTTAAAAGAGGTTTTGACAAACTCATCAGTGTTTGTCAGAGCCAGTGTAGTGTAGTGGTTAAGAGCAGTAGACTCGTAATCTGGGGAACCGGGTTCGCGTCTCCACTCCTCCACATGCAGCTGCTGGGTGACCTTGGGCTAGTCACACTTCTTTGAAGTCTCTCAGCCCCACTCACCTCACAGAGTGTTTGCTGTGGGGGAGGAAGGGAAAGGAGAATGTTAGCCGCTTTGAGACTCCTTCGGGTAGTGATAAAGCGGGATATCAAATCCAAACTCTTCTTCTTCTCTTCTTCATCAGTGGATGTTCTCCATGATGACAGTGTTGCACCACACTTTCAGAGGCAGGACGCCTCTGAATACCAGTTGCAGGAAGTCACAAGTGTAGGGCTGTGCTGTTGTGTTCAGGTCGCACTCACAAGTTTCCCATAGGCATTTGGTTGGCCACTGTGAGAACAATATGGTGGACTAGATGGGCCTTTGGCCAGATCCAGAAAGGCTCTTCATATGTTTTTATGCATACGTGTATGAATATATGTGTATGAATATACACATATGTCTCCTCATTGTGACAAATGCCTATGATCTCCATACTCCCTTCTTTATTAGTGTGGGGGGAAAGAGTTTACCCAAGTAACAGGATGTCCCTGGTGTGAAATTTAAAACTGAGTTCTTTATGTCATGGAAATGTATTATAAAGAGCAACCTGAGCTTGTTATGCTTACAAAGAGGATCTAGCCTGTGATGAGAGGTGCATGGCAAGCTCCTAAGTCTCTAGACTGACAAGCAGTCTCCCAGCCCCTGAGCCCAGTTCAAGGTGCTTATTACTTGCACCCACAAATAATGGCACCCACAACTCAGATACTGTAGCACTTAAATGGAAAAGCAAGAATTCACTCTTCATGTCAGGCTGCAGTGTATGTGAAGCACTTACCAGGGACAGGATGATAACTAAACAGCTAAAAGCAACATGAGTTTGGCCAAACTGCGAGAGGCAGTGAAGGATACGTGCCTGGCGTGCTCTGGTCCATGGGGTCACGAAGAGTCGGACACGACTGAACGACTGAACAACAAAAGCAACACCCATCCCTTGATATAATTAAAAACCACATTTAAAAATATTGCTTCCTTTGGTATGTGTTGTGCATTTTATAATCCAACCTCCCCAATTTCCTGATTTGTTTTGTCTTGTTATTATTACATATGCATGTTCCTGTTGTTCATTAAGGGGTGTGGTTTGGTTCTGCAGCTTTAAATGAAAAGAAAATGCACTCCTGCTTCATCTTTCCCTTCCTGTGCACAGTCTTCTGTGCCTGCTGTCTTCTTCTTCTTCCCTGTTGTTCATGTCTAAATGCTACCTGGCATGAATTTGTTGTATCTCTTCGCATTCTCTCTATCCCCAGTGTCCTAATTGTGGTTCTCTGACAGACGGCAAAAGCAAGAAGCTCTGGATCATGCCAACTAGGGCTTCTATGCTATGACTCATTGTCATCTGCTGTGCCTGGATAAGTGACAGGATCCCTCCTGAATGCTCAGCAATGGTCCAAAGCAGCTGCTAATTGTTCTTCTAATGCGGGTGAGCGGGGAATTCTTCACATTCATTGTATTAATGGCTATTAGTCATAACAAGTGGGTGAAGAATGGAATGCTCCAGTTCAGGATCTAGCCAGCCAATGGACCTCTTCCAGTATACTCCATTCCATTTCCCTTCTCTGGTTTTCTACCTCCTGTCCCAAGCACACACTCAACATTCCATAACCACTGAGCACATTCAGTCCCCATTTGACTGTGTTTGGGTTGATGATCTAGCCACCCACAGTGGCTGGGGAAACCCAGCCAGATGGGTGGGGTATAAATTATTATTATTATTATTATTATTATTATTATTATTATTATTACTACTACTACTACTACTACTAGTTGAGATTCCTGCACTGCAGGGGATTGGACTGAATGACCCTTTGTGTCCCCATTAACTCTACAATTCGATGATTCTATGATTTCTTTGCAGGCATTGTAATATTTTGGCTTTCCCCTGAGTCTGCTGACACTTCTCTCTATGTGGATGGCCCCAGACTGGTTCACATTAAAAAAAAGCCACAGCAAGAAAGAGAGAGATGTCCTCTCATATGAACATAAGAAGAACCTGCTGGATCAGACCAATGACCCATCTAGTCCAGGATCCTGTTCTCACAGTGGCTGAACAGTTGCCTATGGGAAACCAGTGAGCAGAATTGGAGGACAAGAACACTTTCCCATCCAGCTGGTATTCAGAAGCATTGCTGCCTCCAGTTGTGGCGGCAGAGTAAAGCTCATAACCATTGATAGCACTCATTTCTCATTTTTTCCAATCTTATGTTCCGCTTGCTGCATTTCTGCATAAATTGTGTGTGCGATGTTGTTTTTAAAAAGTCTGTATATACACATCTCATGCATTTCTCCTAACATATGCATTCTTCCCCAATATGTGCATTTTTGCATGCAATTCCCCCCTAACAGAACACGAAAGAAAACAAAGCTTTGAGAAAGCAGAAGTGCAAATTCGGTATTGCGAAGCAAGTGAATTTCTCTCCCATTCCTAAGGATTAGAATATCGCTTTATGGAATCTCCTTCTTCATGCTACTGAATCCCACTTATCATGGGCCAGCAGTAGTAGGGGCAGTCTACTTCCTCCACACCCTGATTGTAAACTTCCTGGAGGCAACTGGTTGGCTACTGTGGGAGGCTGGGTGGGGGCTGGACTAGATGGACCTTTGCTCTAACCCAGTGTTTCCCAAACTTGGGTTGCCAGCTGTTTTTGGACTGCAGTTCCCATCATCCCTGACCACTGGTCCTCCTAGCTAGGGATGATAGGAGTTGTAGTCCAAAAACAGCTGGCAACCAAAGTCTGAAAAACACTGGTCTAACTCAACAGATCAAAGGCCCATATTTTGTTTCCAGGAATGAGGGAGAAAGAATAGAAAGCTGCCTTTAACCTTACTCTGGCCATGTTTCTTCAGAGATGTGGCAGAGAAGTAATGCTGTTTGTGACACCTTGCATGAGTTCGGCTTGTGTGTTCATTGTACAGATGAACTTTGAACGCATCTCCTCGCTAAAACAGCATAGCGGGCCATTTTCATAGTACTTCCCACCACCACCACAGCAAGCTATTTATTTATTTACTTAACTATTTGTTTAATAAATCACTTTTCTATTTAGGAATACCCAAAGCAGTGAACAATAAAAATACAAAATAGAAACCATAAAAATAATAAAACACAGCAATAAAAACAGATACTATAATACACAGTAGCACGATAATAGCGGCAGCAAATCCATCGAAAGCCGGTATCAGCTAGATATTCCCCCAAAGGGTTTGGCAGAAGAGTTGTTGCTGTACCTGAGCTAGCCTCTTTTAAAGCCTGTTGTGTGCCATTTTAATGTTTTTTTATTCACATTTTACTGAATACATTGTACAAGGATGACTCATAAATCTATCTATAAATCAATGCATGAATATAAACAAGTGAGTTGCACAACTCAGTGGAAGGGAAAACAATGTGCTTTAAGACGGACCAGGGAAACTAATTTCTGACAGATGTGGCACCTCAAGCAGGGTTAGGGAAGTTCCCCCCCCCCAGGCAGGGGCGTTGCCATACTCAAATGCAAATGGCAAAAGTTTGAGCTGTGTTTGGTCTGGACTGATAGGAACTGGGACAGGTTCTGTAGCCTTTAGACCTCAGGGTCAAATTAGAAGTTACTTTGATTGTGTAGCTGGCAACTGCATCAGTTGTTGTTGTTGTTGTTGTTGTTGTTGTTGTTGTTGTTGTTGTTTTAATACTAGCCCCCCCATTTTCATCTGGACATGAGTACAAGGGCAGGCAAACTCCTAACGAAGAATTCCTTGTGCAACAATTAGCCTTCTGTTTGGGGGAGGGGGAACTCCTGTTGGTGCCAATGAGAGCATTCTTTCGAGGATTACCGGTAATTGCTACGTGCGGGTGGGCATTTTCACAGGGATTGTGTCTGGGAAGAGAAGGGTTAAAAATCTCCTCCCTGCATCCTGATAAAAAATAGCCCCTCTTGTGCCAAATATTCCTCTTGTTCTAAATCCCCTGATGTGAATTACTCACTGCTTAAGTTTGTCTTTCCACATGCATCCAATGGCATCGAGGAATATGCCACCATTTTCAACCCCACTTCAAATATCTTTCCTATTTGGCCCCTTTTGTATAATAATAATAATAATAATAATAATAATAATAATAATAATAATAATATCCAACAGAATATTAAAATGCAATAGTCTGTTGTTGTTGTTCAGTTGTTCAGTCGTGTCCAACTCTTTATGACCCCATGGACCAGAGCACAGCCAAACTCATGCTAGTTGCTTCGAGAACACTGTCCAATAGTCTATTAAACATTAAAAGCTTCCCTAAACAGGGCTGCCTTCAGATGTCTTCTAAAAGTCTTGTAGTTGTTTTTCTCTTTGACATCTGGTGGGAGGGCGTTCCACAGGGCGGGTGCCACCACTGAGAAGGCCCTCTGCCTGGTATCATATCATTTACCATCTCATCATCTTCAGTGTGCCAAATGTCACCTTTTTATATATGTTAAACCTCCCTGGTTACATCCCGTGCTTTGTGCCTCTAGCCCCTTGGCTCTAGACCTCATCTCTCGACTTCTCAGCAGTCAGCATCCTTGCTTTTCTCCTTCCTCCTTGCAGCAGTTTAAACGGCATCTCAAATGCATCGCCTTCTGATCCTCTGATCTCTGCCTCGTCTTCTCACTTCCTTTCATAATCCTTCCCTTTTCTTTATGGTCTTGCTTTTCGTAGATTGCAAGCCTGCGGGCAGTTAAAAAAAAAGATCCTGTAATTCTACAGTGCCTAGATTTTGAGGCACTCCATGTATCATGGCCATCATTATCATCTTCAAAATGAGATCAAGACCATAGATAGTTTTTAAAATCCCTGTGAGCATCTAGCCCCTCGCAAAATGATGTATCATGCTGTCCTTTAAAGGGTATGGGAGCCTGATGGAAATGTAACTGAATTTATACACGTACATATTCTGCTGCTGGTGCTCCCATGTTATTATTTTGTTTTAATGAATGCAGTTATGGCATCTATATTTTATAGATTGCACATCAGCTTCAGGGTGTTGTTTTAAATAGAGGGATGACCCGCACTTTATAAAAATAAACAAAACTAAATAAATATAAGAAATACCTTTCCCCCTTCCATATGTTTTCTCAGCAGGGTCAATCTGTTCTTAAATTAATTAGGAATTTATATTGTTGGTGCAAAAGGTGAAGAGGATGTGAGGAGGAATTTAGACATTAAAGCATCTCCCCCCCCCCCCTGTGATTCATATCTCTTAGTATACCTACTGTGTCAGGGATAGGTGATAAAAGGCTGGACAACATGAGGTAAGTGTTCAGAAAGCTGGCTGACATCCTGAAAACAACCAGAGGGTGTTTCACAATCTGCTCAGAGCCTTAACCCAAAGACTGCTTTTCATGTCAATTACTCAGACTCCCTGAACGAGCCAAGGGACATGACTTCCCTTTGGAAACATACATGAAATCTGTCAATTTCATTGTGGGTTATATACACAAGGCCTGCATTCTTCACCTCTGAGCAGATAATTTGCAGCCCTAAGGAACAGTGCAGGTTTGGCAGCGTGTAAAAAAAATAGTTATGGGAATGAGAATTAATGCAACGAATGAAAAATTGTTCACAGCAGAGGCCCGGTGAAGAGCTTCAAGCAAATAATTAGGGATGTTGCACTATCTTTTCATCTTTTAACGTTATGTTTAGTCTTTCTATAAATGCTAAAGGGTGTTTTATGATGCAGAATTATTATTATTTTCCAGAAATTTCTTGACTGCTTTAAATGTTGCTATGCTGCATATAATTTATCCATTACAGACAAAGGACTGGCAGAGTAATTCTTACCTGGGTCCTCAAAGGATGGGAGTGGCATTCACCCACCACCATATCTAATGCCTATTTTCTTTTTTGCTACACTATCTTCAGGCTGAGGAAGAACTCAAGAACTGGACAACTCCATGTACACAAAAATGCATTTGCCAGCATTAGGGAAAATGAACACTAAAATGCTGATGACAACATTTAAAAAATAATAATGTTGCAAACTGATGTGGATATGTGCAAGGGGTCAGGGGTTGGAATGAGAGAAATCAAAGTTGACAGATTCACCCATCCCTGGCTGTCACATGGAAGAAGGCAGAGTCTTGTTTTCTTCTGCCCCTGAGTCAGGACTGGATCTAACATGCTTGAAGTAGATTTCAGCTGAACCTTTGAGGAAACCTCTTCATGGTAAAAGCTCAACAATGCAACCAATTGCCTAGAGGGGTGATGGGCTCTCCCTCATTGGGGGTCTTCAAGCAGAGGCTAGGCAGCCCATTTGGTGGGGCTGTTCTATCTCTGGATCTCCTGCATCAAGTTCCCAAGATCAAGGCTTCCTGGTTCCAGCTCTGGCAACTCCTGATACTGTGAATAGAGATGCAAAGAGATCTGCAAAAGAAAGAATGGGTACAGACACTGGGGATATACATGCAACCAGCTGTTCACCCTAAAAGGCCTTTATGAAGATTCCAGTCAAACACTCCCAGTATCTTGAGGGCCTTCTCCTTCGTGGAAACAACACTTATCAGTTTTGAGCCTGTGGTGCTGGCACTTGTAGTACTAATCCCAGTTCCTGGTGGGAGAAGATGCTCTGCCAGCCTTTGAATGCTTGCTGCTACTGCGATCTAAGTTTCCTGGCCCTGGGGCATGAAAAGCGGGGAGACAAGCCCCTTGGAGGATTGAGGTAAACGCAGCTCCGCATACAGAGCCTTGTCTCCTTTATTCCCGATTGCAAGCAT
This sequence comes from Lacerta agilis, assembly GCF_009819535.1. NCBI lineage: Eukaryota > Metazoa > Chordata > Lepidosauria > Squamata > Lacertidae > Lacerta > Lacerta agilis. Next base: position 75,533,484 of record NC_046317.1, read on the forward strand.
TCTAGTGAGAGCGGCTTGCTGAAGTGATCAACGCCCCTTGCGAGCAGCATGCGAGAGGCCAGAAGTCGCATTATGTGAAGAGATTATATAAAGTGGATTTATAGCTGCTCTGTGTTTGGAAATGGCAGGGTGGAAATTGACATAAAAATGAATAAGCAAGCAGTGACATCAGCCAGAAATCTTTTGCAAACAGAGTTTAATTTCAACCCCAACTCAGTTCAGTGGGTGTCTGTTCTTTCTTTTGATTTCAGAGGGCTCTGTTTCCCAATATACTTGCATAGAAAATATTGTTGATTTGTGAATACTTTGTGCTGTTTGACCTTTGAGCAGTTCCGCTTTGAGTTTTTTTGGTTGTTGTTAAAAGGGATCTATATAAAATCTTCCAAAGGCGTATGTTTGGGGGAATGAAAATTTATAAGTATTGGATTTCAAAGCAATAAAGACCTGTCCGCTCTTTGAGCTGCTATTACAACCTGACCCCTTGCTTGATTCATCTTCTGTTGTCAAACGTTTGATGTGGTAAGGGCTTGTGATCTAGAGCCCTAGGTGGACTTAATTTGCCCTGATGATTTTCAGTGTAACCTCAGGCCTCCAAGTAAGAACTCTGCAAAGCAGAACATGCTAAGCATACTTAACGCAGAATCAGAACTATGTTCTACATATCCATCAATGATTTGTTGTATCAACCCAATACAGTGGACATGAGATCAACGAAACAAATGAAATTGAGCTGGATTTTTGCATGTGTGCTTGGTTTTTTGTTTACACGGTGCTTACCACCAGTGCTATTTTGCTAGAAAAAGAGGTGCTGGAGCACACCATGAATACTTCCCTTCTTCTCTTAGAATGGCAATGGCGCCCACCTGAGAGGTGCAAGAACTGAACTCTGGTGAGTTCTGGCGGGGGGAAAAGCCCTGCTTACAACCCATTCTGCTCTGGCTAGAGCTGAGACAAAACCAGTTCCCTATGAAAATTTTGGCAATGTCAAACAACACCTTCTCTTTGTACCACTTTTTCGGTGCTCCTTATGTAAATCCCACACATTCATTTACTTTGTGTTCACTTGCCCTCACTTTTAATTGCCTTCACTTGCCTTGAGGGATTTGTGATCACATAACCATATAGCGCAAAATATGGTCTGAAGCTCAACATCAAAAAAACTAAGATCATGGACACTGGTCCCATCACCTCCTGGCAAATAGAAGGGGAAGAAATGGAGGCAGTGAGAGATTTCGCTTTCTTGGGTTCCATGATCACTGCAGATGGTGACAGCAGTCACGAAATTAGAAGACGCCTGCTTCTTGGGAGAAAAGCAATGACAAACCTAGACAGCATCTTAAAAAGCAGAGACATCACTTTGCTGACAAAGGTCCATATAGTTAAAGCTATGGTTTTCCCAGTAGTAATGTATGGAAGTGAGAGCTGGATCACAAAGAAGGCTGATCGCCGAAGAATTGATGCTTTTGAATTATGGTGCTGGAGGAGACTCTTGAGAGTCCCATGGACTGCAAGAAGATCAAACTTATCCATCCTTAAAGAAATCAGCCCTGAGTGCTCACTGGAAGGACAGACCCTGAAGTTGAGACACCAGTATTTTGACCACCTCATGAGAAGAGAAGACTCCCTAGAAAAGACCCTGATGTTGGGAAAGATGGAGGGCACAAGGAGAAGGGGACGACAGAGGACGAGATGGTTGGACAGTGTTCTCGAAGCTACTAACATGAGTTTGGCCAAACTGCGAGAGGCAGTGGAAGCCTGGCGTGCTCTGGTCCATGGGGTCACGAAAAGGTGGACACAACTAAACAACAACAACCATATCTGTCTGACTATGAGACACCGTGATAGCATGTCTGATTGCTGAATGGGTGAAATAACCCATGTGATTTATCTAAGGAGGAGTAAAAAGAAGCAGTCAGGGAAATACTAGTACTGAACATGATTGGCAGGGGGAATAATAGTGCTGTTACCCTACTAGGGAGACCTCTGTCAGAGATCTTAAGGCACAGTTGGGCTGGTATCAGGGAAGGAAGTCCTTCAGGCACTAGGATCCAAAGTTGCATAGACCCAAGTCAGGACCTTAAATTGGGCACAGTAGCAAACAAACAATCAATGTAGATTCTTAAGGAGGCCCGTTAGCAGATACTATGAATGTATGTCTACTCAGAACTTTGTATGGTTAGAGTGATATTTGTACCACCTCTTTTTAATTTTTAATGGAACATCCTCCTATTGTGCATTTTCTATATGGGTAGATAGGAACAAGAAACCCACATGGATTATTATTACTTCTATGGTGAGATTTTCCACTGTCCAACTATGTAGCCACATTGTTTCTGAATCTTCTCAGTGATTTGCTTTTCAGAAATGTGAAACCAATTAAAAACATGTGCTGTTTATTCTTTTTTCCCTGCGGAGAGAGTAATAATTTCCCATATAAGCTCAAAGTTTAAAGTTCTCTGGGTGCCAACCCTTAGCTCCATCCCTAATCACCAAACCACTCAATCCACATGAAAGTGAGAGTTGTTAATGAGTATCACATCAGGAAAAATTTACAAGAGATGACATTTATACTCTACATGGTTGGCCCATCCAACCATTAATTTCATATGCAAATAGTTCTTGCAATGGAGATATGCCAAATGTCTTCAGCCATTAAAAGGTATCTTTTTAAAAAAAATAATGCCTTAGATGTATTGGAAATCATGGAAACAAGCTGCTGAAGTACATTTTATCAACCTCAATAGCCTGAGCAGTTTGTTTCCAGAATTCTATTAATTCTGCACGTCTCAAATGTCTATTGAGATGAAGTGATATTCATGTTATTTTCCTCTTCGCATCTTGGGAATTGCAATTCTATGAGGGGTGGAATAAGGATCTTTTACAGAATTCTCACAAAAATGAAATAGAAAGGCTGCCATGTAGAAGACAGAGCAGACTTGCTGCCTCTTTCTCTGTAGAGTAGGGTTAGAAGAGGAAGGAGGCTTTAGCTAAATGGTGGTGGTGGGACATCTTAGAGGTAGGAGATGTTCAACACTAGACCAGGCTGCCTTGCTGGGTCTCCTTTGATGGATCTGTTTAAGCAGAGTCTGGATAGCCACCTGTCGGGGATGCTGTAGTTAGACCAGGTGACCTTCAAGGTCCCTTCCACCTCTGAAATTCAAGGATTCTGTGGAATAGCCTAACAGAATACAAGCAAATACGGGGTGGCAAGCCTGCAGTCTGGACCAGGCTCCTCATCAAGCTGTTCTCAGTGGCATGACAGCTCCCTAGACTGGTTTTATCTTGTTCACATTGAGAAAACATCTCTTCTTCTTTTGCACCATTCTTCCTGTTTATGGAGTACTCCAATCTCCTAGCACTGTTAGTGCACAAGAGGGCAAAGAGGTCTGAAGTGTCTTAGAATCACTTGGAAGTGATCCAACCCCCTGTAATGCAGGAATCACAGCTAAAGAATCCCTGACAGTTGACCAGCAGACCTCTGTTCAATTAAGGAGAGTCCACCACCTTCCAAGGGAGACTATTCCACTGTCAAACAGTTCTGGCCATCAGAAAGCTCTTCCTGATGTTGATTCAGAATCTCCTTTCTTATATATTGAATCCATTGGTTAGGGTGCTACACTCTGGAGCAGCCGAAAACAAGCTTGCTCCATCTTCCATGTGACAGCCCTTCAGATATTTGAAGAGGGCTTTCATATCACTTCTCAGTCTTCTCTTCTCCAGGCTGAACATACCCAACTCCCTCAACTGTTCCTTATAAGGCTTGGTTTCCAAACATGTATTCCTCCTCCACACACATTCCAGCTTCCCTTCCCTACCATCACAGAGCTTGGCTGGGAGGAGAGGAGAGGAGAGGAGAGGAGAGGAGAGGAGAGGAGAGGAGAGAGAGCAAATTTCCTACCCATCACAGCTAAGAATATAAGAAGGCATCATTTTCTGTTCCACCATTGTGCGCAGCACTGTTTCTCTTCCACTGCAGTTCGTCTTCAACAAAAAACTTACATTATCCAATTCATTGTACGCTGTGGCAAAATTACATATCTTATGTAATTTATTTGATTAATTAATTAACTAAATTACATTGTCATTATATTATTCTACTCTGTTCAGTTCAATGCAAAGGAAACGCAATGCAAATGCAGGGAAAATCATAAACAGCTAGGTATTGTTTGCACACGGAAAGCAACAGCAGCAATGAATACCAATTGTACTTGCTCAATTGATTTCCATTCCAGACAGGATCATCAGCAATTTCAGCCCACATTCCTGTTTCCATCTGAATTCTCCGAACCAGCTCACCCATGAGGCTAGGTGAGGCAACTGCCTTGGGCGGCAGGGCCCACAGGGGCAGCAGATCCCAATGTTAATCTCTATTCCCCCACTTGTTCTTGATGCAGAGCTTCACTAACCCTTTCTTCACTAGCAGGGAGGGAGGTGCCATTTTGTAGATCACCTCAGGGGCCAAAATATCTCAGTCCAGTCCTGCCAGCATCCCTAATCACAGCACTGGAATGAGGAAGAAGACCCTCCAGCAGTCTCCTCACCTTGGGAAGGCATCTCTTCAGTGTAAATAACAGGATACTGGTCTATACCCTTTTAAATGTGTTTTTGGGAGAGGCTGGGAGGGGATTATTGGTTTGCATTTTGTTGTTGTTGTTGTTGTTGTTGTTGTTGTTGTTGTTGTGTATTTTGTGTCTTTATCTTGCATTTTTATGTTTTGAGCCACCTTGAGATCTCACAACAATTATTATTTTTCTATAAAGAGATTTTAAAATTTCTGTAACTTAAAGTCCCGTTCTTACTTGAGCCAGTGTGGAAATTTGTATTAATTGGGTGCACTCCATGAATGTTACCTCTTTACTCTCATTTTGCAATAGGATAAATAACTTGGCATTATTAATTTGTTAATTATCACACCTGTCATGGTCTCGCTTCAGATAAATGTGTCTGGTGGATCTGGTTGAAGCACTAATATTTCATGTTGTATCAAAGCATGGTACAAACACAATATCATTACCAGAGAATAGATGTTGTACTCAGAAATACCTGATATAGGCCATTTAATGTTGACAACGAAAAGCAGAAAATGGTAATATTAATGGAGGTATTAATGGGACATTGATGTCTTAATCCTTTGCCCTTTCATACCGTGAATTGCCATGTAGCATCATGAAAACATAACAACTTTTTGGCTGGGTCATACCAAGTTCATCCTCAGCAAGCTTATTGTTTCCAATGGTTGCAAACTAAGGCTTGTATCAAATGCAGAACTACCGGTAAGTGAAACTCCCGTCAGCACAAGTCTCCTGCTTGTGCAATGGGACTTTCCATCGCTCCTACCCCCACCCAAATCAGTTCTGAGGGTTTCTCCAACCCTCTAGAGCAGAGGATGGAGAACAGTCCTGTTATGTAAACTGGAATCCTTGTGCTTAGTGCTGCATTGGATACACTCCTCTGCGCCACAAGGTGTTTCTGTGGAACAACAGAGGAAGGGCACTATGACAAACGGTTGAGTTACCCATAGGCCATTGTGGATGACAGGATACTGGACTGGATAAGCCTTTGGTCTGAACCTGCATGACTCTTTTCTTATGCTCTTATGCTTACAATCAAAGAATGAAAGCCCAAGCCATTCTGTATGTCTGGTACTAGAGTGTACTACCTGATTCCATTTGGCTGCTATGGTTAATAGCCATTGATAAGTTCTCTTTAAGTTCCTCAAGGATGATCATCCTTGAGGAACTTAAAGAGAACTTAAAGCAATATTGGGGGTTGGAAAAACTAATCTCAAATTTGCTATCATTATTATCCAGTGTGGTGATGGTGATTGTGTCAGCTTACAATGAACTGTAAGAACAAGACAATATTTGTAAGTATACCTGAAGGAGAGTCTCCACCCCCATCATTCAGCCCGGATACTGAGGTCCAGATCTGAGGGCCTTCTGGTGGCTCCCTCAATGCAAGAAGTGAGGTTACAGAGAACCAAGCAGAGGGCCTTATTGGCAGTGGCGCCCGCCCTGTGGAACACCCTCCCATCAGATTGTTGGAAAAATGCCCTGGGGGTGCCTGCAGGCCCCTGAAACTCTGAGCGTCCTCCAGTACACACAGCCCTGGAAAAGGCATTTCTCCTCTTCTCCAGTGCGCTCAGCGACATATACCAGCTGGTATATGCACACTAATCTTCTGGCAAAACACAGCAAGAAGAGTGAGACATCATAGATCTAATCTACTATTTATTTACACACTATGTACAGACAAAGGCATAATGGTGTCGGTTCTCTCCAGCTCCGAGAGAACAAAACAGAAAAAGTGAAAGTGAAAGTATAGTTGTACCTCGTGTTACGAACACTGTGTGTTGCGTTCATCGCGGGTTACGAACCCACGGAACCCGGAAGTACCGGAACGGGTTACTTCTGGGTTCGGCAGTTTGTGCATGTGCAGGCGCATCAAATGACATCACGCACATGCGCAGAAGCGCCGAATCGTGCGGCGAGCATGTGCAGACGCAGCACTCAGGATGCCGACTGCTCATGATGCGAACGGGGCTCCAGAACGGATCCCATTCGCATCCAGGGGTACCACTGTACATTACAGCGGAAGAAATAAGGCTGTCTTCCATTTCTCACACTCTTCTCAGACAGGCATGTGATTTGCAACAATCTCATCTGCAGCATCGGAGGCATGAAATACTAACACAGATGTCATGGAAATAAACAATACTCTGGCTTCCAGAACACATCTGAAGGCAGCCCTGTTTAGGGAAGTTTTTTAATGTTTGGTGTTTTATCATATTTTTAATATTCTGTTGGGAGCTGTGCAGAGTGGCTGAGGAAACCTAGCCAGATTGGGGGGAATAATAATAATAATAATAATAATAATAATAATAATAATAATAATTCTCTAAAATCTTTTTCCATCTCAGATTAAATTCTAAGCAGTATTCCTGTCTTCTGTCCAGCCTGGTCCAACAGCCCTCCCAAATCCTACAAACATTTTCTCCTTCCATAATAAGATCCCTGCTAGACCAGAGCAAGGCGTGTCTAGTCCAGCCAGCCAGATGACTGGGAGGCTCACAAGCTTGGCATGATGGCAATACCCCTCTCCTGCTGTTATCTCCCAACAAGGGAGCATGCTGCCTCTGATCTTGGATGTAGCATGCAGCCATCATGAACACTGATAGACATTTCCTCCATGAATTTGTCTAACCTGTTTTTTTAAAAGCTGTCTCCCTTGATAGCCAGCACTGCTTTGTGTGATAGCAAATCCAACAGTTCAACTATGTGCAAAAAATACTTCCTCTTGTCCCTTGAATCTTCTGCTATTCATCTTCATTGGATGGCTTTATTGGGTTGTAGTATTATAAGAGAGGGAGAAAAAGGACTCTCAGTCCACTTCCTCCATGAGTGTGGCCAGTTTATTACAAGCAAGGAGAAGAGGCTGTAATCAGGTCATCTCCATTTGAACTTAATTTTAATTTTGTAATGCTGCTTCTAGATCTCCTACATTATCGTTTGAGACATTCAAGGCCACGTAGGAGTTGGCAGACTTATGTGTTTACTTAAGAAGAGAAAATAAATTAGGGGCCTGCTTCCCTCCATCTGAGCTTTCACCCTTTTTTCTTTCTTTTTCGTTAGCACTCTGGGGAATAGCTGTTCTGTGAATGTCCAGCAAAATATTCCTCCCACTTTGGGGTGAAATCCCCCCACCCAAAGCATTTGAGGGGTGTGAAGGCTGTGCTGTTGTTTGGTTGCCATTGTCTGATGGGTGACCTTTTGGCCTGTGTCAGCATAAATTAAACCTTATTTCCAGGAGCATGCAGTTACAGAGCAAAATGCCCCATTGTTGCAACTTGTCCAAGGAGGTAAGGGCAGAGTGGGGGAAGCCTAGCCTATATGTTTATGTTTATATATATATTGCTTTGCTTTTTAACCCAATCACCCTTAGAGGAACTGAACAGATTGTGGAGAATGTATGTAGACAAGACATTTGCCTGACACCCTTTAGGAAAGTCTACCTTCAGGCAAGGTGAGGTGGCCGAGAGAGAGATGGTGAGCTCTAACATATGGGGCAAAATTCATTAGGAAATTATCCTGTGACAGCCCCACTGAATGAATGGGTGTGGTGCTGCTTTCAATTGCGATTATATAAGAAGAACTCCCTCATGGCTTATGCCCCATTAATTAGGAGGAGAGGGGCATAATTTGCATTTCCACAAAATGTCTGACTGCCTATTCCCTGAACTAAGATTTTTGTGATACCTACCTAATATCACAGCCACACCACTCACTCAAAGAACACTTATAAATGAGTGTGCCTTTAATCACCCCCAACAATTAAAATTACCTACCACCAAACTATTCAACTAAAGTTTCAGTTACTTAATCTCTAACTGAGTTAAATATTGCAGTCCTTTTTGTGTTGGCAAATGCCCCATGAGAAGTACATTTTAAACCCAAAGAGCATATAATTTATTTGTAGCATCATGGTCACCTGGTGCCATCCAAGTTGCACAGTTACTACATTTTGGTTCTCTGCACGCAGCCCTTGATATCAGTTATGTGACATTTCTGTATCCTCAAGTTGGTTTGCAAAAGGTCATTACAGATGTCACAGTGTCAGGACAAAATCTCCAGAGACTAAGAGAAAGATCAGTTCTTCCCTGCTATTATGCAAGTTTGCTAGCTCAAGTCAAATCGAACAGCTGTCGTGTGTGTAATTTGGAGGGTTCATAACCAGTTAGTTTAAATTGATATGGGTAATTTATTTTGTTACATCTTGATACTTAGGTGATGCACTCATGTCTCTGCTTACCGTGCTGCCCTGCCAAACTGATATTGACTTCAAGAAAAAAAGCAAATGTTCGCAATGTTTGCATTGTGCGAAGATTAAAAAGTACCAATAGGTGTATAATTATAAATAATAGAAATCATGCAGAGGCCACATTTAAAGTACTTTGATGCAACTTTCAACAGTCATGGTTCCCCCCCACCCCCAAAAAGATAAAAGAATCCCAGGAACTGTTTTTTGTTGTCAGTGTTGAGGGGTTGTTTTTTTTTAGGAGACATGTATTCTCCTCACAGAAAAGACAGCTCCTAGTGGTTGAGCAATCTATCTCTGTACCCAAGGAATTGTAGCTCTGTCATGGTAACAAGGGTCTCTAAGCAACTCTCAGCACCCTTAACAAACTACAGTTCCCAGGATTCTTTTGGGAAAGCCATGATGGCTGAAGTACAGTGGTACCTCGGGATACAAACACTTAAGGTTACAAACTCTGCTAACCCGGAAGTACTAGTACCTCGGGTTGCGAACTTTGCCCCAGCATGAGAATGGAAATCACGCACCGGAGGTGCGGCGGCAGCGGGAGGCCCCAATAGCAAAAGCACACCTCAGGTTAAGAACCTCCGGAACCTCTGGAACGAATTATGTTCGTAACTCGAGGTACCACTGTACTATAATATAGCTTTAAATGTATAGCGCAGATGTGGCATTAAAGTAGGTGTAAAGGCTTTTATTGGCACCATCAATCTTTTAGGTATCCTGATCTTGAACTGTATAAGGCTTTGAACTTACTCCAGTAACTAGTTGGCAGCTATTGCAAGTCTTTCAGCAATGGTGCAACATGGTGGAGATATTCTGCCCCAGTAAACAGTCAAGCCACTGCTTGTTTGTTGGTTTTTTGCACTAGCTGTTGCTTCCTGGCCAACCTGAGGGGCAACCCTGTTGTTATGCCGTGCACCCTGTTGTGGATGGAACAAAGTAGGATGTACACATGGGAAAATGCAAAACTCCTGAAATTCTGCTTGCAACCTGCAAAGGAAGAGCAATGATTATACAGAACCAGGAGCTACCTTGTAGGGAAGCAGACTGCTTCCTCCTTTAGTGGTTATTTCTGCCATGCATGGGTGTAGGAAGCATTATAAATTGTTCAATTTACTGCAGCACATTGAATGAATTATCAATAACCAGTTATTAGTTGAAAGTCCTTCAGCAGCAGAATTAGACTCCTATTCAAATGTGCTCTTAAAAAATATTAAATGTGCTTTTCTCAGCTAAGCTCTGCTGGAATGTGAAGAGTTTAATTGCAGAAATATGGTAAAATAAAACTTAAACCCCCTTGTGTATGAATTATTAAAGCTAGAATAACACATTCTTATGGATAGGGAAAAAATAGGTCATTACCTGTATCTTGTTGGCTGAAACATTGTGCAGCCCAGTATTCTATAACCATAGTGCTTACCTTTCTAATCTATTATTGGTCCTATAAAAACCCGATGGATGTGAAATATTGCTGTTATAATACTCATGACACAGAAAATTATGCCCACTAATGGCATCTTTATTAGTACATTAATTGCTTCCCCTGGTGTCACAACTACCCATTAACTATCCACTTTGCCACTGGCTAATGTCAAAAGATGACTTTCTGGTGCCTTGCGACACTGTTTTTCAGGTTATCAAAAATTTATTCTTTTATTCTGCACAGCATATTGTGCCTGGCAGTATGGAATAATGTTTTTCAAACTTTCTACCTTCAGTGAACACTTTTGGCATGAGTTCGCCTGCTAAATAACCCACATATGTTGCAGGTGATTTGTGGTGTTTTGGTGGGTGCCTGCTCTATTCATTGGAGCACTGACTAGATTGTCTGGATCTCATTGTCAGTCTCTTGCAGGAGTAGTCAAGATGGTACACTGTAGATGTAGGAATACAACTACCACCATCCCTGGCCATTGGCCATGCTGGCTGGGGCTGATGGGAATTGTAGTCCAATGACCTTTGGACAGCACCACGTTAGCTGTCTCTGTTCTATGTGAAATGAGAGCGTAACCTAAGGACATCCAACAGTTTCATGCAGATCCAGACTGCAGGGAAAAGTTAATAGAGGCAGGCAATCCTGCCCATCATGACCAATAACACTACAACACATTATGTAAGCCTCTGGTGTTGTTGGAATAAGAAATTCAAGCAAACAAGTCTTCTAGTCTGCTGTAGGAACCACAACAACTATTCATGGAATTCACTGTGGTCATCACCTTTCTTTCACCCATGATATGCTCATGCTGTCCAAGAAATGTGATGTGTGTGCATCTCAAGTGACTAACAGAACAAAGCACTTAACTTCTGCTGATAATATCATCTTATTGCTGTGGTCTTACAGAGCCCCATGGAAAAGAACCAGATGTTGCTCTGATGTCAAGTGTGTGTGGTGTATCAGTTTCAAGAAAACCAACAGACTGTGACATTGAGGTTAGGTATGAAAGAACCATACACTGGGTTGTATCCAATGAAGGCCCACCCCCCTCCAAGTAGACCCATTGGAATTTATGAACCTAAGTTGGCCATGTTCATTCATTTTAACGAGTCTACTTTGAGTATAACTAGTATTGGATGCCGCCCATTATTTCCACTTACGCAAGGTGGCCAGCTTTTTAAAAATAAGCAAACCCCAAACTGACTTATGGTTAGGGATAGAAAAATGTGTTGGGTGTTTGTTTATTTGTTTGTTTGTTTGTTTGTTTCCTTCAGATTCTCATTTTCCCAGTCCTAAGTTTGGTCCTCAACATTTCCACATCACACATTTATATGCGATTTTTCCTAACAGACATAATTTTGAAAGCCAATTTCCCCTTATATAATGAATTTTATACACTATTTTCACTAACACATTCATTTCCATGCACAGTAAGACCAACCATCACTTTCTACTCTTACATGTCCTTCCCTCTATTGATTACTTCCCCAAAGCTTGGCCAGAATTTCTCAACCACCACCCTGTGAACTCATACAGGCTTGCTGTTCCACGAAAACCTGGTGTTGCCCCCCCCCCCAAATTACTGAATGGTGTGGGATGCCGGGGGTTCCAGGGTTGCCATATTTCAAACAGTGAAAATCCGGACAGAAAAATGTCGTTTTTGAGCTGTTTTTATGGGAACACGTCAAAAACGGCACTGCCAACAAGGGCTACATTTTCCTGGACATTTGATCAATTTCCACCCAGACACTGCTGTCGACTGCAGTATTCTGGATATGTCCGGGAAAATCTGGACACATGGCAACCCTATTCCAGGCGGTTACCCATGTTTCCTTGGGAATGATGGATAGCAGAGACTGTGGGATCTCTGTGATATATTGTTTATTTACACGTGTATACAACCTGAGTCTATGATGGAGGGATTGACAGCATTAACACTGCAAGAGGGTCTTGTTTCTCCCATACCTACAGCCTTGGATGCCAACAAAAATTAGGGATAGCTCTGTCTCCCCACTGCCCAGCCTGCAGCCTGCCAGCTTCTAGCTGCTAGCTCACATAAATCAACTTTCAACTCTGACCTATATCTTTCTACCTACTAGGGATTTGAGGGAGAAGGCCCACCCATTACCTCACCAGAAAACTAACCTGGCTAGTCCAGGAATTGAATCCATGCTGGATCCATGCTGGATCCAGGAATTAGAAGGGGGTTGAGGCATACAGACTATCCATCCCCCAAAAAACTCATAACACTAGGATACTTTTCAATGGTTTAACCAAATTAACATTTTGGAATTCACACTCCACTACTCCCCTTGAAAACAGTTAAATCAAGTTGAAATAGATTTTTAAGTGCCTAGCAGATTCACTCACTGCGCTCAAAGAATGAAGCTGCACGCAGCCAGGACTTTAATTAAGAGCTTGTTCTCATGGATAGCACAGTTTGTTAAATTTCCACGCCAATATCTTTTGTTCCAATGTTTCTTGTATGTTATCAACGAGGCATTGTTCATTTAAATGACACTGAATGACAGAAAAACTTCGGCAATTTCATCTCATTTAAAGCTGACAACTAATAAGAAAAATGTGAGCTATTATGGCAGTTTACTAAATGCATTGGAAGATCTCATTTAAAAGGTGCATTTTCATTAGAGCTATATTGAATGTTAATGTTGCAAACGTCTTTCTGTGCCAAACTAGGGTTTTTGAGGGGGGAAATGCTTCCTGAAAACTTCCCTTTCTCTTTGTGCATATCATCTGTGGAGCAAATTTTTATGGCAGTTCATTTCCCCACCACCTTTTAGTATTTCTGTTCGTGTAATCATGACCTATTAGTGAACAGGGCCTTCTGGCGGTTCCCTCACTGCGAGAAGCAAAGCTACAGGGAACCAGGCAGAGGGCCTTCTCGGTAGTGGCACCCGCCCCATGGAACGCCCTCCCATCAGAGGTCAAAGAGATAAACAACTACTTGACATTCAGAAAATACCTGAAGGCAGCCCTGTTTAGGGAAGTTTTTAATGTGTGACATTTTAATGTATTTTTAATCTTTGTTGGAAGCCACCCAGCCAGATGGGCAGGGTACAGATAAAACAACAACAACAACAACAACAACAACAACAACAACAACAACAACAACAACAACAACACAGGCAACCAGATTTGGTTGATGATGTCATAAAGCCAGTTCAGAGACTGGGCAATGTTTCATGGCCTTGCTCTGGATAAGCAATCACTTATGGTATAACCTTTATTGCTGCTCCCTGTGGAGAACTAGCCCAAGGCCAGGTAGGGGTTAAGTGTTCTGACAGTTAGAACCCTCAGGGGCGGGCTTAGCCTGGGTATAAAACACCCCTCCCAGTGGGCAGTTACAGTCAGAGTTAGAGTTAGAGTTAGATTTGGAATTGAAGTATGGGCAGGAGGAGTTAAGTGCGGGGAGTTGGAGTTGAAGTGTGAGTCAAGAGATAGAGCTGGGAGTTTAGAGTCTTAGGTGGATGTTAGCAGAGAGGATAAAGAGATTGTGAAACGCGTTGTTATTGATATTTAGTTAACTATTAGAGGTATTAGGCCGGTAACATTTAGAGGTATTAGGCCGGTATAGGACAACTGTTTTAAGCTTATTGAACAACCTTTTATTTATCAGCAACCACAAGCTTTGTACGCAATAAACATCTTTTTAGTTCACAATATCCTCGTCTGTGGTGAATGAAGTAAGCAGGATCCAGCTAGTAGTCTGAAGGGCTGCAGCTGGGGACTGTTTGTCGTTGGTGCAGCACTCATAGACCGTAAAACGTCCGGGGGTGGGCTGTACAGGGCGAAGGGCCCGCGACATTAAAGTGGTGGCAGCGTCGGGACGAAAGATAGTCTTAAAGTGGTGGTCACATTGAGATCAAAGATCTAAAGTGTTGGCAAAACGTGCCAAGGTACAAGAAAGATTTAAGGGTGACGCATTGTGTGAAGTGTGAGGCTTAAAGAGGATTTAAGCAAACTTCTGTGAGACTCTACAATCTAGTCAGAAAGGGGATCGCATACACCTGGGAAGGGAGAAGGGGAATTCAGAGAGGAATTACCTGGCCCTAGGGTGTGGTGTGATAGCGCCTAAGACTGTGAGATTGTGAGAGAATTACAAAGATACTTTGCGTTGGAAACTATTTCAGGCAGAAAGGTTTATAGTGAGAGGTCGGAAAAGTACGCTGGACAAAGTGCACTGAGGTAACTTTAGGCGTGACTTTGGACCTAAACTGTGGAAACTAAGCCTGGAGAAATAGTTTAACGGAAACATCCTTGATTTAAGTACCGAAATAATACCACCAAATAAATAGAAAATGCCACCTAGGAAGACAAAACCAGCTCTTAGGGACTCACAAGTAGAAAGCTCTGAAGAAGAAAATGGGGTTTCGCAGATTGAGGAAACCAGTACTGAAACAGTTAACAAAAATCCTGCTGAGGGGACTAGTTTTAAAGCCTCAGAGGAATTTGAGAAATGGAAGTTAGAACAAGAATATAAACTGAAGGAATTAGAATTAAAGTTACAAGCTGAGGCAAAAGAGAAAGAAATGACCTTAAATATTGAAAGAGAGAGAGAGGCAAGAGCACTAAAAGAGAAGGAAATGATATTAACTATTGAGGCAAAAGAGAGAGAATTAAAATTACAAGCTGAGGCAAAAGAGAGAGAACTGAAAGAGAAAGAAATGACCTTAGCTATTGAGAGAGAAAGAGAACGGGAGGAAAGAGAATATTTATTAGAAATGAAAAGACTTGAATTATCAGCCGTAGAAAATAGAAACAACAACAATAGTTCCACACAAAATCCTAGCAGGGTGGATTTAAAAAGATTCCCTGACTTCAAAGATAAAGACGATCCTGAAGCGTTTATCATTTCTTTTGAGAGGGCTTGCGAGGATTTTGAAGTAAAAGATGAGGAGAAAATGCAAATACTGAGAGCGCGTATTAGTGGAACATTAACCGAGATTTATTCTCAAATGCCATCTGATCAATCTAAAGACTTTGAAGCATTTAAACAGTTGGTTTATGTTAGATTCGGAATTACTGCAGAACAACTGAGACAAAAGTTTAGAACAATAAAAAAAGTGCGTGAGGAAACATTTGCTCAACTAGGAGCTAAAACTACAAATTATTTAAACAAGTGGCTAGAACAGGAGGGTGCTGATTCTGTGGCGAAAATAAAAGAGGTGTTCGCATTAGAACAATTTTATGACACGATTAATACCCATCTGAAGTATTTAATTAAAGAAAGACGACCTAAAACCATCCGGGAAGCTGCTAATCTGGCAGATGAAATAAATGAAATCCGAGAACACGCTTATGATGCCCCAAAATATAAGGACAAACAGTGGGAAACAAATAAGTTTAAGAGAATGCAACCGCCCACAAAGTTTACCACAGAAACTGCCAAGAAAATTTTTCCCGCCAATGCAAATGTTCCCCATAACACGACTATGACAACGGGGGAGACTGAGGGAAAAGTAAATAAATATAGTGAGGGTAAAAGGCCTGAATTAATCTGTTGGCAATGTGGGAGAAAAGGCCATCGACAGGTGGACTGTAGAACTGAACTCAGAACTAAGAGTGCAAATACTATCCCTCAGAAGCAGACATATTGTGTCCAAACTGTGGAGACAGAGCCAACTGCCAACATGGTTGCCACGGCAACCGAGGCCCAGTCTAGAGAACAGGCTGATGAGTTACCAGTGGCCCAAGTTGTGAGGTGCTATATAATTCAACAAGATGACATGCTATTACACAAAACAGGAGAAGAAATTTGGGTGAATGGTAAACCATATAAAGGCTTAAAAGACACAGGGTCTCAGATTAGTATTGTACATCCTGATTTGTTAAAGCCAGAAGACTTTATTAAAGGCAAAACAATCAGTTTAAAAGGAATATCAAAACAGCCAGAAATCTTGCCAGTCGCATTAGTTAATCTGACATATAAACAATGGTCTGGAAAATGGCAAGTAGCAGTTTCACCAGAAATCCCAGCTCCAATGTTAATCGGGTGGGATCTCCTTGACCATGTACAGAGTGCATTTGTAATAACTAGGGCACAAAAACTGCGACAGTTACCTCAGGAGGAAAGGCCTGATACAATTGTTGAACTGACACAAGATACAAGTATAATGCCAGTTACAAATAGTCAAGCAGCTAGTTTTGCAGCCAAGCAGAAACTAGATACAGATTTACAGAAATATTTTCAAGCCACAGCCGTGAATACAGTATTAACCCCTGAAAGCCCGGAGCGGTTTATAGTCAACAATGGGTTGCTATACAGGGAGATTCTTTTAAAGCCTAATAGAGGGGGTAATGAGATCCACAGGCAACTGATAGTACCTACTGAATTTAGAACCAAGATAATACAACATGCACATGGCAGTATCTTTGGAGGTCACTTGGGAATCACCAGAACCAAACAAAGGGTGTCCCAAAATTTCTTTTGGCCTGGGATGGGCAAGCAAATAAAGTTATTTTGTCGAACGTGCCATACTTGCCAATTACAAGGACATGGACAAGATATTTTATTAATCAGATCAGTAAACAGTGACAAGTTACAACTGACATGGGAAGGTCCTTGTAAGATCATTTCAAAAATGAATGATATAAACAATATAATTCAGCATGGTGAAGGGAGGCGGGTCATGCAGGTGAATATGATAAACCCAACCCAGTCACTAAACCATGAACCCAATCTAGACTACAGTAGTCACGTTATTAAAAAAGCCTGTGATATTGGTAAAGGAGTGTCTACCTGCAATGTGACCAGTGACCTATCTGTGAGATCAGTTAGAACAACTAGTCTTAGTTACGATAAACCATTCATCAGTTGGAAAGATAGAAAGAAAGACGTACTGGAAGTTATAGCTGGCATGGGGGCCTATCGACTTTCTATGAAAGTGAAAGTGTTTCCTACACTAGAGATTGTGTGGTGGGAAGATGGGTACCCTGCTGCTCATGCGACACAAATAAATGTCCAAAATGAATGTAGTTACACAGCATTAACAGGGCTACCACGTCAAAGGCATACAAAAGTAATCTTAAAATTGCTCGAAGTGGGAACTAATAAATCACTACAGACCAAAGATGAACTGACAACAAGGGAGATTGCTATGAGCAATAAGCAATCAAAGCTTTTTAGCCTACTTTTATTAAGTGATCACGCTTGTCTAGAAAGCTTCAACAAGCTGACTAAAAAAGAAGATATCCACAAACTTCTGAAAATAGTTCCCAGTGCATTTAAAAGCCAGACAACCAGTTCTTATGCAGCTTATGATGACCTGGAGATGTGTGAACAAGTCCGCGAGTTTAAACATTTAACAGAGATCCTGAAGGAGGGAGAGGTTGAACTAAGAGAGCTTTTGACCCTGAGAAACAAAGACTCTACCCAGCTTGGGATCCACAATCGTTACAGACGCCTCGAGTGCAGGGATCGGAATGGGACTGTGTCATCTGGCCGGGGAAGACAGCTTACATCCCATCACGTTTGGCAGAGAACAGACTGGTGCCCCGAGAAAGATACTTCTTGCGACGGTTAAGGACGATAAGGAGCGTGAAAGGATCCTAAACATCATCGCAGACGCCTTATCACGAAGACCCAAAGACAAAGGTTAAAATGGACAGTTACGGTTTTTCTTGCAATAAAGACCTAATGCTGCATGAACTATTGTATATAATGTTCACAACTATATGTACTTTTACTGGAGATATAACTGTTTATGCCATAGTTAGGGACAAGGTAAGAGTTAATAAATGTAATGTTTATAGTAATGTTTTAAACTGTTGTTTGTATCAGAGGGATACTTTGGCTAGTAACTCCTCTGATACAAACCTAAAAAGGAGGGAGGTATGTGGAGAACTAGCCCAAGGCCAGGTAGGGGTTAAGTGTTCTGACAGTTAGAACCCTCAGGGGCGGGCTTAGCCTGGGTATAAAACACCCCTCCCAGTGGGCAGTTACAGTCAGAGTTAGAGTTAGAGTTAGATTTGGAATTGAAGTATGGGCAGGAGGAGTTAAGTGCGGGGAGTTGGAGTTGAAGTGTGAGTCAAGAGATAGAGCTGGGAGTTTAGAGTCTTAGGTGGATGTTAGCAGAGAGGATAAAGAGATTGTGAAACGCGTTGTTATTGATATTTAGTTAACTATTAGAGGTATTAGGCCGGTAACATTTAGAGGTATTAGGCCGGTATAGGACAACTGTTTTAAGCTTATTGAACAACCTTTTATTTATCAGCAACCACAAGCTTTGTACGCAATAAACATCTTTTTAGTTCACAATATCCTCGTCTGTGGTGAATGAAGTAAGCAGGATCCAGCTAGTAGTCTGAAGGGCTGCAGCTGGGGACTGTTTGTCGTTGGTGCAGCACTCATAGACCGTAAAACGTCCGGGGGTGGGCTGTACAGGGCGAAGGGCCCGCGACACTCCCTCCCCAAGCAGGTGCACATTTTGTGAATCCTTGTTATGATTCAGCCTAGTTTGTGTGGCTTTTGTGAACAACATTGGAATGGACTTAATAGGAGTCTGTGAAGAGATTCTCTTGCAGGTTATCAACCTTGATATTAACATTTAACACAGAGAAAATTCCAGTATAGAAATGTATTATTATTATTATTATTATTATTATTATTATTATTATTATTATTATTATTATTTCTTCTCTTGTGAATATGTTTTGGACACCTTGATTCCAGTCATGCTAAAAACAAGCATGTATTTAACTTATCATCTAACTCATTTAACCATAAATTCTGAGGCCAACTTGTGGAGAGTTTTGGAGCATGGAGGGCACAAGGAGAAGGGGACGACAGAGGATGAGATGGTTGGACAGTGTTCTCGAAGCTACTAACATGAGTTTGGCCAAACTGCGAGAGGCAGTGAAGGATAGGCATGCCTGGCGTGCTCTGGTCCATGGGGTCACGAAGAGTTGGACACGACTGAAGGAATGAACAACAACAAATATATTTCTGATTTATCTGAGGATGTGAAAAGAACTTCTCATGACATTTTCGAAATGTTACAGTCAATATTATGTGGCCAAAGTACTGTTAACTTTCTTTCTTTCTTTCTTTCTTTCTTTCCTGGACGTCACTTGTTTGCTATAAATAAGTTCCCTTGAGTTTTATGGTCAGGTCTTTTTTATTGGTGCAAAAAGAAAAAAGAAATGGAAGAATTCCCATTTTTTGTTTATGGGATAAACAAATCTTTCATTTCTTCTTCTTGTTGTTGTTCTTTTAAAAACCACTTTGGCCTTTAGAACACATTTTATCTTTTCAGTTTGGGGTTTCTCTTCTGTTTCCAAGGGCATCAGAGCTATAGCAATTTAACTGGAACGTCACTCCAAATATTCTGCTTTAATTCTTACAGTGAAGCTATTTCAACTTATTTTCTTCTTGCTCTCCTTTGTGTCTCTTCCCTCCTCATAACTCACCCAAATACAATTATATGTTCGGTAGTTTCCAGCGAAAGAAAGGAACCTAGACAGACACAAACTGTCATGAGGATTATATTGTCTGTGTGTTGCTTAAAAAAGACCAAATGAAAGAGGGGGGGGAGAGACCTCTGGGTAGGGTGGAGTTAAATATCAAGTGATTTGTGCTGGCCATTAGCCAAGTCCTCAGGGGCACCTTTATGCTGAATTTAGATTAGCTTTGTCCTTCACGAAGCATAAAAGACCAAGCAGATTAAGGATACTTTCCACTACTCCAGTAAGTTTGTGGGGTCAAGTTTTGCTTTGGAAAGCTCCTTGTAAGCCAACCAGTTTATGAGTATGTTTTGCCAAAAGCAATAAAGTAGGGTGGAGGACTCACGTGTCATCGAAAAAGAGGACAGAAAGGGACACAAGCTTCCATAAAACTTGCATAGGGTAATATATATGTATAGCTCCAAACTTAGAAATCATTGCAATAATTTAAATACAGGCATATAAGGGAGAAGGCTAATATTTTAGTGTTGATTTTTTAAAAAAGCTAATAGACAATAATCCTTGCACCCCTTTCCCCCAACTCTAATAAAATTTATTAATAAATGCAGGTGGTGACCATTTTGCACACATTCGATTGGCGAACGTGCACCATTTTTAGCCCTGGGGCAGAACAGTGCGGAACGAAGTGGACTTTCACACATTCTGCCAGCATGCGCAATGACCCAGAACACAACCACCACATGAACAGGGAGTTGCCTGTACAAATATAGTACATCTCACCACAGCAAGGAAGAACTCTGACCAGGCAGCCTACACATGCCTGCTCATGGGCAACTGTTCCTTAGGGTTCCAGATCTTTAAACCAGACTCAACATCAAACAGACCTTCAAACAAATGATGCCTTGAAACAGAGGACTGGATACCAGGGTTCCTTGGCAACCATAAATATGGTGTTTACTGCACAAAGGCAAAATGTACATGTGTTGCTCTGCTCATTTTGCCTCTGGTTACTCCCGCCACTGGCCTCTGCCCCCTGGAATGCAGCTCTTGAACTAAAAAAAACATTCCCCAACTTCTGCATTTATATAGGATAGTTGTAGAACTTGAGTAAGCAATCCCAAGGCAACCATGGTGGGGTCAGCATTCAAAGAGTCAATAGCTAAAGGATTCCATTACAATACCAAAAAAAACAGGAACATTGGTTTAGAAAAGGAAATACCAAACATTGCTATTCTGACTACGCAAAATTGCACTATATTAAACAGATGTTACCTTGCATAAAAAAATTCCAAGACTAGCATTGCAAATTGTTTTTACACACACCCCGCCCCCAAAACACAAACACTATTCTTGAATTAGATCTGGAATAGACAATATGTTTGCCATATGATCATCTGTCCTGGACTTGTTTTTCTGCTCTTTTCTCTTAAAGAAATGGCAGCCATGGGAACCCTGCTCCAAGACTGGGATTATGATGTGTATGGGTGGTGTCAGTGTCTGAATCTTCTTCATGCATCATTTTTCTGGAGCAGGGAGATTTTGTGGAGGTGGAAAAGAGAGCTGACCCACGTTTGGGTAATTAACAAAAGAATCAGTTGGGCGCCTAGATTCAAAGTGTGGGGCTTTACACACCCTCAAGTGGGAGAGAGTTAAAAACACTCTCAAAATTATCAAGCTGTATAGTGTGGAATATAGGTTGTTAAACCCTTTTGCATATCCCATTTAGTCGGCATTAAAACATTTGTGCCCTCTCTCTACCCCTCTAGCAATGAACAGACCACACACTCTTAAGTAAGTTTAAAAGCTTTACTTACTAAATCCAATTGTCTGCTTCATGCATTGTTCCATGCAGCAGCAATGAGAGCATATGTAGATTATTCTTGGGTGCAAAATACAGTTTCAAAAGTGGTCTGAACTTTGCACCGTAGATCAAAACCAGGTGTAAGATCTAACCAACAAGAGATACTTCATTATATTAGAAGCATAAGCATGTGTTCTTCACAGTGTTAATGACTAACTTTTTAAAAAATGCACCTGAATGTGTGGACCAGCCCTTAGATGGAGAAAATACAGAAGACGTAGCATTGATATACAAATTGTAATTGACTTTATATCACATTATATCCTCCAGTAATCGAATCATAGTCCCACAGAACCTCAATTTTCCTGTGTGGTCTAGCAGTTCTTAATGTTTGACATGACTGAGCAATATTACACATGCTGTAAGGCCCAGCTTAACTGATAAATAGTTGCAAATAATGTAATATATATTGGAAACTTATCCCTATAGTGTGATATATGATTGGCATACCAGCTCCTCAAGTGGATCATTCATTCTTTGCAAAGCATAACAGGTCACTTGTTCATAGTGTGGGACGCAGCAATTACATAAGGGAGAGCTTCTTAAAGCGAGTTATTTCTATAGAGAAGGTTCATGGTTACACAACCATCTATTCCAACATCCTGCAAGGAAATGAATGAGGCACCTAAGTGAGCATATAGATATGACTCCTCACTGGAAGGAAGGCAATCGATCGACTGAATGCATATTCAATTTATGAATAGCTAGCATAAATTGAGCGGTGTAAACAATTAAATGATAACAGTTACGTAGGTTTAAAAATACTCTGTTTTGTAATCATGATGATCACATTTCAATGCCTTGAAGAAGCATTTTGAAGAGAGAGAAAAGCAACTTCAGCTTCAGGCATTGAAAGTGGTTAGAGAATAGGGATGAGGGAGAAATTTGGTCTATTTTTCATAGTGGACTGATCCAACATTCTTGAACTTGTTTGTTGAACATAATGCAACTTCCAGTTAGGTTACACAGTTCTCCAGATTTTGCAATGCATTTTTCAGAGGGTAAAGGTAAAGGACCCCTTGATGGTTAAGTCCAGTCAAAGGCGACTATGGGGTTGCAGTGCTCATCTTGCTTTCATGCCGAGGGAGCCGGCGTTTGTCCACAGACAGCTTTCCGGGTCAGGTGGCCAGCATGACTAAACTGCTTCTGGCACAACAGAACACCGTGACAGAAACCAGAATGCATGGAAACGTTGTTTACCTCCCCGCCGCAGCAGTACCTATTTATCTACTTGCACTGGTGTGCTTTCGAACTGTTAGGTTGGCAGGAGCTGGGACAGAGCAACAGGAGCTCACCCCTTCGCAGGGATTTGAACCGCTGACCTTCTGATCAGCAAACCCAAGAGGCTCAGTGGTTTAGACCACAGCGCCACCTGTGTGTAAAATGTGTACACACACACACACACACACACTAAATACGATCTGTACACAATATGTGCTTTATGGGTGGATGCATTGAAAAGCATTGAAACAGGAGTATTTTATATTAAAAGGGTGTATTTTACTTTAAAAAATTTACACACAACATGCAAACCATGGGATGGAATCAGACAGAATGGCATGCAACAGTGAGGCCCAAATGGAATGGAATTAGCTGCTCAGTCCATCCCTACTAGAGAGGGGAAATGCAGGAAAGCTTTTGTGCAGAATCAGTCAGTTTACAGCTAATTGTAGACTCTGGGCAGTTCATGAGCTCTCCATAAAACGGTAGCATGGAGAAGAGTGGCATGACATGGAGATAGTGGATGGTGAGAAGTTTTCTTCCCTCTCTCATAACACTAAACCTTCGACCTAGCCTAACCTACCCACCACTATCCTGGTCTCTAACCCTCTCTCCCTCAGTCACCACTCACTCCCTCTTTCTCTCTCCTGACCAACTGCCGTTCCCTCCTTTTAAAGGGCGAAAAGTCCCGCCTCCTGTGAGCGAACTGCCACTCAAACAGACGGAATCTTAACTCTTCACACGCTGGGGTTTCTGACCATACCCTGCCTAAGGGCAGATCCGTTACAATAACCATATGAGGAGAGAGTGCTCTTGTGCTCGTGTCCTGCTGAAGGTTTCCCCAGAGGAATCTGGTTGGCAGAGGAGGGAACAGGATGCTGGACTAGGTAGATCATTAGCCTGAACCAACAGGCCCTTCAAGAAGAGAGAGAGTGGTGTAGCAGTGACTGTCTTCTTGGCTATCCTTCCTCAACCCCTTGTTTTTTCCATTGTTGAAGAACAGAGGGATGCATGGCACCTAACCCGTACTGAGCTCCTTCAGCTATCTTGTTGCCCTCAGGCGCAGTGGAATTCTACAAGTAGGTGAATTATCCTTCAGCACTGGGGACAAGACAGCCTCTGAAATAAGATTCAGTCAATCATCCAGGTGGCTTCGGTATATTGAATGGTGGCAGGGGCGCCATCTTGGCCTTCATCTCAGGCAATACAATGTATTGGGTTGGCCTTGGTGAGAGTTATCAGTCATGGGTAGGCGCAAACCAGAGAATATACAGGAGGCCTGTTCTTTCCGTCAGTGAAGCTTTATGAGAAAACATAGACCTTCTTTGGCCTATAGCTTTATGGCCTCTTTGCCTTGTTCCACCCCTCTCTACTGTGACTGATCCCAGCCCTGGAAAGCTTTTCTATAACGTCTCCTTCCTGTTAGCTGGTGAAATGTCTACAGAATCTGTGGGAAGCGCAAAGCTTCAATAAGAGAAGTGGAATTTATGCAGACAGGTTGGCCCAGCCTTATATCTGCTTGCTTTGTGAATATCAATTAATTAAACCCTATGATTCTCCCATGAGCTAGGCTAAGTAATTTTATTTCATATTATGCTGAGCAGAGAAAGGGACACAGCTGTCCTGCCACCTGGCTGTATTCTGTGTTTGCAAGACCCCACACTCTTTCCTCTGAAGTCAACAATCCTTTCTTGTTGCCAAGCAGACTACTCTGTTTGGCTAGGGATTCAAGCTGTCTGAATCCTGAAAGAGACCTGATTCCTTTTTCTTTCTTTTTTCTTTTCTTTTTTCAGTGATTACCTTTGATGTCAGTCTAAACCTAAGGATGTCAGCTCAAACCTCATGGAAATGAACCTACCGACGACAGGGAAATTGTGTCAGCCTGACAAGCTCCGCTCCCCACTTCTTCTCCTTCCTCTTCTATGTTGTCATGTGGAGCTAGAGATTTTGCTTACACAATATTTTGCTTACCTGCTAATGAGGGTAATTGGAAGGCCACATTAGTAGGCAGAATGTGAAAGCGAGGAGTGTAGCTGGCATGCAGGGCATCAAAGGAAATATATGGGGACATGAGGCAATTAGAAATAATTGCTGAGAGGTGAAACACAACAGTAACATTGCTGCGTTGCAGCATTGCAACACTTTGTGAGCGCTGCACTGTTTTACTAATGTCAAATCTAGGGAAAGGCTTCCCCAGCTGCTGCTAAAATATATGGGAACAATATACTCTTCTGTGTTCTTAAGTGCATTAAAATTGCTCCCTGTTCATAAGGGAAGGGGGGGATCTGTTTATCCCACCCATCCATCTATATCACTTCCCAGGCACACAGCAGTGTGAGCAGAAAGACCTAAAGGGAAATAAACTTTTTAATCTATTTCAGAAACAGAAAGATTCTCCACATCATAAAATATTTCAGGTATGAAATGATTCACTTTAAGCCCCACTCTCTCTGGCAAATTTCCAGGCATGCAAATGAAACAGACTCTGCCCTCCTCCTCCTCCTCCCTTCCTTCTCTCTCTTTCTCCTCCACCCAACAGCATGTAATTTCAGAGTGAATATTCCTGATGAGGTGGGTAATGTTTTGCAAATAAATTCTGGGAGAAGTACCCTGCCTGGAGGATAGGAGACAGATCCACTCCATATATTTAAAGCCCACCCTTCTTCTTTGGCGATCACTCCTAGCCGAGTAAGATTGTCTTCCATAAACACAGTTTTAACAGTGAGTCCGTAAATGACTGTGGGGGCCAGTTCTGGATCCACATGTCCTTCCATAGTGGGGACATAGATTTCCAGAGGGAAGTTGAGGTTTTGCCAAACGTGCCTTCCTCTTAGCACGTTTCTCCCTTTTGTCCTGAGTTTGAGCATCTTCAAAGTCAATGGCACCCAATTGGAGCACTCGCAGGCTAGTTTCCCAGTTGTCGGTGTTTATACTACATTTTTTAAGATTTGCTTTGAGAGAGTCTTTAAACTCTATTGTTCACCACCAGCATTACGCTTTCCATTTTAAAGTTTGGAATAGAGTACTGTAATTGCCCACCCAATGTACATTTAAAGCACATGACGCCCCCCCAAAGGATCACAGGAACTGTAGTTTTCCCCTCACAGAGCTACAGTTCCCAGGATTAAGGAATCGGGATCTTTGGCTGGTCAACAGCTATCTTAGAACTGGCTGTCTAGTGCCCCCCTCACCCACTCTCCTGCATTTGGGCTTATGGATTGTTTGTCTGAAATTGTTGTCATAGGTCTGCTAACCTGGTTCATTCTTACAGCAACACATCTTTACAATTATCCATGCTCTGGTAACTTCCAGGCTGAACTACTGCAATGCGCTCTATGTAGGGCTACCCTTGAAGATGGTTTGGAAGTTACAACTAGTGCAAAATGTGACTGCCAAAGCACCCAAAGATGCTCACATGTACCACCAATCTTGAAATAACTACATTGCTTGCCTATTGTCTTCCAGACCAGTCTTAAGTTACTTAAGTTAATATTCAAACCCCTAACTGAGCTGAAAGAAAATCTCCTCCCACATTGTCCTGTCCATCAGCTAATTTCTGCTGAAGAAGCCCTGATAGTGGTCCCCACACTCAGTGAGATCTTTGTGGTGGGGAGCAGTGGGCAGGCCTTCTTGGTGGTGGCCCCATGACTCTGGAATGATCTCCCTTGTGGAGTGCATCTCATTGCTGTCATTTTGTCATTGGGCGTAGATCAGGGGTCAGCAAGGTTTATCTTGCCTAGGTCGGATCGGTCCCGCAGAGATCTTTCCGTGGGCTGGATTGCGTGCATGTGTGAATGCACGTGCATGCCTGCGATTTTTGGCATCTATGCGATTTTCAGTGTCTGTGCATGCGCAGACACGATTTCCGGCACCCCAGAAGAGAGACCCCGCACTGCACTGTGTTGGTTTATCACAGTGTGCGAGCGGGTGGCTTGGTTCAGGGGCGGCTTGTGGGCTTCCAGCCCATGGGCCTTAGGTTGCTGACCCCTGGTGTAGATGCTAGAATGCTGTCATTAGGGGAGTCTGGGATCCACAAACTCATAATAGAAGAAGAAGAAGAAGAAGAAGAAGAAGAAGAAGAAGAAGAAGAAGAAGAAGAAGAAGAAGAAGAAGAACAAACAACAACAACAACAAACAACAACTTAGTTGGTCTCTAAGGTGCTACTGGAAGGATTTTTTTATTTTATTTTGTTTTTTCATAATATCTTACTTTGGCCACTTTGACTGGCTGTGTGGTGCAATCTTTAATCTAGATATCATGTAGGTGTTGCTGTAGCTTGTCATAGAAAGGACCTGAAAATGATTTTATAGCTTGACAAAGTAAACGAAGCCAGGATTTAGGGGACTGGTAAGAAATGTTCCAGCTGTTAGTAATTATGATAGGAGAAAACGACCACAGAGTTACCAAAGCGATAACTGGTTTGAAATAGCTAACCATTTGTAATTATGCTGATTTATTTATTTTATCCTTTAGTGTTGGCTCCTCCTATAATTGAGAAGCAGAATCCATCATAGAATCCTAGATTCCTAGAATGTTCAACCTAAAGCTAATGGCACAGTATTAGTCCCAATGGACATACTGAGAACTACCAGTACTTCCGTTCTGAGTAAACATGCATAGGATTGAGCTGTCACTGTTATATTTGCTTGTGCACTGAGTCAACCACTCACCCAATTTACCCAGAACATAGTCAAAAATAAGATTGGCTGGTGAAGATCCACAAAGATTTCATGAACATATTTTTTTTAAATGTGATAGTTTTTAAAGCCATCAAGCCACTGTAAATGGTTCCTCTTCCTCCTCCTCCTCCTCTATAAATGAGCCCTAATTTTGCAATTCAGTACCTCAGCTGAATATCTGCTACATCATCTCATTGATTCCTATGGGATGCTTAAGCATCTGCTTAATTCTCTCCCACTAAAATCAGTGGGGCTAAAATAACCATATTATCAGGGAACAATTTTAAAAACCCAGTCCTGTAATCCAACACTAAGTGCCAACACATAGCCATGGATTTACTATTTCATAGAATAGCACCTTATCCATAGGGTATGTGAAGCCCATCCCTGACTCAATTTGTGTAGTATCAGTGTAAAATGAAATGCCTAACAGATCATAAAAAAGCAAGGAACTTGCTTACATGGTGGTGATTTAACAACCGCATCACATTGATGGGGAAGCGCTAGTTAGAATACAGCGCCTCTCACCTCTGGGTCACCCACAAAAACCGCCCGCACAACTGCCTTGCCGCTAGTTGACACCTGGAGTGACAGTTGTAGTGTAGAGGTCAAGCACTGAATGCCTTATGGAGCCTGAACAATTCAGCCTTCTGTTGAGCTTCAAGTCAGATTGGTGAAAGCTGAGGGGAGTGTGTGTGTGTGTGTGTGTGTGTGTGTGTGTGTGTGTGTGTGTGCTGGTATTGTGAACAAAGAAGGTAAATAAAATTAGAAACACTACATGTTCCCCACAGGATGGATAGATAAACTGTACTGTTCCCTGTCAATTTCACATGCAGTCAATCCTAAAATACATTCACTCCATCCTGACTTCTTTGCATATATTTTTGTAAACATTCCCTCCCTAACATGGGCACTTTTTTGCATGTGTCCCCCCCCCAAAAAAAATTACACGTTTTTGTATGCATCTTTTTGAACCAAAAGTGGAAGAACTGTACAATCCAGTTGCTGTGTTCTGATCTGTGTATAAGCCCATGGAATGTGAATCAGGTCCACTTCAAAATGCGTTCTCTTTTACGCAATGCTATATGCAATAAATTCCAAGCAATATGTAAACAGACAGCAATCACTAAAGTCAAGGCCAAAATAATGAGCAAATTTGCAGGCGATTCCATGCAAATGCTGGATGAATTCTCAAGAAGCAAAATGAACCCCTGTGTTGCAGCTCAACCGGGAACCGACAAACAAGGCAACACGAGACCCCGAGCGAAAGCAACATATCAGTTCTAGAAAAACTCTATTATGCCAATGATATACAATAGCATCAAATACAATCAAGCAGAATTGCCAAGTGTGAAAAAGTCTCTGTAGCAACAAAAACCATCGAGCAGAATAGCAAAGTTTGAAAAAGTCTCTGTAGCATGGATGGAACAGTAGGTCATGTAATGTTCCAACGAGGCTGAAGTGGACGGAGACTGGACAGTGATTCTGGATAAGGTGCACTGTTTCGATGTTACTTCTTCAGCAAAGTCATAGGTAACTGAAATTTTAGACTGAATAATAGATACAAATATAAAATATACTAACATGAACATTAATACAACAATACACTCCAAGAAACAGAGGAAACACATACCCCTTCTCATATGGTGGAAGATATTTCAAGGAACAGTGCTCATAGGTATATGTAAACACTGCTGATACATTGAAAACCACCAAAGAATTATATAGCCATATCCAGGTGGAGTTAATAACACAATAAAACAAGATTTAAAAGTACATGCAAAACAGAGTTTAAAGGTGCAGAGCAGGGACACTCCCAAAGCTGAGGTATTAGAGGAAGCAATTAAAGTCCAAATCGGAATTAAGTCCCCCAGGATGTAGTCTTTTAAACATAAAAATAAAATGAGATTCCTGTTGACGTAATATTTTCTCATAATCTTTTCTAACATTAATAGATTTCTGGTTGACCCACAGAACCTTATATAACAAGTCTGTATCAGAGTGTTTGTGAGAGACGAAATGTTCTACAAGGGGCGCCTCCCTATAAGCATTACGAATACGGGAGCGGTGTTCCCCAATGCGGACTCCAACCGCTCTGGTACTAGAGCCAATATATAGCAAATCGCAAGGGCACCGGATCAAATAAACAACGTTTTTAGTTTGACAGGTACTAAATTGACGGAAAACAAATCTAAAATTGGTTCTCTCATCATAAATTTCCTTGGGTTGTAACGCAAATGGACAGGACGAAAAGCACCTCTTGAGAAACTGGGTTCACTCAGAAAATAAAAAGCTCATTGCAGAATGATTCTGCATTACCCAGGGGTTGTTTTGTTTTTTATTATGTATTTTGTGTTTTTATATTGTGATTTTATCCTGTGAATCCCCTGAGACCTGCAGGTATAGTGGGTATACAAATTTTAATAATAATAATAATAATAATAATAATAATAATAATAATAATACCCCACTGTGTGTACATTTGAAAATAGGTATAGTGGTCCTGGCAATGTTGGATGTAGCCACACCTTCCCATTGATATTGTGGGTAGGCATATACCAAGATTGCAAACACCAGTTTATTCTTCATTCACATGAGGCATGTGTAGGGATGAAAAGGCATGGATAACCTGATCAAAGGGAGGCTTTTCAAATGGATATCAAGCACCCACACCCAGTGGCAGAGCAAGCCAATCAGGCACCTGGGGCGGCACATGTGCCCTGTGCTCAGGGGTGGGGCCAGCCGCCCACGGGGCAAGATGAGCCGGGGCAGGACACTCCACAGGGCCTCTGGAGTCTGCCTGCCTCCTCCCACTCTGGTGCCCTACAGTTGAGGGGGAAGCAGACCATTTGGGGCAGTGCGGAGCCTGTGGGCGCCCAAGCCAACGTGTCACTCCCAGGACAGACACGTGGCTCAGGCGCGCTGCAGGCCCCGCAGTGAGTGCCGCCCAGCATTTTGTCACCCCTCTCAGTGTTGACACCCAGGGCGGACTGCCCCCACCGCAACCCCCCTTCCTCTGCCCCTGCCCACACCCTCCTTCGAAGATGGTGGGATTTAGATTCAGCAATAGGTTGAGGATGAGCACAAACAATTTCAGATTCAGGCAGGGGGGACCTGACATTGTTTTTTCAAATGTGCTGGTGTGTATGCAGCATATATCACACATTTAAAGCAATCAGAGATTCTGAATACGAAGCACTGAAACACCCCCATAATCAATCTTTCTGTTGACTTCTGAGCCCACAAGCTGCGACACCATGACTTTCTGACATAGTCTATATTCAGTCTGAGAAGAGAAACGCTGAAAATTCATAGCAATTTGTGACACAATTGACCAAATGAATTGCTGGTAGGGAAACCTTCGCAGAGGGGCTGTCTTACATGTTCTCACTGATGTAGGTTTGAAAAGACAGAGTAAAGAACCTTTAAGGGGGGAAAGGAAAGTACAGAAATGGCAATTAGAATGAAGTGGGAGGGGGGAATCAGTTTTTGTATGAACAGTTGCTCCTTTTAAGCTTAAACAAAGGATTCAATGGAGGAGGGCTGCTATGGTCCTTATAAAATCATGTATCAAGGTGACAGAATGCAGATCAGGATCTACTGCTTGTTCTCCAAGAGGTCTGCTGCAGACTGGCAAGAATTCCTGACTCTCAGTTGTTTCACAATAGCAGCACCAAAAGGGGTTCTTTAAAACTAGGCTGCGGAAATGAAGAAAGGCTGGGTGGGGCCAAGCAGGAATGGGATTTTATGGGAAAGGTCTACGTGCTCTATTTTGGTGCTGAAAGCAGAAAAATCTGGGGTACGCAGCAGGCCAAATGACATGTTGCATCAATTATACTTTCAAAATAAGTGCTCCTGATGCTAATTTACACCTTGTGTGGCTGATTGATGGATCACAGGCTTCTACTAAAAAGCAAAGTATATCCCATGAGCTGGAAGACAGCCCACCATGATATGGATGGGCAGTGAAAGGGAGAAATGATGAATTAGCATCACATTTAAGCTACCACAACTGTGCAATCATGCACAAGTTGTGTAAGTTGTGTTGATTTCACTGTTATGTACCTCTCAGGTAAGAGGCCCAGAACTGCAGCATAAAAGGAAGTCCTAACTCAGTGCCATAAGATATTATACACATACTTTACTTCAAAAAGGAGGGGGGCTATGTAAATACATTCTAACATGAGTTTGACCAAACTGCGGGAAGCAGTGGAAGACAGGAGTGCCTTGCGTGCTCTGGTCCATGGGGTCATGAAGAGTTGGACATGGCTAAATGACTAAACAACAACAACAAATGTAAGTACATAGAGGATGAGTCCATCAGTGATTACTAATCATGGTAGTTAATTGAAAAAACTCCATTTAACATGGAATGGTTAGTGCTATGGCATCTGTTTCAAAGCAGATTATGCAATGATGAACCATTTGAATGGCTTGATGAACCATTGCTGTGAATCAGCCGTACAACTTTAACATTTTGAGGATTTGTTAATGGGATTTATTTAAACAATACAGTGGGGGCAGGGAAGGGAGAATATGGGGCCATAAAGATAAAATAAAGTATGCAACCTCGAGGGCTGGCATATTTTGAAGAGACCTCCTTCTCTACTTGCAGAGCAGGAGGGTCACAATATTCTAGGGAGGTCCAAGGTACCCACAACTTCTCATGGACCCCGAGACACCTTCTCGGTGACCATAGGACTGCACCCAATGAGAGACTGAGGAAAGGAGTTCACCTAAATATTCCACATCGAGAAAAGACACCATAGGTAATGTGGGTCTTCTATGGAAATTGTTGACCCACCCCTCTGAAAACAAAGCAGGATGAGAACTTCAGTTTGGTTCACACCTTACTGCAAACCCACCAGATCTGCACTTCTCTTAACAACGTGTGAACTGATACAGTTTTCTTTTGAAATTCACACTTCTCAAAATTCTGTGATGCAGTTCTCATACAAAAAAAAATTGTGCGAAAGGGCACATGTTAGAGAAAAGTGTAAATAAAATTGCATATATTCATGAAAATAGCATACAAAAACCATCATCTCCCTCCTCATTTAATGCATATGGTAGAACAACCCTATGAGGTAGCTTAAAATGAGATGCTGTCTAGCTTTGTCATTGCTTGGGAGAAAAACAATGACAAACCTAGACAGCATCTTAAAAAGCAGAGACATCACCTTGCCAACAAAGGTCCATATAGTTTAAAGCTATGGTTTTCCCAGTAGTGATGTATGGAAGTGAGAGCTGGACCATAAAGAAAGCTGATCACCGAAGAATTGATGCTTTTGAATTACATGATGGTGCTGGAGGAGACTCTTGAGAGTTGCATGGACTGCAAGAAGATCAAACCTATCCCTTCTGAAGGAAATCAGCCCTGAGTGCTCACTGGAAGGACAGATCCTGAAGCTAAGGCTCCAATACTTTGGCCACCTCAGGAGAAGAGAAGACTCCCTGGAAAAGACCCGGATGTTGGGAAAGATTGAGGGCACAAGGAGAAGGGGTCAACAGGACAAGATAGTTGGATAGTTCCAGTTACAGGTGGGTAGCCGTGTTGGTCTGCCATAGTCAAAACAAAATCGAAAATTCTTTCTAGTAGCACCTTAGAGACCAACTGAGTTTGTTCCTGGTATGAGCTTTCGTGTGCATGCACACTTCTTCAGATACACTGAAACAGAAGTCACCAGATCCTTAAATATAGTGGGGGAGTGGGGAGGGGTATTACTCAGAAGGGTGGTGGGAATGGGTGATAGGCTGATAAGTGTGGAAAACCTGTTGACGACTCTAAACGGCTGCAATTAGTCTTGCAGGGAAAGGCAAGGGGTGAGATGGCTAAAGATGGCTTTGTTATGTATAATGAGATAAGAATCCAATGTCTTTGTTCAAACCAGGTTTCTCCATGGTTTTAAGTTTGGTGATTAGTTGCAATTCAGCCACTTCTCTTTCCAGTCTGTTTCTGAAATTTCTTTGTATTAAGACAGCTACTTTGAGATCTTTTATAGAATGTCCTGGGAGATTGAAGTGTTCTCCTACTGGTTTCTCTGTCTTGTGATTCCTGATATCAGATTTATGTCCATTTATCCTTTGGCGTAGGGTTTATCTGAAGAAGTGTGCATGCACACAAAAGCTCATACCAGGAACAAACTCAGTTGGTCTCTAAGGTGCTACTAGAAAGAATTTTCGATTTAGTTGGATAGTGTTCTCGAAGCTACCAACATGAGTCTGACCAAACTGCGGGAGGCAGTGGAAAACAGGAGTGCCTGGCATGCTCTGGTCCATGGGGTCACAGAGTCGGACACAACTAAACAACAACAACAAAATGAGAGGCAGAGACTGCCCCAAGGTCACCCAGTGAGTTTCATGGCTGAGCAGGGATTTGAACCAAATGGCTTGCAGAAATGTTCATTTTAGTAGCAAAGCACCATAAAATGATGATATTTTTTTGCAATGACTTGATCACACCCCCTCTGTGCTCAAACTGATGCAGAAATGTGATTACCTTGATTTAAGACTGGAAAAATAAGAAACCGAGAGAAAGTGAAATTGCCAGATTTGTCCGTTCCTACTGATCATTAATAGCTGTGTTGCAATGGAGAGGTAAAAAAAAAAAATGTGTTTCCATCCCCATCTCATCTTTTGATGCAAAATGGCATAATAGGAAAGGCAGTCACAACTGGGTGGTAATTCAACCAGGGCTTGTTGTATATGTTACAGCATTTGCTCTGCTGATAGTGACCGTGACCTGACCCATGTATGCTTCTTGTCTTTCTGACTCTGATGAATTGCTCTCTTCTGTGGGGAGAGAAGGTGCATTAAGGTTAGCTGCACAATTTATGCCAGTTGTTGGCAGCTCTAAGGGGGAAACAGTTAATTTATTTAAAAGGAAGGAAAATGCATGCAAGAAGGGAGTTTCTAACAAACAGAGCGCGGTTGAGATGTGGCCAAAGAGACCTTTCATTCAGAAGGATGAGTCTGTTTATTTAATACTTCCAGTTCTTCAAGCGATTCCAGTCATTTGTGTATTGGGCACAGTCTGAACAAGTTAAAGAAAAATGAAAATAAATAAATCCAAATCTAAGGAGAAGATATATATTCTCACAGGCTGTAGTATCGTTTCCAGCTGAAGTCAAATATATAATTCCGTTGGAGTGAACCGAGCAATAGAAGACATTTTGTGTGTCATTTGTGCTTTTATGGCTATCTGATTTTCATTCATCATCATCAACAACGAGTTTCTATTCCTCAAGGTCAGGAAATAAAAACTGTTTCTAGAATGATTTGGACTGTGGGCCTAGTCTCCTCCTAGGTAAGATATAACAGCCAACTGTGATCATGGAAACACACACACAAATACAGATTATTTTATCTAGAATGACAGCACAATTCTATACATGTCTACTTTACAGAATTCAAGGGTGGCGCCAGATTTAGGGCAGTATGGGTAGTTTTGAGCCAAGGGGGCACAAAACAACAACTGCTACTACTACTGCTACAGACCCTCCAAAAGTCCCTATTTTCCAGGGGTAGTCCTGGATTTACAAAAGCCATCTCAGTTTCTGATTCAATCCCAGAATGTTTTATTATGTTTTTATGTATGTTGGAAGCCGCCCAGAGTGCCTGGGGCAACCCAGCCAGATAGGTAGGGTATAAATAATAAAAATGATGATTATGGTGATGATCATGTAATAGGACATCCCTATTTTCATCAGAGAAATGTTGGAGGGTATGCAACAACAACAACCTATATAAAACCTATATTTATATGGGTACCTACTGAGATCAAACCTATCCATTCTTAAAGAAATCAGCCCAGAGTGCTCACTAGAAGGACAGATCCTGAAGTTGAGGCTCCAGTACTTTGGCCACCTCATGAGAAGAGAAGACTCCCTAGAAAAGACGCTGATGTTGGGAAAGATGGAGGGCACAAGGAGAAGGGGACGACAGAGGATGAGATGGTTGGACAGTGTTCTCGAAGTTACTACCAATTGCAGCAACTACCA
Organism: Lacerta agilis; assembly: GCF_009819535.1. Classification (NCBI taxonomy): domain Eukaryota; kingdom Metazoa; phylum Chordata; class Lepidosauria; order Squamata; family Lacertidae; genus Lacerta; species Lacerta agilis. Next base: position 75,568,918 of record NC_046317.1, read on the forward strand.
ATTATTTTGGGGGTTATCTGTTGGAGATTCATTCCCCATGTGCAGTCATGGGTTTGTTGTCTATCACATGACTGGGTGTGTGTTTTGATTCCACAGGAATGGGATGTGACAAAGACAGGATGTTTGTCTTACTGTGTTCCCTGAAGTGTGACTATTGTCCTTTGTTCTTTCTCTTTGCTGTCTGATGCCAGAGAGAGGGGGGGACATGTTGCAGTGCTCCATATGTAAATAAAGTAGATTAGTCAAAATGCTGAGTTGCTGAGTTCTGTTATGCAACTGTGCAAACCTCTGCGGATCCCTAAGTGTGCTGATGTCTTCTGGCATCATTCGCTGTGATGTTCAGTCTGAGGAATGCTTTTGAAGCTCCCAAATGATCGTCCAGAAGGGAGGGAACATGCCAGTCGGGCATCCTGACATTATATTGACTACCAAGGTGGTGTTTGCGGACCTTATGGAATGTTTCACCTTTGGTTCAACACAATGGGGCTGGTGTGTGATGGAGCAGTGGCAGAGCCATGGCTTTGTGGATGCACCAGTGGGGCCAAACGGGTTCTTCAAGAGGTACACTAGCATAGCCCCAACCTTGGGGTTAGGACTGCAGTTTTATCCAACTAAGTCACTGAATGACTGAAACAACTTCCAGTTGGGCAATGGAGGTTTCCTCCCCTCACACATCTCCCAAATTTGCTCTACTCAATCCCCCAACCCTCTGGGTGCAGATTTGGGGTGGGCTGCAGGGCATTGCAGGGAGAGAAGAGGGGTAGGAAGTTTTTTTAAATTGAACAATGGCTTTGTTGGAACCCTTTTGTCAATCACAATATAACTGTATTCTAGCCTAAAGCTTCAGAGACCAGGAAGTAAATGATAGTAATAACAAATGATACCAAAGTGAGTGATGTTCAAAAATTATATTTATATTTCTTTCCCCTCTCACTTTTAAGGTTCTGATTTTAGCAGCTGCCTCAGTGAGAATGGTAGTCCTCCTTCCCCACATTTTCTCTAGTTTGGGGGACTGACTCTACTGTATATAGTCAGAGAAATACACACACATATCTACCTCTAACCAAAGCAACCTCAGGGCTCCAAGGCAGAAATTACCTGAGCGATTGACTCCTTACCAACTTCAGAATTCTTAAACATGCAAGAGCCCAGGGCTGGTTGGGAGACTGCACACCTATGTTTCAACTGAATACAATTTACGTACCCTTCGTGGCAATGTTAAGCCTTGGCAGCAAGCCTTAGCAGCAGGGGCTTAAATCTTGCTGAAGCAAGATAATGGGAACTGACTTCCTCAGTGGTGACATTCAAGAGCCCCTGGGTGATGCTTGTTGAGACCATCAAGCAGTGGCAGGGTCTAGTGAGAGCAATCGGATGGCTAAATAAATAGAATACAAAAGGAGAAAGGTAGAGTTGGTTTTCTTGAGCTTCGCTTTTGAGCTGATGTCACTTTATTTGACTTTGGGTAAGTGGAGTAGAGGAACCTGGGATGTTGATTTACTTTCCCCAGAAGTTCAATAACATTTTGATTTATGATTATATTTTCATATCCTCTCAAAGGCCCAAAAAGATGATTGTGTATGTTGGACTACAGGACAGACTGATCTGACATTGTGTTGAGTGGCCTTCAACTTTGAATGACGAATGTTTTGTTTGTACGTGTAAGGATTCCTGGAAAACAAATCACTTAGTTTCTAGTATTTATTGTAATAAATAAAAATGGATGCGTTCAACCATCATGGTAGACTATGTTTAAATGTGGCAGGAATAAGCCTAGCCTGCCCCTGAGTTTGACTGCTTCCCTTCCCCTTTGTTCTCCTGATGCATCTGTGACTTACCTGTACCTGTGTCAACAAAATGTGAGACATCCTGTGTGTCTCCATCTTTCTAATGTGTGAGTCCCTCTCCTTTTTAATTGATATAAGCCACTTGGCAAAAAAAATATCTGAAAAGCAAGAGAACAACAAAGCAAATCAATAAAATAAATAGGATAGCCACTGTTAAAATATGAGCTACATATGTGCTTCGTTAAAGATAACAAAACAAAAATGCTAAGATCCTCCGCCATTTTTAAGCAGTCCACAGAAATAAAGGCTGAAGAGCAATTATTCTCCTACAACTATTGCAGTTGTGCAAAGGTCGCCAAAGATGGCCTTCATTGGCCACTGAGTTTCTGATATAGCGCTAATCTGTGCAAGTCATTTGCTGAGAAATAATTATCATGGTAGGAAATAATGCAAGTGTTAAGCTGCTAGGAAACAGACAAAGCAGTTGCCAATTCCTAGCTTGCTTAGGAGGGACCTTTCCTCCCTCTTCTCTTTTTAAGGGACTCCTTTCTGTCTACTTTCTCACACCTTGGAGAGGCTCCAAGTCTGGCTGGATGCCACCCTCCACGCGTGAAGTAAAAAGTTTCCTTTTCCATCTCTACCTTGATTCACCATGGAATGTACAAGAAAATAAGGCAGTGTAATCAAGCCATCTCTGCTCTTTTAGTCTGTGATCCTTTCCTGCAGCATTTCACAGTAAAAGGAGGCCCACACAGTAGCTGATCTAGTCTATCTGCTGATTTATGTATTTTAATAATACAGGAATCTTTTGCAAAAGAAAGTTCCCTTGAAAGTTTGTCTTTAACGTTCCATGAATAGACCTGTCTTCTACAGAAAGTTTGGCTTGCTAAAACCACCAGATAGAGAGAAATAATTTTTAATAGCTTTGCTTAGCTCATATCCTGTAAGGTCTCTAGCGTAGTTTTGCCTAGACCTTTTGGGCTGCCTTGTTCCCAGAATTGTTAAAAAGGAAAGGAAAGGGGGGGGGAACCATTTCATAAATTTAGCTCACGTGTGAAGATTTTGCCCATGAGTGATTGCCAAGTACAACCTGAATTACCTAATTAGCACAAAATAAACAGAAGCTGTGCACACACACCACGTGCTGCAGTAATAAAAATCAAGGTAATGGTCAGAGCACACAAACTGGCAAACTCATTGTGTTCTTTACTGAATGTAAGTGGTCTCAACCTAACAGCTGATGTCATTTATATGCTGCAGTGTCCTGAGTATTTGATCTCTAAGCCACCCTGACATGCAAGTGAGTGTGTCTACCAGAAGCATGTCATCAAATATTTAGGTATTTCAAATCAATATATGAGTTTGGGGCTTCATCTCTGCACTGTCTTCAACAGGCATAGCCAAACTTGGTTCTCCAGATGTTTTGGGACTACAACTACCATCATCCCTAGCTAACAGGACCAGTGGTCAGGGATGATGGGAATTGTAGTCCCAAAATATCTGGAGGGCCAAGTTTCTGCAACTTCTCCTTATTTCCTTTCCCTCTTTCTCTGTCAGTTTGCCTTCCTCTCTCAGACTCCTTCCTGGGGTCTTCTTCTACCTACCCTGATTCTTCTGAACATCTTTCTGCTCCAACCATCATTTCCTTCTCCTCTTCCCCCTGCCCTGCTACGTACTTCACAGAATCACAGAATTGTGGAGTTAGAAGGGACCACAAGGTTCACCCAACCCCCTGCATTGCAGGAATCTTTCCCCCAACATGGGGCTCAAATCCATGACAGTGAGATTAAGAGTCTGATGGTCTACCATCTGAGCTGCTAGGGCCTGTTTCTTCTGTTGGTGAGGATGTTCACACCTTGGCTGGAGAAACATTAGGAACAGCTTTAAGAACTGAGAGCTGTTTGGCAGTGGAATTTGCTACCAAGGAGTGTGGTGGAGTCTCCTTCTTTGGAGGTCTTTAAGCAGAGGCTTGACAGCCATCTGTCAGGAATGCTTTGATGGTGTTTCCTGCTTGGCAGGGGGTTGGAGTGGATGGCCCTTGTGGTCTCTTCCAACTCTATAATTCTATGATTCTATGATTCTAACTCCAATTGGTGTGAAGCTGGTTTGAGGAACAATGCATCAAACAGCAGTGTTGGGGTTTTTTTTGGTTTTTTTAAAAAACAGCAACAAAGTGAACTATATATATATATATATATATATATATATATATATATATATATATATATATATATATATATATATATTATGATAACATTGTGTGAACACAGATTAAAAACTCAGCACTGGATATGCACTGAGTGAACACAGCCCTAGTTCCACACAGATTGTGCAGTTCTTCCTTAAGCTCTGAGTCAGTAAACCTGGCTATTCCATTGCTGTGTATTCTCTGATGAAATTCACGGTGACTAATAACATTTCCCCTTAAAATGCCAGCTTAGGGACTTCCGGCGGCGACGCCATTGCGGGTGGTCGTGGGCTGCTTCGGCTGCGAAGCACCCAGTCCATCCCGGGGGTTAGGAGCCCTGCTACCGCAAAGCGGGGCTCCGGTTGGGGTGCGGGAAGAGCGTCCCGCACCCTGGGCTCCCCGGCTGTGCCCGTTGTGGCTCCGAACCCTTCCCCCGCTCCCCCTGTAAAGGGGGAGTGGGGGTGAAGGGACGACGGAGCCGGGCTATAGGGGACATGCCCCAACCGGGATGTAAATGCGGCGACAAAGCCTGTGATGAGCGTCTAAGTTCTACCTGTCTTTAACGAGCTGATAAGAACCCAGTGGCTGTGAGTATTTGATTGACTCTTTGTATTCTTGGAACGATCTGGGGGAAAGAAGAAAGGCAGCCCGCCTCCCTCCCTTCGGGAGATGAAAGAAATTAACTGTTTAAGTGACTGCTGCTACAACAATCGATAGAAAGCATCTGGAATTTGAAAACTGAGACTGCTGAGATTTCCCTTCGGGGGTTAACTGGGGAAAAAATATCTCCATTTGAAGTTTTGGTCTTTATACTCCGGCTTCGGAGAAATGGCGACGACTTGGACTGTCGTGGGAAAAAATTGAAACAAAGGAAGGAAGAGACAGGAACTGAAATCTGACACTCACTCTCCCTTCTAAAATGCTGGACTTTGTGTTTGCACTGGTATTGAACTCTGGTTTAAAGGATGAGGAAATGCTTACTGTCTTGAAGCTGGAACTGCTTAATCGGAAACTGCAAGTTTTGAGTGGAATTATAAATAAAAAGGACTCACTTTCCACAGAGGAGGCTTTTCAAAAGTTTTATACAATGGAATCAAACCTTGGCAAAGAGCTGGGAGGGGTGCTTGAAGGATGGTTCGAAATGGCTGGGCAACTCCGGGAAAAGGAACCGATTTCTGGGGGTGGCAGCCCTGGAACGGGAAAATTTATAATATCCAGACTCCGAGGTGGCAGCTCGGGGGCAAGGGACATGGAATTAAGATTTCTACAAGAAGAAGAAGTATGGTACAAAGGTACGGAGGAGCCCAGAAAGGAAGTGATGAACACCCTGAAGCTCGATGCTAGGTTTGTTGTGAATGCCTGGATCTGTGGACACTCAGAAGAAGATAATTGGAGATCCGGTTCTGGTGAAAGACAGAAAAAGACAATGGACAGAGGGGGAGTGGGTTGAAGTATTAAATGTATAATCCAAATGGTCTGTCATGGTATCCGAAATCGGAGTGTGAAGTCTGTTAATTATAAGTTTATTTTAAATAAGTAAGGAGATATTGAATCTTAAGTCAAAAGCAGCATGATAAAGGATAGAAGAAATAAGTTTAGTTATAAGAATATATGGTTAAGATTTAGGTTATAATAAAAAGATCAAGATAATTGTGTTATTTTTAAGTAAAGTTAAATTTTTTAATAGAGAAAAGTTGTTAAGGAAATAGTATATTGATTTAAAACCGAAGGTGAAAAGGCGGGGGAAGTCAAACGTCAAGATTCAGAACTAGAATTTTTTTTTTTGTAAGATATACAAATAAGAAGAAGAATCCTGACATTATGTGTATTTGTTTTTGTTTTTGTATTTGTAGGTGTGGGGTTGGGTTTGTGTTATATTACGAAAATGCTAATAAATTCTGTTTTTTTTTTTTTAAAAAAATGCCAGCTTAGTTCTTGCTTTGTTGATTGGATGCATGCTTGAGTATACTGGGAGAAATGTTCTGAGACCATTATAATAGTTTGAGTAGCCTTGTTGTCTGAGTCCTCCTTTATAAAGCCTATGCACAGAAGTTCCATCAAGGGACAGAGTGAGACATTCATTGAGGGTGAAGGCCTTTCTGGTTTAATCTTGCACTGAGTGCATCTCTCATATACTGTATTCTACATTTTCTAATAGCATCAGCAAAAAATCTGGTTCAGGAACATGGATTCTTGCCTAGTCCCGGTGTATGCTCTTTCTTAAATTCTCTGCTCCCATTGTGTATCATCCATTGCAGATGACACACTGCAGGGGACTAGAAATTGATTGATCATCTCATCCTCCTAATGAACTTACACAATGCTTATGAATCAGTAAGTCTGCAATCCTATACATCCTTTCCTAGGAGTAAGTCCCATTGAACTCAGCGGCACTTACTTCTGAGTAGTTGTTTTCCACATTTTCACAACAGTTAGCGGTTTTCTTTTTAGAAATGCTCATGAAATTTCATCAGCATTTTGGTGTGATGTTCTTGTGATACACACATTTTCCTAAGCAATTTTTCCACTGTATGCACTTATATGCACCATTTGCTCTAGTATATGCATTTTTGAACGCATTGCTTGGCTGGAGAGCTGAACTGCAAAATTCAGAGAGGTGTGGATTTCAAACGATGGCTGTGTCTCAGTTTGCATATTGTTTTGAAATGTACGTATTCAGTAAGTTTGCCTTTGCAAAATGAATTGAATCAATCCCCCATCTCTATTTGTCAGCCATGTAAACTCTTATACCACAAGGGTTTGCTGACCAAAATGGAATTCCAACGTTTTTACCCCTTATTTAAAATAGGATCACACAGGAACAACCCAAAATAGAGTGAGTGGATTCAATTTAGGATGTGCAACATGAACCCAGCTTGTTATTTCCCTGAATGTTCATTCTTTAATTTCTCTTTATTCTTCTTCCAGAACTCTGCATTCTTCTGATACCAATCACTGAATTAGACTGAAGATTACATCTGATTTTTTGTTGTTGTTGCTTCCATCATTTTTCTTTGGCAGCCCCTTATCATTGGAACTCATTGCCTCCAAATATTTGCATGATTCTGTCCCTCCTACACTTTAAGAACTGCCTCAGAACTTTTTCCTGTGCTTCTCTAAGTCACTGACATTTGCTCTGGAATTCCCCCCCCCCCCCCGTTGCCTTTCTTTACATCCTCTTCATCTCTTTTTCCACATGTGTTTTTTGACAAAGGCCTGTGGACAAGGCCTTATCATGGTTGGCTTTATGTTATACGCTGGAGAGTGCTTGGTTTCAAGATATGTTTGTTAGCTAGATGAACTAGATGAGAATACTGTTTCTGAAAAGCAGCAGACAGGTTTTAGATTAATGCTAATACAGTACTTTCCCCCCATATAATAGTACACATGATACAAAAAGGTACAGGTTTGAAACAATGAAATAATTTCATTTCAGCCCAATGTTCATGGTTAAAGGGATTTCCCCAAAATACTGCCTAAATGATACTTTACTAAAAAAAAAAATTAATTTCTTTGCCACCATTCAGCATGGGATTTGTTCGTTGCCAACGTGCTTGGTTGCGGGAACTTTATCTTCTTCCAGTAGAAGTGCCTTTTGAAAAAGTAAAGCCCCCTTCAAAAAGACACCTTTACAGGCTTCAGTACATGAAGAGCTGACCACACCTGCTGATTCTTTCAGCTGCAGCTCCAACACCTGTGAATTCAGCACAATGACTGGGAAGGGGAACTTATGTGCAATGTTGCTACGTACACAAGACTTCAGCCTGGCCTGGCATGAGTAACAATAGAGAGAAGGAAGAAGGAGCCACCTCCTTTCACTCACTCCCTCCCTCCCTCACCCATCCTTCCTGCCCTCTTGCTGGTGCACCTTCTCAGCTGCTGCCTGCTGGTCTAGCATGGTGCAGGTCCGCCATTGCTTGGCCCCCTCCACTGCCCTGCTCTGACCTCTACTCCTCTCTCCTTCCTCCTCCATGCTCGAGTCTCTTCCAATGCCTGCATGGGTGAGAGGCTGGAGCTGCGGCTCAAGTCGTCCATGGGAGCCAGCCATCTACCCCTGGCTCCTCCCCATCTACATGAGTCAAGGGGATAGCATGGTGAGGGAGGCGGGACACCGAATGTGGGGAACCCCCCTCCACAAAAGGCAGGAAGATTTGGTGTCATGAAAGTGTGTGTATGCCCCACCCACCCACCCAAACCTGTCTTTTATTTTGCCCGACCTGCCCATATTTTGTCCAACCAAAGGTGGCAATCCTAGCTCCTGGCCATGTCTTCCTTCTCTGACGATCACTCGTAGCTGAGTAAGATTGTCTTCCATGAGCATGGTCTTAACAGTGAGTCTGCAAGTGACTGTGGAGGCTGCCTACCTGTGTACATGTGTATGTGATTAGCCAGCCTCCCCCAGCTTGATCATCTCAAGATGTTTTGGACCATGGCTCCTATCAGCCCCACTCAGCACTGCCAATGATAACTGATATGGAGAGCTGCAGGTTGGGGGAAGATGGTTCATAGGCCTTTCAGAAATCATGCACGGCATTTAGATATCTGGCAGCATCGTGGGCTGCAGGAGGTATGGCCAACAGATGTGATGCTGCTTCCCTTTTACAGAGTCAACTCTGTGAAGAGGGCTTATCAATAAGGCCTCTGGTCAATAAGTGTCCATTTCTCTTCTGGCTGGGGGGGACTTTGCTGTCCAAAACAACCTAGAGCCTTCCAGGTTGGCAAAGGCTGATCTAGTGATTACTCAATATGTGACCCTAAATTAAACCAAATCCTATGTCTTGCCTTCATATTTCTGAATCTGTGAGCAAAAGTTAAATACTTTTTTTTAAGGTCTTTTGAATCATGTGGAAATTTTCACGGAGCCTGTTTTATATAAACAGGTCCATTTGTTCATTGAATGAGCCTGGAGCACTTCAAGGCAACTGTTTATGTTAAAGAAGAAACAGAAAATTTGGGTTGGCAAAGTTCCACCTTCACACCTAAAAGAGTTGTCAGGCCTTTAGATCAACACTTCAGTGCTAATATATTTTTCCTGAAGGGGACAGCTGAAGCCAAGAGCATAATTTCTGGATGGAACATCCAGAGGTGTGAGCCTACTTGGTCATGGTTAGGGCGACAAAATGGCCAGTGTTCATTGCAAGTTGACTTTGGCAGCACTCCCTCAGAGGACCTGGATGAGTAAATGTTTTGCTCTTAAGTCACAGTACATGTTTATCCCTGTAGAAGTGGCCGTACTGTTGATCATAGAAAAATACAAGGACAATCCCAAAAACACTTTGCCCTGATTTATATTCACGGGACTCTTCTTTGAGTATCTACCAATTTACATTCTTTTATATCTGTGTAACTGTCATGGCTCCCACAGAGAATCTTGGCTATTGCAGTTTGGCAGGAGTTCCGTACTGTCCAAATTTTTGCTTCCCAAAACACACAGTTTTGGGCACGGGCCCCCAAAAGCGCTTTTTCAGCACAAGGGTGTGGCACCCAAAATGGCCGCTGAGATTTTGCATGAGATCTTGCATGTCCCATTTCTTTCTAGGGCACTTGGATGGTATGTATGGGTTGTAAGATTTCTTTCTTAGGGATTCCAGCTTCCCTCACTTGCAGACCCCAGGATTCTTTGCATAAAGGAGAGTGACTAGCAAACCTCTCTGTGCTCCAGTTTTATTATTTCATACATTTCTGTCTTGCTCTTCAACCCTTTCTGCACATTCAATTAATGTGTGTAGACATGTGTACTGTGGCATCACAGCAGGATCTAGACACAACTTGCATTTGCACCAAAAATAGCCCCCATTTAAATACAGCTGTTACCATCCTGGCTGAGGTATATGGGAATTGTGGCCCCAAATACCTGAAGGGTACCAGGTTGCGGATGGCTGATTTAGATTGTGAGTCTTCTGACATGACATCATCATCACCAGCAAAAGAAGAGTACATAAATAGCTCTAATGTTAGGGAAACCTGGAACATTGCTTCATGTTTTATTGCATGTAAAGCTCAGAAAAATAAATGCATTAATAACAATATTATGTAGCATAAAGAGAAGAACCTTTGGGGAAGGAAGGAGTTGTCTGGAATAAGAACCTCTGATTTAATTGTATTTCTTTTACAAACAAAAAGGAGAAATATATGCAGCAAAAGAAATGGCGATTCAGAGCTTTGCGCTAGCTGTTTTCCTTAATTTGTTATGCACAGTCAGATCTGCTTGTTGCATACAGACTTCGCATGTGATCTTGATCACTCTCACCTGTGATAGATTTTAAGCCGGGGGTGAGGAAAATGGGACAACATCAGTGCTGTCAGTGCGGTTGGCATTTCCCCCGGTTTTGTAAGTAAGTCCACCTGCCAGGCTATGATTGATGGAACCATCTGGTTCTGCCTCACAATGGAGCAGGAATGCAAAATCTGCACAGTGCAAGCAGATAGTCAGCAGCCATTTGCTGCAGAGCCGATTCTGGATCCAGAGTTGCTGTGTCTTTTGCTGAAAGTCACCTTAAACATGAATTCTCTTCCCTCATGTCATGCTACTCCAAACATCTTAAAACGCAGGCTGTCGTGCCATTAATGGCTTGCTTGAGTGACAGAAGGAAGGCTATTAAAAAGAGGAAAATGAAGGCCACATTTTTAATCTTCTAATGTGGGCACTCTTAAAATTTCCTCCCATGCTCCTTTGTGTTTTGAATTAATGCGTGTCACGGGGCAGGCTCTGCACACAACTTGCTCTTGTCTGATCAGATCTGAAGAAAGCCCCCCCCCCCAAAAAAAGACCAGAAAGATCAGGATAGCGCTGTGCCTAAAGTTCCTCCAGCATTTCACCTACCACTCTGCATTCTTTTATATGTCCTGAATCTTCCAACATTCACAAGTGTGGAGGGGGCACAGCTGCTGGTGCTGCCCCCGATTTATATGTGTTTACTTGAAGGTCTGTACAGAGGCGTAGGAAGGTCAGGTGGCGCCCGGTGCGGAAAATTTCTTGTCATCCCCCCCCATTGATCCCCCCCTGCAAAAAATTGTTCTACGTTATTTCATATTTTCTTACAAAGGAATAATAACAAGTAATAATAATAATAAAACTTTTATTTATATCCCGCCCTCCCCGCCCGAAGTCGGGCTCAGGGTGGCTAACATCAGATACATAACATTGGTATAAAATCAAACAATAATTAAATTACCTGCTAAAAACATCTCAAAATCAAATTAAAGTCTAATTAGATGGCTTTCCACAGGGTTAGGGTTAGGAACAGTAAGTGCTCCACTGAACTGAAATTTCAGCCTTCACGACATAGGAAAACAGCCAAGTAAACAGCTATTTTGGTGGAGGAGGGTCAAGATATTAACCGATATGCATGAAATTTCATATATAGCTATATAATCCCTAGTATAGTAAGATAAGACCTCTGGAGCAGGCTTTTTTTTAAAGTTTTCTTTTTATGAACCACCCTATTAGGGCAGTAATTGTTCCTTGATAATTTGTCACCCCCTCCATTATGGAACATGGGGCTACGCCCCCCCTTGCTACACCCCTGGGTTTGTATAGAACAGAGGCGGCTAACCTGTGACCCTCCTGATGTTGCTAGACTTCCACTCTAATAAGCCTTAGCTGGCATGGCCAATGGGCCATGGATGATGGGAGCCGTGCTTAAATAACATACGAAGAGGCATCCCTGGTGTAGGGTCTGTGTGCATACAACTCTATGAGTGTAGGGGCTCCTACAACATACATCTTTGGGCTTCTTGATCATGTGGAAAGAGTCCTCTATATGTGAACAACTGTACACACATAGGAGCTACCACCAAGACCTTGACTCTTCCCATGCATGTACTACTCAGATTGGTTGTCTAAAAAGTGCTAGGTGGCCAGGGTGCCGGGGGGGGGGGGCATCCAGCTAAAAGCAGAGCGCCAGGGTGCTTGGAGTGCACAGCAACCTTTCTCCTATTTCTGAGCTCCTTTGAGTGTGCAGAAGAGGGGGAACTGCACTTAGCTTTACTTGTATGATAGGGAGATAGGAAATGTTGAGGTACAGGTGTACTATCCCCATCTGCTGAAAAATATGCTTTGATTTTAGAGGACAATGCAGCCACAAGGGGCATACATTAGGAACTGCAGACAGTCTGCAGCACTGCTCATCCTGCAGCACTGCTTTTTGCCATTGAATCATGCATGCCAATGAAGTCTAATGAAGACCATAGAAGAAGTCTATGCAAGCAGAAAAATCATTAAGGGGCTGTGGTCTTGTTCTCTACCTGAGTTTTTGGAAACAACATGTTTTTGCAGAGTGGCCTGGTATACCCCACCACCTTTCCCCAGATTCTCTGCTCCCCCCATCAACAGCTTACCTGATTGTAGAACTCCTTCCTGCTCTTCCCTAGAATTCAAAGCAACAAGTGAATGGAGTTTTTATTTGTGTGAATACAAATTTGGGGAAGGGCTGTAGCTGAGTGCGAGAGCATCTGTTTTGCATGCAGAAGGTCCCATGTTCAGTCCTTGGCATCTCCAGGGAGGGTTGGGAATGTATCCCCTGGGCCCGGAATCCTGGAGAGCCATTGCCAGTGAGTATGGACAGTACTGGACGAGGTGAACGGATTGTGTATGTTTATCTGAATGGGATGTGTGAGGGGTGGGAGGGTGGGTGAGTGGGAGAGAGAGACACACAGACACACACACACATACAAAGATTGGATAATGTGTGAAGAGCATAAATGGAGCTGAAGCGTGATTAGGGTGAGAAGAAGAAGAAGAAGAGTTTGGATTTGATATCCCGCTTTATCACTACCCGAAGGAGTCTCAAAGCGGCTAACATTCTCCTTCCCCTTCCTCCCCCACAACAAACACTCTGTGAGGTGAGTGGGGCTGAGAGACTTCAGAGAAGTGTGACTAGCCCAAGGTCACCCAGCAGCTGCATGTGGAGGAGCGGAGACGCAAACCCGGTTCCCCAGATAACGAGTCTACCGCTCTTAACCACTACACCACACTGGCTCTTGTGGGGCGTGTGTAAAAAGATACTATACTCCAATTTAAAAAATGCATGCTCACAGAAAAAAGTGGCACTCTTCTTGCACAGAAGGAAAAAAAGAGAAATGTTTCTTTGCAAGTTTGCGTTTAAAAGCCCAAATCTTTTTTTCCCCATTGTGTAACGTTCTTGTAATCTCTGAAAATAGTGAGCTCTTAATCTTCAGGACGTTCTTTTATTAATACTTATATGATCCATTTAGTTTCATTTAGTGCTGGTTTCTACTAATGTCTAATTAATGTGCCATTCTTTAGAGAAAAAAATTACAATAAGCTTCCAGCTGTCACCCTAGCGGAATGATTTTCTCCCATCCTACACTACAATCCTCGTCGTTTACTTTCCCCCTTGATCTCTCAGTGTTTTTGTGCCAGGTGCTGTGCAGGGAAAAGAAACTACAAAACAGTAGTCAGCTCTAGCACCTAACCAGCGGGAGGAGTGAAATACTGTTCAGGTCCAAAGCTTTGAATTATAGTTGTCCACAGGTGCCCCGAATGCATTTTTATTTTTTTTGCTGCTTCGGTTGAACCCCATAGGTCAGTCTTTGCCAACCTGGTGCCCTCCAGATGGTCAAGGCTGATGTGAGTTGTGTTCCAAAATATCGAGAGGGCATCAGGTTGGCAAAAGCTGCTGCAGACTAAAGCAGGGGTCAGCAAACTTTTTTCAGCAGGCGGCCGGTCCATTGTCCCTCAGACCTTGTGGGGGCCCGGACTATATTTTTTTGGGGGGGGGATGAACGAAATCCTATACCCCACAAATAACCCAGAGATGCATTTTAAATAAAAGGACACATTCTACTCATGTAAAAACACGCTGATTCCCAGACTGTCCGTGGGCCGGATGTAGAAGGCGATTGAGCCAGACCCGGACCCCGGGCCTTAGTTTGCCTACCCATAGGCTAAAGAAGCCAGAATACATTGCCCTCAGTTCAACCCAGGCAAAACTTAGGCTATGTAAAAGTGCTTTGGAAAATCATTCTTAATAGCATATGAAGTTATTTTTAATGTTATAATCACACAGAAGTAGAGTTGTGTATGATTAAGAGAGGAAAAGACAAATGATTCTTTTTTTAAAAACCTACTCCACATTTTTATCCCTATAATCCCATGAACCGGATATCTAATTATACCTCCTAGGAAAACAAGAAAATGTTCTTCTCTAAAGCTTGACAACTCTTGTTCATGACACTAGTGTACAAATGATTATTGCTCTCCCGTCCAAATTTTACTGTTCCTGTCCTTGATAAGGATTTCCTAAGTGCTTCACAAAACGGGGAGATGGGGGATATTGCATGGCACAAAACAATTTCCTCTGTAGATTGCAGAGTGTTTGCATATTCCGAGATGACATTTGGAGCTCAATGCAGCATAACTAATGAGTTGCTCAAAATTGGCTGTAAATAAGAGGTGCTGGAGCAGGCATTGCGGAGTTGATTTGGAACAGGTAGTGTGCCTCCATTTCTTTCATCACCTCTGTTGTTTTACTGTCAAGGCAAATGCATATTAAGTAGGATTTCAATCCCATAAAACAAACAAGCTAAAGCGACAGAGATGGGACGAAATACATGTGTGGCATTTGCATTAATTAGCTTATCGTAGGTAAACGGCCCAATGTTCGTAATGTTTCCCTTGGATTCTAAAGCAAATGGACTGCGTGATAAATTTCTTGCTCAATGGTCTTTACTTCTGCAAATGCCAGAGGTGATTAAAGACATTAATTTCACATTGGAAGAGCTGGGCTCATTTTGGCTTTGCAGTGGAATGTTTGCGGCTATGGATTCTAATCCATTTGGCATGCCCATTCTGAGTGACATCCCGAGCAGAAAAGTCTTATAACTTCATTGGAATCATTAATGAGAAAGAATAAGCACTGTTTGCTCAAAAGAGCAGAGCAGGAATAAACTTACAAAGAGATTTAAAAAAACAAAACAAAAAAAAAACCCAGGCATGTACTACACACCATTGTCCAAAATCCAAAATGTGTTTTCTTTTGTTTTTGTCCAGGTTTTCTGGCTCAGTGGTGAATTCTATATAACTCCTTTAGAGTCTGTTATTTTACATTCAAAATGAAGGGGGGGGGCAGAATCAGAGGACAGGTTTGCACTATGATAAAAGAACACTCGATTGTTTCAGTGGCAGCATCTATTTATTAATAAAAAACTCTGTAGCCTCTTAAGATCTGGTAACAGGATCTTTTGAATGTTCCATGGCTGCAGTCACGTAGCGCAGGACGAAATATGTGACATCTGGGTTGTGAAATCTGGCTCACTAGTAAACATCATGACAATTTCAGCTTTCATCTGAAACAAAAGTAAGGAACCTTTGAGACTGGGACGTTCCCTAACAAGCTATTGGCCTCAGAGTCTTCTTCAGGGCAAACAGGGGCAAGAATGTGCAGCAATGTCTCTACTATTGTTATATATATTATGAGACCACTAGATAGGCTAGACTTGGTATAATATTAAGAGCTTGAACTTTGTTTAGTCCATCAAATTGCTCTTTCTGCTTTCTGGCTTAATCCACTAGCTGCAGGGACCCTGAACTCGAGAGCATATCCTCTAGGTTAGCCTTCAGCATACTAACTTCCTTTCAGATGCTTTGGACCACTAGCCCCAGCCAGAACATCTGGTTCTGGCTAGGGCTGAAGGGAATTGTAGACCCAAACATCTGGGGGGAGTCAGTTTCCCAAAGGCTGGCCTAGGACTATGTTTGCCTAAGCGTATGCAAGTTCTCGTTCACTATAGCAGTGCCAAATAGAACATCATGGAAACCCAAATATTTGTTATTAAAAGGTACCTATTTTCTTACTGGCGAGCTCTGGTCCATGGGGTCACGAAGAGTCGGACACGACTGAACGACTGAACAACAACATTTTCTTACTGGTAATGCTATTTGGAACCCACCTGCCAGCCCTACCCACTGACACCAGACGGTGCCATTGTTGTGCCCTCCAGGTGTTGCAGCAAAACTCCTGCCATCCCTGATCATTGGCCACAACGATTGAGCCTGATGGAGCCTGTAAGCCAACAACATCTGGAGAGTGCCAATATCTGGAGAGTGCCCTGCACTAAGCCAAAGGTAGCCCTCATTAGTCGCATGGTGCTCCCATCATCATCCAAAGCCAAAGGTCCGGCCACTCAACACAACTACCCAAAACGACTTATTGATTGAAGTTATATGCACGCTGAGAGGGCATAGTGAAGGGCAGGCCAGCATGCAGTTAAGTAACTTTGCCTTGAGCCCTGGGTTGCATGAAGCCGCTGTATCATGTGCTGACGCAAACTACCTTCCGTAAGGCTGTGCCGCTGAAAAATACTGTAAGGAACCACAAAAACCGATGGGAATCCCTGCAAGGTTTGCAAGCGTTGCTTTGTTCATCAACACACAACAGCCAGCAGGGCGTGGGTGAATCTGTCTGTTTCCTGCCGATTATCACTTTCACCTACGTTCGCCTATGAGTCCAATTTGTCCCGTTTCCATACTGACGTGCAAATTCTTTAACATCCACACAACAAATTCATCTTTAAATACATATTTTAAATGTGCGTGTATGTGTTTTCTTTCTAAATATGCATTTCCAATGGTACTTTTTGTGTCAAAGTATTTGGGAAGCATGAGAATGAGTGGGCAATTCATGAAGCAATCTTTTCAAGCTGAATAGGCAATGCTTATAGACTAAAATGGTAAGCGGAATATAAACTGTTGAAAATAAATTCATAAAGAGACCACACTGTTGCAGTCAATATGGCTTGCTTCTGAGTAAATATGGTTAGGCTTCTACTGTAAGCGCAGTTTCAACTAACTTTCTACCAGTGCTGTCAAGTATCCTGTTTTCCCTGGGAATCTCCCTTATTTCAAGCAGTTTCCCGCTGCCATCCCTTATTTTTTATATCCCTTTAATTTTCCGTTTTTTCAAAGGAAGCAGCTCCTCTCCCTCCCCCTGCTGGTCAGGGACTGCATCAGCCCCTATCAGCTGCTGCCGAGCCCCTCAGCTAGACAATAGGGTTAGCTGGGGGGGGGGAGCCTGGCTGACTTTGAAAACGGGCAGCTGGTGCTTTGAAACATTACAATACGACGGAGCAGTACGCGCTTTGTAACTTTTTATCCAGCGCTCGCTGAGCAGCCAAGGCGTCGTAGCCCACGGACAGCATTTCCAAAATACAGTAAGCCTACTGCACGCGTTCACACCAGTGCCGCCCACTTTTGCTTTTGGCTCCGCCCACCACTGCCATGTGACTGTCCCCGGGATAGGTGAGGCTGCTGATCCCTTATTTTCAAATCCGAAACTTGACAGCTATGCTTTCTACACCGGTGCATGGGGAAAACACCCCCCCCCCTTACACACTTCATGCTGTCTCCAAATCTGCTCTGGAGGATTGGGGAGAAAACTCAGAAAAGGTTTAGGATGGGTGTAGATCAGAGGAGGGGGAGAATGTTCTGTTGTGCAAGGAGAAATCCTTGGGCTGATGGAACATTCACCTTAGCGCTATGTTGAGCATACCCCAAAATTCTAAGCTGAGGGTGTATGAGTGTGTGGATCAGTTCAGTTTATATCAGAGTTCAAGAAGACTGAATTCTCAAGCATCTCTTACCCTTCTGCTTAAGACTACAATAACATTGGTACCTTTCTACACATTTTCATTTGTCATACTTGTATTTGGGACAATGAAAGTTTGCTAGTGATACTTGGGTGGCCTAGGTAACAGAATATTCCCACCATTCAGAATATGACCCTATTTAGTCAATTAAGCCCAGCTTGTGGGGGAGGGGGAAATCCACTATCTCTTCATTTTTATAATTATTTTGTGGACATAAATTAAGCAACATGTGCTTGGTCAGCTGTCACATTTGTCTTTTAAGTAGTGAATTTACAGTGCCCACATGCTCTGGGGTGATTATTCTCTGGATGGTTTATAGTATCTAAGCTATTCTCCCACCCACCCACCCCTGGATAAATCTAATTTATATGGATTGGCAGCTCAAACAATGTATTTTCTACTCTCAGGAGGCAGCGTATGGTTCACTTTTTGGATTTGCAACTTGAAAAGATGAATTGCTTTGCATAATGTAAATTGGAGGCAGAAGATGCTTTTGACTGCAATGCTGCAAATACAATTAGTGAGATAAATACGGAGCTAAATTCATCTTCTCTGAAAAGAGCTAACCTGATTGGTATGCAAAAGGCACCTTTATTTGCAATCTTGGTGCTTCCTAAAGTAGTTAGCAATGCACAGGGTGGCATTTTGATTTGCAGCTTTAAAGAAGTCTGGGATGAATAAAACATGGAATTAATTGCCAACGAAGAACCTTTGCCAGCCAGCACGAGCTCAACAGTGCTGGATGAAAGCTCTAATTGTGATAGACTCCTTGCCAGTCCCAAGGGAAATGATGCCAATACAGGAAAAGGTTAGCTGGGACTTCTCATCATTTTTGGGAGGAGGGGGGGCTACATCCTCCTCTCCCTTCTCAGATTTAAGATTATCAGCACTACATCAGATGCATCTTTTCCTTCTGCTTTCTGATGCACATTTTGACTCAGGATTTCTGGAACTTAGCAAATCAGCATGCAACAGAACAGCGTATTGCAGCACAAGGGCCTTTTTGCATTAGAGCTTTTATTGTGATAATTTCGAGGAATGTAATTTTCGCCACCTCCTGAAGAGGTGGGAAATGACTAAGGCTGTGTCGAAATGGTAGAGCAAATTGCAAATCGCATTTAGCTCTCAACGGGCCCCGATATTTCAGGTTTTATTCCCACTCTGTTTCCCCTAGGTTTTCGGCAAATGTTTTCTGTTCCTCGCACCGTGGTGATGAGCTCTCCTCCTAAGAAAGGGGCAGAGTACGATGGAGAATTTAGGGTTTGTTTGCAGCAAGTGGCATGGAATGCAACTTCAACAGCTTGAAGAAGGCAGAGCAGGATGGAATGGGAATTGCAGCTCCTGGTGTGTGGTGAATGATCTGAGCACTGCTGAAAAATTAGGGAAGTGGCAGGAATCAGTTTAACAACAACAATAAAAAGGCCCATCATAATAAGAATGGAAAAGAACCCCCTAAGGTCCTACGACATGGACATCCATAGCACAATCCCTCTGTGAAGCACTTCACTCACAGACTCTTTACAGGCTATATGGACATCCCACTCGCTGGATCATCACCTTGTCGTGGTGAGTGGGCTTGCATGTTCCTATGACCCTTGTGAGCGAAGCCATCGGGAATCTCGTACTCCCAGCAGGGTCACCCAAGGCGGTAAAGTCAAAGGGAAGGAGCTATACAAAGAATGATTCAAGAAGTCCTCAGCGGCAGAACAGGCGAAGCTATTGTACTACCAACCTTACTATATGCTTGTGAAACATGGACCACTTATAAACGCCATCTCCAACTCCTCAAAAGATTCCATCAACAGTGTCTCCGAAAAAATTTACACATCACTTGGGAAGACAGGCAAACTAACATTAGTGTATTGGAAGAAGCAAAGATCACCAGTGTTGAAGCAATGATTCTTCAACATCAACTTCGGTGGACTGGTCATGTTGTGCGGATGCCTGTTGATTGTCTTCCAAAGCAACTACTCTATTCCGAACTTAAAAATGGAAAGCGTAATGCTGGTGGTCAACAAAAGAGGTTTAAAGACTGTCTCAAGGCAAATCTTTAAAAATGTAGTATAAACACTGACAAATGGGAAACACTGGCCTGCGAGCGCTCCAGTTGGAGAACATCCTTTACCAAAGGTGTCACGGGCTTTCAAGACACTCGAACTCAGGACGCAAGGGAGAAACGTGCTAAGAGGAAGGCATGCTTGGCAAATCCGCCCTGTGATCAACTCCCGCCCGGAAACCAATGTCCCCACTGTGAAAGGACAAGTGAAGTCCAGAACTGGCCTCCACAGTCACTTACGGACTCATTGGTAAAACTGTGTTTATGGAAGACAATCTTACTCTGCTACGAGTGATACAAGAAGAAGAAGAAGAAGAAGAAGAAGAAGAAGAAGAAGAAGAAGAAGAAGAAGAAGAAGAAGAAGAAGAAGAAGATATGGACATAGAGATGGCATGGGTGGGGGCAACAGCGGCAGAGTCAACACCAAATGCTCTTGGGTAACTACCAAAGCCCATGTACTGCAGCAGAGCTCACTGCTGATGCTGCCCCAAGAGCCCCCAGATCAGTTGGTTGGGTCTGGCAGCAGCCACCATTTTCAATTTCCCATGGCTCCCTAAAAAAGTTGTGGGGAAACTTAGGATCCCCAGATGTTGCTGAACTACGGTACAACTCCATGGCCATTGCCCATGCTTGCTGGGGCTGATGGGAGATATAATTCAGAAACATCTGCAAGCCAAACCTTCCCCACAGATGCTCCAACATTGGCATCTCTCTGAGGTATTGTGGGCAATTCAAAATGGAAGGCTGGACTGGGCCTCATCAATACAGGAAGGGGGTGCATTGACTGGCAGCAGATGTCCAAGGTCTCACGACTTTGCCTGAAACCTTGGGGGGGGGGGGAATGCTAATCAGGAAGCTCTGTCATTGAACTCTCCCAACTCTTAATCCAACACTTTAACGACAACACCTCACAGGCCTAAAAACTTGGGCTCTCCCCAAAAAACGAACAGCTCTAAATGGCTCTAAATATCTTAATTTATTATTACAAAACATTGTATGGAAACCTTCATAGAGATTGGGTAACCAATATTTCACTTTCTGTTCTATAAAACAATGGATGCCGTTTTCTTAGCTTGCCTCCCTTGTCTAGAGTGACTGCTGGATAGGAACAGATGGCAGAGGCCTAAAGCTTTCCTGAGGCATTCAAAATGAGTGTGTGTGTGACTTAAATACCCAAGTAGAGGAAGAGGAAACTTTTATGATGTTTCTGTGAAACCCTGTGAGATCAGCAGAAGTGCCTTGATCACTATATCATGCCTTGGAGATGCCCATTGGACACGGAAAGGTCTGCAGGAATGAATAAATGTGGGGAATATGACAGCCAGAGCAGATGGTATTATAAAGACCCAATGATAGCTCAATACTTTTGTAACCAAAATGAAGAGTGGGACTAGAGGAGAGGATGGAGGAAATGGACTGCTGTCAAGCATTTCCTGTAAAATGTATGTTAATTTATCTAGGTACTATTGATTTCCGTGTAAATTGCTGATAAAGGGGCTTCTTTATGCATAGTTCCAATAACTTGAGGGGAATTTCATGAGCATATAGCAGAGAGAAAAAGAAGACACAGAGCTCCAGCTCTGAGGTCCTTCTGGCGGTTCCCTCACTGCAAGAAGTGAGGTTACAGGGAACCAGGCAGAGGGCCTTCTTGGTAGTGGCACCTGCCCTGTGGAACGCCCTCCCATCAGATGTCAAAGAAATAAACAACTATCTGACTTTTAGAAGACAACCCTGTATCGGGAAATTTTTACTGTGTAATGTTTTACAATATTTTATGTGCTGTAAACCCAGCCAGATGGTCAGGGTATAAATTTATTATTATTATTATTATTATTATTATTATTATTATTATTATTATTATTATCATTATTATCATTATTATTATCATTATTATTAGTCCAGAAGGAGTAACAAAGGTCAGAGAGGCACCATTTCAGCTTTGAGGGGAGATGTTGACAAAGAGATTTCAGCCAGGAAGACACAAGGGGTGGAATTCAACGTCAAGCTCTTCAAAGCGTTCCAGCTTGGCAGACAGAACAATAGCCCCTCTCCACCCACCCACTATTTTGGGAGTCAGTTTTGGGGGTGCATGGAGGGGGGGAAGCCCCACTGCACAAGCAGAAGTCCAAGTCCAAGATTCTCAGCGAGGTTTAAGTGCACATAGGCACCCCTTCTCTAAAGGGATCCCATAAGCAAGGCTGCATTCACACATCAGTTTATTCCATTTTCCTGATGTTTCTCAATCTGTTAATTTCCACATTATATTTGGGTTTTCACATGGCACAAAAGCCACTTCTGGAAAACTAATGGAACGCAGTGCATATTTACTGCTAATTTCCATGTTCCTTGGTTCCAAAATCTGTTTGCAGTGCTGGAAAATCTTGAGAGCAATGTGACAAAATTTGGCATGAATGTGACAAAATTTGGCATGAGATTTGGCATGAAATTTGGCATGAAGGCATATAGTTCTTTTCTTCTGCTTTCGGAGGTGGGGGGATCATGCACACACGTCCAGAAAGGGCAGGGGAGTAACAACGTTGTCCAATGCCATTCATTGTGTCGCACTGCGTCCACTGGTGTGAACGAAATTTAGTGAGACGTGCTGGTATATCGGTCCATAACACAACAGGTACTGCAGTGTGAAAGGAACAGCAGAAAATGGGACAGAAGAGCTAGCATTGTAATCAGAAAAATTCACACCACATTCCCCACGACTGAATGCACCCTAGGACCGTTTGCCTCAGAGTTATTTGATGGCAAAGTGTGACATCATTTTATCTATACCTGTATATTTAAAGCAGCCTGCATGCCTTGCTTGAGCTGCGCAGATGCTACTGAAAATAAGACTGTTTGTTTTTTCTTTTTTTGTATTATATTTTTTGTAACTTTTCTTGTTTCATGTTATTTTGTTAATCTGATAAATGTTTTTAACTTTTAAACAATGAAGACAGTATTTATTTATTTATTTTTAAAAAAAGAAGACTGGGGATGGAGAGCAGGGGTGGAAGTCAGTTTCCTAATCAGAAATAAATAGCCATACCTTGGCTTTGTGTCCCCATTATAATTAACTGGAATTTGTGACCTTTCACATGCAAATGAAGTCAATGTCTGAAATCGGGTGTCAGCTGCAATCCTTCCTCAGTTTGGCTAGGAGGCTCTGCAAGTGTTCTGGCAACCACCCTTAATTGACTGCAATCAATATCCCCTCTCTCTTTTTTTGCGTGGTGTGTGCCATGACGAGGACTGAGAACATCTCCTGTACCGCATCCTCTTCCAGGCTGCTTAAAAGCAACGAGGCCAATTTATTTTGATGCTTAGGCAGAGGCACCCAGAAAGCCCAGCGAAAAGAACAGTTGTGTTTCACTTAGATGCCACGTCGGGAACATACTGCTGCAGGCGGGAGGGAGCCAGTGACTGCCACATGTTGCTGCTTAATTTTGCCCTAATTTTTGCTTTGACTTTGGAATGCTTCAGTGTTGTCTGCTGCATCAGATAATTTCTTTAGGAATCAAAGGATCATACAGCTGGAAGGGACCTAAGGGTCATCTAGTCCAACCCCCTGCAATGCAGGTATCTCAGCTAGCGCATCCATGACAGATGGCCATCCAGCCTCTGCTTAAGAACCTCCAAGGAAGGATTCATGATCCATCTGGAATTTGTCACTTTCCCCGCTAGTGAAGCTGCAGCACTGTGGTCAAAAGCAATTAATGTGAAATCCTCCAAACTATTGCTCCTCACAACTAGGGATCTGCCAAAGTCTAAATGCATCATTACAGCTGACTAGAAACTCATTGGAAATGTACCGTACCCCTTGTTGGTCTTCAGTGACTGCGCAGCCCTCTTAAGCTGAAAGTTTTAATGTCACAGATGGAGGAGTACAACATAAGGAAGAAGAAGAAGAGTTTGGATTTGATATCCCGCTTTTCACTACCTGAAGGAGTTTCAAAGCGGCTAACATTCTCCTTTCCCTTCCTCCCCCACAACAAACACTCTGTGAGGTGAGTGGGGCTGAGAGACTTCAGAGAAGTGTGACTAGCCCAAGGTCACCCAGCAGCTGCATGTGGAGGAGCGGAGACGCGAACCCGGTTCCCCAGATTACGAGTCTACCACTCTTAACCACTACACCACACTGGCATCCATTCATTTGTAACTGCACTTTTCATTGCATTTCCTAACTGCAACAAGTCTGTATTGCCAATGTTGTTGTTTTAAAGGGGTTATGTGTGTGTTGTTGTGCTAGGGCAGCCATGCACTTGATCCTGCTGACCTGTACAAATTTAGGTGCTGCTCCCTCAGCAAAATACCGAGTGTCTGGAGGTGACCAAGAATTCTGTTTGTTCTAATGATCAGAAAGGATATTAACAGAGTCAGAAGCAATTTTCCTTTTCATCCTTTCAGATGTACCTGATTTGTCTTGGCAGATCTGCTCTTTGCCTGTCTCCCGTTAGAAGCTATTTGTTTCATATCTGAACGGTCATCTCCATTAAATTTTAACGCGAAAGCCTATAGTATATAAGGCCTTGATGAGCTGACATTCAGGATAAGGTCACCTTCTGCTCGAATAACTCCGAGACTTGTGTGGAGAATTACATTTTCGCCACAACAATGGCAGCCTCAGTGTGGCTCATTTTGAGGGTCGAGTTGAGTGGCAACTAGGAAACCTTCAGAAATCATCTCTTCTTTTCTCAGAAAGCCTGGACAGCTCCTCCTTTGCAGAGAGAGAGAGAGAGAGAGAGAGAGAGAGAGAGAGAGAGAGAGAGAACTCAATTCCTCCTCCTAATATATTTGTCTTGGAACCTTTGCAACCATCTGCGCACCTACTGTGAGTGCCAAGCTGATCTCTGAGGTGGCTTGAGCTAACTAGTGATTTGAAGCCGGGGATTACTTTGGCTCACAGCTTCCTCAGAGCTTTATTCTTTAATTTGTTATCTGCCCAGATGCTCACCTTTCACTCTAAGCAGCAGAAAAAAAGAACTGAAATAACTAACATGTATGCTGCTTGCAGTCCTGAGCAGCCAAGGGTCTGACTGAAGTTTCCAAAGCTCTCTGCTTCTCAGCTTCATTCTGAAAAGTATCACACCTGGCCAGAAAGCAACCCCTACTCTTTATATCTTAGAAGATGTTGAATGTGTTGCCCTGCACAGCCACCGGTGGAATTTGACAACTAAGTCTGTATTTGGGTTGTTGCTGTTTAAAAATATAAGCATATACCAATACCTTTAACAACAACAGCAGCAGCAGCAACAACAACAACAGCAACAACAACAACAAATAATAATAATAATAAAAAGGGGGAAACTGTTTTTTTCCCATTTTTTCTGGTGGAAAATGGCTTAAAAAACTGGGGGTGGGTGGGTTTCCCTCCCAATTTTTCAGTTGTTTTCCCTCCCAGCTTCCCATCTCTAATCCCATAGGCCAGACAAATAAATGAATTTAAGATAGTAGTGATAATCTGAAATAATTTATGACAAAAGATTTGCTGGAACTTTGATCAACTCACAGAGCGTGCATCTTCTTTGGCATCACTAACAATGCTCATTTTTATTTATAGCTGTATGAGCGAGTGTCCCACGTGTACATGCAGGAATGTAATATCATGAAAAATCTGCTCCTTTGCCTTTAATCCTCCCCCCCCCCAAAAAACCCTCTTATTTTTGGCAAACTGTCAGTGATTCCCTTTTCCGTGTCTCCTCTGTGTGGACTTGACAGGTGACATAAGTATTGACCTGGAAGCTATTTTCTAATTGAGGCTTCCCATTTCTCATTCTTCAGCATTTCATTCTGAAATCCTTTTTTCTTTTCTTTTTTTTAATTTTACTGGGCTCATCTTCTCGGAAGCGGCGCAGCTGCACAAATTACACGAATGCAACAAAAAACACATCTGTGGGGAAATCTTGCCGAAAGGATGCGCACGGAGTAAGCTTTAAAGCATGTACGGCAGTGAAATGTGACACAGAAGTGGAATGGTAATTAAGGATTCCTAGCAACCTCTGTACGTATTGATTCAAGAGTAATGGAAACAAAATGGGAAACAGCAGCACTGGCTGCATTCCACTTTCCCCATTTCGTAATGTTTTCAGACTAATTCTGAAAATGCAATCTTCCTGCTGATTAGTCACCCAAACCGAGACATGAAAATTAAGGCCCCAGTATGCTCTTCCCCTTTGTCTACTAATTTATTTTCAGTTTGATTGCACTGGGAGAAGGTAGCCTCCATCTTTTAAGAAGTGGTGATAATAGAACTTAGGAATGCGTGTATTTTAACATTTGTTGGAAGCCGCCCAGGGTGGCTGGGGAAGCCCAGCCAGATGGGCAGGGTACAAATAATAAATTATTATTATTATTATTATTATTATTATTATTATTATTATTATTTGCACTGGAAAGGGACAGAGCTATGCACACATTCCAAGCAACCAGAAATCTCTCAAAGGTGCTTCAGAAGCAGCTGGAGCTCCTACCTCTACTTCCCCCTTCCCCTTCCGAAATGTATAGTCTGCACTATATATTTAAAGCAGTTTCATAGCACTTCAAATGGATATGTCTCTCCCCCCCCCCAATAATCCTGGGGAGTGTAGTTTGTTAAGGGTGCTGAGAATTGTTAGGAAACCCTCTATTTCCCTCACAGAGCTACGATTTTCAGAGTTCCCTGGGAAGGTAAAAGGTAAAGGTAAAGGACCCCTGGACGGTTAAGTCCAATCAAATTCTAGCTCTGTGAGGGGACTCCTAACAACTCTCAGCACCTGTAACAAAGCCGTGACTGTTAGTGTAGCAAGAAAGTGCTTTAAATGTATGGCGGACCCACCTGCACTGCACATTTAAAGCAGTATCATGCCACAACAATCATGGCTTCTGCTGAAGAATACTGGGAACTGTAGTTTGTTAAGGGTGCTGAGAGTTAAGAGACCCCCCCCCCCAATTCCCCTCAGAGAGCTACAATTTCCAGAGTAATTTACAAGAGGGAACTCTGAGAATTGTGTGGTGCAGAGGGGAACCAGGGTAGATGGGACCAGAGGTGTACCTAGGCTCCCTTGCACCCTTGGCAAGGAGCTGTATCGGCACCTCTGAAGCCGGGAGAGACCACCGACCAGAAACTCAAGACTTTCACTGAGGAGAGGCCCATGAAGGGCTGCTGCAACAGACCTTGTCACCGACCATACTCCTTCGCTGAGGCACTCAGAAGAGCCTGCATGCCTCGCTCTGGCCTTTCCTAGCCACTCCAAGCCAGAATGGAGATGTACAGTTTTTGGGGGGTGGGGGGCCTGCACCCTTAGCAAGGGCCAACATGGTCAACTTCTTGTTGCACCCCAGCAATCCATCTGTGTCCCTGTCACGAATTACACCAGTGTGTGGAACTGCCATGCAGGGACATCTTGAAACAGCACCTACACTTGAGGTGTAATTCATGAGGTGCCCCCGAATTCTGCAATGTCAGTGAAGCTGACATTGTGAAATACACACCTGCGCACATGCAGCCTTCAGATCTCAAACTCTGTGATGCATTGCCCTTGCAAATGGAAGCGCATGCTTGAGAACATCTGATCTTTAATTGAAGAGAGTGATTGACAATACTGAAGTCCCGACAAGGCAAAAGGAGCCAGATAAAATGCAAATAGGTAGGCAGATTTTACTCAAAGATCTACTGCTTGGGGCTCAGAAAATGGAATTCTAAATAGGATTCCTTCTGCAGGTTTTATACCTCACCAGTCATATTATCTGTTGCGGGTCCAGCTATCAAATGACTTTATGTGTGTGTGTGAAATGCCAATAAGCAGCCTTCTGTCCCCACGGCACCGGTGCCAGCTAAAACTCCCCTGTCAAGGATGGATCACTCCTGACTGACAGGATGTCTTCTTTCTCTCCCTCCCCCGAGAAATATTCATGCCGTTGTAGTTAGGCTCCTTAGTTTCCTCCAGAATTTTATTTCATCTCTTTCATAACCTTTTAAATTAATAAAAGCTCTCAAGTAATGAGATGTGGGGGTATAAAAAGAATAAATTCCTTTCCTCCTAATGAAAGTCACTTCCCCAAAATGTG
The DNA here is from genome assembly GCF_009819535.1 of Lacerta agilis. NCBI lineage: Eukaryota > Metazoa > Chordata > Lepidosauria > Squamata > Lacertidae > Lacerta > Lacerta agilis. Next base: position 75,596,591 of record NC_046317.1, read on the forward strand.
CAAAACTCACGAAAGAGCAAATTCCGTCTGGATGACTCAGGGAAGAAATGCCACAGAAGTTCTAATGAAGCAAGCACAATGACGTATATCAGTGAAGCATGAGATGGGTGCAAAAAGTGGGGGATGGGAGGGAGCAAAACAGAAACAACAAAACAAAACAGCATTATTCAGAATGGGCCACCTGGTTGTTGAACCAAGGACACCTGAAGGTGACATCTCTACTGTCACCAAGCAGTCAAGATGTATGAACCTTTCGATTTTTTCCATTCTTAAGAATTGTGTGTGACATTAGTCCTAGTCAGAGTAGACCCACTGAAAGAATGGACATGACACACTTCAGTGCATTAATTTCAGTATGTCTCCTCTGAGTATAACTTAGCAGAGTACAACTCCTAAATCTAGTTCACATTTCTGCTCCAAGTTGTGAATTACTAATCTTTTTTTTTAAAAAAAATCCTCATAAAAATTCATCAATAGTTTAGTATGAAATTCTCTTAAAGTACTCATTTTTGTATGTAGTGTTTTGTACACATTGCCCCAAACATCATGCAATTTTGCCCCTATTTGCATTGTTTGTTTTTTTGTATGCATTGTTCAGTTAGTGAACTGTTGAATGGCCATCTGTCATGGATGCTTTAGTTGGGATTCCTGCATTACAGAGGGTTGGACTAAATGATCCTCAGGATCCCTTCCAACTCTAGAAGTGTACTATTCTAACTGCACTGCAAAATTCAGAGAAGTGCAAATTTCTGAAAGGATAATTCTTTTCCAGTTTGTGCATTTGTTCAAATTAAGTAGGTTCTCATTAAAATGCAAAGGACATTGAATTTCTATCTCATCCCTACTTAGCAGCAGCCAGTCTTTCAGAATGCAGCAAAGGAGGGTTGTGAAAAAGGTGCAGAGTCACCCCATTATCTCAATTAAGGGTAGAGAAATTTTATTCAGTTCGCATTTAAAAGTGAATAATTAAGTATGCACTTTCTGAAACAACGTAAGAACCAAAACACAGCAAACCTTTGACATTTGCACTTATCCTAATATTGTTATGCAGTTCTACAGCTAAACAACAATGACCAAGATATACATTTTGAGTAATTTGTTTCCAGCATTTTGTTCTGGCAAGCTTTCCCAGCTGGATAAAGGGGTCTTTGCCACATGTGTCTATTTTGTATGGTTTTTGTTTTGTTTTAAATGTGTTCACCAGTTTTTAGTTGGTTTTTATTGTGCATCATCTCAAGACGGTTGTACACAAGCTGATTTAAAAAATGAGGGTGATGATAACAATAATACATTATGGGAAAGTATGCATAAGAATGAATCTATAGGCGAGAATACACGGTTTTAGGGTAGCAGGACCAGTTCAGCTGTATTGGGCATCAACGCTGCAGGGGGCACCATAACAATGCTGTAGAAGAGAGTGTGAGAGGTAGGGGTCACCATTTTTTTGTGTTGCACAGAGTGCTGCTGAAATATGAGAGCCCAAAGTCCGCTACTGAGAGGAGATGGGGCACTGATCCTGCACCCCTGATGATCCACTGCCTAAGACACATGTCTCAGGATGCCTGATCTCATTTGTGAAATTCCCTCATTGAGGTCTCCTCATTATTAATGTTCAGGAGGAATTTAATAACGTTCCTGTTCATCCAGGCATTCAATGGCTGAAAGACACTGTTCCTGGCAACCTAGGAAATATTAGCTGTGAGGGTAGGTGATTGCTTTAACATGTCTTTAGATGATTCTAATTTTTTCTACATGTTTAAAAATACGTTTTGTATTTAACTTCTGAATGTACTGTTTTAATATTTTGGGTTTTGCAGCCTGAAACTCCTTCAGGAGGATAGAAATGGAATAAGTAATAATAAAAATGACAGTGCAAGGCCTGTGGGAAACGAATACCTGAAGAGATTTATAGCGTACAGAGAAGCTTCTAAGTCTACGAAGTCCACTTTCTCCTTAGAAATATAATACACTTGCTACATGTACTGTGGTGTCAGGTCAGAAGTTCTCTACCCATTACAGGTAGAAATCAAAGTCCCTCCACAACAAAGCTGCCCAGATGAAAAGCAGTAGTTCATCACCATCCGCCCCCCCCCCTTTTATAAAACAGTGAACTTGAGACTGGCATGTGGGACCTGCCCATCATGTCTGCTGAGACACAGTAATTGGTTTTTAGGCAATTGGCCCAAGGAAAATGCTATTGAAATGTCCAACAGATAAACGTCTGCAGAAGCGGCAGTGATGCTGGTAGTTCTGTTTGTGCGTTTCAGATAACGAAGGCGATCTAACAACTTCCTGACAGATAATTAAATGCATTACTCTGAGTTAACCACCCTAGTTTGGCTGATTCCAGACTGGCGCTAGCCTTTCAGGATCATGCATAGACATTCCACAGTATCTCAGGAAGTTAATGCACCACACACACACACACACTGCTATGCATAATAGAGGTTCCCTCCGGGAATCATCACGCTGGTGCTGAAGTGCATTTTGTAAATGATTTTTGTACAGATATCCAGGAGACTCAGATTGGTGAACTGTTCGTGTACGTAGAGAAATAACTGTAGGCCTAAGGACAAAACTCATTTTAGACAGCCACTGTACTAAATGATCACACAGAGCCTGCCGGTGTTTCTTTTAACTTCCTGGTGCTGCAATAAAAATGTAGTTGGCTGCATATAAAAGCAGTGTAGCAGGAGGAGAAACCAGGAGCCTCTTTTTATATATATGGCTGAATAAATGGTCCTGGTCTAAACAGTGAGTCATGTAGATAGATATTACACAGCGAGCCATCAAAACCTTGCTTTGGCATAGTCGCTTCACTCAGTTGTTCAAGGGAGATTTCAATATGGATGGATGTATTTCAGGTCTAAGTCAGTGAATTACACAGGATTCAGCTACATTAGTAAAAAAAAAAAAGCACAATGTTTTGAATGTGTTTTAAAAATGCAACACCAGATGGCGTTGGAGAGCAAAAAAAATCTATTTGATTTTTACATAGCGGTTTTTTCCTCTTTTGATTTAATTTCTGGCTCATTTATAGTGGGTCCCCACCCCCGTGTGTAGATCCACCCTCAGCAATACTCCCAAGCAATGTTCTGGTGGAACCGTCTCTGTTGATGTTTTCATCTGGCAGTAGCTAGTTGCTTCCTTCAGGAGCGGAGTTGAGGGTAAGCAAGGTTACCCCCAAAGTTTTATTTCTTCTGCAAAGTTATGGCTGGTAGACTAACTGCACCAGGAAGATTCAAATCTTGCCTGTGCTGTGCCATAAACTTAGGGCTACGTATACATTAGCAGCTTAAAACACAGCAAGGTTGTCTCCCTTGCACCCCTTCCCCAGTACTGCATCATTACATTTTTGTACACAGCAGAGAGGAGGCAGGGATATCATCACCTAATGCACATTACTTGCAACACACACACCCCAAACTCCTATTGAGTGAAGCTGTCATCTGCACATGTGCAATGGGTGCTTCAAATGGGCATACCTCAGCTTAACCATGGCTTACATTTTCAAATCAGATGGCTGATGATTTGAGGGAAAATGCAGCCAACAGCAGTATTTCTTGAGAAACTACAGGATAGATAGGAATTGTGGCTAACATTGGCCAACAGCAGTTGGATCCATTGTAAATGGTAATGTGCGCACACCATCCCTGTGTGGTCTTATGCAAGCCATTTTTTTTAAAAAAAACAATTTAAAGTATTTTTTTAAAATTATCCATGTAACTCAAATAACAAAAAAGAAATACATGAGACAAACACATAAAAACTAAATCGAACCAAACCGAGGCTAGCATGGGATGTTACATTCACTACAAGAAATTATAAAGCTGGTTATCCAGATATTTGCAATATGGTGCACAGTTGAATGGAGAGTAAGAAATGAGAGAGCAAGTCATTCTTTCTAAAACTCAAAAAAGTGTATCTGCAATGTATGGGTCAATATCACTCTCTCTGTTGAGTGTTCAGAGGCTGCACTGCTGCTTATGTAGCCTAAACAGGATCACTCATGCATAAAGAGCAGGGTTGGGGAAGCCATTAAGGCTTTGCAGATGTAGAAAAACATGTTTAGCAAACAAAATAACAAAATAAGAAATTCTAATGGCGGGAACTCCATAAACAGCTCAGTGAGGACAAGGACTGAGTGTGCTTGCTGGCCACTTGGTGGCCAGGTTGGATGTTAGCAACAGCGGGAAGAGGAAACTGGGAGGGAGAGGGAATGCAACATGGTTCCCTGATCAGGAACACTTCATTCTGCAATTTCGTGTTCCATGATAAAATCAGCGAAACAATAAATACAATAAATACAAATAATGTCCCCAGCTTTCTACCTTGAAAAGTTTTTTGCATACATTTTTTTCAATACACAAGTGTGCTAAGTGACCTAAAATACGTTCTGCAATATGACTTACTTAGTAATTCAACTCCGTTTTGTATGTTTTGACCAAAGCTAATTCATGCTACTTGACCAATCTATGTAATATAGGAATAGGAATAGGAATAATTTTATTGGCCAAGTACATTTTCCAACATACCTGGAATTTGCTTTGGCTACATTGCAATGTAAAAATATACAAACACTAGTACATTATAGAGCAAGAGCCGAGGCTGCCCTTCTCGGCACCTCTTAAGATGTGGTGGTGAGTGTAGGCCCCGCCTCCTAGGCCCGATGGAGTTGGCCAGAGGAGGGAGCGGTCTTCTCAAACACTCACAAGAGCAGCAACAGCAGCAGTGTCCTCGAGGCCTCTCTGGAGCCTCTTAAGCTGTGGCGGTGGTTCCTTCCTTAAAATTGCGGCTGCCCTGATCAAAACAATGACACTGCATTTGTGTTATGGCAGTCTCATCAGACCTGACTAGCATGATATGACAACAGGTGTTAGCTCATCCTTCCCCAAAGTGGTACCCTTCTACTGTTTTGGATTACAACTCCCATCAGCACCAGCCAGCATGGCCAATAACCAGGGATGTTGGCAGCTGTATTCCAGAATGTTTCGAGAGCACCAGGGGGAGGCTGATCTTCTAAGGTTGTAGGTATTCAGGTATATTTCTTGGCTCTCGTTATTAAGCCTATCTGTATTAGATAGCCAAAAGGGAGAAGAGCGGAAATTTATGCACACACTGCAAAGAATAACCATTTTCTTTTTCTTTTGAAGGAATGAAAAAATGGAGTGATTCTATTCATATAGCTATTTATCCAGTTTTGGCATTTTTTATGTATCAGAATATTTTTGAATGATCCATTAGGGTGTTTACATACAATCAATATAGCCTGGGGTACCAGACAAGATTAAAACTGTGCCATAGTGTCTCATTGATGATAATACGTTTTAAAGATTCTTGTTCAAGGAAATGTTTTGCATTGCCAGTAAGCTTCAGTCCTAGACAGCAATATTGATCTGAATGTCAATCTCTGGATTCTTGAGTTACTTTCCATACAAAATGGAGGAAAAAATACCTGGGGGAGGGGGGCTGGAGCAGATAAATAGATGTGCTTTTGTATCTTATGTGAGTCTGCCGTTCTCATTCATCTTGCTTCATGCCATCCTGAAGAATTAAATTGTTTCATTTTCCATTGTATCATAATGTATATTGATAGGGATCTATAATAATAATAATAATAATAATAATAATAATAATAATAATAATAATAATAATAATAATAATAATTTATTTGTACCCCGCCCATTTGGCTGGGCTTCCCCAGCCACCCTGTGCGGCTTCCAACAAACGTTAAAATACATTAAAATGTCACAGATTAAAAACTTCCCTAAACAGGGCTGCCTGTTCTGAAAGCCTGTCTTTACGTAGCCAAAACAGTACCATCCACCCACCTTCAAGAAATCTTCAGGGGGAAAGACCCTCAATGTTGGACCCAAGATGGTACAAAGAAGACTGAGCATGCTCAGTGGGCACAGAATGCTGACTGGCGGTTGGGAGGATGTCAGGGTCCAGCCCTTCCCAGAACTGGAGACTGAGATCCCACTTGCAGGGCCAGTCCAAGACATTTTGGCATCTGAGGCGACCCACAAAATGGTTCCTTTCCCCCACCCCCACCCCCACCCCCCACAGAAGAAAGGGTGAGTGAAGATTTCCATTGGGAACAGTGAGGGAAATCAAATCAATGTTACCCAATGGTTGAAGTGGGAATCAAAGGCTATGGGGGGGGGGACGCAAACTCTGAATCATGCCAGGCAGACACAGAGTCCAGGTGATCCCAAGGGAAGCCCCCACTATTTCCTCCCTAGGGGTGGGAGGAGACCAGCAGCAACTCTTATTCACCAAGTGGCCACTGTAGAGTTGGCATTGGGGGTACCTGCCAAACAGGTGGCAGATCCAGCCTCTAAGGAGCATGTCACTGCCACCATGGCAGCAACGAAGCATTCCTTGGGGGCAGGATCTGCTGCCTGGTGCAGTTGCCTCGCCTGCCTCACCCGCTTTGCCCACTTGCATAAGCAACTGGCTGAAGTTTGGCCAGCACCTGGTTCTGCTCTTTCCTCTGTGTTGCCTCAGGCTTCCTCTAGAAAGGCAAGTAGAATGAGGTGCTGAAATCCTGAAGTGGTAGAATTAACTGTATCACTTCAGACTTGAATGGATGGGTGAGGGTTCCCGTTTTATAGCTTTCCCATGTACGTAGCTTCATGAAAGAGGAGGAGGAACTGTTGCCTGGTTTGTTTAGCAGTGCCTGTGCAGCGCAAGAACATCACATGTGTATGCTGCAGTGCTGGTTTTGATAGTAGTTTCTCTTTCCTTGAGGCAAAAGGACATCTCCACAGCCGAAAGCCTGTGCTGCCCTCTGAATATATTTTGGGGTTTGTTTGTTTTCTATTTCATATATTTATATCCCACCCTGGCATTTTCACAATTTTCACAATTACTAACAGCTAACAGTGGCCTGCCCCTTCATGGATCACTGCCTTGTCGTGGCGAAGGGGCTTGAATTACTCAGGGAAGCTATAAACAGGTCAAGATGGACAGGTCATAGTGGAGAGTTTGGACCAAACGTGATCCACCTGGAGGAGGAACTGGCAACCCACTCCAGTATCCCTGCCAAGAAAACTCCATGGACAAAGACAACAGGCATATAAAAGTTATGACACTGGAAGATGAGCCCCTCAGGTCGGAAGGTGTCCAACATGCTACTGGGGAAGAGCGGAGGACAAGTACAAGTAGATTCAGAGCTGATGAAGCGGCTGGGCCAAAGCCGAAAGGACGCTCAGTTGCGGATATGCCTGGAAGCGAAAGGAAAGTCCAATGCTGTAAAGAAAAGTATTGCATAGGAACCTGGAATGTAAGAACCATGAACCTTGGTAAGCTGAATGTGGTCAAAAATGAGATGGCAAGAATAAGCATTGACATCCTAGGCATCAGTGAACTAAAATGGACGGGAATGGGCGAATTCAGTTCGGATGACTATCATATCTACTACTGTGGACAGGAATCCTGTAAAAGAAATGGAGTGGCCCTCATAGTCAACAAAAGAGTGGCGAAAGCTGTACTGGGATGCAATTTCAAAAATGATAGAATGATCTCGATACGAATCCAAGGCAGACCTTTTAACATCACAGTAATCCAAGTTTATGCATCAACTACCAGTGCTGAAGAAACTGAAATTGACCAATTCTATGAAGACTTACAACACCTTATAGAAATGACACCAAAGAAGGATGTTCTTCTCATTATAGGGGATTGGAATGCTAAAGTAGGGAGTCAAGAGATAAAAGGAACAACTGGCAAGTTTGGCCTTGGAGTTCAAAATGAAGCAGGGCAAAGGCTAATAGAGTTCTGTCAAGAGAACAAGCTGGTCATCACAAACACTCTTTTCCAACAACACAAGAGACGACTCTACACGTGGACATCACCAGATGGGCAACATCGAAATCAGATTGGTTATATTCTCTGCAGCCAAAGATGGAGAAGCTCTATACAATCAGCAAAAACAAGACCTGGAGCTGACTGTGGCTCAGATCATCAGCTTCTTATGGCAAAATTCCAGCTTAAACTGAAGAAAGTAGGAAAAACTACTGGGCCAGTAAGATACAATCTAAATCAAATTCCTTATGAATACACAGTGGAAGTGAAGAACAGGTTTAAGGATTTAGATTTGGTGGATAGAGTGCCTGAAGAACTGTGGATGGAGGCTCGTAACATTATACAGGAGAGAGCAACGAAAACCATCCCAATGAAAAAGAAATGCAAGAAAGCAAAGTGGCTGTCCAATGAGGCCTTACAAATAGCGGGATATACATCACCTTGCCGACAAAGGTCCGTATAGTTAAAGCTATGGTTTTCCCAGTAGTAATGTACGGAAGTGAGAGCTGGACCATAAAGAAGGCTGATCGCCGAAGAATTGATGCTTTTGAATAGAATAGAGTATAACCCCTGTTATACCGAAAATTACAGGTGGGTCTGAACCTCAATGCCTAAAATCCCTGTTAGAGGATAAGGATCCAGAGATCACGCTAAGGGTGGCCAAATTTTGCGCGGCTGCCATAAAACTCAGGGAACAAGCTGTGCTATTACAAAGACTAAGGCCTCAGATGCAAACTCTAGATAATATTTTAGAGACTAAGACCTAAACCACATTTCGAATGGCTGTCATATTCGTATCGTTTATTGTCATATTCAATTGATAATTCAAACTTAATTCTATTGTGTTTTATGTTCGCTTAGTACGGTATGTGAATCTGGTCTGGGACCGTAATAAATTTCATGCATTTATTCATTCTCCTGCCCACTTCCATTTATCAGGGATGCACGAGGGCCTGAGAGAGACAGTAGCACGGCAGTCTTGAAAATTTTGATACCTGGTAAATGAGCAGGGAGCTCGGGCTGTTCCTCCTTCACTGTCAGAGGCAATATACCTCTGAATTGTCCTGCTTGCAGACTTCCCACAGAATTTGGTTGGCCACTGTGAGAACAGGATGGTGAAATGGACCATTGGCCTGATCCGGCAGGCTCTTCCTTGCAGCCGTGCATTGGTACAGCAGGAACCCCCAGAGAGCACCTTGCCCAGGGCCCCCTCAAACTTGGCAGCACCAATGATGGCTAACAAATCGAATTTCATTTAGAATCAAGTGCAACTAATAAGATCGTTTCCTACTCCCACCTGCTACAAATGGCATGTTTCCCTACATTTCAAAGCACACCTGCCAGAAGTTGGTGTGTGTGTGTAAAACATAATCTCCTGGGGATGCCATCCTAAAACCTCTCAAGGCAACACACCATGCTCCACAACTGCTGCTAACCTTAGGGTGGGAGAAGCACCTGTTCGGATGTTTGCAACCAAATCATTTGCTGTATTGCAAGATTTTAACGAAATGGAGAGATAAATAGTGAAACAGTAAAACAGACTGTAGCTTTTGCATTGTGGGTTTTTGTTTTTAAAGAGCAGGAGGAACCTTTATATTCCCCTGCTACGCAGACTTCAGTTCAGTGTTGTTTGCAGTTTGGAAGAATAGCAGAACCTCTAAGTACTGCTTTAAGTTTGTGGGATGCCTGGACTCCCACTCTTAATTCCTGAACCCCTTTCCTTTTCTAATTCCAGGGTTCCAGACATTGAATTCAACCCAGGAGCCAGCCTGGTGATAAAGGGAGTGGCAGCCTATTAGCTGGGATAAAGGGAATGGCCCAGTGCCAGAGAGCAAATAAGAGCCCCTGCCCCAACTCAGAATTAATGAGAAAGCCGAAAATCTTTGAAAGAGAGCAGTTGTTTGGATAGAGCAGTGGGAGAAGTGGAACCCTCCAGGAGTCGAAACAAAATAGAAAATTCTTTCCAGTAGCACCTTAGAGACCAACTGAGTTTGTTCTTGGTATGAGCTTTCGTGTGCATGCACACTTCTTCAGATACCTCCAGGAGTGTAATTACACTTCCTCCAGGAGTGTAATTCTGGAAGCCCCGCCATCGTAGGCTCAGGTTGCATATATGTGTAGATAAACTATATATCATAAAGACACCATGGTCTCCCCTGTGCCTCTTTTCCAAAGGAAACACAAACCCTGGATAATCTTCTGGAACCCCTGGAATCTTGTACTGCTGTGGAGATTTGGGTGGCGTGTAACAGTACATTAAATGTTAGCCTAAAAATAAAGATAATGACTTAAGTGACCTGATTTCTGATTTGTATTTATATCACTTTTCTTTTTTCAGTAGAAAGTTTCAGAGTCTGACATTGGAATATACTTGATATTTTAAATATATTCAAGCCAACTTGTCTCCCTGGTCTTTAATCTTTGAGTAAAACATTGATAATCCTTCCTGACCTCAGCTAAGATCACACCATCACCCTCAATCTGAGGGGGGGGGTGTGTGTGTGTGCATGAGTGTTATTCGTTTACATACGTGCAGTTTTTAAATTGGTTATTACCTAGCATTGATCCTGAGCAAATTTACATTATGAAGCAAAGGTAAAAAAAAAAAACCATCAACCCAGGCCAGGTTAACACTGACCCTCTGACAACCCTGATTTCGCACAGGAACTCTGAAGATGAAATACAATTTGATATGGTGTGAATGAAAGCCATGAAGTATTGCCCTTAATACAAAGTGCATGGTGATGAATTCTATTTTTTAATAAAATGCCTTCTAATTTTTCATGGTCAGGACAGACACGCCGATCCATATATTCATAGTGGCAAGTTTTGCATCTCATCACTTGCACACAGTTGGGTCAGAACCAATCTTCTTTAATCTGATTTTATTGGAAACTTCGTAGGAGGTTTAATCTATCATTACTGAGCCAAGCCTATGGGATAGGACAGGCTAGACGTTTTAGTTTAACAAATAATTGGATTTAAAAAAGAAAGAACTGTCTCTGCAGCTGAATAAAGCTGAGAAAACCTGCCAGTAATATAAGGTGCAATTGAATTATTAAAGAATGGTGTGGGTGTTATTAGAAAACTCCTTCAGGTCATCCAAAAGTTATGGGCACCATTACAAGATTGCTATACAACAGAAGCTTACTGAGAACATAAGAAAGCCACTGGCCCATCTAGTTCAGCATCCTGTTCTCACAGTGGCCAACCAGATGTCTGTGGGAAGCCCACAAGGAGGAACTGAGCACAAGAGCACTCTCCTCTCTTGAAGTTTCCAGCAACTGGTATTCAGAAACAGGTGGGTAGCCGTGTTGGTCTGCCATAGTCGAAACAAAATAGAAAATTCTTTCCAGTAGCACCTTAGAGACCAACTGAGTTTGTTCTTGGTGACTTCTGTTTCAGTGTATCTGAAGAAGTGTGCATGCACACGAAAGCTCATACCAAGAACAAACTCAGTTGGTCTCTAAGGCGCTACTGGAAAGAATTTTCTATTTGGTATTCAGAAACATATTGCCTCTTCTTCTTCTTTGAAAATCACTCATGGCCAAGTAAGGTTGTCTTCTATGAACACAGTTTTAACAGTGAGCCTGTAAAGGGACTGTGGAGGCAAATTCTGGATCCACACGTCCTTCCACAGTGGGCAGTGGCGCCTGGGGTGGCACGTTTGCCCTGCGCCCAAGGGCGGGGCCAGCTGCCCGCAGGGTGGGCCGAGCCAGGGCAGGATGCTCCACAGGGCCTCTTGAGTCTGCCTGCCTCCTCCCACTCAGCCACCCTACAGCTGAGGGGGAGGCGGTGGGCGGACCGTTTGGGGCAGTGCAGAACCTGCGGAGAGACACGTAGCTCGGGCGCACTGCAGCTCCCATGATGAGTGCCACCCGGCATTTTGTCACACACCCCAGTGGTGACACCCAGGGCGACCCGCTCCCACCGCACCCCCTTCCTCTGCCACTGACAGTGGGGACATATCGGTAGGTTCAGTGAGGGTTTGCCAAGCGTGGCTTCCTCTTAGCACATTTCTCCCTTTTGTCCTGAGTTCGAGCATCTTCAAAGCCCATGACACCTTTGGCAAAGGCTGTTCTCCAATTGGAGCACTCGCAGTGTTTCAGAGCCAGTGTGGTGTAGTGGTTAAGAGCGGTAGACTCGTAATCTGGGGAACCGGGTTCGTGTCTCCGCTCCTCCACATGCAGCTGCTGGGTGACCTTGGGCTAGTCACACTTCTTTGAAGTCTCTCAGCCCCACTCACCTCACAGAGTGTTTGTTGTGGGGGAGTGAAAGATACTCGGAGTCCAGTGTGACTTTCATGCTCTTTATTCAGCTCATAGTAGTGAGGAATGTAGTTCCCCCAAAACGTTTGCTTTATATACACTATTTACACAATGGGCCCCACGTGATTGGCTAATTCCGGGATACTCCTGTATGCCAATCAGAGTGCGGATTCACTTCCACCTGGAGCTGGATTGGGTGGCTCCTGCAGACCAATCAGACTGCTGCAATCTCAATCCTATTGTTCTGGGACCAATCAGACTGCTGCAATCTCAATCCTATTGTTCTAGGACCAATCAGACTGCTGCAGTTTGGATCCTATTCAACTCAGTACATAACAGGGAGGAAGGGAAAGGAGAATGTTAGCCACTTTGAGACTCCTTCGGGTAGTGAAAAGTGGGATATCAAATCCAAACTCTTCTTCTTCCCAGTTGTCGGTGTTTATGCTACATTTTTTTTTAGATTTGCCTTGAGAAAGTGTTTAAACCTCTTTTGTTGAGGTTTAAATACTGCCTCTAACAGGGGAGGTACAGCATAGCCATTAAGGTTAGTAGCCTTTAAAAGCCTTATCCTCTGTGAATCTGTCTAAACATCTGTCCCTGGGTCCTAGTGTTATGATAGATGGAGAAAAAACTTTTCTCTATGCCATGCATAGGTTTATATACTTTTATCATGTCACCTCTGTAAACTGAAGAGTCCCAAATAGGTTCAAATAATAAACTCGTCCCCTCTCTTTTCATTAAAAACGGCCTCAGTCCCGTATACCTGAAGGAGCGTCTCCACCCCCATCATTCAGCCCGGACACTGAGATCCAGTGCCGAGGGCCTTCTGGCGGTTCCTTCATTGCAAGAGGTGAGGTTACAGGGAACCAGACAGAAGGCCTTTTCGGTAGTGGCGCCCACCCTGTGGAACACGCTTCCATCAGATGTCAAAGAAATAAGCAGCTCTCCTATTTTTAAGAGACATCTGAAGGCAGCCCTGTTTAGGGACGTTTTTAATATCTAACGCTGTATTGTTTTAACATTCGTTTGGGAGCCGCCCAGAGTGGCTGGGGAAGCCCAGCCAGATGGGCGGGGTACAAAAAATAAATTATTATTATTATTATTATTATTATTATTATTATTATTATTATTATTATTATTATTATTATTATCATTATTACAGAAGCAAGCAATAAGTAAGCTATGCATCATTTCTTGTCCGTAAACAATGAGTGTTCTAGGGTTGCATGTTTCTCTGCATTGTAATTTAAACTACCCTGACAGTAAGACACCACAAATCAAGAGTGATTTACATGCTGGCAGTGAAATGTCTGCCATCAGAGAAGTGCCAGAGTCATTGCACTCAGCGCTACTATGCTCTGGCTTTTTCACACTGGAAACACGGTGGCTTTTTCCTATCCGTTTTTAAGATCGCCATTACAACATCGTTGAATCTGACCTCGGCCTTTGAGCCATTTAATGCAATTAAAAAGCAAAGCAAAGCAAATGCTGTTTCTAAAACCATAAAAATTGTGCACAAGCAGAAGCATTTAACTTAATGGGAATCTATGAAGCAGCATTAGACAAGGAAACACAGGTCTCCTGATATTAATATCACTTTTGTTTTGCAATAGTGTCCCTTGTTCCACAAATAAAACTTTAATAAGCTGTTTATACTGCAATATCATGTGGTGTAAAGGAAGGGTCATATAGCTCAGTGGAAGAACATCTGCATTGCTTGCAGAAAGTGCAGGTTCAATCCTTGGTATCTCCAAGCAGGATTGGGAATGCTTCCTTTCTGAAACCTTAGAGAGCCTCTGTCAGTCAGTGTGGACAATACTAAGCTAGACAGCAGAAAGGCCTGGCTATGTACTTATTACCTTTTTCCATTTCAGGTGTTTCTCTGTTATTCTGAACAGAAAGTCCCTTGCTGATCTCTCCCTGTTCCCGTCCCTCTCATCCACACCTCCCAGAATATCTTTCTCTCACTTCTCAATCATATGTCAATTACTGGACGAATATGATTTGCCTTTCACTTTACAGGAAAAGAGAGACAATTGCCACAAGTAGTAAGCTAGAATCTGTTTTATCGGATTGTACTTCTCTTCTCATCCATAATCAATTGGACCTCAGAGCAATTTGTTACACCCGAGTTGCATTTGTGGCAACATCCATCTAAGGCATGCTGTTGAATTATTTATTGGAAAATTAAATGGCAAAATGTCAGGTAGCTGAAGTTAAAAATTTCTGCAATTGATGAATATCATATTTTTCATGTGTTACTAATACATATAATTCTCTTCCCCCATAACCACTTCATTCCTCCCCCTGCCACATGAGTGTCAGCACCTTGATCTGAGTGATGCACACATCTAAATCCTTAACCTCATCTACTTACCCGTATACTTTGCCTGAACAACACAACCCATCTCCACCCTGAGACCTTCTTTGTCCATGCTCTTGACACCTCCACTACTGCTTCCCATAATCTATCAGTCTACATCTAATTTCTTCTTCTGTCTGATTTCATAGCTTGAATCTGGTCCCCTAGTCTTCTCTTGACTTCTGTTCCACAAACCAGAATCACATTCCAGATTCTATTCCCAGAAGAACATACTGTTTTGCAGATAACGCTAACTGGAGTCTACCAGGAGCCCGGATGTAGGGTTTACCAGATCTACAAATAAGAAATCCGGCTAGAAATTAATTTTTTAAAACCCAAAAGGCACATGGAAATGAGTGGTTTGCTTTATCTGTTGCCTAGCTCAGGTCAGTATCTAGGCTATTTACAATCCAGTATAAAAACACTTTTCAAATTCCATCAAGGAAGGTCTTAACCTGGCAACCCAAAGGATGTCTGTTGGTACCACTTGGGTCTCACTCAGGAGAACATTCCCTAGGCAGGGAGCAACAACTTAAAAGGTCATCTCCCTTGGGACCACCCTCTAAGAGGAAGGACTTTAAATGATGCTCATAAAGTCTGGGTAAGTTCTTATCAGGAGAGGCAGCCAATCAGGTATTGTGGTCCTCGACCACATAAAGCTTGGCAGGTTTAAAGCAGGATTGTACACCCACAGGTGAACAAACAGAGGATGAGATGGTTGGACAGTGTTCTCGAAGCTACTAACATGAGTTTGGCCAAACTGCGGGAGGCAGTGAAGGATAGGCGTGCCTGGCGTGCTCTGGTCCATGGGGTCACGAAGAGTCGGACACGACTGAACGACTGAACAACAACAACAACACCACCCACAGGTGTGCATCAGAATTCCCCTCCCATATAAGCATTTCCTGGATAAGGGCTCAATGCATGTGACTACCTATTCACGTGTGTTTGTGTGGGTATCATTCACAAAATACGTCTCAGTGGCGACTTCTTTCCAGATTCCATTGCTTTCACATCTTGCATCCATCAGATTGGAGCAAAATACAATACTGTATAAGCCATTTTCTTCTTTTTTTAAAAAAAAAAAAAGGAGAAAAAAAAATCCCTTAGCAGGTCACCTTCAATAGAGAGAGCTGGTTGCTATGGCTGGGGACTAATGAGGTATTGATTTTTATCTTGAGAGCTGGTGACTGACAGAAATTTCCCCTCCAGTAGTCTGTGCAATGAAAATCGTAGGCTGCTGTTACAGCTGTCTTACTTCTTCTGGGAGATGGGGAGAGATGATTTAAAAGAGAATCCATATGTGGCAATACTTTGCCAGCACCTCATATTGCCTGTTTGTTCCATTTTAATTTACAATTATAACCCACGCAGGTTCAATGCAAGTGACATTTTAAAAGAGGTGTGTGTGTAATGCAGTCCAACCCTATGCGAGTTTACTTAAAAGTAAGTCCCGCTGCATTCATCTGCTACACCAACACAGCTATTTTAGGTTTCTAGCTCCAGGAATTATTGCATTTATTACATTTATATCCCACCTTTTCTCTAAAGGTCATATACCTGGTTCTCATGCCTTTCCCCCACATTTTATCCTCTCAACAACCATGTGAGGTAGGCTAGGTTGAGAGAGAGTGAATGGCTCAAGTTCACCCACTGAACTTCACCTTTCGGTAGGTAGTGGTTGAACTAGGAAATACAGTCGTACCTCGTGTTGCGTTTGCTGTGGGTTGCGAACGGCACGGGTTATGAATGCGCCGAACCCGGAAGTAACAGAATGGATTACTTCCAGGTTCGACAGGTCGTGCATGCGCAGACGCGCGCAGTGATATCATGCGCATGCACAGACACGCCAAATCATGACCCGCACGGGCGCAGAAGCAGCGCTGCGGGTTGTGGACTTCTCAGGATGCGAACGGGGCTCCGGAACCGATCCTGTTCATATCTAGAGGTACCACTGTAGATACTGTTGCAGTAGACCAGAAGGTCATTTGCTGATATCAAGCACCCCCTGTCCACCAGATTATTTTTTACCATCCAGCCAGAGCCAACATAGTACCGGAGCTTCTGAGCAAGTTGATATGGTCATGCTTATATTTGGGTTCATATTTGATCTAACATCAGTGGAAGCCTCTTTCTTCCCTCCCTCCACCCCCATTCACCTTCAGTAAATCAAACAGTGTTTCAAAAGAAAAAAATAGTTAGCTCAATGCCTGAATGCAGGCCACAATTTCTTAATAAAGATATTGGAAAACAATGTGCATATAGATTCGTTCGGTGAAGTTTTGATGAATTAGCACATGCTGGATGCATTTTGACCAGTGCTGTGCATTTTGACCAGTGCTTTGTTTTTCTCCTTACCAGGCAGCTGGACTGAATGGACCTATTCAAATCTCGTCCTCCAGGTCTTTTGGTCCAGCACTAGGGGCTCCTGTCCCCAGACCACACCCCCACTTCAGCTCTGCTGTTCTGCTTCTTCAGATGCTTTTGCCTGGCTGGGATTTGTCCTTGTCCAGTGAAAATGTCTCTTGCTTGCCTGAACGGAGGATGGAGAGAGCGGTAGGGATGCAGTAGAAAATCAATTTCATTTGCATTTAAAGGTGAACCCACCTAACTTCCATTTATCATCATCATCATCATCATCATATTTACACCCTCCCTTTTTCCCTGACAGGACAATCTATTAAAAACATACAGATAATTACAATAAGATCAGATTGGCACCAGTCAGTTCCCGAAAGCCTATTGGAATAAGACGAACTTCTAGGAGCAACAAGGAAGAAGTCACTCACCTCTCTAGCAGGGAATTCCCAAGTCTAGGAGCAGGCACTGAGATGGCCCAAAACAATATGAGAAACCAAACACAAGCATCCTTAGAAATCTGCACTTCTCCAAACCAGGTAATGTATGCAAAACCGCATATGCTAAGGTGCATAAAAATGCATATATTCATGAGATAACATATGAATGTGTCTACAGGGAGAAATCCACAGTAAAGTGCAGATTAATTTTCACAAGGCTTTTTTTTGGGTGGTGGTGGAGGTAATATGGACTACTGAATTTAATATTGGGACTGTTAGAAACTGAGAGAAACTGAAATGGACAGATTTGTCCATGTCTAGAGGTGTGTGTGTGTGTGTGTGTGTGTGTGTGTGTGTGTGTGTAAACCTCTAACTTTTGCATGGGTGAACTGTAACCTATTACACAAGAGGGCAAGTTACATCTGTTGCCCTGCCCATTTTAGCCTCTGGCCTTACACACCACTGGTTTGTGGCCCCCAGAAGGTCTCTCATGAGAGAGTGCCACCCTCGGGCTGAAAGAGGTTCCCCACCTCTGCATTACCCCGTACAATGAAGGACAGGAGACAGATATCAGAAAGGAAATTGGCTACAAATGGAGGACTCTTCTTTCACTCTTATCTGTGCCCCAGATATCTCTCAGCCTTTATTTGCAAAATAAATATCTCGGTTCAATCTGCTGAGCATCATATTATTTCCAGCATTAAAAGATTATAACAATGAAGAGGCAATATTTCTGCCATGTCTGACTCGCTTGTGTTTTTCTTACTAAACCACCCTTTAAAGTTCCCGGGAGCTTCCTCAATATTCAGCGCTTTGATCATTTTGCATATCACATAACTCCTTTTTCCTATGATGGCCGTTCCAGCTCTCATAAGCAAGTCTGCACCAAAGCTCCCACTGGTTTCGGTGTGATGAAAGCAGAACTTTCTCTTCCACCTATTCAGGTGTGAAATGATATTTATTTCCGTTTTGTTTTTTCCCCCTCTTTCAGTTCTACTCCCTGATGATTACATTCCTGCCCTGGCAAGGAAATGCTTTTTAAAAAGTGTCACCTCCTCATTTCTGTGGCTTCATTTATTTCCTGTGCTCCATTACCGTTCACATCATAATCATTTCACTCCCCTTTTCCAAGCAGAAGAAAAAGTCAATTTCTTAAAATATGGATGTCGTTCTACATAAGGAAATGCACTCTGGGTCTGAGTGTCTCTCTGCAGGGGCTGGTGCATGATTGGCCAAGCACAACAGCATCATCTGCGGTTACCATGTTGAGCAAAGCGGGTGGGAGGGAGGGAAGGATGCAGCTGAAAGATCACGTTGGCAAAGAGCTGCTGGGGTGGATGTATCAGATTCCTCTCCATGCCAGGACGACTTGGGGTTCTTTCTTTTTTTTAATTGTGTTTTTATTAAAGACTTTCTTGATTTACAAAACTATGTGCAATTTCTCTCTCTCGTATTTTTTTCCATATAACATTTTTACAAATCAGTTTCATTTGTTGAGACATTAGGAAGAAAAGGGGGGAAAGAGGTGGACGTGTGGGGGAGAGATAGGTGGGATGGGATGGGGTCGGGTGGCGATGTTTCTATTTTACTTAATATATGTAGGGTTTGGTGTCAGCGTTGCTTGTGCAGGTTCTCTGTTGTTCGCTTGTGTTCCTTTGGTGGTGAGAGGTTGGGTTTGGCCTAAGGTGTAGTTGCTCGTTTGTGGTTGGCTGTGGTGGTCTTTGTTTTCATGTGCGAGTGGGGTGGGTGGGTGTTTTGGATCAGGTTAGCCATATTGATTTGTGTGCTGATTTGTATACTTTCAGCAGCCAGAAACATCATAACCAGACACTGGAGAGACCTGTCAGGGGTAACCCTGGACCAATGGTACCAAATAGTATGGGAAACAGCCTTACTAGAAAAATTAACCAACAAGCTGAAACTGACACAGGGACAAACGGAAGAAGACACCTTCACCCCAGTATGGTCCCCCTTCATCACACACACATACGCCTTCACCCCGGTATGGCTCCCCTTTATCACACACACAGCCCAACAAGAAAATAACAAGAATCCACCAACAGCATACAGACCACTTGGGATTCTAGTCTGGAACTGTTATTAGCGTTGCTTTTATTTTAAACACATTTAATTCATTTTTTTCAGACTTAAACAGAATGGCATAATAACAACAGCAAATAAAACACCCTCTCACCCTCCTCTCCCTGAGTGCAGATTTTGCCCCTAAGTAAGATATAGTCTCTGTCCAGCTGTAAGTTTTCACAAGCATCAATAAAGTAATTAATTGAAAGTGACATTCCACGGCGTCCGCTGTGTTCTCAGTGGACGAAAGCCGTGTTCAATGGATGGTGCGTGTTGAATAAAATCAAACCATGTTGCATAGAAGGTGGTACTCCTCTTTCCTGTACAATGTGTTTACGTTGAAAGGTGGTCGTCTCCATGAGGGTCAAGTTCCAGGTCAAGTTCCAAGCGTCAAAAAGGTGCATGTCAAGAGATCTCCAGTGTCTGGTCTTTGCAGCTGTTCGCAGGTGCATGATTAAATCTTTATCCATTAAGCTGTTAAACTCTGGAGATTGATAAGTAAGTAGTACCACCTTTGGGTCCGTAGGAATACAATTGCTTTGTAACCTGGATAATTACAAAGGTGCTGAATAAACTCTAAAGTGTGGGAATGATGTGACATTTTGACCTCCATATTTAAAGCTTGCGCATTATGCAGTATTGGAACATATCGCAAAATCATAATATTTAAGGTCCTAAAAGTAGTATCATACCACCAAAGCATATTGGGAACTGTAGTTTGTTTAGGGTTGCTGGGAGTTGTAAGGAGACCAGGGGAAGCTATGACTGTTAGAAGTGGCATGATACTGCTTTGCATGTATAGTGCTGATAGGGCCTGAGAGTTCATCTAGTCAAGCCTCCACTGCTCAGTATAGAAGTCGTGCAACTATAGTATCCCAGACAGAAGGCCATTCAGCCGCTGATTAAATATCTCCAGCAAAGGATAGCCCACCACTTTCCACCGTGGAAAGCCTGTTCCACTGTGAAACAGCTCTTGCCATTAGGAAGCTTCCCCTGATGTTTAGCCAAAATCTGCTTCCCTGCAGTTGCCACCAGCTGCTGCTAATCTTGCCCTCTAGCAGAACAGAGGAAAATTGCATTCCACCTGCTGCATGATAGTCCTTCTTTTAACTGGAAGCAGCTATCACATTTCTCCTTGATCTTCTCTCACCGCTCTGTTGGCCCTCCTCTGAATATCCTGAATATTCATAGCATAGTTTAAGTACCTAAATATCTGTTGAAGAAGTAATGGCAAGAACTTCATTTCTTCTTTTTCCTCCTCCTCCTCCTCCTCCTCCTCCTCCTCCTCCTCCTCCTCCTCTTCTTCTTCTTCATTTATTTTATTTCTATACCACCCTATACCCAAAGGTCTCAGGGCAGTTCACATAAAGGATCACATACATAAAATCAAAATACAAACAACAACCCAATAAAACCCCTCTAAAAAGAGCCAGCATTTTATAAAGGGTATAGGATGTAGATCAGGTCAGGCAAAGGCCTGGTTAAAAAGGAACGTTTTTGCCTGGTGCCTAAAGGTGTATAATGAAGGTGCCAGGCGAACTTCCCTGGGGAGAGCATTCCACAAATGGGGAGCCACTGCAGAGAAGGCCCGTTCTCGTGTTGCCACCCTCCTGACCCCTCGAAGAGGAGGCACACAAAGGAGGGTCTCAGAAAATGATCTCAGGGTCCAGGTAGCATAGCTGTCAAGTTTCGGATTTGAAAATAAGGGATCAGCAGTCTCACCTATCCCGGGGACAGTCACATGTCAGTGGTGGGCGGAGCCAGAAGCAAAAGTGGGCGGAGCAGCAATGTAAACTCCAAGCGGGCTCGGGCCCGGAGCGGAGCCAAGAGGAGGGCAGCCAGCAAAGAGGAGGGCAGCCATGTGCTCCGGGCAATGGAGCCCCATCGTCTTCTTGTCTGATCCCATCAAAACAGGACAGGAAGCAGCAGCTGCTCAAAGGCAGCCAGGCTCCGCCCGCCAGCTAACCCTATTGGCTGGCTGAGGGGCTCGGCGGCAACGGATAGGGGCTGATGCAGGGGGAGGAATACACCCCCCTGTAAGCACGGGAAACGGCTCCCACTTGCTTTGAGGGCTGAGGCTTTTCTCTCCAAGTAGGCGAGGTCTTCCCACCCAGTCCCTGGCCAGCAGGGGAGGAGCTGCTTCCATTAAAAATGGGAAATTTAAGGGAAATAAAAAATAAGGGAGAGCAGCGGGAAACTGCTTGAAATAAGGGAGAATCCCGGGGAAAACGGGATACTTGACAGCACTGCCAGGTAGGTTCATATGGGAAGAGGCGGTCCTTGAGGTATTGTGGTCCTGAGCCATTTAAGGCTTTATAGGTCAAAACCAGCACTTTGAATTGGGCCAGGAAACCAATTGGTAGCCAGTGCCGTGGGACCAGGATTGGTGTAATATGCTCAAACTGTCTTGCTCCGGTGAGCAACCTGGCTGCTGAATTGTGCACTAGCTGAAGTTTCCAAACTGTCTTCAGAGGCAGCCCTACTCCGGGCCACTGAGGCCACCTGAGCCTCAAGCGACAGCAAAAGATCCAGGAGCTATGAACCTGCTTCTTCAGGGGCAGTGTAACTCCATCAGGAGCAGGCGACCTCCCAGCCATCTGGTCTGAGGAACCACCCACTAACAGTGTCTCAGCCTTATCTGGATTGAGCTTCATTTTGTTGGCTCTCATCCAGTCCATTACAGAGGCGAGACACTGGTCCAGCACTTCCACTGCCTCACCTGCAGATGTAAAGGAGAAATAGAACTGAGTGTCATCAGCATACTGCTGACAACACACTCCGAACTTCCTGATAACCCCACCCAGCAGTTCATGTAGATGATAAACAACATGGGGGATAGAAATGAGCCCTGCGGAACCCCACATTGGAAGTTCCACAGGGCTGGAAAGCACTTCCCAAATAACACCCTCTGGGAGCGACCATCCAAGTAGGACTGGAACCACTGAAAAGTGGTGCCACCCACTCCCAGTTTGGAGAGCCGCTCCAGAAGGATAACAATGTTGGATGGTTTTGAAAGCCGCAGAGAGGTCAAGAAGAATAAACAGGGACATGTTTCCCTTCTCTCTCTCTCAACAGAGATCATCATACAGGGTGACCAAGGCAGTTTCTGTGCCAAAAATAGGCCTAAACCCTGACTGAAATTGATCCAGAAAATCAGCTTCTTCCAAGAGCACCTGGATCTGGTCTGCAACCACTTGCTCCAGAACCTTGCCCGAGAAAGGGAGATTAGCAACTCGCCGGTAGTTTGTTAGGTTTTCTGAATCCAGAGAAGGTTTTATAAGGAGTGGTTTTACCACTGCCCCCTTCAAACAGGCAGGGACCACCCCCTCTCGTAAAGAGGCATTAATCACCTTCCTGGCCCAGCCAGCTATTCTCCCCTTGCTAGATTTTATCAGCCAAGAGGGGCACAGGTCTAGAGCACAAGTGGTCGCCCTGACAGATCCAAGCGCCTTGTCCACATCCTTGAGCCTTACCAACTGAAACTCATCCAACACAACAGGACTAGACTGTGCTCTGGACACCCCATTATATTAATCTGCTATAACAGCAGAGTCAAGTTCTTGGTGGATGCAAGCAATTTTATTTATAGATAAAAGCGCAAGTTACTGGAGTTAAAACTCTCCAAAAGACATAGCTGCTGTGCCCCATGGTCAATGATTATTCACCTTTTTGGGGGCAAATACCCCTTTGAGAAGCTAATGAAAGCTATTGACCCTCTTCCCAGAAAATATATATATATATATTAACACATACACACAAAACTTTCCATACAATTTATTTAATTACATTGGGCACCTGTTCCACAGACTCCCTGAAGACCATCCATGGACCCCCCCCCCAGGGGAACACAGGTTAAGAACCCCTGCCCTAAATGAAACAACATGTGAGCTACCAAGAAGGACTCATTGTGGAATAGATACTCATGGAGAGTCACAGTCTTCCATTGCTGGGAAAATATAGGCAGAAATATCTAGGCAGCAAAATGCAGGAGGCTCACCTGATGCCACCTGACGCCATCTTTGAACTAAAAAAACTAATGTCTTGACATTTCTATTTCCATTATGGAGGAACAAGCAAGACAGCTGACTGGAAGAGACTGTAAATTTAATTCCAACTGACAGAAAGGAAATAGTTGAGGCACTGGCCTGATAGGAAGAAAGATTGACATTAGAGCAGCAGATCAGAAATATTACTAATCATGTTTATGGGGAAAGTGCAGGGTCCTTGCTCATTTGTCATCCCACTTCCTCTGAAAGGCAAGGTAAGCAAGGGTATAATGTGATGGCTGAGCAGGAATTTGGATGTGGGACCCTATGTAGAAATCAAACTCATTTTCCCCCTATCAAGACAAGACTGTCTACATTTCTAGTCAAGATTCTGAGGGGTAGGTATTCTTCACTGCATCTGCCAACCAGCTAGTGAACTGGGCATAACTGGCTAGAGGACAAAGTCAAAACAGATTTGAATTAAGAGAGTACTCTTGTACTCAGATGATGTTTGTGAGCTTCCCGCAGGCACCTGGTTCTTATGTTCTTATAAGAGGCTAGCCCGGCATTCATGCATTGTTGTTGTTGTTCAGTCGTTCAGTCGTGTCCGACTCTTCGTGACCCCATGGACCAGAGCACGCCAGGCACGCCTATCCTTCACTGCTTCTCGCAGTTTGGCCAAACTCATGTTAGTAGCTTCATGAACACTGTCCAACCATCTCATCCTCTGTCGTCCCCTTCTCCTTGTGCCCTCCATTCATGCACTACCTGTATATAAATGTCCAAACCATTGCAAGACCAATGCTCCCTGCTTCTCGGGTGCCGATATTCTGCACTGCAGCTCCCATCAGCCCCAGTCAGCACAATCAATGTTCAGAGATGATGGGATCGGTTGTCCAAAACATCTGAAGCGCACCAAGTTGGAGAAGGCTGTTCTATACTTCCACCTGATCCTAAAGCCTGCTCCACAGGGAGCTCTCCGTGGTCCTGACTCTCAGCTGCCTGACCTGCAGGTCATCACAGCAGATTGAAATATCTCCACGGACTCCAGTCTAAAAGCAGAGGTCCTTTGGAACAGAGCTTCTCACAGCACCCATCAGTTAAGAGATGGAATGCAGAGGAGAAGGGAAGCAAGACTCTGTGCTCAGTGGTGCAGGTCGGTTCAATGTTCTGCAATGTCAGGGAACATATTTCAAATAAAGAAACAAATATTTGCAATCCCATTGGCAAGACCCTGATACATCTGCCTCACAGCTGAATCCCCCCCCCCATCCACTCAGCAATGCAACATGACAGAGCAACAAGTTCTGAGGACAGTAGCCTTGCTCTCTGGTGCGTCTTTCAGCATGACATGCCTGTATTCTGATTTTTGTGGAAGTGAAATTGCTGGAAACAGAGGGAAGCCTGGAGCAGTCTAACCCTGTAAAGCTCATTTGGCAGATATGCAAAACACTTCTCATGAAGGATTTCTACTTCAATGGTTTGCCTTTAAGTTTCCTCACACATTTCATTAGGGATTTCAAGGGGATACTGTCATAATGTTGGAGGATTTCGTCCTTTCTTCATAGGTGCTTACAGCTTTAACAATTCTACCTTGGTAGGATTTGCTGCTGCATTGTATGTTGTTTAAGGAGATTTATTATTCAGCCATTGCTTAGCCATGCAATTATACAGAGAGCAGGAGAAAAGGGTGAATCAATAATGCTAACAAAATTAAATTCCCTTCTAATCCTTGCATGCCTTATCACCACCATGCCTCTGTTGCCAGTACCAGCTTAATCATGGTCACTAAAAGCAAACATTTCACACATTAGTACCCAGCAGCACACCTGGGGTTGCCACCAAGTGTACAATCAATGCCAGACCATAGCTCAGTGGTGGAGCATCTGATCTGCATGCACAAGGTCCCAGGTTCAATTCATGGCATCTCTAGGTAGGGCTTGGAATGTCCCTAGTCTGAAACTCTGGTGAGTCACTGCCAATCACTGTAGACAATACTAAGCTTGCCTTACTCAATATAAGGCAACTTTCTATCTTCCTAAAGGTGAGAGAAAGGCAGACAATTTTGGTTCTATTGACCTGTATGATACAAACATTCCCTGGTACCCACATTCCTTCATGTTTATCCTTCCCAGAGGTATCTGGCTGACTAGCTCTGGAGGCAGAATGCTAGACCATACTGAACCTCTGGCCTGGTGGTGTAGCTGCAGGTTCTTAAGGTCCTCTGAAGCTCCTCAGTTTGCAGTCAACTGTTTCATTTCTGACTGCCTTTTATCTACAGATAAAGCTTCTGGCACTAGCAAGCTGAGCTTCAACTACTCAACACAAAACATTTTTTTAAATAATATGATCAACTGGACATCATGTGAAGGAGGCAGGATTTTCCAAACAGTACAAGATGCCAGTGGAGAAGCTGCATGCTCCGCTACCAGGGGCGGAGAGCAAGCAGGGGCGTGACTGGCACCCCCGGGGGCGTGACACGCACCTGGGGGGTGACGTGCATCTCGGGGGCATGGTATGCCTCCCATGAGGGCGGGACGTGCCGCCCACAGGGGCGTGGCACATGTTCTGGGGGCATGGTGCAGCATCTGTGGGGGCGTGGTGCACGGCGCAGGGGGGCATGGTGCTTGTCCGGGGGGGGCGCCGCAATGGCACCCTACCGAAATAGTGCTGCCAGGGGCACTCCCGTTCCTCCACCAGTGCAAGATGCTCAACATTTTAGCAAAGCTACTCATTACAAGCTCTTTTTAAAAAGTTTAAATCCTACTGGAATCTTAAACCTTGCCCTCTCGGAAAACGACAGGGCAGTGTGCAACACCGTAAAAACATTTAAAAGCAACACAAAGCAATCATTACAATGACTGGCTGCTCAAGGGACAAGCACAGGCTGTTCAAGGGACAGGCACAGTACTGTCAGCACAAAAAAAGTCTTCAAGAGCCAAAAGTGGTAGTCAAAAGTGAGGATGCCTGCCAAATCTCTGCTGAGAGAGGCTTTCCAGGCTGGGATATAAGGGCTCAGGTGGTCTTTAATATATTCTGGACCCAAGTTGTTCAGAGCTTTGTATGTCCTACAAGAGCCTAGCAGTCAAATAAATAAATAAATCTGTATTAAAAACATTTTTTAACAAATTGCATGCCTTTTTATATGAATTTATACTATAATACATTTGTGTTTATTTTTTTAACATCTGCTGTAAGTCACTTGGATACCTTTGTGTAACAAGTAGTGTAATAGTAGCAGTAGTAGTCATAATATACCCTTCTGTTATATCCGTGCATATATAGACCAGAATAACTCTTTCTAATGGGCCAGGCTGCATGAAGCAATTGTTTGCTGCTGGTCCCCAGATACTAGCAAATCATTACGGACATGTATTGTCTTTTGCTTGCCTGTTCTGCTAACCCTAGACACGGGTAAATCATCCCAGATAGTCCTCCTAGGACATGACTAAATTTACCTGGTCTATTGATCGGTCTTCCTGTATCTCATTATGCCCCTTTGATAGTACATAGCCAAGTTTTCCTACAAGTATACAGTGAGGTCTGTTGTTGCCCTCAATTGCAAATAGCAAAAGTTGTGCTTGCTGAACTCCACACGACACCTCTCTGTCACAGAAGCAAATACGGAATTTGATTTTTGATCCCAGGAACTGCTGCTCCTTGCCACTAAGTGAGCTGCAACCTTTAGCCTTTGTAGGACATTGTTTCTTAAATTAGAAACATTGGGGTAGATTTGATTATCGGTAACTAGCCCCTATTAAGACCAATGGTACCAAGTAGCATGGGAAACAGCCATAATAGAAAAACTAACCAGTAAGCTGAAACTGGCACTGGGACAAACAGAAGAAGACACCTTCACCCTGGTATGGTCCCCCTTCATCACACACACAGCCCCAAAATACAATGACAAAAATCTACCGACAGCATACAAATCAATATGGCTAACTGGATCAAAAACACCCACCCACCCCACTCACACAGGAAACCAAAGACCACCACAGCCAACCACAAATGAACAATCATACTCTACGCCAACCCCGACCTCTCTCACCGCCAAAGGAGCACAAGCGAACAACAGAGAGCCTACACAAACAACGCTGACACCAAACCCTACATATATTAAGTAAAATAGAAACATCGTCACCTCACCCCACCCCACCCATCTCCCCATCCCACCCACCTCTCTCCCCCTTTCTTCCTAATGTCTCAACAACCCAAACTGATTTGTAAAAATGTTACATGGAAAAAATACGAGAGAGACATTGCACACACCTTTGTAAACCAAGAAAATCTTTAATAAAAAATACTTTAAAAAGACAACTAGCCCCTATTAACTGAAGGCAGTGCAAGTCCTCCCACTCAGCGGCATAGCATGGTTTGCCAGCGCCCGGGATGGGCAAGCTGTTGACGGTACCGGAGCACCCTCTCCCCTGGAGCCAAGCTCTGTCTATTCCAGCATCCTGTTTTCCACAGTGGCCAACCAGATCCCTAGGGAAGCCCACAAGGACGACATGAGTACAACAGCCCTTTCCAGCATCTGATATTCAGAGTCACCTTCCTTCGTATCCTGAAGCTAGCATGATGATAGTTTTGTGCAGCCTTCTTTTCCATGGATTTGTCTAATCCCCTCTAAGAGCTATCTAAGTGGGTGGCCAGTCCCACATCTTGTGGAATCAAATTCCATAGCTGTAAATATGTGCTGTGTCTCCAAAACTTCCTACTATTCAGCTTCATTTGCTGAGCGGTGAAGATTAGGCATTGTCCTACATGTAAAATACAAATGTTTCATTGTGATGAAAGTTAGCTATTGTCTGAGTGCCTGGAAGTGGGGAGGGGAGTGTTCAGCACCATACCTGCTAATTCCAAAGATGCCCAGGCCTGTCTCATGGCAAAGTATTTCCCCGCTATCCCCTTTGTCTGAGCGAGAAGGAAATTGCTATGTAAAAATGCTATTCTGGTTTAATTGTTGTTTGCAGGTAGGGTAGGATTCAATCTGCTTGGCACCAGAGTGCTATTATCGTGGGGTTGTTTTAATCCTTTGACAGAGGGCGTGATTCAGGTTCCCTCAGGTGGGAAAACATTTCCATGGGCACCAAAGATGAAAAGACTTCTAACAACGCCATTATAGTACTGCTTGTTAATTTCCCCTTTATCAGATGGCAACAAATTGAGAGCACTTCTGGAAATATTTCAGATCTGAAAGGAGAAGCCGTACTCAGCAGTTCTAATGACAGGGGTGTGGTCCTGATTATTAGCGAGGATAAGGGAAATGGCTCCAAAGGAAAGAAAATGACTCACAAGAGGAAGAAAAGAAGGTCTGGCCACAACAACACACTTCCCATGTACCCAGACATTCACACTGCCTACACAATGTAACTGCAGAGATTTTTCAGAAGCACTAGCACTAAAGAATCTAGGGCACGATCAGCTGGGAACTCTTCTTCCTCAATCAAATGAAAAGCAAATGCAGAAAGAGTGCAAATGGGTGGGAACTAGTGAGTCGTGACCAGAGTGAGGCATTGTGGGTGAGGTGACAATGGAGAGCATCTGTACTGCTTTCTCTGGGATGCAGTAATAAAACTGTTTAAAGTTCAGCAGTGGCCCGTGGTGCTCCTTCAAAGCTCTCCAAGGCCAACTCACTGTTCCCCCCCCCCCAGTGCCACATGGATTCCTTCTTCGGAACTAGGCATAATTGTTGGAGACTGTGAATGCTGGAAAGTACCCCCATGAAGCACTCAGGAGTCAAAACTTGTCCCATTGCAGTCTTGGTACATATGGCAGTCTTCTTACAGTACACAGGAGAGATCACATACAGGGCAGAAGACAGCGGGAAGGGAGTCAATCATACCTCTTCATACTAACTGGCTACAGACTAATTAGCCAACTCCCAACCACTCATGTTGCTGACTCATACTTCATGAGTCAGCATTCCCACCTAATACACAATGTTAACTGCTTGATAACCACAACACTCCGACGGTGGTGGGGTGAGATGCCACAGCAGCAAAAATAGGGGCATCTTGCATACTCTCCAACATTTCTCCAATGAAAATAGGGACGTCCCATTCTACAATGATAATTTTACTATTTATACCCCCCACACATCTTACTGGGTTGCCCCAACCACCATTCTGGGCAGCTTCCAACATATATAAAAACATCATAAAACATAAAAAACCTTGCCTATACAGGATTGCCTTCAGGCAGCTCTGGGGTTGGATAACTCCATACCCTCCAACATTCCTCCAATTAAAATAGGGGCATCCTAAGGAAAAGTAGGACATTCTGGGATCTAAATCAGGGATGTCTCTGGAAAATAGGGACACTTGGAGGGTCTGATCTTGTCCAGTTGCCCTGCTATGAGGAAGGATGATTGCAAGCCATTGTGCTGTAGGATAGCTGTGCCATTAAAGCTGGGGTGGGGTGGGGATAGAAGCAGCAAGCCCTAGAGTCCACTGTGCAGGTGGAAGAGGAGGTGGCAGCAGCTAGGCAGCATTTGCTTGTCTGCATCAGGTGGAGCTGTATCCTGGGACAGTCCAGGCTGTTCTGCTTGAACGTCTTGTCTCCCTATCACTACCACTATTCCAAAAAAAAAGTAAACTTTGCATTACCTTTTAAACCTGCTTGTGGCACAGTTAGGCTTCCTTACACACTATATACCATATTTTTCTGTGTATTGGAAGAGGGTTTTTGACACAAAAATTATGTCGAAAAACTGGGATCATCCAATACACGGATAGTGGAATGGGGGGGAGATGTCACTGCACGCAGGGAGCGATCTGGGGGTGCTGGCAAGTGGTGTGCAGCTTCTTCTGATGCCACAGCGAGCAGGGAGCACTCCCTGGATCGTTTCCCGTGCACAGCATCATGGGGGAAGGTGCCCTCCGGCCAACCAGCTGGCTGGCTGGAGCGCAACTTCACTAGATACTGCTGCATGAGGGAAACACTCCCTACTTGCGCACAGGAAATTATCTAGGGAGTGTTTCCTGCCCACAGCTGCGTGGGGGAGAGCCTCAACAACTTTGGGCCATCTCCGCTCATTTTCTTAAAATTGAGTCCCCCAAAATAGGAGGGGGGTCTTATACACTGGGGCGTCTAATAGATGGGAAAGTATGGCATTTAAAGCACACATGCCCAACAAATCCTGAGAACTATAGTTTACTCCCCACAGTGTACAATTCCCAGCACCCTTAATAAACTACAGTTTCCATGAATCCTTTTTGGGGAGATGTGCATTCAATGTATGGTGTGCATGCAGCCTTAGACAAGTGCATTGATGACAATTGTGCACGACTTCAGCAGCTATTAGAGCACTATTAATAGCATGGCAGCTGGAGTTCCTTCTTTGATTATCAGTCTGAGGACCATTAGACTTTGGGAAGCCAGTGAAATTGTATCCAACAATATCTGATATTATTTCTGTATGGATTTAACACAAAGCCAGCTTGAAGCTATGAAAGCTCCTTTCTTCATGTATCTGTATTAAGCTGCAATTAATTCTGCAGATGTGGCTGAATGTACTGGTGAGAGGCAAGGGGAATTATTTCTCTTTTCCAGCACACAAAGCAGAGTTATATTTCTTTATTAATGATGCAAGTATTTTATAGCACAGCAATCTATCACCCTGTGACCTTTCTTGATGAAACATTGACGTGCCTTCAGAATGGATATGGAAATTGGAAGTTGCCTTATACCAAGTTAGAACCTTATGCCCAGGTAGGTCATTGGTCAATGTAGGTCATCCAGTTTACCAACTACAGTCCCTTTGGGATAGGGATGACTTGGCCAAGGCACTTCATGCTGTGGTGACTTCCAGACTGGATTATTGCAATGCATGCTACAAAAAACATCCTTAAACTAATAATAATAAAATTCTGGTTGCATGGATGTATGAATGTTGCTTGGAAATGTGGATTTTATAAAGCTGAGTCTAACAATGACTTCTCCTTCATACGGGGCTGCCTAGACATTGACTGGAACCCTAGTGTGAACCAATACATTGGTTAGTATGCAAAACATGTTATTTCAATTGGTTCTAATGGATCCAACCTAGTCTTATGGATCAGATATACTTGCTGTAATCTAAGATCATAGCTATCACTAGAGAAGCACCTTACTAGTTACAGCAGAGTTGTCCTACCCTAAGCTACTTTGTTGTTGTTGTTTAGTCACTTAGTCGTGCCCAACTCTTCATGACCCCATGGACCAGAGCATGCCAGGCACTCCCGTCTTCCACTGCCTCCCACAATTTGGTCAAACTCATGTTAGTAGCTTCAAGAACACTGTCCAACCATCTTGTCTACTTAGAATCATAGAAATGTAGATTTGGAAGGTATCCTGAGGATCATCTAAGCCAACCCCCTGCAATGCAGGAATCTTGGCTAAAGCACCCTTGACAGATGGTCATCCAACCTCTGCTTTAAAACTTCCAAGGAAGGAGAGTCCACCACCTCTTGAGGGAGTACAGTGGTGCCCCGCTAGACGAATGCCTCGCTAGACGAAAAACTCGCTAGACGAACGGCATTCGCTAGCGGAAGGCTGCCCCGCAAGACAAAAAAGTCAATGGGGCTGCCTCGCAAGACGATTTTATTTTATTTTAGCGAAAACTAGCGGTTCGCATTGGTGCTTCGCAAGACGAAAAAATCGCTCTACGAAGACACTCGCAGAACGAATTATTTTCGTCTAGCGAGGCACCACTGTATGTTCCACGTAAAACAGCTGTGAAGGATGGGCTGATCCTGAGATGCGAATGCTGTGAAATCTCTCTCCACTGAAATCTTCCAGTGTAAATAAATTATATTTCAAAGGCACAGCAGAATCTGCCTTGCCTCATTTCCCCCAGAAGAACACAAACCCTAGTTGAGTGCCAAGTCCCTTTGGAATCTCATGCACCTCAGAGATTGGGATGGCCAGTAATAGTACATATTAAGAGACTTGCACATGAAAATGCATACTACACACACACACACACACACACACACACAATATATATATATATATATATATATATATATATATAATCTTTAAAAATCACACTGCATAAATCAGAGGAACTAAACTTAAGACTTGAAAAATGAGAAACACAGAGAAATGGAAATTGACAGATTCCTCCACCCCAAGGTATATCCATTTCAACAGAACCAGAACGGTGCACATTGATCTGATGAGCAGCTCTTCGGAGCTGCCACTCACTGGATGGGGCCTCTTGAAACTCTGTATCTTTCGGGGCCTTCCTTCCTAACGATACCTTCGTGGGATTTGTACACTATAAAATTTTCCCACAGCCTGCCTCTCTCTGTGAACCTCAGATCTCATTCCAGAGGTTTATGACTGCCAGCGCCATAAGTATATGGCTGACGTTTAAATCCCTTTGGATTGCTCCAGTGTGCTAAAACTTTAAAGGAGTTACCTCATTCATTCCTCGACTTGCTGCAACTTCAGAACTCCAGCGCTAGTCTTTCAAGCCTGCTGTTATAAGGGGGGAAAATGGGAGCTCAAGTAATGAAAACTTCATCTCCTGAGTGCAATATAGACTGTATGTGTCAGTTCTTTGCAAAAACACATTCTGACGTTCAGCTCTAATAAATTAATGTTATTAGTGTACAAAGCACAGTATAGTAAAAAGGAGAGGAGTTTCCCTCCCCCTCTCTTCATAACACTGTTGATTTATTAGGTGTTTTTCCTGGATGTTAATCCCTTCATTTTGAAATACTGCATCATGAGGACAAATCCTTACATGGTAACTAAGGCCGGTACTGTATTTCTATACAAGTTCAGCTACTTGCTAAGAAAAAAATGCAAAGTTTTCAGTGTGCCCATTACCCAGCTGTAGTTCTTGACTCCATGGCTTAAAACTCACGTCTTAAATAGGCTGTGCCATGGGACAGAATGTTTTTGTAAATAAAACAAAATAACATTATTATTGTTACTTGGAGAGAATCACATTTCCATTGAACGATGCTCTAACATTGTTTTGGGGCTTTAGGCTAGCGTCATCGTCATCGTCCATTCCCAGTTTTGCACTGAACTCTCTGGCATTTACACACAAATACATACAGCCCAAAACAATAACATGGGATCTATAGTTTGTTAAGGGTGCTGGGAATTGTAGCTCTGTTAGAGGTAAACTAGAGTTCCAAGGATTCTTTGAGGGAAACCATGGCTGTTTAAAGTGCTACAAATGTACTTGGTGCGGATGTGACTGAGGTGAGGAGCCCCTTACTAGGATCTTAACTCCGCTAGGATATCATTACTCTTTGCAGATGAAGCTGGAAGCAAGGACACGGGTGGTTTGTTCATTTCAAACTATCAAGTAACGCCTCCCTCAAGAAACTGAGCTAACGATAAACGTTTAAAGAAAACAGCAATGTAGATATTATATATAACACTCTGTCACTTAATAGGCCAATACTAATATGCCATGAAACAATATTAGCCAATATTGGCTGTTTGTATGGTTTCAAAATATCATATATATGAATCCAAAATATTAGGGCTCAAAATACTGCCTAAGCTTCCCTTTAGAAATGGGTATACATTTGAGATAACTGCAGAATTATTTGTTTTTTCTTTATCTACAAGGCCAGAGACTCCACTGAGCTGAATGGTGGTGAGTCGATCTCCCTTGCCCACCCCGATTTCTTTCAAATTACAAATGGAATGAGAGAAACAAGAATAATGAGCAACATCCCTTGCCCCCAGATATTAACCCCAGCCCCCAAAGAGATAAGTGTTGTGTCTCAACGTTCTTGCAAACATTGCCACCTTTCCATACCATCCTGATAAACAACATTTGCTTCCGGCCATACATCGGGAATGGATGCATATATTTTAGAAAGACATAAACATAAACATACATATGAATATGGATATATTTTGGACCTTGCACTGAGAGCAAGCCCTGCTTTAGGCAAGTATCAGCTGCAATGCAGAGTTCCTGCTTGGTGCTGATAGGAAGCTTCACTTTCCAGGGAACAATCTGAAGTGCGTTCCGAGGCTCGTGACTGTTCCTTTGCACCCACGTCTTTACCTGCCCTACATGCATTCTGTCAGGTGTGGGGGAAGAGCAGGTGGACATTTGAGAAAATTGGCCTTGTGGGCTGCATCAAGACTCCTGCTAGGCTTAATTTGGACCCACCACTGGAATAGATAGTACTGACTGGTTGGGAACGAATAGTCTGCTTTGGGATAAGGAAACTTCCCATGTTCTTTGTGCATGTAAAATCCACAACACGTAGCTTCCTAGCATGCCCTGTATTCCTGAATTTTACCCAGAATATTACCTGCACAATCAGGGCCAAAGCCTGTTGGGTTTTACATGTCTTTTTTTAATGATTTTTATTTTATTTTACAAGTAAAAAACGTTATCACATTACCAAATACATAACCATATGTAGGGATTTCTCTAAATCCCTTGACTTCCCACCATCCCCTCCATGGGTCCCGTTGTCAGCATTTTCACATACATATTATTACCCAATCCATATATTATATATTTCCATGTTATCCATTGCATTTGTTACATTACAAGTGTTGTTAAAATCCTGCTAATGTTTTTATCTGCTTACAGTGGTCTCCTAAATAAATTACAGTCATACCTCGGGTTACGGCCGCTTCAGGTCGTGCAATTTCGGGTTGCGCACCGCGCCGAACTCGGAAGTAACGGAATGGGTTACTTCCAGGTTTTGGTGCTCGCTCATGCGCAGAGCTGCTAAAGCACACTTTGCGCATGTGCAGAAGTGCTGAGTTGGTTCACCCGCGGGTTGCGAACGCTGCGGGTTGCGAATGCGCCTCCTGCATGGATCGCGTTCGTAACCCGAGCATCCACTGTATAATTTTTCCCCATTCTTTCTTGAAGTTGTTGTCTTCTTGGTTCCTGAACTTTCTGGTCAGTTTTGCCATTTCGGCATATTCCAACAGGTTAATTTGCCATTCATCTCTTGTGGGGACTTTGTCTTCTTTCCATCTTTGGGATAGTAGCATCCATGCGGCTGTTGTCATGTACATAAAAAGTCTTTTCTGCTCCTTTGGAATGTCAGTACCTACGATTCCTAATATCAAAGCTTTTGATTTTATTTTTTTGGCAAAATTTGTTTTAAACATTTTTTTCAATTCATTATACAGTCGAACCTCTGTTTACGTAACCCTCTGGCTATGTAACTTTGGGATGTGCGCACGGCAAACTTGGAAGTATTTTTCCGAGTTGTGCCCCGTGCACAGTCTGCACATGCGCATTACGTAACCCTCAGGTTGCAGAAACCTCGGGATCTGACCAGACCTCCAGAACGGATCCCATCCGCAGCCGGAGGTACCACTGTATATAATTTCCCAGAAAGCTTTCATTACATTACATGAACACTACATATGATAAGGGTTTCACATATCTACATCCTTAAAAATGATATAGGGACATAGGAAGCTTCCATACACCTGAGTCAGACTGTTGGGTCCATCTAGCTCAGGATTGTCCACATGGATTGTCTGTGGCTGTCCAAGATTTCAGACTCGGGCATCTCTCCCAGCACTAACCTTGTGGGTTGGGGGGGGGGGTTGAACCTGGGACCTTCTGCATGCAAAGCAGATGCTCTTCCACTGAGCCACAGGCTTCCCCAACACCACCATGGTGCACACCAATAGCATAGAGGGAAGAGGGTTGAGAAGAGGCCCCAGCAAAAGAGATAGCCCTCATGGTCCTCTGTGTCTCAATGCACCTTTCCAGTGTTGTCTGGGCCTCCCCCAGCTGCTCAAGCCACATCAGAGGGGAAGGCCCAGGAAGGACTAGAGAGGCTGCAGAGACACCGCTGCTGCTGCTGCTGCTGCCGCCACCATCCCATGTCCCTTCCGACGTGGTTTGAGCAGCCATTGGGGACCGCTGCTGCTGCTGGGGAAGGGCCAGGTAGGACTGCAGAGGCCACAGAGCGATGAGCCTCCCTGCCCAGGCCTGATCCTGGGTGCGACCTTGCCAGTAGCCACTTGGAGGACGAGGACCTGAGAGGGAGAAGTGGCTCCAAACCTCCACTTGGCTGTGGCCTCCACATCAAGGGTAGGTCTGTCCTAGAAAAGCTGATAATTTCACCTCTCTCCCCACTACAAATATTTGGCAAAATGCCCCCTCCAATCTACAAAAAGTGTGGAGAATTTTAGGAGACCATTTTTCCTCAGCCCTAATTTCAGGCAAGGTTCATAAATGTTCTAGGGGGAAATGAAACTATTATGAATCACTAATTAGCTTTCCAGCAAAAGTATATGAGGATGTATGTAGGAACATGGCATAGAGAGGTACAGACATCCCAAAGGAGCAGAAAAGACTTTTCATGTATGGGACAACAGCCGCTCGGATGCTACTAGCCCAGAGATGGAAAGAAGACAAAGTCCCCACAAGAGGAATGTCAAACTAAGCTGATGGAGCATGCTGAAATGGCAAAGCTGACTGGAAAACTCAGGAACCAAGAGAACAAAAACTTTTTAAAAAAGAATGGGGGGGAATTATAACTTATCTAGGAGACCACTGAAAGCAGATGGAAACATTAGCAGGATTTGAATCCCACTTGCAATGTAACAAATGCCATAATGGATAATTTGGATTGATATAAAATATAGAGTATGGAATAATATGCAGTTGTAAATATTGATAATAAGACCCATGGGGGTGGAGGGAAGCTGCAAGATTCAGAGAAATCTCTATGTGGATATGCATTTGGATTGTTATAAATTCATATTTGTAAAATCAAACAAAAATGATTTAAAAAATAAGAAAAAAAGAAACATGGCATACAGAGCAGTGGTTCCTGAATAATCAGCAGGATTCAGTTCCCCCACCCTCAGTCGACCCTTCCTCATACCCCTCTTCATAGCTATCAACTTTTCCCTTTTCTTGCAAGGAATCCTATTTAGAATAAGGGAATTTCCCTTTTAAAAAAGGAAAAGTTGACAGCTATGCCCCTCTTAGGAGATATGTTTGTTTTCCTGTTTTTCTCTCTCTGATTTCTTTTCCTCATTGACTGGCAATCACTTTTTTGGTTTCGATGTGTTTGTTATCCGAATGTCAGCAGTTCAGGGCACATAATTTCTGTACTGATGCAGAATTGGCCAAAGGCCACAGCACAGGGTAATTTCTTCTAAGAAGTGGGGGTCAGTCAGTTGCTAGGCAAACTTTCAATGTAGCATCACGTAGTGCACTGTAGGTGCTTGTCAATTATAGATGAGACTAGTAAACATACAAGGAGCTGGAAAGGAGAGAAGGGATTGTATACGGGCTGCAGTTATCACAAAGGTATTTCAAGCTTGCCTACGTAGATTTGTTATGGTTTTCTCCTCTGTGAGAAGAGATATATTTGAGATGCTTCTTGCAAGCAGAGGTCATAGACCATTAACCTCCCTTTCCCAACACAGGCCAGCTAAGCAGTTTAGGAACTGACGATGGATGGATATACTAAAAAGGACCAAAAATAATACTGTAGGATTGCAATCACTCTTTTCAGTGTGCAAAGTCCTTTGGAGATCTGAGGCTTGCAGATGTATGTATGAGACTTTTAAGTCTTAGTTTTGTGGAACAGTATTCAGGAACCACTGCTGTCTAGCATGTGCATGCACAGACACACACATGTCTTTCCTTGCTTGCATGCACATTGCACCAGCTCTCCAGATTTTCTCATTTGCACAAGCCAAAGCTCCATTCACTTCTAAATTGCTCCACAGTTAAGCTTTCTAATGTTTGCATACATGCATCATTGAGTATTCTAGTGCCTTTACCGGGGGGGGGGGGTGTTGCAAGTAGACCCACCAGAGAGAACTACCCAATGCATCAGGTGCAATTACAGATTCATGAAACAAATGCATTCTGGTGAAAGTACCCACTTAAGATGACTTAATTATGATAAAATTATGACCCGGGCACCAGAACGTACTTTCACCTGCTAACAGTCTCTGTGAATGATATCCAGCTTAAAGTCAAAGTAGACTCATTGAAATCAATGGGCTTACATCCACTGAGTCTACTCTAAGTATTACTTAGCTGGATATCACCCAGTCAATTTATTTCTTCACTCATTTACACCAGTTAAGCAAAACAAAATAAAAAATAAAAATTCCTTCCAGTAGACCAACTAAGTTTGTTCTTGGTATGAGCTTTCATGTGCATGCACACTTCTTCAGATACACTGAAACAGAATCTCTAAGGTGCTACTGGAAGGAATTTTTTTTTTTTATTTTGTTTTGACTATGGCAGACCAACACAGATAGATAGATAGATAGATAGATAGATAGATAGATAGATAGATAGATAGATAGATAGATTATGGCCATTGGCCCATCATACAACAATTTCTCAAGACAACATATAAATACACTTAAAACTTCCAGCTTTAAAACATCCAAAAACTTGGGAAGATGCAGTACAGTACAGTGAATTTGCGAGATAAAACATTCCCTCTGTTCAGAAATATATACAGGACATCAATATGGTATCGCATAATTGCATCTTGGATCATAATTTTAAAACACAGCTACCTACCTGTAACCAGTTAAGCAAATATGGTACTCTGGAACAAAATAGCATGTGAAAGAGCTATCCTATTGCACATATTGTATATCACACATCGTGGCGCTATAGTGGTTTAGATAATAGACCTTTCCACTTGTAAATTCATCAATGGGTTCTTGTAAGTATTTCCTTTCCGCTTGTGAGTCCTTCTTCAAACCTACTTCTTTGGCAAAGCTTTTTGTGAGACACATTCGCCTTGCCTTGCCTGCTTCTCCGCTGCCGGCTGACACTATCTAATTGTTCAAGACATTGGCAACTAAAGTCATTTTCTTAAAGCACAAAAACACCCCTCCAATATTTAGGGGAAGCCAACATCTCAGTACCATGTTCTTATTCAAAGCAGGCATATGCGGGCCATGTGTAATTGAAGGGGCTATTAATGATAATCAAAGTTAAAGTTGTTGTTGTTTAGTCGTTCAGTTGTGTCCGACTCTTCGTGACCCCCATAGACCAGAGCACACCAGGCACTCCTGTCTTCCACTGCCTCCTGCAGTTTGGTCAGACTCATGTTGGTAGCTTCAAGGACACTGTCCAACCATCTTGTCCTCTGTCATCCCCTTCTCCTTGTGCCCTCCATCTTTCCCAACATCAGGGTTAAAGTTAAAGTAGAATGGAATATTTATTTTAAAATGGCAAAAAATATGTGTAATGGTGAGAGCCTCCTGTGCTACCTGGCTCATGATATCAGTTGTCCAGGAAGTTGCAAGAAACAGTTTCTTGCTTCATTTCCAAAATGAAATCTAAAAGATATTATCTCAAATCTCAAAACAAAGAGGTGTAACAAACAGGAAGGTAGCCCCATATTTTTGTCATAGAATCATAGAATCATAGAGTTGGAAGAGACCACAAGGGCCATCCAGTCCAACCCCCTGCCAAGCAGGAAACACCATCAAACATTCCTGACAGATGGCTGCCAAGCCTCTGCTTAAAGACCTCCAAAGAAGGAGACTCCACCACACTCCTTGGTAGCAAATTCCACTGCCAAACAGCTCTCACTGTCAGGAAGTTCTTCCTAATGTTTAGGTGGAATCTTCTTTCTTGTAGTTTGAATCCATTGCCCCGTGTCTGCTTCTCTGGAGCAGCAGAAAACAACCTTTCACCCTCCTCTATATGACATCCTTTTATATATTTGAACATGGCTATCATATCACCCCTTAACCTCTTCTCCAGGCTAAACATGGTGTTCATGATAACCCCCTTAGAAAGCCATTTCCTTTGGGGGGCCACTGCCGCATCTTGTGGAAACTGATTCCATACTTCACTATGCCCTGTGTGGGAAAGTGTCTGTCTCCCACCATTCAGCTTTATGGGATACCCCCAAGTTCTAGTGTTCAGCATGATGATGTAACCAGACATCACTAGAGATGACCCTCGTGATCCCTTCCAACGTTACAATTCTATGATGCTACTTGCACCTCCAAACCTAGCCAGCTTCACTTCCTTACTCACCATTGAGGTACTGTATTGAGAAACATTGTGTGAACAGATTGTTCTCTCTCTCTTATACCCAAAAAAGAGAGAGACATTTGCTGCTTGATAGTGCACCTATTTGCAAATCACACTGTCCCTATTTTGCCTGTCTGTATTAAATACAACATAACCTCTCTGGGTAGTGATAGCATTTCCTCTATGTTCTTTTCAACACCTAGTATGCTACTGGAACTGAATAATAATCGTGCTGGGTAGGTAAAACGAGATGATTAGCTAGACTTTCCTCAGGAGAAATATGGTCCTCCATTTCCCATCAGTGTTTCCACATATCACCTACGCAGAAGCTCTAGGCGCTATGGTGGGCGAAACATTCAGCCCCATGAGATTCATCTGTATCATTGTCCCTGTAACCTAAGAGCATGCTGGATTTACAGACTTTCCGCGGTTCATTTTGGCAAGGTGAAAAAGATGTACTGCCTCGGAGCTACCCTGGAGAAAGGCTCACATATCAAGCTGGCCTCCCTCCTCAGTTTGCAAAAGGCGAAAAGTAACTCTGGTAAAGCAGAAAGGGAAAGATCAATATAGCACACTGTATGCACTTATTAATTAAGTTTTAAAGGGAGAGTTATTTATAATGGTTAAATTGACAGTGAAGTATTTCCAATTTAGGTTCTCTGATTATCTGAATTGGTCAATTATCTTTTCCTCATTCAAAGCCTTGACAAGTTCCATTCAAATAGATTAACTTTGCAACAGAAGAGACAAATCTGTTTTGTCTTAAAACATGCTTTTAAACACACTAGGAATGGGTCTAAATTTTCCTTTCCCCCCTCCCCCTTCAACTTTGTAAAATAATAATAATAATAATAATAATAATAATAATAATAATAATAATAATAATAATAATAATAATAATGGCAAAGCCCTGGCCAAGATGAATAACAACAATTTTGTTATTTGTACCCCCACCCATCTGACTAGATTGCCCCAGCCACTCTGAGTGACTTCCAACAAATATAAATCATAATAAAACATCAAACATTAAAAACTTCCCTGTACAGGGCTGCCTTCAGATGTCTTCTAATAGTTGTATAGTTATTTATCATGTGATGGGAGGGCATTCCACAGGGTCAGGGATTATGAGAGTGGTACCTCAACCATACATGGAGGGCCGCAAGTTCCCCACTGCTGGTCTAGAGGTATAAGAGGAACAGAATTTAAAACATAATTGTAGCATAAAATCAGCATAGTGTGTTTTCCATAAAAACAGACTTTCGGAGTCAAGAGACAGATTCTCTTATCTTGATTCTGTGTGCATTCAGCTGACTAGGATCTCAGTGAAAGTGAACGATCTATTAATAAAGAGGCAGCCCGTGCAGCTCCTTGCATTAATTGTCATCTTTTGATCATTTGACAAGAGCCAGAGTTCTCCTCAAAGCAGCACTGGATGGTTGAAGGTCAAAGATGCTCCATTCCCTACTGAGGTGCATTTGTGGAGTTCTCCTTGCCAGAGGGGACAGCCTTTGCTTGCTGACTTTCCCATTCACTCCGAACGTTGTGCTTTCTAATGAAGAAGAGGAGAGTCCCATTTTCCGGGTGTCTTATATAGGTTTTTCAATAACGGAGAAGGTGAGGAGGGCAGAAGAATAAAGCTTTTACAATCCGCTAGTCAGTGGGGCAGAAAACAGCAGGTTGATAGGAAAACGCTGCATTTATTAACATCCTGGGGGGTGGGGCAACAGAGGAGAGTATGACAAGTCTTGAAAGTCCTGATAAGTAACAGCTATCTTCCTGCAGACTAAGTGGTGCAAAGTGTTTGGGTGGCAAAGGGAGGGGAAGAAACTCCAGCCAAATATAATATCCTCTTGTCATTCTGATTGCAGCCATCATAGCTTATCTAGCGCCTCTTGTAACAACACAAAATTAGCATTTTGTTATTTTCCTTCACTGTGGTGTAACAGGAGATAGCGCAACAGGGGCAGCTTGTACAACAGTACAAAATGGACACCAGCAGTTGTGTAAATATGTGCCCGTCTGAGTGACACATACCAGTGGTGGGTGGGGCCAGAAACAAAAGGGGGTGGGGCCACAAGTGTAAACTTTACCTTTGTGAATATTAGGCTAGTTTTTTTTAGACACGCCTCTCTACCCTCCATCCAGACAGACAGAAGGCATTATCAGACTTCCAGCCAGGCAAAAATGCATGGATGTCTGAAGTAGGGCATGAGGGGTGTGGCCTGTGGGGAGGAGGTGTGGCCCGGATAGACTCCCTAGGGCCACATAGAGAAGCCACATTCAGACCCCTGGCCTTTGGCATTCTGCACCCCTCCTGTGAATAATGTGGAACTCTGGATTGGATTGCAGCCACACATTATTTTTTTAAGTATCTTCCTGTTGTGCCAATAAATTACCTTCTCTTAAGTGTTCTCTGTCCCTTCGCTGACATTTCATTCTTAACACCCTTGACAAATGCCAAAGAGTTCACATCTGTGTGTGAATACACTGGCTTCCTTCCCTTCTCAGTATTAGTCTCTTCTATCATGTTTACACAGTTTTAATCCATTAGGTCGCCTCGCCTTTCCACACACACACACCATTTTTTGACATTTCATTCATGCCAAAAGCCTCTCTTGTAACCTTGATTCTTGCATGCCCGCTATTGTTCCATAACAAGGGAGTGTGCACTTAAGGAATGTATTTGTGGGGAACAAAACTCAGGGGGGAAATTAATTAATTCCATCACCTTTCACCACCACCACCGTTTATTAAAATTGCTCCGCATACAATAGGCACTGAATGTGAATACAGTGCCTGCGTGAAGGCTCACAATCTCCAAAACAAGGGAAAAGGCGGGGTAAAAGGAGGTGAGACTTGGGTTATGTTCACAATAGCGGCTTGAAACTGTGCGAGGTCATTTTCCCTTGCCTTGTTTCCAAGACACTTTCTTCTGCTGCTGTTCACCTCCTCATGGAGGCGGGAATGCCATTCAGGCACACACAGGTGATGGCATATGCTCAGACGAAAGCTTCACTGAATTGGAAATCAATGCAGGGAAGAAACTGGTTGACAACATCCCCAGCTTGGGCAAATCCCCTCACCAACCCTGCTTTGCCACTTCCTCAAGTGTTTTTCCCTGGCTGGAATGAGTGTCTCCTTGAATTCCTATCATGCCTATGGCATGCCTGGATGGAAGATAGAGAGGAGAATGTGTCGAAACTAGTTTATTGTACACTAGTAAAATCCACATTTGTTGCTCTGCCCATTTTCACCTCTGGTCCTACTTCTATGTGGGTCTCAGAAGGTTGCCCAGAATGGAATGTATGAACCTCTTGGGCTGAAACAGGTTTACCCACATAGGTTTACCTGTCATTGGGCTGGCTATGTGAAGAATACGGCCCTGTTCCCTTACCTGCTTTTTCTTCAGTCCATCTGATCTGCCATTTATCCCATCTGCGGAAATGTGAAGGGATGTACCTTGTGGGAGGAAGACTTACTTGCTCTCTATGTTGCGTGGTAATGGGAGCCCCTTAGGGTACAATATGTCTCATGCAACATCCTTGTCTTGGTGCCACCATGAGGTGATTCATGAAATCACACACTTAATCATAGCAATGGGCATTTTGTAGACTCCATTACATAATGATGAAAAAGTGTTGTTGTTGTTGTTGTTGTTGTTGTTATACTGTTGTTATAATACACAGTTGCTGCTGCTGTGAGTGTCTGGGAAGACCGCTCTCTCCTCCGGCCAACTCCATCGGGCCTAGGAGGCGGGCCAACACTCAACCGCCACAGCTTAAGAGGCTCCAGAGAAGCCTCCGGAAC
Organism: Lacerta agilis; assembly: GCF_009819535.1. Lineage (NCBI taxonomy): Eukaryota > Metazoa > Chordata > Lepidosauria > Squamata > Lacertidae > Lacerta > Lacerta agilis. The sequence continues at coordinate 75,640,690 of NC_046317.1, forward strand.
ACTGCTGCTGTTGCTGCTGCTGTGAGTGTCTGGGAAGACCGCTCCCTCCTCCAGCCAACTGCATCGGGCCTAGGAGGCGGGCCAACACTCACCAACACAGCTTAAGAGGCGCCGAGAAGGGCAGCCTCGGCTCTTGCTCTGTAAATTACTATTGTTTGTATAATGTATTTTACACTGTAATGTAGCCAAAGCAAATTCCAAGTATATTGAAAAATGTACTTGGCCAATAAATTTTTATTCTATTCTATTCTATTATTATTATTTGTTTATATCTCTTTAATGACTAGGTGGCATGTAATATGGGGGTGATTTTTTTTTACTTTTAAAAGGCTAAATAAAATACTTGTGCAGATGTTAATAACCTTAGTTTCCTGGTTTGGATGTAACAGGAAACTATGGCTGATTAATGCATTGCACAATGCTTCTGTATATCTACGTTTTTGACACGTCATGGCATCTCTCATGCTTGCATGCTTGAGCTTGCATGCACATTTTTTTATTTGCTTAAATATGATAGACACTCTTGTCTGCTCAGTCTATGTCACAGAGAGTTCTGTATTTCCCCCCTTTTTTCCTTTAAGTTACAATTTCTCCCACCCTGTTATAATTTATCTGCTTTGCAGAGATTCTGAGCAACTGATTTTTCTCCTGGAGTTCCTTATATTTAATGCCTGAAGAAATATGCTGAGGCTGTACTTCTTCAGACTGGCACATATTGAGGTGTTAGGCTCTGAGCATGGTCTTGAATTCATGAATGAGAAGGAGCCTCGCCTAGGCAAAATCCTTCTTTTTGGTGCAGCATTGCAAATGGCACGTTACTGGTGATCCGTAAATGCTACTCACATGGTAGCTAATAGCCACGTATGCAGTGAATCTTTAGGGCAGTGTTTTTCAACCACTGTTCCGCGGCACACTAGTGTGCCACGAGATGTTGCCTGGTGTGCCATGGGAAAAACGTCCCGGCCGTTGTTGTTGCCTTCCTTCAGCTAATCAGGGTCAGCCCGCACGTTTGTACACAGAGCCGAAAAGAGACGCCGGCTGCCTCAAAAGTGCCTCCCTCCTTCCTTCGCCCTCCCGCCAGCCAATCGTCTGCGCCCTCCGGCCTGCTGGAGTTCCCCGCCTCCTCGGCCGTCGGCGTGGCCCTGAAGGGGTCCTGCGCTCCGCACGCGCCTTGTCGCGAGTGAGGTTCCGAGGCCAATCGGATTTGGGAACTTGGGCTGCTCCTAAGTGGAGGGAGAAGAAGTCCGGTTGCAGCTTCTTTCCCAATAGGAGTGCGATCCCGTTAAAGTGACTGGGAAATGGGCCAACGCGGGGTGAGGGGCGGGGCCGGCAACGTGCTATAAAGGCGCGAAGGCGTGTGTGGTGATGGCGCTTGGTGGCATGCGCGTGCGTGAGATTTTGGCGGCGCGAGGAGGACGAGTTGGTCTCGCTGCCGCCGCCGCCTCCCCCGCAACCTCCTCGCTCGGCTGCGCTGCTCGGCCGGCGCCCTGAGGGGACGTGGGGGGTAAGTAGCGGGCACGAGGCAGCTCTGGTGGTCAAGCGAGGGAAGAGGTTTGAAGGCGGCAAGAGGGAGGCTGGAGCGGCGGCAGCGGTTTTCTGAAGGGAGCCCTGTCGTCCCCGAGTCTGCAGGAGGAAGGAGCAGGCTCGCTTTCTGAGGCTGCCTTAGCGGAGCTTCCCTTCGGGAAGGGGTTGACCTGGGGCTTCGCTGGAGGGCGGAATGAGGGGCGCTTCTCGCCGGCTGGTTTGCGTTTCTGACCCGCCCTGAACTAGTGCAACAGGCAAATCAACAACCATTCTCTCACCTTTTGTCCTGGCCAGCAAAAGTATAACTTTGGATGCAGCAATGGATCTGCCCCACTGCTGGAGGTGGGGCTTGGGGCTTTCTGTGTCCATCAGTGCAAACCTTATGCATTGGTCATTCGTTATAGTTTTGGAGCCTTAACAATCTTATAAACAAACATCACTAATTTTCCTAACTGAAAACTGTGGTTCTGAGATGCTTGGACACACCTGCCCAATTTGTTCAATGTTGCATCATACTGTTGTCATTTTAAAGATCATTATTTAAAGGAGACCAGGGGCTGAAGTGGATATTTTTGAAGCACATGCTTTTGTTTTTATAACCAAATAAATTATTGTGAGATGCTCAGACTCTTAAGTTTTACAGACTTCACCAGAAGTGATCCTGCTCTTTATTATGTTCTCCCCCAAAATAAAAGCAGGGAGGGAGGAATAAAAAAAAACCCAAGGAAGCCTAATTGCCAGAGGAGGAGCTAGCTGCTCCAGCACCCTAAGCAGCACACATGCTGTGCACCGCTGGGGGGGGGGGCAAGTCAAGCGTCCCAGGGCACTGCCCATGGTGAGGGTCCCAGGGGGACAGCACGGTGTGGACAACCACTGCCGTGCACAGGTATGTGGACAACCACTGCCGTGAATTGTACACAAGATCATCACAAAAAAGGGAAACACCACATTGGCTGGGCTCTCAAGTGTGGCATGGCAGTTAATTATATCATGTCAGGATGTCTCAGGAGCTTCTCCACTCATGTCTTTGTCACAAAAAGTCACTCAGGTACAAGACTAGAGTCCCTCAGACCTTACTTGGGGCTGGACTATATTTTGAAAAAAATATGAACAAATTCCTATGCCCCACAAATAACCCAGAGATGCATTTTAAATAAAAGGACAGGTTCCAATTCTGTAAAAACACGCTGATTCCTGGACCATCCGCGGGCAGCATTTAGAAGGTGATTGGGCCACATCCGGCCCCCGGGTCTTAGTTTGGGGACCCCTGCTCTTAAGTCCAAGAATTATAAAATACTTTCTTTGTGTTTATTTGATTCCTATTCAAGAGAATTACTTTATATATAGTTAATATAGGCACAGAGTTAATTTTTTTAACATTTTCTAATGGTGGTGTGCCTCGTGATTTTTTTCATGAAACAAGTGTGCCTTTGCCCAAAAAAGGTTGAAAAACACTGCTTTAGGGTGTGAAGATCGCTCAGATATATTACCCTTATCTTACAGGAGCCTCTAGCAACTACTGGAGTATAAGAAGCAAACAATAATTTCTGATCCACTCCTTAATTAAGACACAACCTTTCTTATACAAAACTAACAAAATGCTGTCATTAGGAAAGGCCGGATGTGAATGGAAGGTCATCGAGGACCAGTGGAGGGCAGTGCATCTCTGTTGCACTGCATTCAGAGACATATTGTCAGCAGTGTCTGGCTGGGTGGGGCCACCACCTTCCAAACAGCAGTGTCATTTTCACTTGCTGGGACAGGGGGCAGGGTGCCTTTTAAATAGAGACAAATGAGACATGCAACAAGATGTCACAGAGCTTTCTCACTTCCTAATGGAATAGCTCCCACACGGTGTTCCAGTCAGCAAACCTGACATCCTCCAACTGGTTATACTATTACCTGCAATTTCCTTTTGCAACTAACACTTAGCATTCAGTGGCTACGGGGCATGTTGGGGGTTGCCCCCTTACCTTGAGGTTTCCCAGAGCATGCTAATAACTTCTCTTTGTTTCTTGCTGCCTCTATTTTTGCTCAGTTTCTCACGGCACTCATCATTTGCAAGGACCAGGTCCCCAATAAGTTTAGCAGAGGCTGAATGCAGGGACCCCAATGGTAGGCGGAGCCAACTCATTCTAATTTAATTCCCACTCTTTTCCCTGCTGAGTTCTACAAGGGCAACATCAAGACCAAGGAAGAGGAAGCTGACAAGCAAGGAGGGCAGACGCCCAAATGCATGTGGTCTCTACTGTTCTTAGCCAACACTGTGATTCTTGAAGGTTCCAGCTTTTCTCATCCTCCATTTCTCCTTTGTGAGAGAAATGAAGCAAAGCACAATCCTATGTACAGTTACCTTGGAGGAAGCCCTGTTGAATACAGTTAGACTTACTTATTGGCATAGCTCATACCCTCACAAAAATTGTAACTAGGACCTGAGCACAACACTTTCCTTTCCTGCAATTTCCAGCAACTGGTATTCAGAAGTGTACTGCCTCTGACAGGGGAGGTAGAACAGGGAAGGTGAACTAAGGAACCTATACAAATAATATATAAGTCAATCATCATCATCATCATAAAACACAGTCCAAATAAAGTCTGGAACTAGAAGTCCAAAATTCAAGTCTCACCTCAGTTTACCATGCTTAGTTTAAAAACCTGGCTCACCACCTAACAAATTATTTGGCGCTTTGATAGCATGTGTACTTTGACTGCAGAAGTAGTATGAACCGCATGATCCTGGGGTTCTTTATAAATACATAGGTGATGATTTGCATGTGTGAAACAGCTGCCACAAAACAGCTGCCACAGACAAGAGCTTTCATCCCAAGTTCGTCAAATGCAACAATTTTCAAAGGAAACTGTTCACACGCTGAAAGTCATCAAGGTGTTATCAAATGATGCACATGCACATTTGAATCGATTCATAGATTGGCTGTAGTAGTGTTAGTGCACATGCTTTCTATGTACAAGGCCCCAGCTGCAGTCTCTGGCATGAGAAGTCTGGAAGAAACTCCCTGCCTGAAATTCTGGAGATCTTCTGCCAGCCATTGTATATTATTCTGAGCTACGTGGAACCTGTATGTGAGGCACCTTCCTAAGTTCCTGTGATACTTCAAGATAGATCTCTCAGGTTTCCTAAGGGTGAAATTGGATAATTTTCATGTACATTATCCTAAACTCCTTGGAAAAAGACAGGAAAAGAAAGACGGAAGAGCACCTTTCACACCAATGCCGGTACAGTAAGCCAATTCTGCTGGTTGGTTTAGATTTGCTAAGGAAATTAACAGCAAAATATTCTATGTTGAATATCTTATAATACAGCATGGTGTGCTCTGAGGATGATTCTTAATGCAGAATTTGCTCCATTGCTGCAGGCTCCCCCTGAACTCATTCCCAGCAATGCTTTCTTTCAGGCGTTAAGCGGAAACAGACATTAGTCATTCTTCCCTTCAGGCTGGGTTGGTGTTTTTTTTTTTTTTTTTTGCACAGCAAACTACCAGTCTCTATGCCTCCTTCTCCATTACCATTCATCAGAGCTCCTTTCAGCCTTCGTTGTGGCTCTGCTTAATTCCATATGACAGGGCCGAGGGAAGCTCACATAGCCCTGTATTATTTTTTCTGATCGAGTTAGGAAAAATATTGTGGGTTTCTTCAAGGCAATTTATATTCATTGTCTTGGAGGGACTGTAATGATGGGACCATCATGTTTTCCCCTCCAAATAGAATCACCTTTTTTATCCCAGCCGTGGGACTATAATTGGTGTGAATAAATTCTGCTATCTATAATACATCAACTCAAAATTATTGGCTCTGATTGTCTCATTTCGACCTGTCAGCCATCAAGTCTTCTCTCTCTCCCTTTCTTCCTCCCTCCCTCCGTTGTAGAACTGAAATGTTTCACCTGTCTCAGGATTGTTTGCCACATTTTCCAGTGCAGGGGCTTATGTTTGGCCAAGAAATACCGGTAGCTCCAGAGTAAGGTACCTTTTCCACAACAGGAACGTGGTGGGTGGCCTCAAATTGTTGTGACAGAGTAGAGCAGTTGCACAGCAAGGATAAAGGCCACAGTAAATTGGCAGAACATAAGAAAAGCTCACTGGAAGGACAGATCCTGAAGCTGAGGCTCCAGTACTTTGGCCACCTCATGAGAAGAGAAGACTCCTTGAAAAAGACCCTGATGTTGGGAAAGATGGAGGGCACAAGGAGAAGGGGACGACAGAGGATGAGATGGTTGGACAGTGTTCTCGTAGCGACTAGCATGAGTTTGTCCAAACTGCAGGAGGCAGTGAAAGATAGGCATGCCTGGCATGCTCTGGTCAATGGGGTCACAAAGAGTCAGACACGACTGAACGACTGAACAACAAGAAGAAGAAGAGCTCGTTTGATTGGGCCAACATCCCATCTACTCCGACATCCTGTTCTCACCATAGCCAATCAGATGCCTGTAGGAAACCAGCAAGCAGGACCAGACCACAAGAGGATCCTCCCCATCTATGGCTTCCAGCAACTGGTGTTCAGAAGCATTGTAGCTTCTGATTGTGGAGATTCAATATAGGCATCATGACTAGTGACCATTGATAGCTGTATCTTCCATGAATTTCCCCACTCCTCTTTTAAAGCCATCCAAGAACATCAAGTTTGTATTTATTTGCTAAATTTCTATACTGCCCTTTGTCCAAGGTTCACAGGGTGGTTTACAGCATCAAAGCACAAAAATACATAACATCAGTGCTTTTTTTTCTTTTTTAAAAAAGTTTAGGGGTTACTCTCATTTTCCTACTCATATTGAAATACTGCCCCTCAATGAGGCCAAACTTAGATTCACAAAATGTTTAGGGGTATGCGTACCCCCACGTACCCCCAGAAAAAAGCACTGCATAACGTAATAACAAAACAAAACAACACCACCACAGGTACAGTTTAACAGCCCATAGATTGTTAAACCAGACTTTCTAACTTATCTTAGTTTACTGTGCACCACCTGTGTAGAAAAGTCTCTGGTCTGTCGGTGTAGGGCTGGAGAAATTGCCTGCCTGAAACTCTGGTGAGCCACTGTCAGTCAGTATATAAATTACTGAGCTAAATGGAGCAATGATCCTACTCAGTTTAAAGCAGCTTCCTCTGTTCCACATGAATGGAGAGCAAAGCTTTTGGCAAAAAGCCTTAATTCTCATCTGCTGCTGAAGGCCAGGCATGTATAACATAACTGAAGTCACGCTCTTCCTCTGTTTACTCTCACCAACTTCTTCCTCCAATGCATCTGTTGTCGTTCCCCTGTCGAGGGTATATGGTGCGTACAAATGAGACCTACAGTGTGGAGTGGTTCTATTCAGGGTTCTAGCCAGCCAGGCTGAAACATAAGAAACTATATTTTCCCTCCCCATTCCACCTCCGTCCCAACACACACTCAGCATTCCATGACCACTGAGCATGGTCAGTCCTCATCGAGCCATTCCTTAGAGTTTCTCTTTCCCCTGCCCCAAAGTTTGCTTGTTCTTTGGCAACCCAGTTGGTATCGGTCTCTTGGGGATGTATGGCGCCATTTTGGCTTAATAATGATCAACAGGAGGAGAATGTGTTTGCTGTTAGCATAAAGAATAATATATATCAGGGATAGTCAGACTTTAGGCTTGTGGAGTTTACTTTGGGGTTTTTGTTACAGTTGTTTGGAGGGCTGAGAGGAACACAATTTATATGGGAGAGAACATCCTCCCTATCACAGTAGGGAGTAATGAATTCAGCATGCTGTGGGCACAGACGATTTCAGCCACTGGAGGCTGGTCCGTAAGGACAAACGGGGCACTGCCACACCCATCTCAGCCTGCACTCAGTCAGCTCCCACTTGCCTGCCTTCTTATTTACAACCGGACTAGACATTGACTGTGAGATTCCTTCTCTTTAGTCTCAGTGCTAGAACTTAAGAAGAGTCTGCTGGACCAGGCCAATGGCCCATCTAGTCCAGCATCCTTTTCTCTCAGTAGCCAGCCAGATCCCTGCGGAAAGCCTGAAAGGAGGTCCAGAGTGCAACAACACTCTCCCTGCCTGTCATTCCCAGAAACTGGTATTCAGGTGTATACTGCCACAAGAATGGAGGTAGAACACAGCCATCATGGCTTGTAGTCATTGATAGCCTTGTTCTCCATAAGGATAAGGCCCTTGTAGAACTCAGCAGGGAGGATGATAGGGACAAAGCTAGTTGGCTCTGGTTGTACCTACTGTTGGTCTCCCTGCCTTCCACTCCACCGGTCAAAATAGATACCAGCCACCACGGGTTTGTGCAGTGGGTAATAATGTGTTGGAGGTTCAGTTTCCTTGGTCGAAACAAAATAGGAAATTCTTTCCAGTAGCACCTTAGAGACCAACGAAAATTGCACACGAAAGCTCATACCAAGAACAAACTCAGTTGGTCTCTAAGGTGCTACTGGAAAGAATTTCCTATTTTGTTTCGACTATGGCAGACCAACACGGCTACCCACCTGTAACCAGTTTCCTTGGTGTTAGAATAGGTGCATTGCAAGTGCACAAGAGTGTCCCTGTGTGCAGGTATGTGAAACAGAAAAGCAAGTGTGAAAAGCAAGAGAAAGAGCAGGGACTCAGCTCTTAAGCTTATTTGCTTCTGATTCTTGTTCTGCCCTCTCCAGTCACTTGACCCTTTGCAGAATTACTTCCTACTTCTTCTTAACCAGTTTCAGTGCTTCAGATTGAGCATTAGGCTCTTCTGTGTAATTATTCTCCCTTGCCTGACAATCTAATTTAGATCCGCGTGATGCAGTAATTCATCAAAGCTCATTCAGGAACAAACACAAAACCACAATTTTTGCACTGGCTCTTATTCCTCTAAACTGTTTCCCATTGGAAACCATCAGGAGATGAGAAAAGCAAAGGTCAATAAGACCTTAAAACAGTGCAGGAGGCTCCATCTAAAATTCTATGGTTCCGTGTTTAGGGCAAACAGGGCTCTGCCCAAACCAGCCTCAATCTTCCCTTAGCTATCCCTCACCTGCCAGCTTTCCTGCTTACAACCAGTGCAGAGGGTGGCACTGGCTGTGAGCTTCCTCCTCTTTAGTCTCAGTGTTGCCCTTGTTGGAAAGGTGGGATGGGGGACAAAACTAGAATTGGTTGACCCTGCCTATCATTGGCTGTGGCTCCACCAATGGCTACTTTCCGTGCCTTCTTCCCCAACTTGCCAAATAGGTGCATGCCACCATTGCCATAAAAGGAGGGTGTATGTGACTATAGGTCCAGCCTCCTCTGGGGCACATTCATGGTTGCATGATCTCCTAAGGAACCAGAGTACTGGTGGTAAAAAAAAAGATAAGGTGCTGAAAACTGGCTAGAGACTCCTTTGGTGACTTTCAGGTAGCAAGATATCTGCATTTCAAGCCACTCTTTGAATCTCTCATGGATCCTAGTCCCAGACTTGCCAGTTTCTGCTGCCTCCTGTTCATCTATCTATCTTGAAACTTATCAACCGCAAACTCCTTTCCACAACCTTGAACGTGCTGTGACCATACACTGATTGGAGTTTGTGTGTGTTTTAAATCAGATTTGACTGGTTCTATTAGAACACATAACCAAATAGGATTTCCATAATGTGTGTCATTTGCATAATTTATTCTGCTTGTGGTGAATTCGCAGATTTAGTTAGTGGCCTCTAACAGAGTAAAGGTTTTGTTCATGGGCTTTTTATGATAGCATCAAGAAATCCAGAAGAATATTAGTAGGAAAGGATGTCCCAGATTACAATTGCCTCAAAGGACTAGAAATAGAACAGGTCCTTTTTATTTTTATTAATGATCAGGAATCAACTAAGGATGACTGAATCTTTCAGGTTTGGTTTCTCCCCATTTCTCATTTTTTTCAGTCTTAAGTTTAGTTATCAACATTTCCACATCAATTTGCAATAAAAAATATGCTCATGAAAATGCATCAGGTTTTTCTTTAGCACACTGATCTCCTAATATACACATTTTTATGCAACTTTGACTAATACGCACATTTTTCAAAAAGAAAATTTCCCTAACAATTTGTGTATGTTATTTTCAATATTGTGTGCTATTAATGAAGACTTCACTATATGTGGTTTTTGTTGCATATACTCTAACACTTTAGGTTGGAGAACTGCATTGCCAGTTTCTTACAAGGGTGATGGAGTCTGATGCATCATTGCAGAAACAGAGTAGTTGTGGGGTCACTACTGAGAAGACCATCTCCATTGTGTCTGTGAAACGAACTGGTATCACAGGCAAGGAAACAAACAAAACATTTGAATGGGAATCTGTTCTCTTATCATCTCTACATTCACAATCCTTTGCAAACTGTGGGAACTCTGAGCAAATCTCCAACACGTCTCCGATGAAAATAGGGATGTCCCATTCCATAATGATAATTTTACTATTTATACCCCACACATCTTAGTGGGTTGCCCCAGCCACTCTGGGCAGCCTCCAACATTAATAATAATAATAATAATAATAATAATAATTTGTAATTTATATCCCACCCATCTGGCTGGGTTTCCCCAGCCACTCTGGGCCGCTTACAATATATAAAACACAGCAAAACATCAAACATTAAAAAACAAGATATCCTATACAAGCAACAAACATACCAATAAATCAATAACAACCAATAACAACAAGAATAACAACAATAATAAACAGTTTACAGCTATAGCCAAATTAAAGTAACCACCAACCCCAACTAAACATTTAACCAACACCAACCCAACAAAAATGAAACAGAGGAACCAAAATTAGAACCGTTTGAAACATTTTAAAACATTTTAGCCTGTTGCCCCAACCCAAGAGTTGTCCCACCAATGTACCTGTAGCCTCCCAGGAGCCTCTTTTCAGGGTGAGTGTGGGCCCCACCCCCTAGGCCAGGTGGAAATGGGCCTTGAAGCAGGGAGCAGGTCTTCCTTCCATTTGACATTAAACATTTAAAAAACTTGCTTATGGAGGATCGCCTTCAGACAGCTCCAGGGTTGGATAACTCCATACCCTCCAGCATTTCTCCAGTGAAAATAGGGACATCCTAAGGAAAAGTGGGACATTCTGGGATCAGATCAGAAACTAGGACGGCTTCTCTAAATCAGGGACATCCCTGGAAAATAGGGATACTTGGAGAGTCTGGTAGAGGTCTGCACCATAAGAGTCTTGAACAGACAACACTGTCACCTTTTTTATATATATAAAAAAGCTGTTCGGCAATGTGGGCTCCAAGCTGTCTTTTCCTTAACAGACTTGGGATGTTCAGGTGCCTTGATAAAGTAATGAATTACACTTTTAGGGCTTTTCATATTTCACTGTGGAAGTGCAGAAATTTACACTGGTCAAGGAATTCAGTTTTCTTGTGGCTTCCATTTGACAGATCAGCCACTTTATTACTCTTGAGGATGCAAAAGAATTTGGGCAATGGTTTGCAACATCTCAGGGATGGGAGCAGAATTTCCCGTGACAAGGGCTCCGAACCCCATTTAGCTCCATTCCTCTGGAAGGATGGCAGTGGAAGACTGGGTGTGTCAGCAAGAAGGACTCTCCCTTTCCCTCCCTCTTTCACACACTTGTGTGCACACCTGCACACAAGGACTTCCCAACAAACAGCATAGTAAAATATAATATCAGTCACTGCAGAACGTGTTTCAGAATATTTTAATTTAGCACCCTTTTCCATGCGCGGTGCCCCAAAAGTAATCAGATAAATGAGGCTCTTTAATAGCTGGTGATTGGAAGAAAGCTTCCCTGATTAAAGACCAAAGCTGACAGAGTATCAATCACTGCTTCTTTTGATTAGGTACCACACTAATCTCTGTCACCGTATAATGACTATCTTGGCAAACAGAGTCTGATTGCTCCAGGCAACTCATTTGCATTAATCAAATAAAAGAAGAAAGACAGGAATGCACTTGGCTGTACAGGACAAGATGCTAAGTGTCTCATTTCTTAATAAAAGTGGAAGGGGGGAGGGAGGAAAACAAAATTGGGTTATATGCTCTCTCATGTATCTGTGGAACTCTTTGCATGGAGGAACAAAAATATGAAGCTGACTTATTTGGAATCACACCATTTGTCTTTCTGGCCCTTGGTTGTTCATTTAAGACTCTGCAGAGCAGGGGGTGGGGCAGCCAGTGGACCTTCAGAAGCTGCTGGACTCAGTGGCGTAGGAAGGGGCGGAGGGGGCGGAGCACCCCGGGTGCCACTCTGGGAGGGGCGACAAGATGGCCCCTGCCTCCCCCCAGGTGTAGAGCGGCTGAGGGTGCGGCATCTGTACGGGCTGCCACTCTTGCGCGCTGTCCGTACAGTCGCTGTGCAAGTGGCAGCCCATATGGACTGCGCATGTGCGGCATCCCGTACAGTCGATGCACATGTGGAGTCCGTACAGGATCCGGGCGCTGTGCGCAAGCAGCAGCCCATACAGACTGCGCATGTGCAGCATTCTGTACGGAGTGCACGCGCACGGGATGCCACACATGTGCAGTCTGTAAGGGGTGCTGCACATGTGCCACCCCGTGTGCCAGAGAGGGTTCCTCCGCCACTGGCTGGACTACAACTCCCATCAGGCCACTTTGAGCTCAACACTTATTGGCAAAGTGGACTGCAAATATTAAATCAGAATCTCTGACCGTTGGCCATCCTGACTGGGTCTGATGGGAGTTGGGGTCCAACAAGCTATGGAGGTTTCAAAGGTTCCCTATCCAGAACCAGATGTTGTGCCAAACCCTGCAACTACCCAATAACCTTTAACTGGAGAGGCTATGGATTCAACTGAGGATGTTATACATCCATGTCAACGCAAGAAAATACCTTTTCTGCAGTGGCTCGCTATTTGTGGAATGCTCTCCCCAGCGAGACCCTCCTGGCACCTTCATTATACATCTCCATTATATAACCTCCAAGGAAGGAGAGTCCACAACCTCCCAAGGGAGACCATTCCACTGTCAAATAGCTCTTACTATCAGAAAAATTTCCTGATGTTTAGCCAGAATCTCCTTTCTTGTACCTTGAAGTTGTTGCTCCAGATGTTGAGGATTCCAACTCCCTTAAGCCCCAGCCAGCATAGTCATTCATGGCCTATTCCCCTCACAGAATCTTAGAATCGCAGAGTTGTAAGGGACCCTGAGGATCTGGTACAATTCTCACAGTGGCACAATTGTTAAACCCTCTTCTCAGAGTTTTTCTCAGAATTACAGCTGTGGGGAGGGAACAGCAGTCTTGTAACAACTCTCAGCATTTTCAACAAACTATAGTTCCCATGATTCTTTGAGGAAAGCCATGGCTCTTTAAAATGGAATGATGCTGCTTTAAATGTATAGTGTAGATGGGGGCAGAGAGGAGAGGAGAGAAGGGAAGAGGGGTGCCACCTACTTTTGTCAGAACTCCACCTCCCAGTTTCTAACATGAGCTGCCATCTAGCCACCCTGTGACCACAGAAAACAAGTTGCATTCATCCCAGTGGTGGCTGCAAAAAGAAAAGAGGAGAAAAGAAGAATTTATAATAATGCTACCAGCCAAATGCTAATGAAGTTCTTCAGCTCTGCTATGGCCACCACAACTCACCCCCGGCGTGCAGTTGACTGAAATCCTTCTCATGTCAAATAATCAATGAGCACAAGATGCTCTTTGGGCTCCTGGTGCCACACTAAGAATAAATTTCTGCTGAATAAGGGGGAAGTTGTATAGACAAGGAAATGCAGCTACTGAATCAGAAATGAAATGCACAATTAGCATTGTCGTGGCCTGAGAGCTAAGTGGGCACCGAGGAAGAAGTGGGAGGGTGAAAAGTCAGGAATGCACCAGCAGGTCATCCGACAGCAAAAAGGTCTGGCAATCAACAAGTGATCAGGAGTCTTGCAGGAGCTCTAAGAGGTGCCATGAAGAGAAACACCACTCCAGTTGCCGCCAGGAACTCCTAATTTGGACAACACCAAAGTGTTCCTAGTGGCATGAGTATCACAGTTGGCTTCCAATATTCCATTACCAAAAAGTCCAGTTTGAAACATCTCTGTTGCTCCACTGTATTACACACATTTTTCCATGTTCTTGGCACATAGCTTTCACTCAGCACTGATGGAAAGCAACCTTGCCATGAATGCATTGAGTTGGTTTGATTAGGTGTAAGGTATACCCAAAGGTATGACTCAGGTTGGCGAAGAGCCTTCAAACTCCTTGCAGAGCAAGTTAGGTACTCCATGGCTCATGACCAACGTTGGTTGCCAGTGAAAAGACTGTGCCAAGGAGCAGATGTCATTGGCAATCAAACTGTTTCAGACACCAACAGGCCCTCACACCCTGTAGCTTGGGCAAAACAGAAGTGTTTTACTACGTACAGCAAATAGGGGGGCCTTGTGTCCTCTTTTACAGACACCAGTCCTCTATTTAAAGGAGTCCTTTATTAGAAGGGGTCCCCTGTTCGAAGGAGTGTCTGGTCCAAGTTCTATTTAAAGATAAATAACTCTAGGAAGGGAGAGTAGCAGAGGCCTAGAAGAAAGGCCCATTTAGAGATCACATCCATACCACACATTTAAAGCACCCTTATACCACTTTAACAGTTATGGAGAATCCTGGGAACTGTTTTGTTTTTTTTTGCTGAGGGTACTGACCTCTTTTCTCCCTCTCACATAACACTAGAACTTGTGGCGGTCCAATGAAGCTGAATGTTGGAAAGATAGGTTTTTAAAAGTACCTTTTCACACAGCTATGGAATTCTCTTCCACAAAAGGCAATGATGTTCACCAACTTATTGTTGTTGTTGTTCAGTCGTTCAGTCGTGTCCGACTCTTCGTGACCCCTTGGACCAGAGCACACCAGGCACCCCTATCCTCCACTGCCTCCCGCAGTTTGGCCAAACTCATGCCAGTCGCTTCGAGAACACTGTCCAACCATCTCATCCTCTGTCGTCCCCTTCTCCTTGTGCCCTCCATCTTTCCCAACATCAGGGTCTTTTCTAGGGAGTCTTCTCTTCTCATGAGGTGGCCAAAGTATTGGAGCCTCAACTTCAGGATCTGCCCTTCCAGTGAGCACTCAGGGCTGATTTCTTTAAGGATGGATATGTTTGATCTTCTTGCAGTCCATGGGACTCTCAAGAGTCTCCTCCAGCACCATAATTCAAAAGCATCAATTCTTCGGCGATCAGCCTTCTTGATGGTCCAGCTCTCACTTCCGTACATTACTACTGGGAAAACCATAGCTTTAACTATACGGACCTTTGTCGGCAAGGTGATGTCACTGCTTTTTAAGATGCTTTCCTCTCAAGAAGCAGGCGTCTTTTAATTTCGTGACTGCTGTCACCATCTGCAGTGATCATGGAGCCCAAGATCACTCCATCTTGGATGGCTTTTGAAAGAGGAGTAGACCAATACTTGGAGGACAAGACTGCACCCTGCACAGTGAATCTGCAATATGATCAGATATCCTATTGCTTGTTTTGCTTCTGTCCAGCTTAGAGATGCAGGAGAAATTCGATTCACATTTAAAGGTGAACCTACCCAATTTGCGCTTTCCAAAACAATACACAAAATGAAACATAGACCCCCCCCTTTGAAGTTTGTACTACTTCAAATTTTTCAATGCAGTTCTCCAGCCTAGAAATGTGTATAAAAATGCAAACATTGTGTAAAATCATAATACAGAAATGTGTATGTCAAGAGAAATTTGTACTAAGATGCTGGTGAATTTTCAAGGACTTAAAAAGAAAAAAGAAAAAACCTGAAAAATGGGAAACCAGGAGAGAGAGAAATGGACAGAATTGAAATTTGTACTAAGATGCTGATGAATTTTCAAGAGGACTTAAAAAGAAAAAGAAAAAACCTGAAAAATGGGAAACCAGGAGAAAGAAAAATGGACAGAATTGCTCATCCCTGCCCCAGCTGTAACATGCTTGGAATTTGTCTTGGGGTTAGGGCTGAATTCAGATGGTTTGGATCAGCCCAAAGTGATTCATTGTGGCAAGAACCTTCAAACTGAATACTGCCCCTTCCATTCTTTCCTCCTTCCTTAATACCCTCCTTCCTTTTCTTAATAGACTTAGTTCTTGTCTGCAACTGTGCTGCTTTGTTCCTGGAAAAAACCACTGGGTGGATCAGACACCCCCCAAAATGCAGAAAGATTCTGAATCACCCTTGTGACCTCAAGTGAGCAGGCCAGCCCACTCAGTAGCAACCAAAGTTACTAAAATAAAAGCATTGCCACTGCAGTGGCGGAGCTTCATGCTCCAGCACCGGGGGGGGGGGGGCGGAAAGCAGGCAGGGGCGTGGCTGGTGCATACCGGGGGTGTGGTGCGCCACCCGCAGGGGTGTGGCACACTGCCTGCAGGGGCGTGGTGCCCAGCACAGGGGGCAGCCGCAACGGCACCCCACCAGGATCGTGGTGCTGGGTGCGGGGCACTCCCCCGCCCCCCTCTTCCTGTGCCAGTGTGCCATTGTACTGATGTTTGAACTGCCCAGCCAGAACATCAGAGTAAATTATTCAGAATGCAAAAAGGAATTCTAAATGTATTCTATTATTTTAAAACCTTCAATATCATAAAGGAATTAAGGTGCTTTTAATTTCAACCATGCTTCAGAAAGCAAGGAATGTAAGTTAAGGCACCTCCACTTCATAAAGATTTTTGACAGGTTCACATATAACACTACTTACAAATTAGACTCCTTGCACTCACATTTTACCTTCATTTAGTGGGGAGGGGAGGACACTTGCTGCATACACGCCTGATGGATTTTTGCCTAGCACATCCATAATGACCGTTCCCCACATCAAATGGGGTGCACATTTTGCGTGGTTGCGCGTAGCCTCCTGGGATCATGAGGCAGCTCCTGGCAGTTGGGTCTGGCACCCACCTTCCCAGGCTGGATACCTGTGGACAGCACCCACTCCAGCAGGTGCCCAATCACGCCTGGGGAGGTGTTGCCGGGGGGGGGGGGGTTGGCCAGGTAGAAGGAAGGAATACTCAGTGCACACAATAGAAGTTGAGTCGTACCTGGGAAGCGGCCGTTGGCTTCAGAACTTCCCCACCCTCCACTCCCTCAATTAATGCTTATTTGCAGGTTAACCTTTTCTTTCCACAGCCACACAGGCACGCAGGCGCTGCTATGTCAAGGTCGTTGTTGAAGGGCCGAAAAGGACTTTCCCTGCATTGGCAGGTTTTGCCTTTCCCGCAGCAATACATCACAACTTTGGCAGTTGCAGGCCTTGGGCGGAATCCTTTAGTCATCTACATAAAATAGTGGGGTGAGGGGCGATGACCCCAACCCCCATTGCAGCAGCGATACCAGGGTTCCCGTTAAAGGGGTCTTAGGGGGAAGGCCCTGGCCATACGCCCAGAGGTCATCATTGCCCTCCCCCTTCAGCGGCGGCGAACAGGGGGGTGGGCTATCTGCTTGAACATATGTTATCCAGAGCTAGCTCAATCCCCACACATGCTGGATAACCCTGAAATTACCCAGAACCCCGGCTGGGGGGCTGGGAAGGATAAACGCCCAATGCCTGTGCCAAGGTCTCCCTACATCTGAATCTTAATAAAGTTGTGGCCGATTTTAATCCCACAAAACGTTGTCCCATGCCGTTATTTCCCTCAGGGGCTGCCCGGGGTTTTGGGGGGACTCTGCCTGCCCACGCAAACTTCACAGTGCTCCCTATCATACCATGCAAATGCCTAGGCTGAAATCTGTGCATCTAGGAAGGAGAAATTTTAAAAAGCCAGCTCCCAATTTTTCATCACATACCAGCATAATGAAGCAACACAACACGGGGCAGAACTGCACAGAGGAAGGAAGGCTTTATTCATTCCATGGCCTCCATCCTATTTATGTCTTCTTGTCCTCATGTCTTTTTTCCCCCCTTCCTCCCACAAAAAGACTAGTGATTTCTGTTCAGTTTTATAGGGAGACGTAACGGACTGCATTTGTGTGTACTGGATGGCCCAGCTCTCATTAGTGGTGTAAGACACATGCAGTGTGTGCATGCAGTGTGTGTGCAACTCTGTGTTGAGTGAGCACCTCCAAGGCCACCTTGGAAATGAACACCACCAGACTATTCTCACGGCCTCCTCCAAAGTCAGGAAATTGCTCAGTTAATTGCCAAGCCAATTAGAATCACAAGCGTCTCCTTAGGGAAGACAAGAGACATAATAATAATATAATTATAATAATAATTATAATAATGGTAATTATTATTATTATTATTATTATTATTATTATTATTATTATTAATACCCCGCACATATGGCTGGGTTTCCCCAGCCACTCTGGGCGGCTTCCAACAGAATGTTAAAATACAATAATCTATTAAACATTGAAAGCTTCCCTAAACAGGGCTGCTTTCAGATGTCTCCTAAAGGTCTGGTAGTTGGTTTTCTCTTTGACATCTGGTGGGAGGGTGTTCCACAGGGTGGGTGCCACTACCGAGAAGGCCCTCTGCCTGGTTCCCTGTTTCTCCACCACTTTAAGCACAGCCTGTGGGATGAGAGGGTGGCCATTTGCACCTAGATCCAGTTTCCCCATGGACAGCACTTCAAAGGAAGGGTGAGCCAGAAATTCTTCTGTGGCTCAGATTGCGAACCTTTGGTTACAATCAAGAAGACCATCAGGGCCTGAGCCTGGCAAAGTTATCCAGAAACACTAGTGCAAAGTAGAGTGAAATGTACTCTTTGTCCGTGAGCTTGGGCCCTTGCAATCATCCCCCCCCCCCCGTCTCTCACACAGTAATGGTGGACATTTTGCTAAGCTAATAAAGGATGGTTTGATCACATTCTGGCTCTTTAAAAAAGTCATAGTCAGTTATATTTTATGTTAAGTCCCTTATCTCTCTCTCTCATATATATATATATATATATATATATATATATATATATATATATATATATATATATATATACACACACACACACACACACACACACACACACACACACACTCCAAAATTCTGAGTAGCCAGAGGAACACTAATCAGATAATACTTTAAAAAACACACAGAGAAAGTGAGACTACTGAATAAAACTCAGCGCTGCGCACCTTGCCAACTGAACTCATGCATAAATCAACTCATTCAAAATAATTTGTTAGATATGTGCAGCATGACCAATGTATATTCATGTGTGCCCGGAGCACACGTTGTATAGGACTAAATGTTTTTTTTTAAAAAAAGAAGAAGAAGAAGAAGAAGAGGATGAAATTTATGTGGATGCCTTCTGAACTCAAGCTTGGGTTTCAGGGGATCTGCATTTATGAGAGCTAAATTCCACTGTGAACCTTGGAAGAATATATTTCAGGGCATAAAAATAATTGGTTATTTTCGATCTAGCTTCAAAAGAGTCTCCCATCACACTACTCTGCAAAGGGAAAGAAATGCAGGAAGCCCAGAATCATTTTCTTGGCTGGTGTTATGGACAGAAGAAACGAACTAGGATTTCTACCATCGTAATGACAATGATTGCAAGAGCTGGTGCAAGAAAGATGCCTACTGAATAAAACTCCAAAAGGTGGCTGTCAATATGGAGGGGGGGCATGCTTCTCAAGATAGCCGCTAGTGCAGTTTCCAAATTCCTCCCTATTAGGGTAATTGCAGGTATTCTCAAGGTTGTCTGAAGGTACCTACTAATGCCAGCAGCCCTGTCTCCAAGATTTGGGGGGCCTTGGGCACAGCAGGAAGAGGCAGGTAATGTAAGCTGAGAATTCTCTTAGGCTGCATCTGGTCTTCTTGGATACTCTGTGCCAAGTGGAAATTGTAGGACTGTGAGGACAAAGCGGGTTTTTCTTCATGGAGAGCACGTGCTGCGGTGGGGGCCAGCAAGTCACCCCTCTGTTGCTGGGTGGGATCGTATAGATGGCCACTGCTGTGATTGGGCTCTGGGTGTCACTGGGGAGATTTTTATGTTGCAATTGTTGATGGACAGCCCAGAGGCTATATATTTCTTGGCATGCAGCATGAGCTTTCTCTTTGCTGCGTGCATCGGATCACCCTCCCTCCCTCCCTATTATTAGGTTTCTGCATATGACCTTGCTATGCCTGTCATGGGGTCGTCTGCTTTTGAGGCAGGGGCCTGGTAGGAATTTTTCCATTTGGCTGGTTGGCTGGTGCCATCTGGTTTTCGCCTACTGCATAGCAATTCGTCACAACTTGTAAGGTTGGCGGTTAGGCATTGGTTATTAATGTGTTAGTGGAGGGGTCAGAATTGACTGAAGCTGCCCCTCCAATGCTGCTGCTGCGCTGGGAATTCCATTAAAGGAATCCAGGGGCTCGCCATGCTTTTGTCCGTATCTCCCAGTCGGGGGCCAGGGCCCACGCAAGAGCCCCTGGGAGCATTAGGGGAGAGGCAAGGGTCAGACCCCTGGCTCACATTCTCTCCCCAAAGTGTTTTCCCTTTACTGACTTCCACAGGCGGGTGGATGTCAGTTCTGTCCCCAGTGGGACAGATAGTCTGAACCAATGCCTAAGCAGCCACTCACATATTTTGTATTTTAATAAAGTTGTGGCCAAAATTATGCCAAAAACCTTAAACTTAAATTCCTGTGTGAAGTGTGTTTCATTTGAGGGGTGGTTTGGGGACCTCAACACACAATAGACTCTCTGCTGATCTTGGGGGCCTGGCAAATATCCACCCAACCATTTCCATCCTTTGGAGTCAGCCTTGGTTCCCATTACCCCCAGTGCACCATCTCCATCTTCCCCAGTCCATAGGCTATCACCCTAGGCCAGGCATAAGCAAACTCAGCCCTCCAGATGTTTTGGGACTTCAATTCCCATCATCCCTGACCACTAGTCCTGTTAGCTAGGGGATCATGGGAGTTGTAGGCCAAAAACATCTGGAGGGCCGAGTTTGCCTATGCCTGCCCTAGGTCATCTGACCCAGTTCCATTAAAGCGAACACAATAGCAGTTCGGTTGCTAAGACAGTCGCTTCACTGTGGCGTGCCACATTTGTGGCATACCAGATTCCTTCTTTCAGAACCCAGGACAGATGTTCAGTTTTTCCAATGGAAGGTTCGGCCACGGCTAGATGAGCCCCTAACTCAAAGAAAATGACTATATTTTGGGAGACACAGAAATTATAGGAGCCATTTTGCAAATATAGAACAGGAACAAGCCTCTCATACTCACAGGATGGCACTACACCAGATATCTAAGGCGGGGGTAGAAAACATGGTGCCCCCCAGATCTGTTGGACTTCAGCCCAAGTTTGCTTGGCCAATGGTCAGGGATGGTGACAATTTCAGTCCAGCAATGCCGGGGGGGAGGGGTACCACATTGGCAACCCTTAATCTAACATACTGAAATTCAGGCCAGGTGGTCTCACTTTTTAGTCGAGTGTGTGTGTGTCCCCCCCCCACCTCAATTTATTAGCACAGTGAAGCTCTGGATACTCCCTGAATGCCTGTGGTCATTCTTGATTTGGATGTTTTTGCCCATTTCAAAGACACAAACTTCCTTGGTTAGAAAAATGCCACTAATTAGCTGCAGTTGAGTTAATGCGTGTATTCCTCTAGCTGTTAGCAGATTTACATGGGTGCCACTGTCAAAAACTGGAAAGAAGCCAGACAGGAGCTCATTATTCCACCAGAAATCCTTGGCCGCTAATGAGTGCTTGATAAAGGTTAGATAGTTCCCTGCCGACATTTGGCTATTAAATTCCATTTATACTGTAGCCCTATAAACACTATAAATTCTCTTTCATTAGTGCACTGTTCGTGAAGCTCTTTGAAAACAGAAGTTACATGGAGGGTGTCTGCACAAAACAGAATTCAAATTAGGGCAGAAGGAGCTCAAACAGGAATAATTTCTCAGTGGGCGGGAACACCGCAATAATTTCTTGGAAGCTGTGTGGCTGCAGAGTTGCCAAGCGAGTGCGTAGGATGTATGAGAGAGTAAGGGGGCTTTCCTTTTCTTATCCTTTTCTTGCAGGGTGGAACTGCGGCAAAGCCTCGCCCAGGTCAATTTCTTGGACACAGTGGCCTGCATTGTTATGTTTTATCAGTTGTTGAGATTGCAGGCAACCATATCCTGGAGAAATGTCAAAATATCCATTGAGCAAGAAGTGGGGGTTGGCTTGTGTGTGTGTGTGTGTGTGTGTGTGTGTGTGTGTGTGTGTGAGTCATGATTGCAATATGTGTCAGAACAAGACAAGTCATGACACTTACAAAAAAGCCGGTGGTGATTTATGTGACAGGGAAGGAAACTCCAGGACCAGAGACCAGGTGTGGCCCCCCAAGGCTCTCTGTCTGGCTGTTGAGCTACTTCCCAGCCATGCCCCCTCTCCCCAGGCCACACCCCTCACCAGTTTTGCTTGACATCCTCCTTGAGGGATTTTGCCTGGCTGGAATGTGCCCTTGATCTTCAATCAAGAATGATTCTTTCAGCATCGTAGCCGGACACTGGAGAGACCTGTCATGAGTGAACATGGACCGCTGGTACCAAATCATATGGGAAACAGCCTTACTAGAAAAGCTAACCGGCAGACTGAAACTGACATGGGGTCAAATAAAAGAGGACACCTTCACCCTGGTATGTCTCCCCTTTATTACATACACAGCCCAACGAGACAACAACAAGAAACCACCGACAGCATAGGAATCAATATGGCCAACTTGACCCAACAATCTCCCCTCTCACACATGCAAACAAATATCACTGCGGCCAACTAAAGACAACCAGCCATGCCCTGCCCCCACAACCTCTCTCACTACCAAGGAAATATAATAAATGAATAGAAATATAACCTACCCAAGTGACACTGACACAAAAAACCCACACATACACTAAGTAAAATAATGCAAGTTTACCTCCCCACCCCGACTCTCTCTCCTGACCTCTCTTCTCCCCCAACCTTATACTGTGTACCATGGGCATAGCCACAGGAGGGTAGGGAGGGGCAGCTGCCCCCCAATCAATAAAATAAAAACAAACTGACTGCCAAGGAGGGAATGAGGTCCTTGGGCTGAAGATGGTTCCCCATTCTGATTTATTGGGTTCCTAGTGTTGGCAACAAATGCACTTATTTAACAGGGTTGCTTGCAGCCTCCCAGTAGCCTCCCTTTAATGAAAACCCAAAACCAGGCTTCTGGTAGTCTAAGGAAAGACAGAGGAGGCCCAAGGCATGGGAGGGGTGTGTGGAATCTGGAAGGTGTGCTATGAAGTCCACCTGGCGCCAGCATTAATATCCTTTTGGCATCAGGTTTGGACTATCCTCTTCTCCCAGGCATTTGACAGCGTGTGATATGCTGGTTGCTATATCTTAATTATTGCAGATATGAGCTGCTGATAATATTCTTTTCCTTGCTGTTAAAATTTTTCATGCTTTTGAAATGCTTTTGAAATCATTGTGAATTGCCCACAGACCATTACCTTTACCTATCAAGCAACTAACAACGGAAATATTTATAAGTTGCTGTTATTTAAACGTGCAGTACAATGTAAACACATTTTACTGGAGTGCAACATCTTGTTTGATTGGAGCACACGTATGCATTTGGATCCGGAGCAGAGTGTTGTCATACTTGCTTTTATGGCCTCAAATTAATTTGTCTACATTAAGGCAGCTCTGTATCTGCACTGATAGCCTTGAAGAGCAATTTCCCAGGAAAGGCTGCAATGCCATGATGAAATGGATTTGGAGCCTTCCTTTCAACTCCACTCTTTCTCCATCAGGAAAACGAACCTATTTCTTGAGTAAATCCTATGATCATTAATCAACTGCTGCCATCACCTGGTTAGCGAATAAAAATGAAATTTTGCAGGGTATCTCCTTTTTACACTTGAGCATCCAAGAAGGGGCAGGGGTTTGAAAGGTTTCTTTTTGGCAGTATCTATTATGTTTGGCAGTGCCTATTATGTTGCTATAACATTTGGCAGGACATGTAGAATATAAAAGCTGCTCATTGATGAATGAATGGACCAAGCCAGGAGGAACTGAATGATGGTACCAAGTTAGGGCTGTGTTGACTATTTAAGAGCTATTCTTTGCTGAATTATTGTACTAAGTCGGAGCTACTTTTTTGGTTTAAGCAACCAGAAAATAATCCATTAGAAATAAATGTGCTTTTTTTCTCTCACTCATTTTTCTGAAAAGAGCAACTGAGTCCTTGGACTCAACTTTACTGCAAAGGGTGTTTCATAAAGCAACAAGTCTATGCAGTGGTGACACCTGCCAGATCTGCAGAGTCCACCGCATTCTTCGTATTGATTCTGGTAATAATCTCCTCTTCCTATCCTGGAAGCATTAAGCAGCAATTTGTGGTGCTATTGCAAAGGGACTTTATGCACATCTCCATTTTCATAAGATGTGTAAGAAAAACCTCCAGACCATAATTGAACAATCAAAGAACATCCTCTGACTAATTGCCAGGGAGGTTCATGTTACTAGGTGGCTACAGAAGATAAGACACGGTATCCTATTGAAGGAGCACATTGCTCTGCAGGAAGCTGCCTTCTCAGCTGAGCTTTGCACGAGGTTGTGCTTCTCATCACTGGGAAAGAAAGATTTGGAGCTTCGGAGGGGCAAGGAAGGGCAAAAGAACACTTTAGTGACTAATGTCCAGCAATCAGGGCCAGCCTGCCTATGAGGCAAAATGAGGCAAGCATTTTGAGCTGACTTGGATATGCTGCTCAGGCAAAAATAACTTACCAGGAAAAAGAGGGATAGGATGGGTACAGCAGAGGTGCACATGGACCTCATATTTTATATAGTGTCTGTTGGGCTGGGCTGTGATCCTCTGTAGCTACGGACTGTTTGTGCTGCAGGAGGGAGTTAAGAAGAGGAAGACTGGTCATTGTAGGTCATTATGGGTGCTGAGAATTCTTAAGATTTAGTGTCAGGAGTATAACGTATTCCTGGACACAGCAGAGTTAACCGCAGACTTTTCTGGAAGCTTCTGGCTGTTGTGTAATTAACTGGACAGCACAACGCAGGAACTCAGGAACTCACTTGGATAACTATATACAGTATTTATTGAAGCAACTAGTATCCATAAGTTACTATTTACAGACTTTACAAATAAAAGAAACAAAACATAAAATCTTTCCTCTCTCTGTCTCTCTCTCTCATCAACCTACACTGACCACTTACACCACACCAACCTAACACTAACCCACAAGCTCTCACACAGAGCTCATTCTTTAGGAACTCGTTGACCAATCACAGGTCGTTGCTAAGGGTCTAGAGAGAGAGAGAGTAGATCTGGGCTTTCTGCCAACTGGTAATTGCTTGAAGATAGACAGCTGAATTTCTGCACGTAGGCAAATTGAAATCTCTAACAAGAATTGTAGCTCTTTGAGGGGGTAAGGTACAGTTTCTGGGGTTCTTGAGGAAATCACATGCTTTAGGTGTATGGTGCGGGTGTATTCTGACCCTAACCCATGAGCCAAAGTGGTGCCTGTAGCTTGCACCCAGTTTATGCACCTGTCTTATTCAGTACCCTTGGCTTCTATACCAGCCTAAAAAAAATGGGTGCACAAATAGTGAATTCAAAGGGCCTGTATCTTTGATGGGTGGTGGGTGATACATCCACCTTGTTCGCCATCCTCTTCACTGTCACAGAACAAAATGATTCTGTCCATGGTGTCTTCTGATAAATGATACGTGGTGATCGATGCATGATTCATACACGTGGCTGCACTAGATTTCGTTGCTCATGAAATTAACTGATTGTCATCTCCAAAATACCCAGTGAGCTGTCTTTTTTAGCCTCGCAGGCAATGACTCAAGCGGCATCATAAAGAAAATGTACCTGTCCATCGAGCTACACATCCAGCTGATATTCTGGGCTCAGTTATCAGAGTATAGAGAAAGATCTCTTCCCTCTACAGCGGGGGTGCAGGTCCTGTGACCCTCAAGGGTCCATTGGACTGCAGATCCCATCATCCCTGACAGCTTGCAACATTGGCTGAGGGGAGCTGGAGTCCAGTGACATCTAGCAGACCTCAGGCTGAAACTGAAAATATATCAACACATGCTGCATGGTACAATTAAATGTTTATAACTGACTAATTCCTTATTTGAAGCTGCTCAAGCTGTGTACACACCACACATTTAAAGCACATCCTTTCCTGCCCCCAAAGAATCCTGGGAACTGTAGTTTAGCCCTCAAGGGTTGATTATTCCCAGCACTCTTAACAAACTACAGTTCCCAGAATTCTTGGGGAGAGCACTTTAAATGTTCTTTCAGTGTATGGTGCACACACTCAGCTAAAGTGTGGCCTTTTCTAGTAGTGCTGCATAAGACAGTTTTTCCCCCTAAACATTGTATCGGAAGTTTAGGCTGCAGGGGGCAATTGTGATTTGGCAAGCAAGTGAAATGACATTACGTAATGAAGACTGGCACAGCAGCAAGTCTGACACCAACCCGGTGCAGCCCCTCATCAGATCATACAGCAGTCAAGGTAAAAAGGTGTAGGGAGCAAGGCTCTCCTTTCCTGCACTCTACCTCTTCAAGCTGGAACAAAGACCCTTTGTCATGGAGGCAGCCAGAGCTAGGGACAATACTTAAGAGACACAGAACAGCTCAACTAATATTTTGGGAGATGCCCAGGTGGTGCCTTTTATGTGCAACTGGCATGCTGAATTATCCAGCCTTACACATGCATGCAAGCAATACAAGGACTGTGTTTTTCCACGTGCTGCTCGCTACCAACAGAATAGCAATGTCAATGCAGATGTTACCTTATTCTCTAGGCATAATGGAGAACAGGAAGCCAGAATCTGTCACTGTAAGCATTTCAGGTTTAAATAGGGATGGCTGAGGCTCAAATTCTGCTCAGTCACAGAGTTCAGAAGAAGCCTGTCAAAATCAACCTTGCAAAATTTTTGTTAGGGTAAATGAGATATGACATTTAAGGCACTTGGTGAGATAGTTGTGGCTTGTGTTTTATAGCTTGCTCCTGTATCTGATCTTTCTTTCTTTTTCTCTCTCTCTTGAATTGAACTGCAGGGTAGGCAGCTCTTGGGCTCCCTCCCTGCACAGAGTTGTCGATCACTTTCTCTATAACGTTCCGAGTTCATGCAAAGAAACCGCAAATATTGTAGGTTCCCTGTGCCAAAGCTGAAGCAATTAGTTTCTCAGATGTGACAGGCATATTATTAGGGCCATATGGCACTGAACGTACTCGATACAGTCACTAATCAGAAGCAGCGTCTTCTCTCTGGAAATATGTTTGATGTTAATCAGCAGCTGAGAACCACTTGGGCCTGGGTAACCCCATAGGCTTCAGCGAGATCACCACACATTTAAAGCACATGGCTTCTCCCCAAAGAAGCCTGGGAACTGTACTGGGTGAACTACAATACCCAGGATTGGGGGGGGGGAGTCATGTGCTTTATATGCACCCTAAATTTATGGTGTCGATGTAGTAGTGACCAGTGAGGTGGCACAGGCTGAGCGCTGTTGCTCTCCTGGCTTTCCAAGACAGGGGGCCACTGGTACATAGCGGGGGGGGGGGCTGAGGCATGGGAAGCTTGACATGGTTGAATGTTCCCAGCATCAAACACCACACCAAGCTCCCCACATCTGCCATCCCTCTTCCCTTCTTCCTCCAAGAGAGTTGGGAGGGATGTGGCACAAGAAAGAGACAATATTGGTCATCACTGTCATAAAAAGCAGCCAGAGAATTCACAGAATAAAGGGTTAGGTGTAGAAGAAATACTGTGGTTTGGGGCACATGCCATGTGCCTTGTGAGCAAGCAGGAAATAGCAGCAATATCAGGAAGAAGAAGAAGAAAAACACACACATGGGTTGGAGCGTGGTCACTTTCTCCCAAGTTTCCCACCATTTTCACTTTATCAATAAGTTCTTCCTGGTTCATCTGAGTTAAGTCCAGGATATCAGGTCCTCATGTTCCTCCCTCCCAGTTGATGCAGCTGCCAGCAAGGAAAGGTCAATCATTAGTTGGATGTTCCATTCTTAGCAGATCTAGATTTCCAGTAGATATCCGGATACCTGAAATTCCCCATTAAACTATTTCACTACTGTGAAATATTTGTAATGTGTTTCCAGAAAGCATTATCCAGTAGAGAATGGTGAAAGCAAGGTTATTTATACCTTTGCATTTATTTTTGGTTTTTTTGCTTTTTGTTTTGTTTATTTACAATAATTTGATTCAAAACTATCCATAGTGGCAATTTTTGACGTTCATTTCCAGAGCCCTACAGATTCTACATAAAGGTATTTTAAAAAGGGGAATGTTGACATTCACAGAGGGTAGTTAAGGGACGGGTACCTTGTACTCCAGGCAAAAAATGAAAATGGGAAAACAATGATAACAAAGCAATTACTGATGTCCTAGGGCAAGGTGAGGGGGGGGGTGGACAGGGGAAATATCTATTCCGCTGGAGGACTGGAGCATTGATCATAGAACACTGCAATCTCCTCATGTTGACTGGGACGAGAATTATAGACGGGCTTATATAGCAAAGGCTATATTTATCGGCAACTTCTTTCAACAGCCTGTGGCAGAGGAATGAGGCTGGGGTTTTTTTTTAAGGATCTAATATAGACAATGAACAGGTCTGCAGACTTCATCAGCTGACCTTGGAGCATGAGGGACAAAGCATACATACAGGTGACAGAGCCCAGGGCTTCTGGAATCGTAGAATTGCAGAGTTGAAAGACACCCTGTCTTCTAGTCCAACCTCCTGCAATGCAGGAATCTCAACTAAGCATCAAAGGCAGATCTCGAGGAGCACGACCAGTTCAGTCACATGAGGCACAGAGCCATGGGGGAACCACAACAATGATGTAGAATGGAAGGTGAGAGGCGGGGGTGCCAGATTTTGGCATCTCGCAAATTTGAGACCCCAAGGTTCGCCACTGAAAGCATCCATGACAGATGACAACCAAACCTCTGCTTAGAAACCTCCAACGAAGGAGAGCCCAACACTTTCTGAAGGAGTCCATCCCACTGTCAAAGGAAGAAAACAGATCAGAGCCTACAGTAAACTACAGGCTGCTTAGCTAAACGTCTGTCCCAGATGATCCTCCAAGGTTAAGTGCATGGCACTCTGCACATGTTCAGTCACTCTGTTTTTAATTATTACTGTGTATTCCAAAATAGGTTCAGGAATGAAGGCACTTTTTAAAAAATCACATACAAAACTTTTCTACAGTCCCCCCACCCCACCCCACCCCAGCTAATATAACGCTCAGAAGATTGCAAAGTACACAAACCTTGGTTCAAATTAAGCCTTGCTTGAAGGAACAGTTGATTTAACTCTGAGAGACAAACTCCTTTTGAAATGGTTCTTTAAATTGTAAGGCTTTACATTATAAGCCTGTGGGCAGGGCCTGTTTTATTTTTAATTTTTGTACAGCAGCTAGCAATTTATGGTGCATTATTGTTGCTATTATTCCTTCCAGCCTTGAAAGGGAGAAATTAATGCAGCTTTTATGGGTAGAGTGCCACAGCAAAATAATGGAAATACAATCCTCAGTCAAATTTCAATAAACCATATTTTGAAACCACATTTTCAGCTCTTTAGTACTGTGTCTCATCTCCACCTACTGCTTCTGTGAACTCTTGTGCCCTTCAAAAATAGAGACAAATAAAATTTTCCCGGAATCAACAAGGATAAAGAACACTTTAAAGGTGAGAAAATAAACTGAGGAGAAAAATACTATATTCGTGTCAACAAAATTAAATTGCCGCAACTTGACAACAAAAGCCTGCTGGGAATCGATAACTAAGAAAGGATCAGTATTAAGTGTATACACAGCAAATGGAAAAGATGTTTTGAAAGAAAGTCCTTTGAAAAGAGGCACACTTTAATGGAATGAAAATTTTAAAAGAATGAAAACCAGTATTCATTCATTCACCGGGACACTGGGCAGGCAAATATCCATGCAGACCTTTCTTCTCCATATGCTGATATAATGAGATTATAATCTCCCTGGGAAAAAGCCTTCATCTACACACATTTCACTCCATTCAGATTTTATGTTCTGCATTTAGGAATAGGAATAGGAATAGGAATAGGAATAGGAATAGGAATAGGAATAGGAATAGGAATAGGAATAATTTATTATTGGCCAAGTACATTTTCCAACATACTTGGAATTTGTTTCGGCTACATTGCTATGTAAACATACAGACACTGTTCCTCTCACAATACAAAGAAGCAAAGAAACCCCACCCATATTTTACCTCCCCTTAAGCTATACAACTACGAATTTAACAATTTAATGGCACAAGGGAAAAAACTATTCTTATGCCTGGCCGATTTTGTATATGAAGTCCTGTAGCGACGTCCAGATGGTAGTAAATCAAGCAGATGATGACCGGGATGTAAAGGATCTGCTACAATTCTCTCTGCTCTCTTCCTAACTCGGGTAGCATAAATTGTCTCTATTGAAGGCAAGCTTTTATCCCCCCTGGTTTCCCTGCTGCCCTCCACCTACCCACACACCCTTCCCTGGTTTTCCTTCTCCATTTCATCCTCCTTGCTTCATCACAGCATCTTACTTTATCAAACCACTAACTCCCAGAGTGCAGCTCAAGTACTGCACTGCGTGTGCAGCTGCCTCCTGACAGGCAGGATCCAAGCTTTGTAAGACAGCGACTTCAGTTTCCACCTAGTAAGCCATTATTCAAAGTCCAAAGAGAAGCCAGGTGGTGGATCTGGAAAAGGAGGCTTGTTTTGTGGAAGGGTGAAATGGGTGCTCTCCTGCCACCAAAGTGTGGAAATACACCCCCTGGGGAGACGGCAGGAGCCCCAGGACCCGGGGTGTCTTCCGTGGGTCACTCTGGCTGACATACGCCCTTCAGTTCATAGAGCCGATATATGTGACCCTTCTCTCCTGAAAAGAGCACACACACAGGTCTTCTTTCAGCTATCCAGATAGAAGACAGACAAATCAGTAGTTCTAAACTACTTTATTACAGTCTATGCGCAAGAGACTCCATCATGCACGTCTGTGTTCTCTGAACAAGCGTACAGAACTGTGACACACTCAAAAGAGAAACTAAACTCCAATAACAATAACTCAGGCGGAAGAGATAAAACAAACTTCCTTTCCCACGCACTCAGACTCATGTGATTAATACACATCATACCAATCCTTGCTGAAGCAGCTCAAGGATACATAAAAATCCTAACACAAAGTACCTCCTATCCATCCAAAGATGCATTTCAGCCAAACAAAAACACTCAAGGACGGTGCAAAGCAAGAATGAAGACAAGGTGTCCTGAGCCCCAACAGAGAGGGCTGGAAGGCTGCATTTGGTTCCTGAGCCTGATACTCTAACCCAGTGCACTTAACAAATGACAATTCCTGGGGGACCGCCGTTTTCCTGGGGGAGCAGCAAAATGCCTAAGGCTGGCCCAGCCCACATGCATCTCAAGACTTCTTCATGTGATGGTCTCTGCGTGTCACTATTTGTGTCCATGGTAATCTTGGGAAGAAGACAGCCCATTGTTGTTTTTAGCCAGGTAAATCCATGGATGGGGTGGAGGTTATCAGCAGAGTTCAGTCTAGCTTGGACCGCTATCTGGGCTTTGTAGCCCTATGACTAGATGGGCTGACTTGTGTGTGCACAGAATGCATCCTTAGATCATCAGCATTATTTAATGTGGCATTGTCTAAGTAATCCTCAAAACAGCCATGGAAGATAGGCCTGTATAGTGCTTGACTGTGGCTGAAGTGGGGAGCAGGATGCTGAACTAAATGGACCTTTGATCCTCCTTGTGCCCCCGTTTCATAGGTTAGTCTTTTAGCCGATACAGTATACTGTACTACACTGTGGTGTTCTTTAGTTGCGATTGTAAGCCTGGAAGGAGAGAGGACTCTACAGTCTCCTAATCATTATGCAAGGACCCTTCATATTATTAGTGTCATTGCTTCTAAGGGGGTGTCATGTGATGAGAGAAGCTGTAGCTGGTGCAATTTCCCCCTTGTAAGCGTTGAAGGTTCTAGAACCCTCTTATGCTCTAGGCCTGTCAGTTCTACTCTCTAGTTACATGTAGGTAGCCGTGTTGGTCTGCCATAGTCAAAACAAAATAATAATAATAATAAATCCTTCCACTAGCACCTTAGAGACCAACTAAGTTTGTTTTTACTTAGTTGGTCTCTAAGATGCTACTGGAAGGATTTTATTTTTTATTTTTTATTTTGTTTAGTTCTACTCTCTGATTTGTAAAGCAATTCTTACAGAAATAGCTGGAAGAACAAAATTACTCCCCATATTCCTTTAACTGAGTGAAAAAGCTGCATTTTGTCCATGTGGGTGCAGAACACCAAATTCCAGGGGCTGTGCCCTAGTTTGGGAAACTTTGACATACACAGATGATTAGCACCATCTTCTGGCCATTCTGGGAGAAAAATGTTATCACATCCTCTCCAAATCTTTAACAAATACCTTGCCAAAAAGGGGGTAAAAATTCCCTTTGCCTGATTATCCACCCTGGCTGATGCGTTATGAGGTGGCCAAAGTATTGGAGCCTCAGCTTCAGGATCTGTCCTTCCAGTGAACACTCAGGGCTGAGGGCACAAGGAGAAGGGGACGACAGAGGATGAGATGGTTGGACAATGTTCTCAAAGCTACCAACATGAGTCTGACCAAACTGTGGGAGGCAGTGGAAGACAGGAGTGCCTGGCGTGCTCTGGTCCATGGGGTCACGAAGAGTTGGACACCACTAAACAACTAAACAACAACAAATGTATATGTATAGATGCAAATGCAGAAAAAAAATTGCTGCAATTTTTTCAAATTACTGCAAAATTACATGCAGTATTTATGCTGCATGTTGCAATATAAATAGAAATCATGCAGGTGGGGTCACCTATTGGTCTGCCTGCTCAGTCTGCTGTCCAGATGATGGGCAACTTCAAGGCTTCCCCCTCCTCTCTCTTCATACGGCTCTATCTTGAAACCAGACTTGGAACAGACAGCGCTTCAAACAAGGATGCCTTTCAAAGAGAGGACCATCCTCTGTAGTGCTGGATGGATCTTTGTCGCCTTACCTATTCATATTTCTTGAAAAGAAATTAGACAAGGAAGAAATGATAACTTTGATGAAATAATTAGAACTTCTTTTGTACAGAAAGCGCTATTCTAAGGTTTTTCTGTGAGCCCATAGAATCTCTTCTACTATGTTGGCAGGGTGGGTGAGAATATACAACGGCATCAGGACATAATCATGTTGCATTAAACTCATGCCTTAGTGAGACGTTTCACAGGCTAAAGTTTTTATTGCGAGGTTTGATGAGGTGTTAGTGATGCTAACAGGGGGCGGGGAGAATGTGTTGTGTGGTTAGATTTACTGTGTGATAAACCACGAAGGAGCCTTTTATCCAGAATAGTGACTTTATAGGCCGCCCCAGGAGGCAAAAATAATGTGAAAAACTTGGAAAGCAGTTGAAGGCTATTGAAAGGCGAATCAATTAATGTATAATAAGATAATTCCCAAAACCATTGCTGCCAACAGGAGTGAATGGAAAAGGCATTACATGGCTAATGTTTGCTGGTATCGAGTTCCATTAGCAAAGCCATTGGCCACAATCCAGCACAGAACCACATACACAAGTCAGATTGCTTTTAGATGGGCTTCATCATGTGTAAACTGAATCGCAACTTTCATTCTCTTGCACGGAGATGTAGGACTGGAAAAGGGGAGTCGCTAATTGACATTGATGTCTCCTTAAGTAATTGAGTAAGATCATGTCACCCCTTGTGTATTTAATCAATCACTGCGCTGTCCAGGTGATAGCCTCCTACAGATACCATCTTATCAGGAGGTCAATTCAGCACAATGTAGGAATTCAGTGTCATGGCGCCTTCTCTTTCAAATTCCCTCTCTTTGAACACCAGACAGGTGCCATCTCTGTTGCCTTTTTGGCATCTAGTGGAGACCTCCTTCTTTTACCATTTTAAGTTGATATCTTTTCTGGTCTACATCTGTAATTGAATCAGTTGCCCACCCCCAGATCCTTTCAAGACATGTTTACTGTTTTAAAGCTTTATCACTTGTTGTTTGTTGCTCTGGGTGCCTTCAAGACTAAGGGCAGGATATACATTCAATACACAAATAATAATAAAATGAATAAAATTGTATTTCGCTGTGCTAAGACATCAGCACCTCTGATTTATCTTGGGGCCCAGATTAGAAGATTGTAATACCACTTTATGTTGTTCAAAAAGCTACAGGTGCAAGGGAAAGGGGGGGCACCTCAATAGGAATAGGAAAAACCAAAGAAATTTTGAACACTAGCCTGGATGTCAAAGAGGCTACATCTACAGATGGGCTCTCCATACATTCGCATACAGGGAGACAACCCCAAACATTTAGGAGTAGCACCCATACCTTAGACTGGGGTGACTTTGAAACTTGCTGCACCACATAATACCCTAAAATAAACTTTTTCAAAACAACAGCATAAAATGGATGTCACATTTATATTGACTTGATACCAAGCCATATAAAATTTATATAAAAGGTTGAACATCTGGGGAAAGGGGCAGGGCTTGGAAGTGGAAGGGTACCTTTCTGATGACGTACAGTATTATATTCTTATCAAAG
Organism: Lacerta agilis; assembly: GCF_009819535.1. Classification (NCBI taxonomy): domain Eukaryota; kingdom Metazoa; phylum Chordata; class Lepidosauria; order Squamata; family Lacertidae; genus Lacerta; species Lacerta agilis. The sequence continues at coordinate 75,674,707 of NC_046317.1, forward strand.
GAAGAGTTCAGTAAAAGTGGAGAAGAATTCAATAGCCTCCTAAGCACTGCATCATCTGAGTTTTAACATGGAAGGAAGTAGGCAGTGCTTTTTTCTGGGAGGATGCAGGGGTACGCATACCCCTGAACAGTTTAGATTCAAGTAGGTAGTCGTGTTGGTCTGACGCAGTCAAAATAAATAAAAAATTGTCCAGTAGCACCTTAGAGACCAACTAAATTTGTTCTGGGTATAAGCTTTTGTGTACATGCACACTTCTTCAGATACACTGAAACAGAAGTCACCAACTCCTTATATATAGTGGGAGGGTTTTTCTCAGGAGATAGGTGATTGACTCAATGAGTATGGTAAACCTATTGATGACTGCAAACATTTTGTGAATCTTTGTACTTTTGTCCATTTACTGTATTTCTTTTTCCTGATTTGAACTATAAAATGGTGGTTTTCTTGAGTCAAAATGAGAGTACCGGTACCCCTAAACATTTTTTTAGAAAAAAAGCACTGGACGTAGGTATTGAAATTAGTATTGAGTTACTCAGTTGTGAATCTATCATGGTTAGGCTTTTCAAAAAAGCATCTTAACATTGGGTGTTCGTGCATAATGCCTGAAATACCTTTCCAGGAAGAGACCCACACACTGTTCTTCCATATTTGCTTGAACAATGTAACACTTCCTTGAGCGAAAAAGCTGGATGAGGAACCCAAGGGGTTCCTTGGGGCAATAATACTATGTGAGGTGCTGAGGAAGTCATGAAATCCAAACACTGTATCCCACAGTATAATAAGAGAGTAAGAAGACCTTGCTGGATCAGGCCCATGGCCCCTTGCCCAACATCCTGTACTCAAAGCTGCCAAGCAGACGCCAATGGAAACCTCTAAGGTAGGACCCAAGCACAAGAGCGCCCTCCCCTCCTTCAGAGTCCAGCAAATGGTATTTAGAAGCATTGCCACCTCTGACCAGAGGCAGAGCGTAGCCATTGTGGCTAGGGCCTTCTTGGTAGTGGCACCCTCCCTGTGGAACGCCCTCCCACCAGATGACAAGGAAATAAACAACTATCTGACTTTTAGAAGACATCTGAAGGCAACCCTGTTTAGGGAAGTTTTTAATGTTTGATGTTTTATCGTGTTTTTAATATTATTTATTTAATATTTAATATTAATATTAATATTAATAAAAGATGCTGCTGCTAAGGTGCTACACTCAATATGTCAGCAAGGAAAACCTCAGATATGCTGATGACACAACCTTGATGGCAGAAAGTGAGGAGGAATTAAAGAACCTTTTAATAAGTGTGAAAGAGGAGAGCACAAAATATGGTCTAAAGCTCAACATCAAAAAAACTAAGGTCATGGCCACTGGTCCCATCACCTCCTGGCAAATAGAAGGGGAAGAAATGGAGGCCGTGAGAGATTTTACTTTCTTGGGTTCCATGATCACTTCAGGTGGTGACAGCAGTCATGAAATTAGAAGACGCCTGCTTCTTGGGAGAAAAGCAATGACAAACCTAGACAGCATCTTAAAAAGCAGAGATATCACCTTGCCGACAAAGGTCCATATAGTTAAAGCTATGGTTTTCCCAGTAGTGATGTATGGAAGTGAGAGCTGGACCATAAAGAAGGCTGATCGCCGAAGAATTGATGCTTTTGAATTATGGTGCTGGAGGAGACTCTGGAAGGACAGATCCTGAAGCAGAGGCTCCAATACTTTGGCCACCTCATGAGAAGAGAAGACTCCCTGGAAAAGACGCTGATGTTGGGAAAGATAGAGGGCACAAGGAGAAGGGGACGACAGAGGACAAGATGGTTGGACAGTGTTCTCGAAGCTACCAACATGAATCTGACCAAAGTGCGGGAGGCAGTGGAAGACAGGAGTGCCTGGTGTGCTCTGGTCCATGGGGTCACGAAGAGTCGGGAGCCACCCAGAGTGGCTGGGGATACCCAGCCAGATGGGTGGGGTTTAAATAATAAATTATTGTTACCATAATCATCATCCTTATAGTAGGCACTGACAGCCTTAGCCTTCATGAATTTGGGGGCAACATCCCCATTAGGACAACGAGGACATCTTTCTTTCTCTTCGCACGCCCTTTAAAAAGTTGCGGTAAAGTAATGGAAAACAGGGTGTGAGGATAACTAATGGAAAACAGAGTGTGTTACCCTGCCCACAGCCCTCATTCTGCTTCTGCAACACCATGTTTTTGGGCCAAGCAACAGCTCTTTAAAGCTACAATGTCCAACACATCTGGTTTGGTGATGGAAGGAACATGTTGTGGGGATGCCAACCCTTCACAAGCAGATGGCTTGTGACAGCTCAGAGGTTCCCACACAGACAGAAGCCACCCCCTCTGCCACAAACTGTGTTTGTTTCCCTACAGGAGTTTCTGGAATCAGGCTGGGAGAGCTTCTCGCAGCTGAAGTAAATTAACGTACCCTGTACATACTGTTTTAATATCTACATCTGGCAAGTGATATATAGCCACATCAAACTGTTGTTGTTTTTTTAATTATCAAAAAAGCAGTTACTGGAGATGTCATGTAAGTAATTTGAAACTAATGAAATAATTCTGATTCCCTCTGCTCAAAGGCCTCAGAGTGCTTCTAAAGCAAGCTTCGTTTTAAGTGGCATCCAGAAATCATCCAAGCATTGACTTATACACTTTTATTATTTTCAAATACCTCTGCACAGGTGGGAAGCACTATCCTGAGTTAACTGCAGTGTCTTTTGACACTTGAGGAGTACATTTTTTAGGACCCACCTTATTTTTGTGATAGTAAGTAGTTGTAAACTTTTTAATACTGTGACAAACAACAACCTGGCAAGAGGATGCAGACTGTTGTTTAATGTTCAAAAAATGTTCTTCTCAGCTCTGCTCATTACAACAATGATGAAAATATCCAAACCAAGCATAGAATTAAATGCCTAGTGTAGAACTACATTTCTGAGAGCGGAAATTATGTTTGGTTCACCTTTGCTTGGTAATGCCATTAGCATTTAGATGGGTAAGTTTTGCTTAAATTGGGAGTTGAAACTCACATTCATGCTTACAGCTGCAATCATATACTTACTTACCACTAAGCTCAATGGGACTCACTTTTAAGTAGCCATGTGCCACTGCAGGTCTCTCCATTGAGCTGAATGGGGATGACATAATGTGCAAGAATAATGTACAAGGTGTGTATATAATTGCACACAGCCCCCTCATCTAGGCAAATAGCTGTAGATTTTCAATGTACCGGTAGCTCTCTTGCAGTGAGTGATAAAGATACTTGTAGATCTGGTGAGAAGGGCTTTTGAAAATAAAGCTTAAATCTCAGTAATACAGCTTCTGAACCAAATGCCAGATCTCACACAGTGAGATGTTGAAGGCCCATTGAGCTGCTGAAGCAGAGCTGATTTTTAATACACCCAATCTGCATTCAATCACTGATAACTTTTCTGTTGGGTTGGCAATTCTTTTCCTAATGTGATTTTTTGGGCTTCCACCGTATCATTCTTTTCCACACAGAGGTTTTGGCAGGACTAGTTTTTGTTCTCTCATCATGCTCGTAGAAGAATAAGGGAGTGAAAATGTGAAAAGGCCAGCAATCCTAAAGTGGATTATTATATGGGAGCTGCTTTTTGATAGCAGAGGGACATCTGGCTTGAGATGGGAAATGGATGAAACCTTTTTCTTTACATGTAGCTTATTGTGAGATTGGCTGTGTGTGAAGTCTTCCATTATCAATCAATAACAATTTATTCGACCGTCAGTCAGAACACAATCATCCATACAAATTTTAAAAACCTGAGACAACTCAGAGGGGTTTACACTAAAACATACAGTAAAAGTAAATTATACATAAAAACCCATATCGATACCATCGATTTTGACCTTACGCTGTTTAAGGGCCAAAAAAAGAAATTTGGCCACCTCAAAAGTTGTGGTGCCAGTAAAATTATTCAGCAAAAACGAAACCTGACATTCTCCATCTACCAGGCTAAGGTGGCCTAAGAGTGGAGCTATCAGTTTCTGTCTAAGAGCAACATAAAATGGGCAGGTCAGGAGAATGTGTTCGGTTGATTCAACCTTTCCCGAGGCACAGGGACAGACCCTCAGAGCATATGGGACTCCCTTATATCTTCCCAACAGGACCTCTGTTTCCAGGACGTTTAATCTTGCTGCTGTGAGGAGTCTGCGATATTCTACATATTGGATTTCCACCAGGTAAGGGGCTGGTGAATTCCGGAAGATCTGCTCCCCCAAAAACATCCCTGGTTTCACACAAGCAATGTCCTCTTGTCTTGCAATGTCCCTCAGTCTTTGAGAGATCACAGCTTTGGCATGAGAGAATGTCATGGACTCCAGAAAGAGCTGTGACAGTCCGCAAGTCTGCACTTCGTTTAAAATCTCTTTTTCCCACATAGATTGGAAATCATCCCTTAGTATCAGGGGTGCCATGCCTACCGGGTTAAAACAAAGTTTAAGCCATAACCAAAGCTTGGTCTTTAGGGCCACATATCGAAAGGCTTGCCAACCCACTTCTAATCTCATGACTGCACCCGCTACAGACGGGGGAATCCTGAGAATAGCTCTGAGAAATCGAGTTTGGACAGCTTCCAATCTAAGAAAGTCCCTGCGTGTTCCCAAAGATATGCCCGCCAACATAAGAGGGAGAACTTTCATTTGAAAGAGCCTCAAGGCAACTTTCACAGATTGGGCCTGGTTCTTAGCATATAAAGATCTGATCATCATGGCTGCTTTAGAGGCATTAGCAAATATATACTCTTTATGAGCTACAAAGGACCTATTTGATCGGATCACTTGGCCCAAATATTTAAAGCTGTTAACCTGTTCCAGTGTAACACCATTCATCGACCACGAGAGCAATTTTGGTCGAGCAGAGCAAACCATAACCTTAGTCTTAGCATAATTTAGTTGCAGCTCATGTTGTACACAGTATTCATGAAGTGCTACTAACATTCTCCTCAACCCAATCGGGGATCTAGCCAAAAGTGCGGCATCGTCTGCGTACAGGAGGACATTTAGAGGCCGGCCAGCTAATTTGGGAGGATGGTAAGCATTGTTGGCCATATGGGCCACCAATGAATTAAGATAAAAGTTGAACAGAGCAGGGGCCAAAAGGCAGCCCTGTCTTACTCCCCTGGAGGTGGCAATAGGGTTAGAAACTAAACCCTTGTTATCTATCCTGACTCTCAGGAAGGTGTTCGAGTGGAGATTAATTATCAGAAGGAGAAGACGACGATCAATTGTTGTAGCAGCCAGTTTTGTCCATAGCTTTTTCCTGGAAATCCGATCAAAGGCCTGTTTAAAGTCAATAAAGGCCACATGCAGGGTTTTAGGAGTTTTGTCTGCGTACTTTTCAGCTAGGTGGTTCAATATTAATATCTGGTCAGTTGTGGATCTTCCAGGGCGAAAACCTGCCTGTTCATCAGCAATAATATTGTTACTCTCCATCCAGTTTAAAAGCTTGGTTAGCAGGTATCTAGCATAGATCTTCCCGATGACATTTAACAGGCTAATCGGTCTAAAATTGCTTGGCTCTGTACGTGGTCCTTTCTTATGGATTAATACAATCAAGGCAGAGTTCCAGCTTGGAGGGAATTTTGTTGTGGTGTTTATATATGTAAAGAGGGCCGCTAAGGGTGGAATCCACCAATCTTTGTTAGCTTTAATGGCATCGATAGATATAAGATCGTCTCCAGGAGCCTTGCCCGTTTTAAATTGATCTATGAGGGTTTCAACTTCGGGGCAGGTGACTGGCTCCCAGTCCGGCAAAGGTTCCTGATTCACCATTTCATCACCTTCAGTATGGTCTGCGTATAGATCAAAGAAGTATTTTTCCCAGGTATCTGCAGGGATTTGTGGTTCAATCCTGGCTAATGGCCTGCCCAGGTAACCAGCAATTAGGTGCCAAAAAGCAGATTGGTTTTTATTTTCCGCTGCTACCAACAGTTTACTCCAATTATTCCTTTCAGCTGCGTGTTTCTTTTCTTTTAATAGGTTTTTATATTTCTTCCTAAGGATCAGGAGGTGGTTGTTAGGTACAGGGTCGTTTGATGCTCTATAAGCCAGGTATTCACTGTACAGGTATCTCTTGAGGTTCTTACATTCCTCATCGAACCATTTTCTGTGGTAAAGCTTGCTATTCCTTGTAGGGGTCCGCGCCAGTATTGGTTTTAACGTTTCAAGTAAATTATCATACATTGGTAGCGGATCTTCTGCCATGATAAGGGAATCTCTTGTCCTTTTCAGCTGGTCGGACCAAAGAAGCACATTCAAGTGCTGTGCCACATTGTCAGACCATTTTAGTGCTGTGGGTCCTATCTGTAGATGATCGTTTGTTAAGTGCACGGAAGCGTATCTGTCCAATTCATCTGCCAGAGTCAAAGAAAGTTCTATCGGGAAATGATCACTCTCTACCCTCGTTGCCACCTTGAAGCTGGATATCTTTGGAATCAGCTCTGGGGAGATCCAAATAAAGTCAATAGTGGAGGCCCGTAGCCCAGTCCAGTAAGTAAATTCAGCTGGGTAGTCAGACTTAACTGCCCCATTTAGAAGGAATAGGTGAAGAGCCGACAAGGTTTGCCTGCATTTAAAACCAGCGTATGTAGCAACGCTATCTTTAAAATTTCTAGGTAGAAGCTCAGTAGTTATCAGAGATGTTGAGGGGTAATTGTTGAATTTATTAAAAAGGATTTGATCAGTATGTGCAAGGCGACCATTAAAGTCTCCCGCCATCACAAAGGTGGCTTCAGAGTATTGTTCAATAAGCATTTCAAGTGTCCTTTGAATTTCATTCCATCTCTGGTCGATTAGGTTTTTCTGATAAATTGGGCGTAAATATACGTTAATCACCACTATTGTTTCCTCTGTTGTATGTAACTTTATAGCTAGCATGAGTGCAGACTGAATATCTATTTTTTCGGCCTGTAGGTTAAAGGCCAGAGAAACAAAGGTGGCCAAGCCACCTTGCGGTCTACCAGGTGATAAGGGATTCCGTATTGCACTCAGGTAGAAGCCTTTGTATCCTGATAGGTAGATGTCCTCATCGGCCCATGACTCTTGGAATAGCAAAATCTGGCTGCCTTTTACGTAGTCAACGAAAGACGGGTCCATAAGCTTAGATTTAATACCGGCTACATTCCATGATACAAAGGAGAGTGTCCTCTTTTGCAAGCTAGTTGACTGTCATTTAGGGGGAAAGGTAGTGTCCTTAGGGGGCTGAGAGGACCCCGCGAAGAAATCAGTTATTTTACTTTGTAGGAGTGGCTCAAGTGGGGGCCGCACTGGCATAGAGTTCAAGGAGGGATGGACAGGCTGACGCAGCTGGACATTCCCTCTATTGGGTGGAGTTTCTAATACAGACAGGTCACACGCCTCCATGGTGTTAGGGGACGATGTGTGGAGGGCCTCCAAGTAGAGCCGTCGGTCTTTAAGGGATTGTGTAGCAGTTCTCACAGGGACGGCAGAGACGGGCCCCCTAGTAGGCCAACCAGATGAGGTTGAGATGATCTGGTTTATATGTCCTGCAGGATCTTCAATCAGCACGGTGTTAACTCTCAGCTCTGGGACCGCATCCTCCTGTGTTTGTCTCGGTATCAGAGGAGACTGTAGATCTGGAACTGCCTCTGGGGCTAAGCAGGGAGAATTCACTAATGCATCCGCTCTTTGTATGTCGGTAGAGTAGGAGGACTCCAGTTCCGGCATAGAGGAGTAGGATGGCAATGATTTATTAGGAGAGGTAGGATTTTGAGCATCCTTCTTCGGCTCGTTATCCAAGAGGGGTGAATGTAGATCTATTAATGGTGGAGATAGATGTCCAACTTGAGGTATGGAGTAAGGATCTGTTTCCTGGAGAGAGGCCCTGGCACCCAGCAAGGGTGTCGCACACTTTGGCATAGGGCTTTGAGGGATTAACTCCTCCATTTCCATAGAGCACGGTTCTGCTGAATTGGGGTGATTGATGTTCATGAACGATTTAGTATGGAGGATGTGCAAGAGCTGTTGTTTAAGTGAGTCCAGCCTACAGATTATTCCCTGTTGTTCAGTTGTTGGTAGCTCACCAAAAGAGGCGATAAGACATCTTTCCTCCGGGGGTGTCCAGTGGTTGTCCTCACAGCTATGATCCTTTGCTACTACGGTGGAAGCATGGGACATGGATTGTTGCGGGACATACGTGTCTAAGGTAGGTGGCTCAGGGTCCCGGATTGTATCTGGGATAATAGGTGAGGGTGTCTTATCGGGTGATCTATCAATTAGGAGTGGTTTTGTCTTGGAATCGGTGAAAACTCTTGTTGGTATAATGCCGCAACTTGCCAGGAATGCTTTCCGCCTGATGGAGATAGAGGGAATCCTTGAGGAATAAAAAGCGAGCATTACTTTCTGGTGCCTGCGCTGATAATTCAGTGGTAGCACTGCAATAAGGTCGACTTGTGATGACACAATGTTTAGAAGTTTGCTTAGATGCTCTTTAACACCACGCAAGGTACCCCACCGCGGAGACCCATCCCAGATAGTGAGGCATAATTTCCTTGGTTGCAGAATCAGCGATTGGTGGGACAATAGAGGATTAAGTTGAAACTTAAAGTTACCCAGTTCTTTGTTACTCGAAGGGAGGTAATGCTGTCTGCCTGGATCACCTATTGCCACAGGTTGAGCTGCCTTCGGCGGAGGGAGAACAATTTTTTGTTGAAGTTTGCAGAATTGTGAGGATAGTCCATCGAGTCTTTCAAAAATACAGTGAAGAGTTCTGATTATTAGATGGAGCTGTTCCCAACTAGTACAATCCCCCCGTTCAATTTCTGGACCTGACGCCAGGGGGGGTCCATCCCCTGTAGCTTTTCCATTTACATTTATAGTCTGTGGAGTATTCAAATCCTCCTCTGGAGTAACCACCTTGTTATCGCAGACATCTTTAAGGGGAGAAAATCTGTTTTTTATTGGCACCATGAAGGTCAGTTTACTAAAAGAGTCCTCCAATTTAGCTTGTTTAGGAGCTGGTGCTGAGACTGCTTCCTCTGGGTCTCTGCTGCGTTTACTAGTAGGCGTCATAATGAAGTGGGAGGAAAGCCAGAAGGACAAGAAAGACGAGAAAAGAGATAAAAGCCCAACTTCATAATACCGAAAACAGGGTGTGGAGATGCTGCAGAGGGGTTTTCATCAAGGCAATTTCCCTTACCCCCGATTAGCCTTTTCAGCTGGGAGTCTCAGTCGCAGTAAAACTTTGTCCAACGCCAGCAGACAAAGTGTAGCTCTTAGTAATTCACTTCTTGCCCTCTGCCACGACCATCACCAGCCTCAAGCTTGGCAGGCTGAATACAGTCAAGGCTTAAAATCAGCGTTGCAACTCCCAACATAAATTGTCTCGTCACTCCTCAGCTAAGGCAGTGGTGTTCTCCCCCTCTCTAGCAATCTTGACCGGCCGGTTGATAAGAATGACTGGGATCCAAGTCTTCCATTATTTCTGTCCTTCTTGAGGGGCCAAAGTAAGGTTGGGAGTCACGAGTTGGCATAGTTGGGACTCTGCCAAGACCAGTAAGGGACTCAGTGCCAATCCCTGGAGCTTCCTGACCCTTTCTGCTCTTCCTTCTCATTGGAATAACAGGCTTCATCCATGTCATTTCCAGGTAGGGCTGGAAGAGACCCCTGACTGAAATTCTGGAGAGTCACTGCTAGTTAGTGCAGACATTGCTAAGCTAGGTGGACCAATAGCATGATTCCTCTGTGCTTCACTTTTGCTGCCTGTTCACCTGCGCCCTGAGTAAACAAGCACTGAAAGGAACAAGGATACATACCTTGTCCTCACTCTCCAAGATGTGGTGCTTATTAGCAAACAGACAGGCAGCAACACTGGCGGTGAGAATGGGGTCCCACAGATGTTTTGACCAAGAGGACTCCCCACACACACAAAAAAAAGAAAAACACGCCTTGAACCAGTGGTGACAATAAAATATTGCGGGAGCCCAGGTAAGCCCTGCCCCGCATAATCGATCACATGATGCAGTGCGCACACCCCAACTGAATGGGAATGCCCATCAACTTTGTGGGGGCCCAGCCCCCACAAATATTGTATTGTGGGGGCCAAAGCCTGCACAGCCCCTAGGAGTTGGCTCCTATGCCTGGCATTGGATCAAAGAATGTTTGCATAGGGTTAAGGAGAGGCAGAGCTTGTTTTCTTGGGAGATGCAACAGGAGTGCTGCATGTAGGACCCCATCTTGGAGTATTTGCTGTTAACCGTAACAAAGAGCAACAGAAATGGGTCTAGCCACTGAGAAACACGACAAACTATGCTTGACGTGACAAACCATCACCACGGATTGAAAACAAGATCCTGAACTTAAGTATATGACTCAAGTCTTCACAGAGGTCTAAATGAAATGGAAAGAGCTGGGGTCAATTAATGGTTGCTAAGCAGTATCGAAGATGGGTGCAAGTCTCTGATTGAGATCATGCTTTTCCCATCCCAGCATTCACAGACAGCCTCCATCTCCGCTTTGCACCCAAATACACGCTCCCTGTGAAATCTTCTCTATTACTGTACATTTGTTCTCCTGCTGCTGAAGCTATTTTAAACCACCAATTTTAAGCTGTAGCACCCAATATGTGACAAGCAGGGCGGGTACATTTGCTGGGGAAATGCAGCATATAATTCTACTAGTTTTAGCTGGGCCTCACACAGTAGTTTGCTAAATATATTTGTTAATTCAGCCTTGCTAGGAATGTTGTGCAGAAATTTCCACTGGCAAGCCCAAGGCTGCCACCTGGTGGTTGCTAACTCCACTCCAGTCCCTTTTATTTTATTTTTAATGTACTGTACTATTCGGAATCAATGAGATTGCTGGAATAAGCCAAGGTCTCGGGCTCATTTATTGTTGAATGTTCATTTTTTTCCAGTAACCATTCTCCACTATTTAAAAGTCAAGGCTGCTCCCTCTGTTGTTGTGTTAAATGCCTTCCTTAACCAGAGTAGGAACATAACAGTTTTCGATGTAACACAATAAATGAAGGATTGGACTGTTAGGAAACATTGGAGTTTATTAAATGCCCTATTTTAAGCCAAAAACAAAATATCCCTCTTCTGTGTGCTAGATACAGAAGCCACTCTAAGGAACTTCTATGCATGCCCAAAGAAAAGCATTTCAGATGCTATGGCTTTTTAGTCTATTATGATATAGAAGAATGTTAGTTTTGTCTTTATGCCCCTTAATTTTTTTTGTGTCTGGGTCAACATGGATGATTCATTTAAGGCACTCACTCCAAAATAATGTTACTTCTGGCCTGAGATTGCTGATATTTTTCATTACATTGTAGCAAGTAATTTGGAAACAAATTACTCTGCTAATGATAATACTGATCAAACAGAAAACATTTCTAAAACAGGGAAAAATAAAAGTACATTATATACACAACCATGAATTCATTTTAACTTACAACCCACTGTAATCTATTTTCTTTTCTTTTCTTTTAAAAAAAATGTATTAAAGACTACTTAAATACTGCAAGGTTTTAAATAATGTAACAATATTTTCAGTGAACTGAGATCTACTACGTATCTGCCAGCATTATTGGCCCCATTTGAAACAAATACTTCTTAAATTTAAACCTTCTATATAAGGGAAATGTTCCGAAACAGATACTCCATTCCACATAAATAAGTATAGTTTTGTCCTTGCTTCAAAAATGCTCAGCTGTTCAAATTCTTGGAAAACAGAGCTGTGGTTGCTTCTCCTTTCATCATGTCTTTCCATTTCAGAAAGAATCCTTCATTGCTAAATCTCCCCTGTAAAATATTGTTGTATTTCCAGAATACATAATGGACCATTAGTAAAAAGTGTTAATTGCAAACCCTGAACTTTACAGTAAATTTTAAAAGGAAATTCTCGTAGAAAGTCCTATGGAATGTGCACTCTGCGGAGTAAAGTCTGGTTCATACTGGGCTGAAGTGGAAAATGGCTCCAGGAGAAATCCTTTGAACAAACCAGAGATGTGTGCTATTCACAATTTCAAAGTGCAAGTTGGTGTGTTTGTGAGGCTCTTGTTCCGAGGCCACTAGCCAACACTGTGCAGGAAACTGAATGAGAGTCCAAAACAGCATGACAGGTAGATGATGTGCTTCACTTAGATTTGCTAAGTCCACAATGTCCAGTCAGCACCACAATCAATTCCTTATCACAGGGCTTTGTCCTCCTGTGATATCCTTCCTAGTACTGGGCAGAAGTCATTCCTCAGTTTCAGAACTCCTGCAGCAACCAACCGCAAAACAGGGTAACCAGGCATGCCTATATTAAAAGGCAGGAGATGCGTGGAAAGGCAGTTTTAGTGAACCAGACTGCCTAGAAGCACAGAACCCACAACCCTCCTCTCTCTTCTGGACTCAGCACCATGGGCAAAAGGTAGGATCAGTGCTCAGGAAGCATCGCTCTCTGCTGAACGCTTCTGTGATTCCGGGACACGGGAGTTTCCTTCACTTCTATAAATCTCCATCTGCAGGGGGTTGACACAACTTGTAGATTCTGTAAAGGCATGACATAAAAAAAAGATGATGTTACAAAAGGGACGCTAATGGCCAATGGAATACAGTCGTATTTTGGAAGTTGAATGGAATCCGTTCCGGAAGTCCGTTTGACTTCCAAAACATTTGGAAACCAAAGTGCAGCTTCTGATTGGCTGCAGGAAGCTCCTGCAGCCAATCGGAAGCCACGGAACCCATGTCAGACATTTGGCTTCCATAGAACGTTTGCTAACTTCCGGGTTTGTGGCGTTCGGGAGCCAAATGTGGGATGTAAACACAGAGCAGCCAAACACAACATTGCTAGAGTGGACATGAAGGTAACTCAGTCCTCCAGGCATAACTTGCTGCTTCCTGGACTGAGTTAACTTCCTCTGACCAGAAGTAGGTGTGGTCTTACCTGGGAACAAGATCCTAGGGATCAGTCACCATTTTGTCTCCGCCTGTTCAAGATGCAACAAGGGTGTTCTCCTTGGCTCCCAGCCAGGAGAACAAAGGAAGCTACTTTTCCCTATGGAAGTAGCAACCACATGTAAATACTTTTTACTAAGCAAGCCTGCCATTCTGAGAAACGCTGTGTAACTCAGGAAGTAATGTAAGTAAACTCTTTTTATTCATTTAAGATACATTGTGTCGTGTGTAGTCTTTTAAGAGGGATAAAGGGGAAATATATACCAGGAACACATATATTATAGAGGCTTTAGCAAGCCTGTGCAAGCGCATCTGCTGTGTGTGTTTTAAAAGGGAATGAAACTCTGCTAAGTTTGGAGCTTGTTAATTCAAGCTGGGATGTGATATATAAAATGATATATCATCATCCACACTCCTAAACATTCCCACACCAAAATGTCTGAGTACCAAGGCGTTCAGGATCCAAGGTACGACTGTTTAGCAAAAGTAGTTAAAATAATTTCAAGTGATTTCCATCTAAGGGCAACAGTGACACTGCCAACACAAAGAGGAGGATGGGACTGGTGACAGGAAGAGTATGACAGGCAATCCTCTCCACTCCAGATCCCCTGGGTTTGTAAGCCATGAGTGGTGACTTTGGATAAACCATTCTTCAGCCCTCTGATGTTGTTTTGGGTAACCTTCCTTCAGCGCTTAAACATCTGTAAGTCCTAAATCTGTGTGCTTCTAACTTCTTAAAAAGCATTTTGACATAAATCATTTTAATGATCAGACTGCTTTTTAAAACACTTGCTGTGTAGCCCATAGCCAAAGCATTAGCTTATGAATTATCTTTGCTTATCAGTTGTCAGTTCCGCTATTGTAGCATCTCGCCATTCCTCAGGCAGCTGACAATGCCCTGACAGCCACAAGATAACCATCACAAATTTATTTTATACAAAATGGAGCTACCCGTTGCTATTTTTCTAGAAACAGAGGAGCCAGAACTGAAAACAAGCCCTGGAATTACCCAAAAGTACTAGGAGGAGTGTGACATGACTTGAAGAACAGCTATAAAAACCTTGCTGCAATCTGTAAAGCACAGTATACACTAGATTGGATCAGGTTTAATTGTCTATGTAATATTAAAAACAAAATAAAATAAAAAATTCCTTCCAGTAGCACCTTAGAGACCAACTAAGTTTGTTCTTGGTATGAGCTTTCGTGTGCATGCACACTTCTTCAGATACATGCACACGAAAGCTCATACCAAGAACAAACTAAGTTGGTCTCTAAGGTGCTACTGGAAGGAATTTTTTATTTTATTTTGTTTTGACTATGGCAGACAAACACGGCTACCTACCTGTAACTGGAACTATGTAATATTAGGGATGGACTAAGTTGCCACAATCCATTCCTTCCTGGTTTCTGCCATTTTCTTTTTCTTTTTTTTAAAGTATAAAGCCCTTCATTTAAGCTGCATGCATTTTGTACATATCTCTATGTAAGAAGCACATTTTTCAATGCATTCATTTGTAAAGCACACATTTTGTGTTCTTCTTAATGAAAAATACTTATTTTTTCTTTGCACTGAATCTACACAGCAAACTATGGAAGTGGAATCCAACTGGGATTTGTATTTTGATCTGCAAGCAAGTCTGGGAGTATTTGTTGGGGTTCGCCTGCTGTAAAAAGGGAAATGAATGAACGTTTCCCCTTTCCCTAATATCATAGAATCATATGTGTATATATACAAAAATTTGAAGATGCATTTCTTCAGGTAAAATCCTTGCTGTCTAGAGTCACCTACCGGGGTGCAGACTGTGGCATCTGATCCATCACCTTCAGATTTTTTGCAGAGATTTCAACTCTTGGTCCCTAAAGAAACAAAAAACATTAGGTGGTGTGTTGGCAGAACGAGCAAGAGAGAGCAACCCTGGAGAAAAACCCTGAAAGACAAATATATTACTTTTCTTTGAAAGCACTTTAGCTTCAGCTACCAGCTTTGGAAAGCACCAAGGTAGTCCATTAGTCATCTGTGTTTACTTAAGATGAAAGGATTCCCAAAGCACTCTGCAACTGCTCCAGCCCAACGCTGTAAGATTATCACAATATATATGCCGTGAGCCGCCCAGAGTGGCGGGGTATTGATTATTATTATTAGTATTGTTATTATTAAACAGAATGAAAACAAGAATATGGACACCATGCACAAGACTTTTGAGTACAAATGTGGTATGGTCTACTGCCCGTTTAAGCATAAATATTTGCAATGGGCTTATTTTTCTACTATGTCTATTTTTGGATACCATTAATATAATGTATATTATATTAATGTTGAGGCTCCAGTACTTTGGCCACCTCATGAGAAGAGAAGACTCCCTAGAAAAGACCCTGATGTTGGGCAAGATGGAGGGCACAAGGAGGTATATGTCTTTTCCAGGGAATCTTCTCTTCTCATGAGGTGGCCAAAGTATTGGAGCCTCAGCTTCAGGATCTGTCCTTCCAATGAGCATTCAGGGCTGAGGGCACAAGGAGAGGGGGACGACAGAGGATGAGATGGTTGGACAGTGTTCTCGAAGCGACTGGCATGAGTTTGGCCAAACTGCGGGAGGCAGTGGAGGATAGGCGTGCCTGGAGTGCTCTGGTCCATGGGGTCACGAAGAGTCGGACACAACTGAACAACTGACATTCTGCATGTGAAAATCTAAGGGTTTAGGACTTAAGAACAATCTACGCCCTTTGGATATACACAAAAATGCCCCGTGTGAAATATTTGCAGCTCCTGTCCCCCCCCCTTGCATTCAACCCTTCATAAAGGCTTACTTGTTTTCTCATGATGTCTGTTGCCTGCATGATGCACTTAGGCAGGAGTCCGTGACTTCGAGCCAATATAGCTGCTTGTTCCAAGGACACGCTCAGCGTACTCCTAAAAACAGAACATAAAGAATGTCACTTCTAGGAGTCGAATGCTTATTTGTATAAAGTGGCACAGGGTGCGATCCTATGGTCCCTGGGCCACAGGACTTTTGGATCTCCCTATCTGAGGGTGGATGGAAAGGTCCACTCTCAGATAGGGAGATTTGCTCCTACCTACAAACCCTCTTCTACATCCAGGACATCTCCGCTCTCCACTCTGATGTCAGATAGAACAAAAAGGAGGCATGTCACAATGGGCTGTGGATCTGCAGGTTTCAACAGCTCCCTGTTCTTCCCAAGTGTGGGATAAAAGCTATGCAAGCCCTGTAGCTGCTGCAGTTTGTTTTCAAAGGACAACCGGCTGCAAAATGCCACATATAAAAAAGCTGCACCTCATTCCCCACTGTCCCTTTGGATTGTTCCACCTGAGGTTGTTTGTTCCACCCCCCACCCACCCACCAGCAAAACCACTTTTCAAAACCGTTCTTTCATTTCGAAGGTCCTGCTTTCTCTGAGTTCCAGTTGAAAACTGCATTGGTTTATTTCTGTTTTAAATGACAAAACTTTACAGTTTATCATTACTGTTTTTAATCCTGCTTTATATTGTTTTCATGATAGTTTTTATGGTGAGCGTTTTAACGTTGCTTGCAAAACAGAAACAAAAAATGCGGAACTCCGGACAAGTGAAGCGAAAGGTAAAGTAGTGCAAACAAATAATCATGTAAGAATGCTAAAGGTACTCCATGCATTCAAGGTTCAAGCAAGCCAAAGGTGAAGGTATAAACTAATTTATTCCAGAGTCACCTCCTCTGAGAAGCAGAAAATGAACCTAAGTAACTTAGGTCCAGTGCTGAAACATGTGTCTGTAGATTGTGACTCACATGATTTCTCCATGCAAAAGCAACAAACCAGCAAACAACACAGAAAACGGGATGCTATATTCTCCCTGACTAGAGATGTAAAATTTCCATAAATTTTGAAGCTCGGAAAAAAACCTGTTTTTTTCGGGGGGGAAACGGAAATTTTCGAGAGAGAAAATGAAAAAAATGCCACATTAGCACTTCGTTTTTTCTTTTCCAGATTGAAAGTCATTCTGTTACTTTAGAAACATAAAATATAACTATGGACAATTTTAATGGGCATAAAATTATCACAACTAGCATATTAAAAATATAGTGTATCCAAACAATTATTACAAACAGAATTTACTTTTAAAATATTATTTATTTGTAACAAATGGAGCAACAATCTCCTGAGCTGTTTACTAGTTTATGTGGAACAAAAAAAACTCCACAAAACAATTTTTAAAAATCTAGAAGTAACAATTATTCATATTTCCTCTCCACAGTATTTAAAAAAACATTCTCATAAAAACAACTGAAGAAGGAAGTGGGACTAAGTTTCAATGAATGGGCATGAAATTTAATCAGAATCATTTTCTGAGCTGTAATTAAGTATATACTTTCAGGCCCTTTTTGTTGCTCTATGTTTTCTTCCAGTGCTTTGAGGCCTAACGAAGAGGAACAGAACCAATGCATACCACACGCATGCAAAAACAAAACTGAAACCTTTTTCTTTTCTGGTGACAACAGCACCTCCTTAAGGAAGAAATGTATCTTGTTCTTGCATTGGAGAGTTCAGTTTGTAACCTAGGACTTGCTTGTCCTCACAGAAATTAGAATAATCTGATACCATACATATTTTTAAGAAATAATTTATAAAATATTTGAACCCCTTATCTTAAAATATTTTATTCATCATGTTAAAATAAAACAATCCATAATCTATTTTTTATTTTTCCAATTTTTCGGGGGAAAAACAAAAAAGGCTTCAGGGAAAAAATGGGGAAAACCATGTTTTTTCCAATTATTTCTGGGCCTTCACATCTCTATCCCTGACACCCAAGTTTTATATGCAGAGGGTTTGTTTCTATTTTTGAATGAAGAAGCATTCAGTCAGGTAAATCCCCACTTGCAATGGCAGGGCCCAGGGATCTACCAGTAGGTCACTTTTAAAAAAAATGTTCATTCCAGAAAAACACAACATTTGTTCTGATTTGAAAGCTCTCACCTTTGCATTCCAGTGCCGCACATTACAATCTGGCAGGCTCCGAGGCGATAACAGAGTTCAGAGGATATAGGCAGCAGTCCAGCCCCTGCTACGTAACTACTGGAATATCCCGACTGGCTGCTTTTTGTGCTGACAAAAGATTTCATTAGTCTGCAAAGCTCATCCATTGCATTGATGGGACGGATAAGCTACAAAAGAATACAAAGGAAGAATGCATCAGAGAAGCATCTGTACCTACAGGCTCCCCTGCCCTCAGTTATACCCAATCTAAATGCTTATGCCAACAACCATTCATCAGAGCAACTTCCAAAATGAAAAGTCAAAATTGTTGTTTGCCACGGGGGATTTAAGGCCAAACTTTGCATTACACTGGCACCCCCAGAATAGTTTTCTTTTTTGTAAAAGCAACTATATCAGGGCCAGAGCATGGGGGTGAGTTGAGGGTGGTGTGTAAATCTTTCCTTGTACGACATTAGACGCTATATGTACTTTCCCTTGTTTTTTTTTTTTAAAAAAAACATTACACCCCCGGTTACATTATTAGAGACATAAGGGAGAATTTACAAGCTTAAAATGTTAAGCCTGTAAGGTGTATTTGGCATAGCTATTAGTAGCTTCAGGGGAAAATCCAGATTGGGGCTGCAGCAAAGGGTTAAGCCTCTGCCCCCAGTCCAAATCAGGCCGCCTTGTAGGTTCTTTCACAAAAAAGAAAGTTATGTGGGGAGGTCCAAACATGGCAGTCTTAATATAATTTAGTCCTTATAAATGGGTTAATGAGGACTCGGGGCAGTGTTTTACACAGGCACTGCAACAAACCTAGACTGGCAATTGAGTCTACACTCAATAGGGATCTGTGGCTACTGTTCGTTTGCCAAATTTACCTTTTACATTTTTAATGCACACTTGAAAAACTTGAATGTGTGAGGAGGTCCAGAGGACATTTGAGAAACTGCAGACTGAACTGATGGGATTCATATTAGATTTAGGGCTGCCTAAGGCAGATGACTAGCATGAGTTGGGCCAAACTGCGGGAGGCAGTGAAAGATAGGCGTGCCTGGAGTGCTCTGGTCCATGGGGTCACGAAGAGTCGGACACGATTGAACGACAACAAAGGCAGATGGACCTCCTCCAGGTGTGGCTTTTGCCGTGTGAAGTCTGCTTTCCTCTGTCAGTTCTCCTCTACTATCATATATATTTCAGGCTCTGACTCCAATGTGGATTCCTATGACCCTTCTCCATGCTCCAGGCAAGCATAATGGATCTCACGGTCCTAGTAAAAAACCAAGCAGATCCCATACTCCTGCAGCCTGCTCACCCCAACTCTACACAGAAGGATAGGGAGCCAAGAGAGACGTGGCTTTGTGACTGCCACATGGGCCAGCCAACCAGCACTGTGCACAGCCAGCTTCTCCTAGAAATAAGGAGAACTGGTTGCTCCTGACCTCAGCTCGGTTTGGAAGTTTGCACTTATTGCAGATATGCCAAGAAGTGTGGTTTCTGTACCTGATCAATCTTCACAGCTGTGGTATTGGAATCTGTAGGCAAGTTGGATCTCTCAAGGTAAAAAGTCC
Organism: Lacerta agilis; assembly: GCF_009819535.1. Taxonomy (NCBI): domain Eukaryota; kingdom Metazoa; phylum Chordata; class Lepidosauria; order Squamata; family Lacertidae; genus Lacerta; species Lacerta agilis. Next base: position 75,694,165 of record NC_046317.1, read on the forward strand.
TGAAAATAATAAATAAGCTGTATTAGCTTGTGGTCATCTAGTTTCAAGCATTCCTATAAGACCTTTCTTCCTAAGGGGCATGGCTGAGGAACAAGTCAACGGAAGGCTAGATGTGGCCTATCAAATATGTTTCTGTGGCCTAAGGAATGGTGCCAGAATTATAAGACTCTTTACTTCCATTAAACATAGCCAGGCTCATAGTTAGAAGCTGTTACTGGCTTCTCCTACTATTTTAAAAGGGTTCATGGTGTAGGGTTTCCCCACACAAAATGTCAGGTAAACAACTATGACCCCATTCACACATTACAATCTTGGGACTAATAAATCATGTTTTATTGGCCTGAGAATGAGCTTTGCCCTCACTTTTCATTCTCCCTTCCGGCATCTGGCTTTGGATGCTGATATCCTGGCCATACAGTACTATGGCATGCCATCCAAATTCAGAAATGATGGTTTAAAGTGCTGTTTACAAACCAGCATGTGAAACCAGAATCAGTTACTAGAACATTTGCGTCCAGTCTCCAATTGCTTTCTCTCTTTCTTTTTGTACTATGTACATTGAAAGGGTTCTCTTTCTTTTATTTAATACCCAAACAAAACTTGAACTGAGAAAATCTCAATTGAAATGTATGGATTTTCTCTCAAATGAACAGTCTCAGATGGCAAGCACCCTGGGCATAGCTGTCAACTTTTTCCTTTTTTTAAGGGAAATTCCCTTATTCCAAATAGGATTCCTCGCAAGAAAAGGGAAAAGTTGACAGCTATGACCCTGGGGCAGGGACCAGGGCAGGGACCACCCACACTGATAAAATCTTAACAACAATAATAATAATGTTGAGGACGAACGCTGCCAACAAACAACATTCTTTTTATGTCACAATACCTGAGTTTGCGATAATACTGCTGCACCTTCTCAAGAGAGGTGGAATTAATTTGCTGCTGGAGCTCTTCTAGAGAGGAACCATTTGGCTGGGACTGGCCTTCCAGATTTTCAAGGGCTGTAATGATTTTCATGAAAAATATCATGTATTCATTATAAATCTCACCCGTTTCTTTATTTCTTCCGTCACCATCACTATTATACAATGTAAAAGTGCACGGCACTTCTTAGAATGCTAAGTGGTTTACAATCCTGATCTTTATTCTCCCTCACCATGGCCCCATGAGGCATGTTGTCATTACACCCATTTCACAGATGGTGTGCCAAGACTGAGAGTCCAATAACATGGAAGGCCCATGCATATGTGCAGGTTACAAAATAAGCTCAATGTGCCTGACCTTATGCTTACCCTCATCCTGTCAGCATTGTGAAACGGTTTTCTAATTTACCTGCTTCGATTAGGTTTAAGCTTCCTTAAATTTAATTACCACTGTCTCGGACTTTGCCATGCAGATTTAATAGGCTGCGAAAGAGCCAAGAGCTGGGGGCAACATTCATCTTTATCACATAAGGCTCAATTACAAGCATCATCTACCCCAATTACATTATAGTCAGTGGCTTAAAGGGAAAAAACCGAACAAACAGAATTTCACCTGCACCTTTTGTGAAGAGCACAGCATGCAGCTTGAGGCTCCCCCCGTTCTGAAACCGGGAAGGCAGTTTGGAGAAGTAGTAGCTGTCTAAGTAGAAGAAAACCTTCAAAACCTGCCTGTTGCCTTCAACATGGTAGAAGACATGGGTGTCTGGGGAAACAAAAAGACAAGTGTTGGGAGACTGAATGAGCTTTTAGAGAGAACTGTTTTTAAAAACGACCAGTCGTCACTGTGCAACAAGAGGTACTGTGGCTTAAGCTCTCCAGAAAGTTCCATCCTCTGTCTTATAACTCTTGCCTCAGCCCAGACAGGAGTTCATTCTAGAATGGGATAATTTCAAAAATTATTTGAAAAGCAGCTGTAATCTAAACACGGTAGTTGCCTTTGAGTGATTTCTGCAAATAATACATATGATATCAAAATACGATATCAAAATAGAAAGGAGAATTTTTACAAAACAGTAACGATAAATTAAAGCAAGATGTTTAATATAAATATGGAGAGGATGGGAAGTCATAGGTTTGTGTAGAAAGCACATAGTTGAAATTGTATGTATCTTTGTGATATCTTTATTGGACTGTCTGAAATGAAGATGACTACATGTTGTATATATATGGAAAATGAATAATAAAGCATTTAAAAAAAAAATCTATTGCCCCCTAATCCAACTCACATGAGAGGGGTGGAAAAAATGCCCTGTTCACGCTCTACTTCATTACTATAGCAGCAACATTATAAAACAACCAGCAACAAAACAAAGCAAAGAGTTGAATTAAATTACATTGAAAGATTAGCAACGCTCTTGCTGGGTTTCAGCCAAAATCTCAACTTTTGTAGTTTTTAGTGCAAGTCCAAGTCTTTGTGGACTAAGTCAATGGGACACACAGGGGATATGTCAGTGCACTGCAGGAAGAAGTACAAAGATATGGGGGAAATAAGGGACAAAGAGAAGGCATGAACTCACTTGCAACAAAACACTCATCCAGTTGCCTGAAATAAAAAGCAACTTTGTCCAGCTCTGACAAAGTGGCTTGAATATCTTCCAGCATGGTTCGTTCCTCTTTCTGTTTGAAAAAACAAACAAACAAACAAACAAACAAACAGGGAAAGTTAGATGGGCTGCAAATAAGAACACACAGGCCCCTTTCCCCAAGGAATCGTGAGAAGATAGATCCCCCCCCAAAAAAAACCTAAGCAACGCAAGGATCAGCTGAAGGGTGTTTTCTGCCACATGATTTTGATTAAGGCTGCATCTCACCCCATCTTTTACATTGCATAATTAATTTCCCTACATTACTGTTCTTTTAAAATGAAAAATATTCCAGCAAACAAGGAAGTACCAATCTCTATGCAAAAAAACATGATGAGTATCCTTCCAGCCATAAATTTAGCATTATTTTTCAAGATATTCCATATCTATACAGCCTAACCCTGCTTCCCTCTTCCCTCTTCCTGCTTTTGATGTGTATGTACTTCTCCCTTGCACACACATTTGATGCAAAGCAAGATACAGCTTCTCGCCAGCAGAGGACAGAAGACGCCACACAATTTGCCACCCGTCATTGCCTTTCCTGCAGTGCTCTCTATGCAGCACCAGTATTCAACCTTTTCAGCCGCAGGGCCCACCTTTTAGTACTACCTGCAACACTGGGTCCACTTTTAGTCTAACCACACATGTGCATCTATCTTACTTTTGTCCCAGAGGTGACCCAAAGCCAGATGAGACAAGTCTCCTGTACTTTTAATAGTTTCATGGAATAGGGAATTATGGAAGTATGTGATGCAGGGATTATTTTTTTTTTAAGGTTTGGAATGTAAGAACTAACCTATTCTTAATCAGACCATTCACCATCTGACTGGTGGCTCTTGTGGATTTCAAACAGAGGTCTTCCAGACTTGCCTTGAAATGTCAGGTATATTGAATCTGGGACATTCTGTATGCAAAGCACACACTCTTCCACTGATCTGCATTTGCTAAAATTCCCTCTTAACTATTAAAAGTTAACTCTGTTCTGCTTTGCAGCTGGTCATCTCTCAGACAAACCCTGGACAAATATTCTATGGAACAACCACGTGAATGAGCAACATGCAACCCGTCGACAAATTCACAGGACCCATTATATTCACATGCCCATTATATTTCTCACATCTTAGGAGCACATAAGCGAGTCGACAAAGATTTTGAACCGAAAGTTGGCCCAGGCCTCCTTCACAGTAGCGTAAGAGAACATTCCCAGGGCAGTGGGCCCATTTATGTTTAAAGGAAACGATAATATACAGCAAATAAAGGCAGTTCAAATTTCTCACAGCCTTAAAATTTATCCAGGGCAGGCAGAACAACTTGGTCAGGAGATGAGTAAGAAGAAGACTGTAAAGTTCGTTATTTTTTATTTTTTTAGCAAACTGTAGTCCTCCCTTACCACAGAGGGGGAGAGCAAAGACTGGTAGTTGAGCAACACCCCCGTGGCAGCTATCTGCTCCAACCACTTCTTGCTGGCTTCCCTGCTGCTCTCTTCATACTCCCCGTTGTTATTGTATCTGTAGTTGAGAGCACCCAGTAACTGCTCGGAGAACGTGCAAATGGCAGCCACCAGAGCCTGGCAGAAAATCGCATCTCGTCTCAGCTGCAGCTCAGTGTCTGGGAGAGAGAGGAAGAAGAAGAAGAGTTTGGATTTGATATCCCACTTTCTCACTACCCTAAGGAGTCTCAAAGCGGCTAACATTCTCCTTTCCCTTCCTCGCCCACAACAAACACTCTGTGAGTTGAGTGGGGCTGAGAGACTTCAGAGAAGTGTGACTAGCCCAAGGTCACCCAGCAGCTGCATGTGGAGGAGCGGAGACGCGAACCCGGTTCCCCAGATTACGAGACTACCGCTCTTAACCACTACACCACACTGGCTCTCAGGAGAACACACAGGAATCAGGAGTTATCATTTGCTTCATGGCATGAGCCCAATGCTCAACAGTGGTCCCATATTTCCTATTTTCTTCATGTGCACTGTGTAAGGTGCACCAATCTACATCCATGTTTCCCACAGAGGAATGCTCAGTTTCCCACAACAACAGAGAGCACATGGGAACGGAAGGACTGTTAGCCTATAAAAGGGATGTCCAGTTATCACTGACGTGATATGCAAGGATAATAACTGTTGTTCTGCCAACACCACAGCATTATCAAATTTACAGTGTTTAACATTTGTTTAACGACTTTTCCCCCTATAGCACCTAAGGGGTCATTTGCAAACAGCAGCAAATCAAGGAGCTGCTTTACCTGTACATTTCAGCAACGCCAAAAGCAGCTGGTTCTTGCCATCTAGAAAGGAAAGGAAAACATAAAACATATTTTTTTTAAGTGAGCATAATCACATTCCACTTAGCTAAGTGTTGAATCCCAGTAAGAGATGTTGGAATACAAGCAGACTCGGGAATGGCACCCCTTAGCCTAGAACAGGAGTTCCCAAACTGAGGTCCACAAGCTTCATTTAGTTGGTCTGCAGCTCGTCAGTGAAGAGCACTTATAAACTGAATTCTGTTGAATTCCATATATTCCAATTGTAATACAATAAAATGCAACGTACTAAATTAAAGAAGCAATGAAAATGCAATTAAAAATCATGCAGCATCTAGAACAGCACATTGCAATTCCTACAGCAGGCAGGAAAAAACTTTTATGTGGTCCATCAAAACTCCCAGCAATTTTCAAGTGGACTGTGAGGGTGAAAGTTTGGGGACCACTGATCTAGAAGGCCTTGCCCCTTTTTCTCAGCTATGCATGGGCTGGATATGGTTACTTAATGGGAAGAAGAATTGCTCTGCACATACTCTTTGAAATTACTTCATAAGTTTCCAGCATTCAGCAACTGCACCAAAAACAAGTTCCAGATTGGAGCCCTAACAAATCCTGGCCCCAAGAAAACAATTGTTCACATGCACAAACTAGGAAGGAGGCAAAAGTCAGACATCATGGGCAGCTCCAAGTGTGCTTAATTAAATCTAAAATACTGTAGCAAACTGTACCTACAAGCCCCACCCTCAATGTCCCTATGCATGCTGGTGGCACTTTAGATCTTTGTGCATTACAAGTTCCTGATCGTGGGGATGCTTCTAAGCATGTCCAGCTCAATGTGTGAAGTGGAGTCAGTGTGCCAGGACACTGGGCCCAGGGCATGTGTACACCCCAGACCCCTCCCCTGTTTAAGCCCTCATGTAGTTACTCTAATGTTTGAGGAGGACTTAAGAAAATTGGAGAAGTGGTGGTCTAAGTCAGCGGAGCCTATCCTTTGTCCTCCAGACATTGAACTACAACGCCCGATACCCCTGACCATTGGCCATGCAAGTTGGGTCTGATGAGACCCGGACTCCAACAACATTTGGTGGTCCAAAGGTTAAACATCCCATCATAAGTACAGTTTGCACTAATATTTTGTAATCAAACACACCTGAAGCTGCTCGGTATTCGGATTTATGCCTCTTACCTAGTTCTTGCCCACAAAGTGTTGAAGACAGGATGCTGGGGGCAAGACATGTCTGCATACCCAGCCCCCAATGACAGTTCACACCATCACACGTTCATTTGGGTGCCTCAAGGGGGTTCTAGACTCAGCAAACTCTTCAGCTTGAAGAAATCTTTGCGTTTCTTAATGAAAGCAGAGCACAACTACTCTCCTTATTCAAACTAAAGCACAGACCATTTCCATGTCAGTGAAATGGCTCAACATGGGAACTCCCCAAGTTTACTTCGCAATGCACAAAAAACAAATGTAGTCAAGGGATTATGACATTATCTGGCAGCCAGGGTGCTTGTCCAGAAATGCCCTTGCACTTCCTCTTCTGATGGAGGATTTTGCTGGGGAAATTCACATAGTCAAGTTTGAGCAGCATATTCCAATGAAAAATTAGATGGAATCTAACAAAGGAATTATTGTGAGCCTGACTTATGAGGTTTGTCAGTTTCAGATATAGAATCACAGAATTGCAGAAGTTGGAAGGGATCCCAAGGGTCATCTAGTCCAACCCCTTGCAATGCAGGAATCTCAGCTAAAGCATCCATGACAGATGGCCATCCAACCTCTGCTTAAAAACCTCCAAGGAAGGAGAGTTCACAACCTCCTGAGGGACGTCAAAAGATCTCTACTTGGATTGCTTATGGGGAACAAATCTCATCTGTTAGAAATCTCCATCTGCTAAACACAGGCCAATTATGTCTCATCAGAAACGTTTTCAGCTCATGTCAGTGCAAAGGGTGAACCCACCCAAAACTGATCCAGTCCAATGGGTAGAAACCCAGATATGCAATAAAAGTAGCCCAGATCAATCCCCGGTCCCTCTACTACCCTTTTCATAATACTAAAATAAACCAAAGAGCTTTCCCCCAGCATCCCTTTTCACAGACCTTCCACATATTTCTGTATGGTCTCCACAAGGTTCTTGATGCGGAGTGGAAGGTTCCAGGGATCTTCTTGGATGCTGATTTGAATCTTGTTCCTGCTCCGAATTGTGGTTTCTTCTTTCTGCTTAAATTCTGCAGAAGAAGAGGGACTTTAGGCCGGACAATTGAGTAATGCCAGAGTAGTTCAAAACAGCACCTGACTGCATACTGTGCTAATCCCAACCAAGACCCCTGAAAAACTGGTGAAAAATTAAACCTGCCCAAAGTGGCTGGGGAAAACCCAGTTAGATGGGTGGAGTACAAATAATAAAATTATTTTTTATTTTATTAAAATACAATATAACTGGGAGTCTGTACAGAGCAGCAAAACTAACCTGCAGTGAAGCAATGCAAACATATAGTTATATTAAAGAAGTCAAACATACAATAGGGCTGGAAACGGGATCTTATGAGGAATTAATGGCTACCACTGAGAGCAGCAGCACAGTGTCTTTTCCTTCTATCTCCCCTGTAACATGATGTGATGTCAATCACATTCCAGGTTTTCCTATCCCCACTCTCAAGAAAGGAAGAGCGAATTCACACATCAGAAAGAGGGAAGGAGGAAGAAGGGGAACAGCTGGAGATTGAGCAAGTTGCGTCTGGACCTAGCTGTAAAGTTCTGAGAAAAGCAAGATTATCCTGGGCACATGATGTTCTGGCAAGTTTACCTTGTAAACTGTGGTCCATTGGAAAATGTTTTGTTTCTTCAAAAGCCTTGCTTATTACTGGTCCTTTGAGAAGGGCATTAATAGCATCCACCTGCAAAGAAGCACATTTAGTGAGTCTTGAAAATTCTCCAAATGTTTCCAGAGGTGTTTTTGTGTTTTTTCTAGGGGACACCATGGGTGGTAACACATCCCATCAGTGCAATAATTTCTGCTTACACAGCAACGTCCCCCATGTGTGCCCCATGCCCTCCCCAAATCACAATAGCTAAATGAAGCCTCCAAGACAGAGGGAACATATTTTTGAACACCAAGTGCTGGGGGTGAACAACCAAAGACAACCGTCATGCTCTGAGGCACCCCAGATGAAGTGAAGTAGATGAGCCATGGCCTGAATGAGCAACAGAATATTTGTTGAACCCCATCACAGAGAATGTCAAGAAAAGAGCATCCAATTGCTAATCAACATTACTGGTTCCTAAGCATCTGGAAGAGCACGCACTCTGAGAGTGAAGTTCCCTGTTCTACATCATAATCGTTTGTGTCACTCACCTGGTTAAATAGATGCTCAAGGCAGCCGTGCAGTTTGTCTTGTTTGTCTGAAGGTATCCTCATGTCATTGGGGAGTTCATCACCTAATGGTGGGAACAGTAAAACTTTGGGCTTGTTTTCATGCAAATATATCCCAATGGAAAGAATGTCAGGAGCAAATGCTTATCTAGAAATTTAATATATAATGACAACAACAATATCAATTACAACTACTTTAGGCTGTAATCAACCACCTCCTTATATCTGTCTGAAGGAGTGAAAAAGAAAGGAGAACTGAAAGTGCTCTAAGAACCAAGATGAACAAGATTTTTTGAAGTTTCCCTTTCCACTTGGACATAGTGTATGACATGGGCTTTATTCATTCCATAAGTCTACAAGGAGGGTGGTTGCTATGGGAACACGAAGAAAACACAAGTAAGCAGCTAAATAATAGACTGGCATCTACTGGAGAACTGGCTTATGGTCCATACATTGTTGAACCCTTCTTTATTAATGGTCTCGTTATAAAAGCACACCATTCACTCACCTGATCCCATCTCATCACTGCCCAAATAAGAGCTGTTACTCCGTACGCTGGTGTAGGAAAGCACAGAGTCCCGGTTACTGTTGCACTCACTGGAAGAAAAATGTGTAAAAACTAAGAAATTCTTCATATGCAGAATTTCAGCTATGCATAGTTAGCACCTTTTGGGGGGTGGTACCCAAGGGCGTTCTTTCATTTCTATCCTGCCTGTCTCCAAGGGTTTAATGTGGTGTACAATAGACAATGGCCCTCCTAACTCAACACAGGATACTATCCTTTAGTGACAGCAAACTTTTGAACTCTGTCCTAGAATATTTCATCTTTCACTGATGAAGACAGATTGCAGAACTGTAGCATTACTCTTTGCTACCAGAGCTCATGTCAGTGACTAAAGATGAGGGTTAGAAGTTCAAATTCTAACCCAAATTTAGTTGATTCTTTGAGCACAGGGACTTCGTCATTGAGCTTCAACGTTCTGCTGCTTGACTCTAAAGTTCAGATTTAACTTAAAACCACACTGTTTTTTATTAGAATGCACAATGATGGAACACTGTTTTCGGTACCTGTTTTGTGACATTTCCAGGTGTATCCCTGGATGGTCACAATGACAGTCACTCAGCTATTCTGCTGAGTCCAGACTTCCCTTAAAACTACGTGCCACTGCCACTGCCACCTTCTGACTTACAGAAAGGAGTAGGATTCTGGTTTTATCATCATACTCAAGTACATCCACACAAAGCATGCCGGGTGAGATATACTTGCCATAGAATCCATCCAGACCAGAACACAGATTTAAACATAAACATACATTTTAATTAGAGAGCATAATATGCAGAACCAGCAGCAGAATTCTTAAGAGTTCTAATTTCCTGACCTAACGTAACTATCCTAAATTTTCTAACTTTTGTTAGCCATTCTTACTCTTCTTTTACATAGGAGTCAAAATGGGTCACATGCTAATGGTTGGTATGCATCAGTCAATCAATCTAAATATGACATCTGCGCAGTAAGTTCGTTTCAAAACACACCCCTCTATATTGTCCACCAAGGTGAGCAAGAAGGCATTATGAGAGTTCAAGGTCACATTCCGGCCAGGTAAAAACACTTATGGAGACCAAGACACAGAGCCACTGAGGAGTGTGGCCTGGAGAAAATCCCAAGGACCAGACAGGGAGGTCTGGAGGACCACATTTGGCCTCTGGTCCTAATGTGCCACAACGTTAACCAATCAGATGCTACTGGAGGCACCTTCTCTGAATGGGATATAATTTATGCAACACTATTTAAATGAACATTGCAATCTTTTAAATACACTCAAAACTACCCCATAAGGGAAGTCTTTTCTGCTCCCATGTTGAAAATGGGAAATGAAGGTCCAAGGAACCGCAAGCCCATGAGTTTGGTGATATCTGAATTCACATATGTGGGATTCAAGTCTTAAACTCCATACCCTGGGCTACCACAGGGGCCTTCTCTATGGAATAGACCCTTATGAGAACTTGTTAGCTCCTTGGATACAGAGACATACCCACCCAGTGTTGGACTAGGACCTGGGAAACCAGGGTTCAAATCCCCACTTGGCCATGAAGCTCAGTGGGTCCACCTTGGGCCAGTCACTGCATCTCAGCCTTTCCTAGGGTTCCTCTTAGGGTTGTCGTGGGGATTAAAAAATGATGAGCAGGAGAATAATATGACATGATATTTTTGTCTGTGTAGATCTGCAAGTTGCTGCATCTTAACAGCATAACAACACAAACAATAAATGCAATAAAGCACAGGATATCCAAGAGCTGTTTCATCTCAATCAAAATGACAAGTAGGTTGGGGGGAGGGTGAAGGAGAATGCTCCACTAGATTTCTGCTATCAATATACACGAAAGCTCATACCAAAAACAAACTTAGTTGGTCTCTAAGGTGCTACTGGAAGGAATTTTTTGTTGTTGTTGTTTTGAACATATAAGTTGTTCTCAAAGGTATCTATTTCTCTTAATTTCTGAAAGGGATATACTACACTATGTTTAGGAATGCTGGGAAGAGACAAATGGCCATGAAAGGTAAACTGATTGTCCGAATCAGATCTCGTGCAACAAACCATGACTAATGCCAGCTAAGTATCTTCTTAGCTGTGCTTTACTCATTCTTGTAAACTCCATGATATCCATTTTCTGACCAAAACCAATCAAAACACATTTGATTCCTTCTTGAATTGCTATTATGTAGGTTATGTATGCTTAATCGTCTGAGTCTAAAAGAGGTAAGACAGAACAATCTCTCTCATCTTTCATTTAAATTCTGAAACAAGTGACAGCTCCACTGGGAATCTGCCTTTGATCTCACTGTGTCATCTAGGACAGATTAGGCTCAATTATAGAACCCATTAAACAAAACCCAGCAGAGGAATAGGAGTCATATGAAAAGCTGAATAAAATTATTTCTATTGCATTAAAACAAATTCCACTGTGAGTAGGTAGGTTTTAAAAAAACAACAACCCTGCCAGCAAATGATTAGCCTACCACCCACCAACAGCTTTTCTATGGAACCAAAACTAAGGATTTAAACCATGCAAAATGTGCTTTTTACATGTTCAATGCTCGGCTCTTAGAGGAAATAAATGATGCTAATTCCTGTGACTAGGAATCTTGAAGTGCTAGAAATAGCACTTCTAATTGAATTACCATGGTCTATTTTCTTTAATGCACAGGTTGCAAAACACGCTGGGGATTTTCTACAAACATTTGACAGTTTTTGGCTACCGCTCAGTAGCTTTCTTTGTTTGGTTGTCATGTTGAGAGCTCTGCTTCACACAAAATTTCACCTCCTTTGCCAACAACACAGGAGAAATACTCAATGTACCTGGATCACTATGCTCACAACAATCCCAAGGCATGACATGTATGTGGAAATGAACACATCTAAATTACATGTTTAAGAGGAAGGGGTCCCCTGTTACTCCACCCAGATTAGGAAGTCCAGTATGGGAGGAAGAGCTACCATCCAACTAGCGCTTGAATCATTGCAGCAGGAAATACAGTTCAAATGTAGATCGTCCTGTTGGGCTTTATGCTTCCCTTTGGTACATAAACATTTTAAATATCACACAGTTTAATTTTAAAGCTTGAACGGTGTGATATTTCACTAGATGACATATATGCCATGAGAAGCAGCAGGTCACTTATGCCTTAAGACAAGATTTTCAGACACAAATATTTTGGATCCCTGTTTTCTGGAACCAACTGAAAAACAATAAAGCAGAGTGAAAGAGGAGAGCGCAAAATATGGTCTGAAGCTCAACATCAAAAAAACTAAGATCATGGCCACTGGTCCCACACCTCCTGGCAAATAGAAGGGGAAGAAATGGAGGCAGTGAGAGATTTTACTTTCTTGGGCTCCATGATCACTGCAGATGGTGACAGCAGTCATGAAATTAAAAGACGCCTGCTTCTTGGGAGGAAAGCAATGACAAACCTAGTCAGCATCTTAAAAAGCAGAGACATCACCTTGCCGACAAAGGTCCGTATAGTTAAAGCTATGGTTTTCCCAGTAGTAATGTATGGAAGTGAGAGCTGGACCATAAAGAATAATTGATGCTTTTGAATTATGGTGCTGGAGGAGACTCTTGAGAGTCCCATGGACTGCAAGAAGATCAAACCTATCCATCCTTAAAGAAATCAGCCCTGAGTGCTCACTGGAAGGGCAGATCCTGAAGTTGAGGCTCCAATACTTTGGCCACCTCATGAGAAGAGAAGACTCCCTGGAAAAGACCTTGATGTTGGGAAAGATGGGAGGGCACAAGAAGAAGGGGACGACAGAGGATGAGATGGTTGGACAGTGTTCTCGAAGCGACTGGCATGAGTTTGGCCAAACTGCGGGAGGCAGTGGAGGATAGGGGTGCCTGGCGTGCTCTGGTCCATGGGGTCACGAAGAGTCGGACACAACTGAATGACTGAACAACAACAACAAAGTGGGTGGGGAACCTGAAATTTTATTCTTTTACTGTTTTCCCCTTCTGAGTCTTCTGGGAACACAATGTTCACAGACTTGAATAGGAAAGACTTCTCTGTAACTGCAGCTACTAGAAGTGCTTCCAAGCTACCTGAAAACCTCTGTGGTTTTACAGTGCTATATTACCAAGGCAGACGGTGGGGATGGGGAGTGAGGGAACCACGTTTGAGGAACTGAAATGCACAAAGCTGTTTTTCAAACGGTCTTGACTTTCCACAGCAGTCTAATAGTAAAGTTGTTGAGTATTTGCTAGACTCATTTCCATAGTGACAGGACTAGTCATGAGATATTTGAACAATGTATAAATATGCTTCTATATTAGACTAAAAGGGTCTCTTCAAAACAGCATTGCCTACAGAATGGTTGGATGGAATTTCTGTTTTGCAGTACAGGTGCCTTAGTTCCTTATAGTTATGATCCACAAAGCACTAAATAAAGAGTATTTGAATTTTAGCTCTGGTATTGGATTGAAATCAATTGAGATGAAGAGCCAGTTCAAACTGGGTTTTTTTTACTACGATGAAATGACTCCCCCCCCCCAAAGGCATTAATTACCTCATGTTGTTGATGTGCCTGGTGAGGGAGGGAACTATTGGAGGAAAGCCTTGTGTATCTTGGCCTAAATCCATTTTGTATCCTCTGTATTGCTGGAGCCTAATTTAGCTCATTTGCTCCTTCAATCAGCAATACAGAGGAGTGGGCAACTTCCTTGCATCTTTAGATTCCTGGGTTAGAACAAGTGGACAGGGACCAAGCTATCCTTGTCAGTTTTCACCTTGGGGCAGGGGGAGGGTATATGAGTCTCATAATGCCCTCATCGAAGGGCTATGATTTAGGCAGCGAAAAAACCTCTACCTGGTTGACAGCCCCTTCGAAAACAGCATATTCTGTTCTCTCCTATCTTTCTCATGTATGATCCAGAAATTGTTTCACTTAGGACACAAAACCACAAAGTCCAAAAAAAAGCGCATTGCTTGAAATCTCTTGTGAGATCTTCCAAACAGCAGGGCTGTGGTTAATTCAGTCTACTTCCATGTGCCTCAGACTGGTGCCTGCTGATCTGAGTAATGCAAAAAAATCCTGCTGTAGATGTAATCGTTATAAAGTCCAATTAGTCTGTGTTTTCTGTGGATCGTGTGTTTGTACACATAAGACAACAAATTAACAGTTCTGCAAACAACAGCTGCAGAACCAGTCTGAAGCTAACAGGCGTCTACTCCTGAAAAACCCACAAAAGATTCCCTCTTCCCAGCTGCGATGCTTCACTGGATAAAGAGGAAAATTCTTCCCTCTGACCTCACCTGACCTGCCTGATCACTGAGGCCCTGCTGTAAGTTGATCCTGTGACTGGCATGTGCGCCATGTCAAATTGTTGTGAACTCTGGACTAGATGCACTTAAATTCATAGCGTGCAAGTAATGATTAGGGCCTGGTCCACGTCATAAGTGCTCTACTGTACATTTGGGAACAGAATCAAGTCCTAAGTATATAAGGAGCGATGATCCATTTGTTAGCAGATTTTAAGCACAGAGTGCTTTTTAAAGAGAGAAGGAATTTGTAAGATTTTAAAACATTTGGATTTTAGTTTGTTAGGGCAGAATGAGATTAGAAAGACCGTGAAGAAAAGCAACTGAATTTGTCTGGAGTGATGGAATGTCCTTCCTATGAAAAGGGACAAATTCCTCCTACCCTGCAATGCAGATGTACTAAACGGTAAGAAGGTATTGCTAGCTAGTGGGTAGCTGTTGCTCTGAACCTTCTGTATCACTGAGATCAGCATTAGTCAAAATGCAACTATTTGGGGTCACTTCAATTCCCCATTGCTTTTCCCTTCATCCTGCATCATTGCACAAAACATTTAACTTTTGTTCAAAAATCTTACAAATGGCCTCCCGTATGGTAAGTCATACTAGAATAAAATGTGGTAATGTACAAACAACCAGCAAACCAGAAGGGCAATATATGGGTTACGATTCTGCTCTATTATCAAAGTGCAAGAACCCTTTGAATAAGAATGTAAGATTGGTAGGTGTCGATATCTATAAGACAAAGGACACAATTTAAAGAAACAAAGAACACAATTTAATAAAAGTTAGCTGTGACTAATCTCCTAATTTAGCCATCATTAACATTTGCTGGAATGGATTCACAGATTGTGGCGCAACAAACATTTTTCTTGCGATGGCATAAAAGATGTGTGCCAGCCAAAAACGCATCGTCTTGCATGTGATAAGCAGAATTACAAGCATCACAAAATGTGCACAGGGGATATGATATGCCAGAGATCCTTTTGGATATGTCATGTTCTAGCAGTGGTGGACTTGGGGTTCTCAAATTTCAGTGGTGCCCTGTGCGATGCCAGAGGTGGAGCAAGGAGGGGGCGGTCCGCCCCGGGTAGTGCACTGGGGGGGTGACACTCGGGGTGCCCCCCGCGATCGGCAGCTCCAGCCAGCGGTGAAAAAAGCCGCTGAAAGGGGTGTCACCCCCCTCGCTGGCCCACCCCTCTCCATCCCCCGGTTCCACAAGCCAGCCAGCGGCAAAAAAAAAGCCGCTGAAAGGGGTGTCACCCCCCTCGCTGGCCCACCCCTCTCCATCCCCCGGTTCCACAAGCCAGCCAGCGGCAAAAAAAAGCCGCTGAAAGGGGGCTTTCCTCCTTTCAGTGGCTTTTTTGCCGCTGAGCTCCCTGAGTGGACGTCATGAGCATGGAGCGACGCCCCACCCCCGGGGGTGCCGCTTGGCTTGCCTCCCCCGGCAGCCAACCGGCTCGCTACGCCCCTGTGCGGTGCTAAAATTGGGCGCGCGCCCCTCGCCTCTCGTGCTCTGTTCTACATCATTGTTGCGGCGCCCCCTGCAGTACCAGCACCCAGTGTGGGTGAACCGGTGGGACTACCCTAAAACCGCCTCTGCTTCTAGCTTAGTGCATGTTCTCAAATGCATTCATTAACAACTAGGACCTGGAATACAATTCTGTGGCATAGTCAGAGAGAACTGCTGCTCAGATCTCTTTGGAAAGGGAAATTTCAGGAGTCGGAAAGAGGAAGAAAGGTGAATTCCCCCCTGCTCCCCAGGGATTTCCCCCAGCTGTGCCATATAGTCTGCTGGCCCCAAATTTGAGCATTTCATAGCTATATGGGGCGGGTGCAGTTCTGGAGGATGAAAAAAGGGAAATGAATCCCTTTGCTTTGCTGTAGTTCTGAAACATCCATGTATAGAGTGGGTGGTTGTGGGGAGTTTTTAGATCTCATGGCCCACATTCCTTCCACCCAACTCACAATCTCTCTTCTCAAGGATAGTTAAGACAAGCTGTCAGGGGTCCCTGGGTCACACACCTGCAACCCTAATCACCCCTCTTTCTATGACCCTTTTCATAACTTGTCAGGGGCTCAGGTAGTACAATTCTTTAGACATTTCTCTTTCTCTCAACTACCATCATCACCATGTATGCTCTTAGGATCTTGTTGCCAAGGGGCTTTCTTCTCTGTCTCTGCTCTCTCACTCTCTATAATTTTTATTTTATTTTACAAAGATACTTCTGGGAGTTCTCCAAGGATGCAAAAAACTTTATTTTGGGGTGGTTCTTTTTTCACTTCCTGACAGGTACCCAAGTCTGCTACTAGATGAAACCATCAAGCAGAAGAACATGAGCATTCTTGATATCACAAGTTTTAACAGCAGTATATGATTCATTTGATTATACATGGATGTATAATCTTCTCAGTATCCAAGTGAAATGGCTTCCGATCAGTGTGCCTCACTGAACCCACCTGTATGAGTCTCGGTAACTCATTGTATCGTGTCCTGAATCTTCCTGGTCCTCCTCAGACACTTTGAAACAAACCTTCTTCATCCCATGCTCTACTTTGTCAATATCACTCTCTTCCGAGACCAAGGATGTGGTGGGCATCTCCTCCATGGAGGGAGGCTCACATAATCCTGCTGCCGTGGGTTCAGTAATGGTGGACAAAAGCCTGCAGATGTAGAATGTATCACGGTAAGAAGAAAAACAAGCCAAGGGCTCCAGGAGTCAGAAGTGTAATCTCTGCTATAGATACATGGGGACACCTGTGGGCTGAAGCTGTGTGAACCTCCTCATGCTTTTAAAACCTTCATCGGAGACTCTGCATCACCCCTGCTCTAAGGCATGCTAAAGCTAAGCCATGTAGGGCGTTGAGAGTTATAATTCGATTCTTTCTCCCCCTGCCCCTGACTGAGCACAAAGATTTCTAAAGGCAAGACGTTAACCAACTCACTTATTTATCTGAAAGACGTATTGTTTCATTTCTTTAACTGCTACATCTAGTTTGTTGAAGAGCTGAAGGTAGGAGTCCTGTATCTCCCGATCTTCTTGCTTCAACAGAAAGGTGAGACCTCTCTCCTCCTGAGTAGTTCCTCCATTCTCTTGGCCACAGCAACCATCATATTGTCCATGTGGGTTGAGCTCCCCATTTTCTGGCGCCAAGCATCTCCATGATGGTGCAGCCATGCTGGCTATGCAGTGCTGAGTATATGAGACTGGATTTAAGCTTCCTGTTAAAACATTAAAAAATGCTCGTTACAAAAAGCACTTGTCTTTAAAGCTTCTTTTAAGAAGCAATGTCAAATTCTTTTATATGTTATTTATTGAACTGTTTTCCAAAAGGGGGAAGATATAAGTGACAGATGGGAAGAAATAAGGAATTACAAAGAATTTCCCCGCCCCAGAAAATCCTTTGTAGTCATCGTAGAGAAATCCTTTAAAAATTTACCTGAAGGTTAGAACTATGCTTAGGAAATTTATTTACTTATCTGGAATTATCAGCAGGCCAATAGTTGTACTCAAGCTTGTCAGATTCTGTAAGTACTGGGGCAAGAACAGCAACCATGACCTAGTCCTAGACCTTTGGCCTTCCTTTCCCTGTTGCCAGTATCTCAGTTGCTTCTTGTATTATCATAAATTGCCTCAAAACAACATAATGTTTTAGCACAGACACCAGTGGAAGACCACTCTTGTTCAATTGCCTACTTACAGCTGCCAAGCCTTACAGCCATAACATATTTGCATGGGGATGGATCTCTTGTTAAGTCTTTCAGGTTTCTTTCCCAGTCAATAAACCATCCCTTCTATACAGAAAAGGGGGGGGGGGAGAGAGAATTTGCTTAAGGCTGCTTGGCTGTCATTTGCAGGATGATAGCTATGCTTCTCCCCACCCACCCTATTCCCACTATTACGCCGTGCCCTGTGACAGAGTCAGATGTTCTCATAAAAACCTCAAAGGGGACCAGGCATCTTAGTAGAAGCATTCTTCTTGAATTTGGTCTTGAACAACAACTGGGCGTTGTGCTCCAATGGGTACGCAAAGCTCTTAAGAGATAGTGAGCACCTTGTTCTGGATCTAGGCCGATAATAGATGGCTTCCGTCCGATGCGAATGCTGAAAGACCTAGCCACCAAGGTAGTGTTTTTGGGATACGACACTTCCATGAGGTTGATGTGGCAGTTGGTGGGGCAGAAATCCATGCTGCTCAGAGGGTGAAGTTCCGTTGTGGCTCGTTTGAAGGGTGGGCTCACCTTGGTTTTCAACTCATCTGCAAACTAGGGAAAGAAAGAAAAATGTTTCAATTGTACTAGCACACTAACCCACAAAACTACTTGCCCCGGGGTCTATGCACTTATAAATAAATCGAACTACCTACCACAGCTGCTCTTTTTTTTTTCTTCCCTTATTTCCATCAGCACCTCCACCCACAAAAGGGGAAAAAAATTATCTCGGTGGCCCTCTTTCCAATAATTCACAGAAAATGTATTTCCTTAATAACTACATAAATCTATGTATAGTATGCTTCAAGATGTTCACAGAATCCAGGAGAGACCAGAAATGATGTAGAAAATAGCCCATGATAGCAGGTGAATACTTACATCCCATAATGTAAACTGGGGCTCTGATCCAAAAGACTGTGCATGGAGCTGTGGGTTCTGGATATGTGCTACTCATTTTTTATTTTTTAAAAAACCAGAATCCCACTAATCAGCTATTTGATGAGGATGGTAGATAGGAGCCCCTTACTCCTGCTTCCTGTCTGATCTGCAGGCATCGTATCTTGGCTTTGTAAAATGAGCTGTGTGTATCCAGTCCGAACTGTCAGATTGGAAAGCCTGCTTCTCTATGAGGAAGGCTCTTAACTAGATATGGTGCAAGTATTTCACAATCAGACAGTGACATTAGTCTGCAATCTCAATAAAACCAGAAAGCCATCTAAAAGTTTAAAACACATAATATAATGCACACCTACACCTGGCCAACCTCCTTAAAAGGGGATTTGAAATCTAAAGGCATCACTATGCTCCAGTGTCATGATGTGGTTGTGCACAATGATCTCACCTCTTGATAGCTGGAAACCCTTCTGCTGATGCTCTCCAACTTTGTGTCACAAATCTGCCGGCACTCATATTGCGGCATGGTGACCACAGCATTGCTGAGGGACATAAGCCTTCTGCAGTTCCTCACAAAGAAGCTGTCATCTGTAGCAAAGGCCTCCAAAATCTGAAGCATTAGAAAACAATTACCTTGCTTGGTTGGAACACCAGGCCACAAACCTCTAAGCAGATGAAACATTGGAAATACAACGTCAGCCAGGACAGCACAATTCCAAAGGCAAAAATGACAACTGGGCAGGCAGACATGCTTCCTGGCGTATTTCAAGGGAACACTTTGGAAAGGCAAATTGTAACGCAAGTGGTGACTCAAATTTTGTTCTTTGTTTTTGTGGAACCCTCATTCCACAAAAAGTGAGAGGGAAATTCTGCTCTTTCTGTGGCAAGTAGACAGGTTTCTAAGAATGTTTTGGAAGAGGTGGGGGTTGACCAACCATAATGTAGTAATGAGGTGTTGGAGGACAGGTTTTTCTCTGGTGTGCCCCCCCCCCACTGTTAAAAAAAAAACTTTGCCAGCTGCAATCTGCAGCAAGTGAGTCTCAACATCTCTGCAGCCAGCTGACTTTTTTTTAAGTTTCTTTAGTTTTACAGTTACATCTTCTTTCCCAGAGCCGTCTCATCCATAGAAGCCGGTGGCACGGTGCGCCAGGGCGCTGGGCGCCCCAGGGGCGCCCCCGCGAGCCCGCCGGCATACCGGGCTCCTCCTCCCCAACCCGCCCCCGCCCCCACGGGCAGGCGGGCACTCGCGTGCCGGCGGGCGGGCTGTAAGCCGCCCGCCCTCGCCTCCCAGAGCCCCAGCTGGAGCGCTGGAGCGGCGCAGGGCTTTGCGCGACCTTCCAGCACTCCAGCTGGGGCTCTGGGAGGCGAGGGCGGCCGGCTCGCGCTCCCGCGCGCAGCCGGCCGCCCGCCCAATGCAGCGCGAGCTGCCCAGCAGCGCCGCGCCGTCCAGCTGCGCGCGGAGCGCGAGCTGCGCGGGAGCGCGAGCCGGCCGCCCTCGCCTCCCATCCCGGAAGCGCTGGAAGGGCGCGCAGAGCCCCGCGCCGCTCCAGCGCCACGCCCCTCACCCCCCGCTCGCCCACCCCCCTCCCAAGGGGCGGCAAGCGCGGGAGGGAGGCGGCGGAGAGGCGGCATGGCGGGGGCGCCGGAGGGATAGCCGCGCCAGGGCGGCAGATCCCCTTAAGACGGCTCTGTTGTTTCCCATACTATACACAATACAGTGGTACCTCTGGTTGCGAACAGGATCCGTTCCAGAGCCCCGTTTGCAACATGAGCAATACATAACATGAAGCGCCGAGTCTGTGCATGTGCACGGTGCGATTTGGCGCTTCTGCGCATGCACGACGCGCCGAACCCGGAAGTAACCCGTTCCAGTACTTCCGGATTTGGCGCATCGGTAACCCGTGCCAAACACAACCCACAGCTATCGTAACCCAAGGTATGACTGTAAATCTATTTGACTTCCCACCCAGCGTTTCATGACAGTTCTTTATACATATTATTTGGCTGCATATACACTAGTTCTTCACCCAATTTTCCACACTCTCTTACCTTTTATAATGTCAACTATTGGTCACAAAGCACCCTCTAACCTGGAAGTCATATTTAAGGTCCAATAAATATCCCCCTAGGTCCTCCCACTCACTCATTGTCCATTTGTCATCTCAGTTTCTTATTTCAGATGTCATACCGGCAACCTCGGCATATTCAATTAGTTTGCATATCCATTGTTCTTTCCCTGGGATTTCACTTAATTTCCAACATCTTGCATATACAGTCATACCTCAGGTTGCAAACGCTGCGGGTTACGTTTTTCGGGTTGTGCTCGTGCTGAACCTGGAAGTACCGGAACGGGTTACTTCTGGGTTTCAGCGCTCGCGCATGCGCAGACACACTAAATTGTGCTTTGCACATGTGCAGAAGCACTGAATTGCAACCCGCGGGTACGCAGAAGTGGCGCTGCGGGTTGCGAACGCTGCGGGTTGCAAACATGCCTCCCGCACGGATTACATTTGCAACCCGAGCATCCACTGTACTATCCTTGCTGCTGGTTGTTGTGTATAAGGATAGGTTGTGGGCTTTCTTAGGCAATTCATTCCCAATTACACCTAGAAGAAATGCTTTCGTTTTCTTAGGAAAGGTACGTTTAAAGATTTTCTTTAACTCATTGTACACCATCTCCCATTAGGTTGTCTGGCATCAACAGGGGGTCCTTTTTCATTGCAACTGGATTTTAATATACTTCAATATATTTTAACACATTTCTACATACATTTGTTACTCTACTGAGATTCAGGGACAGGGAAAAGTGGATGTCTGGTTGATGCATTAAAGAATAACACTGAATGGTATAAACCTTTGCTGTGAGGTTGAAGGACCCCTTGGGCTCAATGATCTTCTCCAGAACAAAACTCCTGATCCCAGCAGTGCTGACGTATTCATACACGACACCATGTTCCAGGTGAACATTGTCCACCGTTAGGCTAATAAAAGGAGTGTCTTCTCTGATGATTAACGGGGAGTCAAAAGTCTGAAGGGCCAATTCTGCAAACCAAAGTCCAGTCATTAGAAGAGCACAGAGATAGAGACAAGAGCACGAGCTGTAGCAATGAATTCTCAGGATCCCTGAAGCAGCACAAAAGCCGTATGCATAGGAGGAGTGAGAACATGCCAGAATTAAAATGTCTTCTTGGCATTTATGAACACTGCGATCTTACTGAGTTCATTAAAAACAAAAACAAAAACCGCTCTCCATCTCATGGGTGTATCCACATGGCACAAAGGAGGACTTGACCCTCAGGGTCCCTTCCAACTCTACAACAAATTACAGTCACAGGAAGAGGGTGGGTCATGAAACTACACATCTCAGGTGTCAAAGGCCACAGTAAAGGCGTGTGTATGTATATGAAGTACAACTCCCATAATCTATGACCTCATGAAACCTGGGATTGTTGGGAGGTAGATGTTTAAAACATTTGGCAGGGACTACAATGCTATCCCTGTTATATGAACACTTATTTGAGAGTGAGTACCACTTAACTCCATGGGGCTCATTTCTGAACAGGCACGATTAGGATTACTCCACTGTCAGTCATTCAGCCAAAGCACATGCCATCACACTGCGAGTCAGCCAAGAGCACACAATGCAAATATGAATATTCAAAAGCTTTTAAAAATGTGATTATCACTGATGAACTTTAAAAGCCCCCCTCGCTTCTGCTCAGTCAACAAAATCACCGTATTTTTCGGTCCATAAGACGCTCCGGACCATAAGACGCACCAATTTTTAAAGGGGGAAAACCAGGGAAAAATATTTTTTCCTGGTTTTCCTCCTCTAAAAGGCTGGGAGGGGGAGCGAAGGAGGCAGCAGCGGTGGAGGGACTGGGAGAGGAACATGCTACGGGCCTCCCCTGCCTCTCCCACCCTGCCGACACCAGCGAAAGTGGGGCAGAGAAAGGGGAAGCCCAGTAGCGATGCTGTAGGGCTTCCTGTCCTCCCACCCCACTTTCGCTGGTGTTGGGGAGGTTTAAAGATTTAAAGACAGCTGGGGAGAAGGGGTGAACGCTCAGCCCTTCTCCCCCGCTGCCTTTAAAAAAGCGGGGATGAGCCTCTGAAGGGGCACCATGCACCCCTTCAAAAAGGCTCATCCCCGTTTTTTTTAAGGGGAGAAGGGGTGAGCGTTCACCCCTCGTCCCCAGCTCCCTTCAAAGCAAGTGGGATGAGCACAGGGTGTGGGGTGGTGGAGAAAGCAGCTGCTTCCTCCACCACCCAGCACCCAGCGCTGCTCCAAAAAGCCTGCTTTCTGCATCCTGGGTGGTGGAGGAAGCAGCTGGGATCCCGGCTGCTTTCCCCACCACCCAGCGCCCCGCGTCGATCCAAACATCCTGCTTTTTGGATCGGCGTGGGGTGCTGGGTGGTGGAGGAAGCAGCTGGGATCCCGGCTGCTTTCTCCACCACCCAGCGCCCCGCGTCGATCCAAACATCCTGCTTTTTGGATCGGCGTGGGGTGTTGGGTGGTGGAGGAAGCAGCTGGGATCCCGGCTGCTTTCTCCACTACCCAGCGCCCCGCGTCGATCCAAAAAGCCTGATTTCGGGCGCTGGGTGGTGGAGGAAGCAGCTGGGATCCCGGCTGCTTTCCCCACCGCCCACCTCCCCGCGCCGATGCAGAAAGCCTGCTTTTTGGATCGGCGCGGGGTGCTGGGTGGTGGAGGAAGCAGCTGGGATCCCGGCTGCTTTCTCCACCACCCAGCGCCCTGCGTCGATCCAAAAAGCCTGATTTCGGGCGCTGGGTGGTGGAGGAAGCAGCTGGGATCCCGGCTGCTTTCCCCACCGCCCACCTCCCCGCGCCGATGCAGAAAGCCTGCTTTTTGGATCGGCGCGGGGTGCTGGGTGGTGGAGGAAGCAGCTGGGATCCCGGCTGCTTTCCCCACCGCCCAGCTCCCCGCGCCGATGCAGAAAGCCTGATTTCGGGCACTGGGTGGTGGAGGAAGCAGCTGGGATCCCGGCTGCTTTCCCCACCGCCCAGCTCCCCGCGCCGATGCAGCTCTCAGTGCCTGAAATCAGGGTGGGGGGAGGCCGCAGGGAGCGAAGCCTTCGCTCCATAAGACGCAGCAACATTTCCCCTTCCTTTTCAGGAGGGAAAAAGTGCGTCTTATGGAGCGAAAAATACGGTACTTGAAATTCTGGCAGTGATGCTTCTGCCAATTACAAGCCAATCAAACGCAATTTTAAAAGTCTTGAAATGTCTTGGGAGAAGGGGCGACACTGACAGGTAGTACCAGACAGAACTTGTGGGGCTGATTCTCAGACCTCTTAGGATCCTATTCAGCAAACACTCAGTCTCAATTTTAAAGCACGTTTTAATTTCATTCATTATTTTGCTGAAATATGGTGCTATGCAACATCCTATTAAGATATTAATTTTATTTATATTTGCATCCCACGCTTGCTTGAAGAAACTCAAGGTCTCAACGCTATACCCAATTTTATCTTCACAATAACCCAGTGGGGAAAGATAGGCTAAGTAAAGCATACTTCCTTTCAAAGAGAAGCTACATAGGCAAAATATCAAATGGGACTCAGATGTCTTAATACTCTCATCTCTTGCCATCTTGGTCAGTCCCCATGTTACAGCTTCAGCCAAATATAGCATTGTCAGTAAATAGAATCCCACAATCCCCTTTTCTCAATAACATTCTCATTAAGAATCCCACAGTTTAGCTAGAAGTCAGTCACATCCAATTTGGGGTAACAAGTTGAGAGAAAGACTGAGCTGGCATCCTACGTGGCACAAGGGATACAAGCAATTCAGTAAAATATAAAATAAAAGCATTGCCCAGTGTGATATATGTCAACCACAAGCCAAGGCACTATGTAATTATGTTGGGTTTGTGGCTTGACATTTCAGCTGCCAAGTCAATTTCCCTATAACACTGCATCCAGGGGCTCAGTGATTTTCTCTAGCGCACAGCTAAAGAGGTCAATAAAAACAGATGTACTGTTTTGGAGACAAAGTTTGTATACTGTATATGAAACCAGTGTGAGAGACCACAAAGCAGGAGGTGCAGGAATGAAGTTCTGCACACAGGCTTCTCCTTGCGGCATCCTGAGTGATCTACCAGATTCCTCCCCCACTGACTCACACTTGTATAGCACAAAGCAGGAAACTGACACGGTCCAGGGAAATGCCCAGTCTCCAATCCCTGTAATAGGCAAGGGTTGAATGGCAACCCTTGAAGACTGTCTGTTGAAGACAAGAAAAGAACCCCTGTTCCAAATTAAACATCCATAGTGATTCAGGTATAAATTATTGTCTCTGTCATCCTGCCTCAGCAGAAAGGCACATCCACCTCCCATTCTACTGATGTATCATACAAAAATATAAAACTGCATTATAATGAACCAGATCGTTAGTCTAACTAGCCCAGTACTTTAGATGGCAGGGGCTTTTCATGGTCTCATGAAAGTCTTTTATAGAACTACTATTTGAGATCATTTCTAAGAAGGGGGGGGGGCAGGAGGCCTTTTGCATCACCAAGGTATCCCTCCCCACCTCAACCCCATCAGAAGACAGCTACGAATCACTGCTTAGATCAGTGTTTTTCAACCTTTTTTGGGCAAAGGCACACTTGTTTCATGAAAAAAATCACGAGGCACACCACCATTAGAAAATGTTAAAAAATTTAACTCTGTGCCTATAATGACTATATATAAAGTAATTCTCTTGAATAGGAATCAAATAAACAAATTTTTCCCACGGCACACCAGGCAACATCTCGCGGCACACTAGTGTGCCACGGAACAGTGGTTGAAAAACACTGGCCTAGATCATTTCCCTCATTCGCAAGGAATGTCTTACCTTCGTCTTGCTGGCTGTCATTAAGGGGATCATTTTCCTCAATTGAGAGATCTCCTTTGCAAGATTCAGAATGACTTCCATTCAGGTATGAGCTGGAAGCTGACTGCCGAGCTCTGTCCTCTTCAGCGTCTTCATGCGTTCGGTACACCCATTGATAAAAACCCTTCCAAAGAAAGCAGGGATGTTAGAGAGACATTCTCCCAAGTTTTACTGCACATTGGCTTTTGGATGGATTTACCTGGTCTGCTCCAGATGTTCTGGACAAGCATAGCCAATAATGAGATGAGTATGGCCAATGACAGATGACCAATGGGGATGATGATGAGGCAGATGATCAGGCAGAGGAGGAGAATGATAAACAGGACCAGAAAATGTGAGAAAATCTCATTTAAAATATCTGAAATCCATATATTGCTCAATCTCGGGTGACTGAACGCCACTTGTCCCTCTAAGAAGTTGGACGCCGACCGCTCGGGGGTCGCATAACTAATTAGCATGCCAGAGTCTCGTTCATTATCGGAATTAACCAGACAAATCGCTCCACCAACTAAGAACGGCCATGCATATGAAATCCATATAGTTAGAGAGAACTATATTTCATATATGAAATCCATATAGTTAGAGAGAACATCTAAACAGAGCAACCACAACCACATCCAAAATAGAGCCAGAATTACTCAAGTTCAAACGCCCGGTGGAACAGGAACAGTCTTCACAGCTCTGTGAAAGGCTTGCAATATGGGGACCACATGAACCTCAAAGGGGAGGGAGTTCCACAACCTGGGTGGTACTGCTGATAAGGCCTGGTCCCACATGACTACTGACCATGCCTCATACTGAGGCAGGATGTGAAGCAAAGCCTCAGATGATGATCTTAATAACTGAGCAGATTCATATGGGAGAAGGCAGCCCTTAAGATACTCTGGGCCAAAACTGTGTAGGGATTCTAACATGGCCTCTCTGTTAGCTTAACAGGCAGACGTAGTAGTCACAGTTTATTAGCTCCAACAGTTTGCAGCAAAAAAGGAGGCCTGGACTAACAGGAAGGGTTAAATCCCCACTCCCA
The DNA here is from genome assembly GCF_009819535.1 of Lacerta agilis. Lineage (NCBI taxonomy): Eukaryota > Metazoa > Chordata > Lepidosauria > Squamata > Lacertidae > Lacerta > Lacerta agilis. The sequence continues at coordinate 75,720,704 of NC_046317.1, forward strand.
ACATTCCACAGTCCAGATCCACCTCACCTTCCCTCTGCAGCTATTTAAATGCCCCTCCCTCCACCCATGGCTGCTATTCAAATAACAAGTCTGGCTCATTAAGTGCATAGAGGGGCTAAATGCATTGTCTAGTTTGATCCTGACGGTACCATGATATCCCTTTTTAATATAGCGGATAGAGAGAGAGAGAGCCTTGTGATGGAGGAGAATAGTTCTTTTCCTGACTCCTCCCTCTTCTGTGAGCTCCTTTTACTGTTATAAAGCAAAAGCCCCCACTCTATTTGTGTAAACATATTTGGGGTGGGGGGGATTTTTAAGTGGTTGTTAAAATACATTTTGGCAACCTGAAAATTATCTCTCTGTTCTTCAGTCCTTCTTCCAGCCACTTCTTGCACTGTGCAATCACAATGTGCAATACTCACCGCCGTGCTTCAAATGTAACAGATTAAGCATGTACTACTTTATATTTAAAACAGCTGCACACGTCCATTTCATTTCACTGTGGATGCAAGGTGGAACAGATGTGTGTAGATGCTTCCAGCATGATGCTGCACACTAATTTCGTTTAAAACAGCAGCAGCATTGAGAAGGTACTACTGAAGGCCGGGGTACATTTTCTTTCTTTCTAATGTAGTGTTTTAACCTGGTCGTCTTTACAGTAATTCTGTGGAACTTTGACTTTACAGATGAGGAACTGAAGCAGAGAACTAGAGTGGCCCTGCAAAGATGTGCCTGAGTAGGGATTGGGACCCGTCTTCCAGATCAGAGTCCACCAGAGTCCTTTATGGGGCAGTGCGACAAGTAAAGAGGCATTGCATTACCCCCCATCACTCTGAAGAATTTCCCCTCTACTCATCAGTTCCAGTCTTCTGTCCTCAGACTACTTTTTCTTCATTTTGTGGTCCTGATGAAAACTGCCTCCCTCCAATGCTGCTGTTTGCCCCTGAGGGAAACCTGATATGGGCCATAGCAGCTGTGGGGGGATGTATTTTCATTCTGACTGTAGCATGGAAAAATAGGGGTTAAACCCCCACCACACACAAGACAAATGCCCCACCCCATGCCACAGTCCCAATCTTGAACACTTCCCCCCATGGCTTCTCTTTAAATAACAAAAGTCAGCGGCATTAAGTACATACAGGTATTTCAGATCATCTATTTTGGTCCTCAATGAATAGCGATAGGCTTGAGAGGATTGTGCAGAAAAGCCCAAATATGACATATTGTTTTTGTTGGGGTTCCCCAATGTTTGGGAAACACTGGCCTATTGGATAAATTTAGTCTACCCATATTTAGAGCCACAGCGCAGTTTTGGTTTAAGAGGGATGGGAGTGGAGTCAATTACTAAGAAATATGAAGTGCACTGGATTTCGTGAGAAGAATGTTAGCATTCAAAACCAGCTCTGCTTTTAAAACTAGGATACAACAAAAGTCAAGAGAATTTATAAGGGGGAGTGTTCAGGTCTCAGAACCAAATCTAATTTAGTACTCAGGGTTGTCCCTGCTAATTAGACAGAAGCAGCTTTTTGCCATCTGAACAGGAATATTTGAGGCTAAGATAAATCTGCAAAGTTCTGCTTTGGTGTGAATTCTAAGCACCCTCCCTGGTTGACGAGGGGATGTACTGTAAGTTCAAAGCAGATTTATTAAGCAGAACAGTGGCACAGCAGCATGATACAGTGTTTTCTTACCCTCTAAAAACATTATAAGAAAATGACTGCCTCCCCAACCAGTGTTTCTCACACCCATGCACTCACCAGATATTCCTGCTGCCTGTTCCTGTATGCCGCAAAGTGCTCCAGAACCTCAGTGTAATTTTCATTCATCATGTTATTCCCACTCACTTTCAAGACACACTGCCCTGGGTGAAGCCCCACAGCACTTGCTTCTGATCCTTAAGAGAGGTGGAAAGGAGAGGAGTTTAGAAAGCACGGCTACACAGTAAGCAATAAAATAAACAAGATATTTCTGGCCAAGTGAGTGGTGGATATGACAGATTTTCTGAAGCAACCCTAGATGGGCCATTGGCTCTCCTTATGTTCTGCTAGTGTAAGCTGTATTATACTGAGTCAGACCTCTCCAGAGTTTCAGGCAAGGAACATTTCCACCCCTAACAAAATATGTCAGGGACTGGACCTGGGACTTCTCTTTTCTACCCCTGAGCTACAGGCCTTTCCCCCCAAAGGGAGGGAGAAAGGTTAGTTCTTTTACTAATGATCCTACAATCTGTTTAGAAGGCCAATCCTATACCCATTTATCTGAAACTCAACGGGACTTTATTCTGAGTGACCATGCATCAGATTGCACACTGAACTACTTTTTGTTTTATTTACACATCATAAGACCGGTGGGAGTGGCAAGCTAGAACCAAATCTAGACCTTCCAATGTCAGTGGCTTTTTTCTGGAATAAGAAGCCTGAAGTGGAGCAACGAAAAGGCCCTGTTCTCTTATCCAGACATAGCAAACCAGGCTTCCAGTATCTATACCAGGCATACTAATAAAGAGGCTGCATATTGCCTGCTAATAGTAGGGATCGATGCTGCAGAGATTGCAGCATAGTAGGGATTTACCTCTAGGTGCCTCTGTGCCTGACAAGGCCAGCTCCAGATCTGAAGAAGCCATCAGCTAGGTTGACATCAGTGACCTTCCACCCAGCCATGAGCTTACCCAGCAAATGGGGCTTGCATTCTGTGCCTTTTAAATATGGTTGCGTATACAAGCCCTGGTAGGATTTTGTTCCACCCAGGAGCTCCCAAGTAGAGCTGATCCCTGCCCCAAATGTGACTTGCAGTTGGTGCTGGATTTGGTGTTGAATGCAAGGTTCATTTTTCGGCAAGAATCTTTGAATTCAAGCCACAGCTGCACAGCTGACTCTTTCTTTGCAGAGCTGAACTAAATTAAACTAAAGCCAATGCCACAAATAAAGGAAAAAGTATCGGAAGCAAACCCACAGTTCACTCCCAGTTCTTCCTTTGAAGTGACTGACAGGTGGACAGCCCCACCTACCTGTCACATGGCCCATGGAGGGTGGGCCAGATGAAGCTCCAGCCCACCAATCAGGTCCAGTTCCCCACATCTGATGTGAACTGTTGAATTTAGCAAAATCCACTACATAGCATCTTGTTTTAATGTACCTTGTTGACATTTGTTAAAGGCAATTAGTGTTTTATAATTAAGACACAGTTCATCGTATATGTTACTCCTGTTATCCAGGATACAGCTCATCTACCTGTATACAGCTCTCCTATTCTGTGTCCAGAGCTCACTTCACACACCCCTTTCTCACCTCTCCCCACAGCATGAACATACGGTGGTGCTGCTCCCCGAATCTGGAAGCACAGCTTTTCACTGCAATCTGGGATTTTGATAATCCTGTTAAAAATAAAAGGGATGTGGATGACAACAGTCCTGCTTGCTTACATCACTGGTATTTTGTGCACATGTGGTCATACTTCATCACTTATTAAGTAATGTCTTGGGCTTGGATTCTAAGGGGAATTCTGTGACTATAGGCAAACAAACACAACTCAGCAGTCACGCGATAGGAAAAATAAAATAAAATCTCATAAGATCACATGAGAATGAAACGGCATCCAGGAGCTCTAAAAGCTCTTTCTCCCAGAAGCAGGGATGTCACGCTGGGGAGTTTTTCATGACTAGTAAATCCATGCTACCCTTAATTCAGTATCATTTGTATGCTAAAGTTATTAACTCTGACGCATGAGGCATACAATGAACATTAACTATAAAAAGAAAGGCATGATTTATGATTTTATAATACATGGTTTAATGTGTTCGTTTGCTCTCAAGACTGCACTAGAGTGTAGAATTGTAAAATGTTTACGTTGCCTTCATTATGATAGGCATATATACATATACAGAATATTAACTGCTCAGAATCAGCTTCCAAGAGCAACCAAGGCCACGCCTGGATTTTTCTGGCGACTTACTCTTTTGCCTTGATTGCCACAAGAAGCCGAAGAGGTCTCCGAGAGCAGAAAGACTGGTTCAATAAGGTCTCCACCTCTTGAAATGGGCGCAGGAACACCAGATCCTCATTCATGGAATAAATCTTCCGCCCAACCTGCAATCCAGCCATCTGAAATGACACGCATAAGTTATAAACCACTCCACGCTTATCATTCCATGCTTTATCATTTGAGTAGCATGTGGCAGGCGGTATGTGAGATAATGGATTTACAGCTGCGTTCTGGGCAGCCCAGGAGTTCCTTGGAAGCTTATCACGTTTTCCTACAGAATGTCAGGTGTTTCATTCTGGGTGTGTTCTAGATCACACAAGGTCAACTGCAGAAGAGTACTGTGTGTGTTTTAGGCCACACAAGGTTGGCTTTTTATTTACCTCTGGTCCCCCAGATGTTGCTGAGCCACAGTTCCCATCAACCCATAAAAATATGATTTTATTAAGCCAGGCGCTGCCTATAAATGTACACCAGAACCTTTTTTTTATGAATCAGGATTCCTGAATGTTCTTTCAAAGGGTGAGAGAAAACCTAAACAAATGTGAGTAATGATCTACAGTGGTTTCTGTATTTCCTCTGCTTTTGCTACTCTTTATAAGCGAGCACAGTTATCTGGATAATGAGATGCCGGCTTTGTGCAAGAGCTATCTATCGATTGGACAAGGGCCAAAATGCTTTTGGATACAGCTCAGCGAATTATCAGACATCTGCTTGTCAATTGTTCCTTCAAAGCATAGCAGTAAACATGCCTCCCAATGGAAGAATGCTTTTGTTGTCGCTCTATCTTGATATGTTGTGGTTGTATCAATCACAAATTAGTTCCAGAATTAAAACATGCAGAGATGAAGTATTGCAACAAATACCTTCAACACAGAATTATTCTACCATATGGAGTGAGAGTGGGGGAACCTTGTTCAGTCCACATGGCAAAGGGGTGTGGAGCCAGGGGCAGAAGTGGGTGGAGTAACAGGTGCAACTCTTGCCAAAGTTAGAGGTTTCTACCCACATGCACTTATATATTGATCTGGTCAATCAAGAGACAAGAGCACTTGAGGACTGAGGATTAGGATTAGGGAGGGTGGCCAAGACAGATGTGAGGGCCAGACAGATATGCCTGGCTCCCAGGTCTGAGGTTCCCCACCCTGGATGTAGATAGATTTCAAATAGAATTAAAGCAATCTATAGCAGAGGTCACCAACATGGTGCCCATGGACACACATTTGCCCACAGTGGCCATATCTGATGCCCACAGGGCCCCCTCCCCCATTTCCCATACTGAAATTAGACATTAAGCAAGCATTCTGTTGTGACCAATAGAATAAGTTGTGCTGCATGGATGTGGTGCCTACAACAATTTCTCGTTTTTGTGCGTGTGATCATGGTCCCAAAAATGGTTGGCAGCCCTTGATCCATGGACAAATGCAAAATAAGCATTTTGCAATTCAGAAATGCGCAGAATTAGATTGTATCATTTTCTTCCCATTGAAACCGGGACTATTTCAAGTCTTGAAATTTTGTGGGGGTAATGTCTCTTGAAATGAGAGAAACAGAATTAGACTAACAAGTTGACAGTCAGGACTTCAATGTCCTATATACTGTAGCTCCACAACTAGCAGACTGCTTCAGGCAAAATTTACAAAACAGGAAAAATTTCCCGATTTGCATCATATATCTGAATTTAGGTTTTCTTAATTGAGAGCTTTGATTTTAAAAAACTTGTTTTGGTATAGAATAACATCACAGCCAAGCTTGCGGAAGTGACGGATTAGTTTGGGTTAAAGGGATATATTAGCAGCAAGAGGCCAGTTCTTACATATCCCCTATTTTCCAAAGAAAGAATCGGGACACAACATTCCTGCATTGCAGGGGGGTGGATTAGATTACCCTTGGGGGTCCCTTCCAACTTTACGATTTCATGATTCTATGACATGAGCTGCAGGGTCCAGTTGTGAGTGAGAGATGCAGGAAATAAGGGAACATTGAGCCCTATGACTCTATGCCCATCACTATGTGTGGTGCATATGAACACAGATTTGCAAACATTTGCAAGTAGGCTACTGTTTTTAACAGCAAGCATCAGATATATACAACATGGCCTATGGAACGAGTAGAATAAAAGGCTCAGCTGTGAATTGCAGTCACTCACAGTCTTGAATTTCTATCTGGACCTCAGACAACCAGGGATAATAATACCTATGTTACTGGTTTGCTGTAAAAACTACTAAGTGCTACATAAATGCTGTTATCATATTCTCTGGCACCTGAAGAACTGCAAAACATGGCCCAGAACAGTTCCAATTCAGATCCATGTAAGAGAACTTCATTTACCCATCGTGTCTGCCTGTCCAGCACAATAAGCTAGCACATTAAGAAAAAGGATTGCTTCGGTTAAGCTCTTTGTGGGTTTCCAGATAACCATGAGGCCTGCCAAAGTCCCAGTTTTTAGATTAATCACTTGCATCTGCAGAACCTGCCTGTTGTTGCCTTTGGTTATGCAGATGGGAGCAGGCTAATGTTGCTAAGCAACGGCAGCACAGGGAGACAATACTGCACCTCTGGGCCTTCTCTCTCAAAACCTTTGGAATGCAGAATGGAGGCAGATGGGATGCTTAATGCACCCCCATAAAGGAGCTGCACACACAGGTGGATACCCAGACTTCATATGCTGCTGCAGTAGAAAGAAGAGGGTCCCCAGCAGATGAACCTGTCACCATGATGTCACTCAGCAATGGACCAGCACATATGGAATCATCCGTCTGCAGGTAGGTAATTAGCTGGGGGAATGTCTTGTGCAGGGTTAATTAAGGGGCGCAAAGGGGCCCGCTAACAGGACAGGGCTGATAAAAGGGTAGTGATACACTGATACATGCCAGGAACTGGTGGCAAAATCCACCTGCAGGGAGGTAAGACCTGCTCAATTCATTATGTGTCATAGCCAATGTGGACCTGCCACTGGTGCTGCAGATAATCCAACCCAACCAGCACCTCATTACTACTCCTTTCCAAAATTGCACACACCAGGAGTAAGGAAGAGTGCCCAGCACTCCCTCAGACAAACTGATATAGTGCACAGTGTGCTAGGCTACCTCACCTCAGGACAATTGCATTAAGGGGTTGTAGACACACAGTGGCTTTCACCAGTCAATGGCCAAATGTGGTGGTCTTATAGAGCTCAGCTGCACTGAGGGACCATCCTCACGGCCTTCCAGACATTATTTAGCTCTACCTTAGGTGGAGCAGCAAGTGCTGCCCACCACCGCCGCAAACTCAGACAATATTCCTAGTACTACTGATTAAGAATTAAGATTAAGATTGGTTTCAGATCGGTAGGTAGACCAAACATAATCTACACTACTGCTCACCTGTCTCTTCTTTCCAAAGGACTCAACTCAACATATGAGTTCCTCAAACCCAAAGAACTGAGGCAGGACCCTAACTGAATATTTGCTAGAAGGTACGGTATATCCCAGGCATAGGCAAACTCGGTCCTCCAAATGTTTTGGGATACAGAGCCAGTGTGGTGTAGTGGTTAAGAGCGGTGGACTCGTAATCTGGTGAACCGGGTTCGCTTCCCTGCTCCTCCACATGCAGCTGCTGGGTGACCTTGGGCTAGTCACACTTCTTTGATGTCTCTCAGCCCCACTCACCTCACAGAGTGTTTGTTGTGGGGGAGGAAGGGAAAGGAGAATGTTAGCCCCATTGAGACTCCTTAGGGTAGTGATAAAGTGGGATATCAAATCCAAACTCCTTCTTCTTCTACAACTCCCATCATCCCTAGCTAACAGGACCAGTGGTCAAGGAAGATGGGAGTTGTAGTCCCAAAACATCTGGAGTTTGCCTATGCCTGGTATATCCTATGGATTTATACATGCTTCCTCTCCTCCTCCTCTTTTTTGGCTGCATTTACCCATTAAGATTTACTTGTGTAGCCTGATCAATTCATATCCCTCACCATCTGCTGCCCTAGACAGCTGCCTCTCTTTGCCTAATGTTAGAGCCGGCCCTGAAGTAGGTGGTTGGCCAGACGAAACACCTCAACTTAAAGGAGTTTAGAAAAGCACAGAAACAGGAAGTTTGTGACAGAGGAGAAGTCATTCCATCAGATTAGAAGCTTTTAGTTGCCAATGGATCAAGAGGTCAAGGAATTTGGGGAAATGGGGTGCATACGGTACAAATATGTGAATTCTTCCAGATTCAGAAGGGAAAAGGGTACATGTTACCCAGAACTAACTTAATGAAGCTGAACATATAGTAAATCACAGTAGACTGTTAACAGTGGCCAGATGTTTTTTCAGGAAAATAATATTTGTATAAAAGCCGATTTGTTCCTAACAAATTCAGAACTGAAGATGAGAACAAAGAGTTGGCTGATATCAATCTGAGGGCCACTTCCAATGTCACATTTTTGCTCCATGAAGAAGTACATTTGGAATAACAACACAAAACAGAACGTCACGAGTGTAAAATCTGCATGGATTTCATTCAAAAAGTCTGTAAACGCTTTTTGCAGTCAACTTCTGAGATGTTTCCTGAAAAGCCCTTGTCATTGTGAAATAAGGTTTTACATATTCACTCTTCCATAGCTTAAAAATATTATGGAATAATCTTCCTTGCATGATTAGGAAGAATCAGAGTGACACAGCAAGCAGTAAAGAGATGCTTTGAATGTGTGTTTAATTTGTGTGCCAAGGGATTGCAGAAAAACTGCAGAATGTGGTACTAGGTAAAGAATGCCAGCTTTCGTTTAAAAACAATAAAATAATTTCTAGTTCTTGAGGCTGTAAAGACATGCTTGAAAATGTGCAGCAATGCCTGATGAACTTTCAAAAGCCAGAATAATACTGAATAAAATATCCACAGTCAAAACTGGGGTTCCAGTGCCTGCCATCCCCTTCGCCAACAAAACTAGAATTATGCAGAATAATGGGGAGGGGGAACCATTTCAGAGTAAGATAAGTGATAAGTGTTTCGGATTTGCACAGTTGGGATAATTTGCACAGGTCACAGAATTTCTTATGGCACAGCATACAGATTGCCTGGGTGCTGAGTTTTAGTTTAGGGCGCTGTGGGCCTAGGACTTGCTGATCAGAAGGTCGGCGGTTCGAATCCCTGCGATGGGGTGAGCTCCTGTTGCTCAGTCCCAGCTCCTGCCAACCTAGCAGTTTGAAAGCACATCAAAAGTGCAAGTAGTTAAATAGGTACCGCTCCGGCGGGAAGGTAAACGGAGTTTCTGTGCGCTGCTCGGGTTCGCCAGAAGCGGCTTTGTCATGCTGGCCACATGACCTGGAAGCTGTACGCTGGCTCCCTCGGCCAGTAAAGCGAGATGAGCGCTGCAACCCCAGAGTCGGACACGACTGGACCTAATGGTCAGGGGTCCCTTTACCTTTTACCCTATCTATAATTAGTCCACACACATGAAACCTTATCTCTGTTCCATCACGTTTATCATGATTAAAGTGAGAGTGGCTGACTCCCAATTTGGAGACCCCAGCTGGCCTGCCAAGCAAATTTTCCTGGCCCCTCAAGACTTTGGCCGCAGCGGCAAAAAACCCACAAAAATTGAAGCAGGCGTAGCACTTGAATTATTTGATGAGTGGAGAGGGGACCATAACCACCCTCCTCAGCTGATCTGGATGGTGCCTGCACATGCGCACCCTGTGCGTATTCCATGCATTTTGGTGTGAGAGAGCGTGGGATGCCTTTGGCCACACCCACTGCTGGCAGGTGACCCCTGGAGGGTTGGCCAGTGGTGAATGTGGCCCATGGACCAACGAAGGCTAGCCATTCCAGCATTAAAGGCGAATTACTCAATTGGCTCATAATGCTTTACTATTATATTCTAATGGATTACTGAATATTGCTGTATTTTGTTTATGTTGTTTATTTTAAAGTTATGCTTTTACCTTGACTTTTTTGGTATTGGATCAGATTGTTATCAGGTGTGTGATCTTTGCTGTCTGTTTTGTTGTGTCTTCAGCCCGTAAACCAGGCATAGGCAAACTCGGCCCTACGGATGTTTTGGGACTACAACTCCCATGATCCCTAGCTAACAGGACCAGTGGTCAGGGATGATGGGAATTGTAGTCCCAAAACATCTGGAGGGCCGAGTTTGCCTATGCCTGCTGTAAACCTTCATCGTGTATAGTAATATAGGAAGGTGGTATACAAATTGAAAGTGAAATGAAATGAAATCTAAAAGCTCAGCAATAGGAATGTGGGCACTACCACATTCAGACTATTGGTTCATCTAGCTCAGTACTGACTATAAAGACTGGGGGGGGGGAGCGAGCCAAAAATGTATTTCTATTGGGCACCCTGTTCTCCTCACCCCTCCCCTCCCTGGAGAGCATCAGGCCACCAGAGGGTTTTCCAAATGGTCTGCAGCTGCTGCGCTGGCCTGGAACCATATGCCGGATAGCTTTGTAGTATCAAAAAGCAATTAAAGAGCCCAAGAATGCAATAAAAGGCATTATTGCTAGGTTTCAAATCTTCGTGAATTGAGCCGACGGCTCTCCTGTTCACCAGGATTTGGATTGGGTTCATATTTAAAGCGGTATCTTAAGGCCAAATGGGAAAGAAGGGCAAATGGACAAAGCAAGTTTTTTCTTCGAAGGTCAAGACAAAGATTCCTTTGCAAATTGTGTGCTTCTGTAGTCTCGAAACACAGAGAGATTTCCCTCCCCACCCCAACACTGAAATGTTCTATGGGCAGCTTTCCAAGGAAATGACGGGGGGATTGCGGTATCTGCTAGGCAGTGGCTTAACAAGAAGCTTGTATTCTGCTAAATCCTGGCCTAGTGTAACATTTAAATGTAGTCAGGACTGGTAATTACAAAAATAAAAATAAAATAAAATAAATTCTGCAGTGTACATTTGAAACTGTAGAGCTAGTATTTGCAAATGGCTCCAGTGTTCCAAGGATGTAACACTTCTCCCCTCTCTTGTGATCTCTAGCACACCTGTGATTCTGCACCTGTATATACTGTAAAGGTAAAGGTAAAGAGACCCCTGACCATTAGGCCCAGTCGCGGACGACTCTGGGGTTGTGGCGTTCACCTCGCTCTATAGGCTGAGGGAAACGGCATTTGTCCGCAGACAGCTTCCAGGTCATGTGGCCAGCATGACTAAGCCGCTTCTGGCGAACCAGAGCAGCGCACGGAAACGCCGTTTACCTTCCCGCAGGAGTGGTACCTATTTATCTACTTGCACTTTGACGTGCTTTTGAACTGCTAGCTTGGCAGGAGCTGGGACTGAGCAACGGGAGCTCACCCCGTCGCGGGGATTCGAACCACCGACCTTCTGATCGGCAAGCCCTAGGCTCTGTGGTTTAGACCACAGCGCCGCCCGCGTCCCGCGTATATACTGTACCTAGTATCATTTACATACTTTATGTCCCAAAATATTCAGAATCTGCCAAGCCTCAGATACTGAGTTTCAAACAAGGAATGTAAATTTAGTAACTTTCTGCAAAACAGGAACATTTGCCAAAAAGAGAGAGACAGAGCTGCATGCATGCAGAATTAGAAATATCTTTGAGTTGTTCCTGCGCATATATGCAACCATCACAATTTACACTGTGCGACTACCTCCAATATATAATGCACTATATAGACTTGTATAATAGACTATATATAATGCACTATATAGACCTGATGTTGGGAAAGATGGAGGGCACAAGGAGAAGGGGATGACAGAGGATGAGATGGTTGGACAGTGTTCTCAAAGCTACTAACATGAGTTTGGCCAAACTGCGGGAGGCAGTGGAAGACAGGAGTGGCTGGCCCATGGGGTCACAAAGAGTCCGACATGACTAAACGACTAAACAACAACAACAACAACATATAGACTTGTATATCTGCCCAATGAATGGTGACTTTTGCAAACAGTGAACATCTACCGGTACCAGCAAAATTACAAGAGTGGATTTATGAAATTACAAATGGTGGCTTATGTACATTTCCCCCTGAATACATCAGACCAATGCACTATGTGGGTGGCAAAGGCAGACAATGCTGGTCTTGAGTTAATGCTCATAAACAGGAGCCATATATTTTCTTGATCAATCTGCCCAACTTTTATGAATCCACTCTTGTCAGTAAGTAAATATCCTCTATTGTGAACATCCTGGGAAACTATAGATTGATAGCATGGCTGGCTTTGAAGGTTTCAGCTCTCCTCTTCCCATTCATTTCCATAATCCAGACCACCATGCTTTGGCAATGTGCACATAGTCCTCCTGCTTGGTGACTGTGGTGGCAGTGTTTAAAAGGCCACATTATCTGCACATGTTTGTTATAAATGTGCATCCTAGCAAAAAAAAAAAAAATAAATCACTATCACACAGATGCTCACACACATGGCTCTATCTTAGAGGTTTCATTTAAACCACCAATCTATTTCCGCAGCCACTGCTGGTGAGATTTTGAAAGTGGGGAAATTACAAGCTTTATTGACCAAAATGTACTAGCCCCTAAGTTGTGTTGCACTTTTGCTCTCTCACTTTCTCAACATGGCCCACTGTGTTGGGCTTCCCTTAATTTATTGTCCAGATCACTGTTGTGTGTTCTTGTGTTAAAGGCAGATAAAACTAGTGCTATTACACAGATGACACTAATTTCCAGTTTACATAAATGCTTTTGTCTTGAGGAATCAACTAGATGTGCCATGGGATCAGAATCTCCTGTTGTTGTTGTTGTTGTTGTTGTTGTTGTTGTTGTTGTTTTAACTTCAAAGCAGCCATGAAGGGCTGTTAATTTGGTCCTGGATAGGGGATGTTTAACCATTTCATCCTACACTGTTCTCTGGACCTAAATTCCAGCCCAAGTTATTAGCTCTGCAGGAGGAAAAAAACCATGTGCAGATGCTTGTTGTTTGATGCTGATCTGAAAACAGCTTCCCTGTGGTTAGCTTCATGTCTTGCAACACAGTATGCCGCTCTGGGCCAGAGGGGAGCCTGCTGTCTTATCACTTAATTAAATTACTCTGAAAGAATGCCATATAAAGGAACTAAACACCTAACAATGCACAAAAGCAGTTTCCTGCAACAGGAATCACAGAAGATCCTCAGTGGCCTTCTAGATGCTACTAAAATGAAATAACCTCCTGTATGTTATTTTTGGGGCATTTCTAAGCACCTTCTAATGCAGAAAAGGCGAATGTTTACAAATGTCAGGAGGTTTCACCTCTGCGTGTGACCCTCGACGAACAGACTTCACCACAATGGCTTTGTTCTTGTCTTCTATGTCGAAGCCATAGTCATCCTCTTCTGGCAAAACCTTGGAAAGGAGGAGAGAGAGGAAAAATAACTTGTGAGCTGTTTCACCAACCAATTAGTTTGGTCCTCAGCTGTGTAACTGTTGGTTGCTGTTTCAATGGCATGGTTTGCATGTCACATTAAACCATTGTTTAAAACAAACTATGGTTCAATGTGAACACACCGCTTGCTGCTGCATGCTACTGAAAAGTTCTCATTGCACTCCACTTCTGCTGGCTTTTCGTGATATCTAAACTGGATCTCATGGTTTGTTTCCTCAAAACAAACCATAAGCAGTAAGCCAAGAACAGACCTTGGACCACTTGTGGTTTGTTTGGAGAAAGCAAACAAACCATGAATCTATGTTTGGATGTCACGACAAACTAAACTCTGGTCTGTTTCCCAGTGATGCAGTACCGGGGTAGGAACAGAGCAAAGAACACTTCAACAGCACCAACACACTGAATTCTTGCATTCAACCATTGTTAGTTTTTAACAATGGTTTAATGTGGCATGTGAACTGAGCCAGTGTCTTCTTTCTTCCTGATCCTTAACATGTATTGAAAACAAAATATTGTTTGTTTGTTTCCAATTATTATCATAGTATATGTGTGTGTGTGTGTGTGTGTGTGTGTGTGTGTGTGTGTGTATGTATATCGTGGAGACCTAACACAGAAAGAAATGCCAACAGTTGTCCCTGCAACACAACATGCACTAAAATGCAGGATTGATCTATGGGCACCCAAGATTACGGACCAAACCAGATACAACAGTGGCAGATAGGTCATAGGTGCGTCACTGAAATATGGAGGTGATTAGGTCTTATTACAATAGCAAAAGCAGCACAAAGGAGAAAGATGTGAAACTTTTTGCCCTCCCGCCACTTGTCTCCCCTGAGTCCATTGCCTCAAGCACGTTGCTCCAATCCTGGCTCATTTCCAGCATTAGATTGCAGAATGGAGAATTGCATCTGGAGCAATTAACCGCAGAGAGCCTAAGGCCCAAGAGGGAGAATGGTTAGCACAGCACTCCCCCACAATCTTTTTACAGTTAACACACACACACAGAGAGAGAGAGAGATGTGCACAGACTTCACATGTGAGCAGGGTCCTGCCCCATTTAGCTTTGGCCTTCAGTCTTTTGACTTGTAAGCCAACGTGACTGCTAAGCCCAATGCAGCCCACTAGCCATGTATTGTGTCTCACCTACCTGAGCCTGGAAAAACAGGCAGGGTGCTCAAACAACCAGCAGGTTACATTTGGTTTGCCAGATCACACACAAAAAAGGTAAACGGTCAGGAAAACTTCTCATAAACATGTTGTCCCACTCTGCCCCTCTTCACTGTCCCAGTGGGGGGCAATAGTGAAGGTTCGTGGATGCAATAGCAGGGAGAGGCATTCTCTCTCTCTCTCTCTCTCTCTCTCTCTCGTCCACCAATCACTGTTGCGTGTCGAGACCCCAAAGCCGCCCTCCCAGGAATGAAATAAAAACACCAGGACACAGAATATAAGGTTAATGTGATTGGGTAAAAATTTGGCCACAACTTTATTGGTTACAGCATGTGAGCGGTATTGGCTTAGGCATTGAGTGGACCTGACTATATCTGACTCCTGCCCGCAGAGCAGGAAGTCCAGTAAGGGTAAACCACTGATAAGGGGAGCCCCGTCGATTCAGACCAACTCGAGTTCCCCTTGGGTTCCAATGGGATCGTGGCATGGCCCTAGCCCCGCCCCCATGGACCCCATGGACCAGAGCACGCCAGGCACTCCTGTCTTCTGTCCTTTAGACCCTTGAACCTCACCAGGGTATTGGGAAGTATGATGAGGTAACAGGGAGAGAAGAGGAAGACAAAGGAGTGGGATAATGTTCTCTGTTCTTTTTTGCATCTGAGTGACAGGAAAGGTAATTTTGTGTTTGGGCTGGAAGGAAATGTGGACTTTGAGAGATGCAGGAGGGTGGTGGAGATGGCAGTGGGATTCTCCACAAGCTCAAGGAAATTTTTGGCGCCTTTAAAGCTCTTTTTGATTTTGCAGTATGCTTCAGTCTCCAAATTCCACTTCCAACCTTGGCTAGGAAGAAATTCACTAACATCTCTAGTCTCAACATCTCTCATTTACATAGCTGTCAACTTTTCCCTTTTCTTGCGAGGAATCCTATTTGGAATAAGGGAATTTCCTTTAAAAAAGGGAAAAGTTGACAGCTATGCTCATTTATGTATCAACTTCCAACCAAATCCCCCTTCCCTGCCCACTCACCCCCATGCGAGGCTGCTCTTGAAAACTACCTGGAAACTTCCATTTTTTTTCAAAACGAGGCAAACTGCATGTTTTCATACGGAAAAGGCTCCCAATGTATTTCTGTATATTTTTCAAGGTGTCGCTCTTAACCTTTAAGACTGCAAGTGAAATTGAGGGTGAGGATAAGCAGGGCATTTCCAGCAGTGGCCCCCACATTATGAAACTCTCTCCATGGAGAATACTAGCAGTCCAGCTCCATAAAAATGTCAGCATGAGTGTTTCTACCCAGCAGTATCTGGGGGGTTGGACTGAATCTTAACCTGGGGTGGCTTAATTTATGGTGATTACTCTGCTTCATTTTTTTTGTAAGTTGCTTAGATTTTTTAAATTTTGTGTTAAGCTACTAAGAAGTTACATAAACAGACAAATAAACAATAAAATAGTATGTTCTTTGTTGTGTGTTTTTGTCTTATAAATTGCCTAGCAGGATTGGTTGAACCATGTTTCAGATAATAAAATTCCAATAAGAAATAAAATTTAAATTTGCAAAATTGCATCCAACCTTTACATGATCTGCTAGGTAATAAACATCACAAGAATGTTGGGTTGGGGGGGGGGGCTTGCTACAATTCCTTTTTGCAGTGCTTAGAAGATACAAAGGTCATTATGTACTTGTGGGTCAGTGCTATTAGCTCACCAGTTTCCTTTTGTTGCAGCAGTTCATTATGGCAGAAGATTAAGAAAACTAATCCTCTTTCTTGGCAAGAGTTGAAATATACAAGACAACACTCTCAGCTACCTCTGGCTCCAAACAAGCAAAACAATGCCGATTCAGGAGACGGTGAAGTTAAGGGGAGACAGCGCAGAAGAAGAAAAAAACCCTGCTTACAAAACAACACTGAGCAAGTCTGTTCTGTACAAAGAGCTCACCACTCACTGGCCTTACAAGTGGCCCAGGTTTCATCTTCCAATACAATCCACCCTTTGTGCCCATAAGTTCTGGAGCAAATTGAAACTGGATGGAGGACTCATCTGCTCCAGCTTGCCATTTTTCATTTGGAGAGGCTACAGGGGGATTGCCTGCCTGGAAAAAAGCACACTCACAACAGTGTTTTTTTCAAAGCAATGGGATGGAGAGCTGTAATTAGCTCTACAATTTGACTGGATTCATGTGGGGAAAGCCCCAGGAAACCTTGACCCTTGGGCAAGTTAAACAAAGCAAACCACTTTTAAAACTATGTCTTGGTCATTTACTGTGGCTTAAAATAGTTTCAATGAAAATAACAGTTTAACCTCTCTTCACATTTAAAAAGGAAGTTAAAAGGGAAAAGCAATTCACCACAAGGCCGAGTAACGTTGCTGTTTTTTTTATCTGGTCCTCCCCCAAGGCGTAGGGGTGTTGGGAGATGCTTATGCCCTTAAAAATAAGTTTTGTTGATTAACCATCAATCTGCTTTTCAGTGAGGATCTACCTACACATCTGTTAAGAGTCTTCTCCTTATGCACAAACTCTGTGTTAAATTGCTGTCAGGTTGTCGGGATACTTTCTAAGGCAGCTTTCCCCAGCCTGCCATGCTGGCTGGGGCTGATGGGAGTTGCAATTCAAAACATTCAGAAGGCACCAGGTAGGGAAAGATTAAGGTAAAGCACAGAAGGACTGGGGCAAGATGATGAACTCGGCTATGGAGGAAGGGCCCAGAACACTGCCATCCTGCATATTAGTTTGAAGCAGGCCAAAACACCTGGCTTGATCTCCATTGCAATGTAGTGCCGCTGCTGCAGGAGCTGTTCACTAGCCACCTCCCTTGTGAGATTGACAGTGCAACCTATTCATGTCTGCTGGAAAGTCAGCCCCACTGACTTAAATGGGACTTGCGCCCAGACGCGATGATGGCCACCACACAGATGGCTTTAAAAGCGAATTGGGCAGATTCGTGAAAGATAAAGCTCTCCGTGACTACTAGTCATGGTGGCTATATATTGCCTCCGGTACCAGATGCTGTATGCCTCTTCCTGCAAGCTACCAGAGAGCATGAAACTAAGAGCACTGATGGTGTTATGCAAGTGGGCTGCATTAGATGGTCCTTTAGTCTGATGCAGCAGGGCTCCTTCTAAGGTAAAGTCTATAGATTGCAGCTTCGGGCACCAGGCGAATGTTGCTGTTGTTGTTGTTACAGTGGAACCTTGGTTCCCGAACAGCTGAGATGCCAAACAAATCGGCTCCCAAACACAGCAAACCCAGAAGTAATTGTTCCAGTTTGCGAACATTTTTTGAAGCCGAACGTCCGCCGCGGCTTCTGATTGGCTGCAGGAAGCTGAATCAGAAGCCAAGCCTTGGTTCTCAAACCATTTCAGGAGTCGAACAGACTTTCAGAATGGATAAAGTTCGGGAACCAAGGTTCCACTGTATTTGCACATGCTTTCAAAAAAATCATTAAGAGTGAGACTCTTTAATACACTCTGTTTCTGAATTATTGTTTTTCTATTGCAGTTTTACCTTGCTGTTTTACTTCATGTTTTATGGTGGCTTATTTTTACGGTATTTTAATTTAAATGGTAGATCGTAAGTGCTTTCAATAAACACACGCATAAAAATAAACAGGGCTACTGGATACTTCATAAGTTGCCGTCTCTGTAGAAGGTCTGACTATTTGTTTCATCATGAAACTTCCCAGACCAACCCTGGAGTCTTTACATTCCAGTTTTGAAGCCATCATTTATGAACAACAAAAGAGATATCCTAACACTGGTACATTTTTAGTATCTGGAATTAGGCCTAAGATTTAATTTTCCTGAACTATGTAGAGAATTTTGTATGTTTTTCCAGCATTTCATGTTTCATGCCAATGAACAGAAACAATTGCACAAGCAAACGAAATCAAGTATTTGTTTGAAGAGTGTTTGCTTCACACTGGAACAATTTGCCTTTTGGCATCTGCACATGTCACTTGGCAGAAAACATCAGCTGTTCTTTCCAGTGTTAGGTCAGAACAGGGGATAAAAGACAAGGGGGAATAGAGAGGCAGCCGATTTCTCCTTATGCAATTTGGCATCTGTTGCAAAAAAAACCATAGTGCATTTCAAAAGCCACTTGACTAAGACAATCTATCTTGTTTAAAATTCAGAAGGAACGTAGTGATGGATAAAGGTGCAGATGATGTAATTCAGCCTTTCCCGACCTGGTACCCTCTAGATGTTTTGGACTGCAATTGCCATCAGTCCCAGCCAGCACAGCTGTGGAAAGCACCATGTTGGTGAAGGCAATGTAAGGCAGCATCCCAGCCTAGAAACCAAAGAATTCCAACTGTTCCTTCCTGTTCAGGGCCCACTGGAGAGGACACACCAGAGTGCACTTTGCCAAGAGCCTCTTCAGACGCATAGATGACCTTCAAACCAGATCTGCCACAGAGTATGCAACTCAACAGGGAGTGATGAAATTAGCACCTGATGAAATTAGCACTCTGGTGAAGCACACGTATGACGAGCACATTTTCAAATATGTTTGCCTACAAATACTTGTTTGTCACAGTCTACGTTCTAGGACACATGCTTAGCACATCCTAGATGCACACCTGAAAAGGTAATGTGTGGGGAGGCACAAAATGGAATTTGTGACCCATTTACAAAAAGCCTGGCTAAAAATAATTGGTCAGTAATTTTTCTGAATTGCTTATTTGAACAGGACTTTTTGTTCATTATTTAATTATTTTAATCTGCCCTGAGCTGCAGCTAGAAAGGCACAGTTAAAGTATTTCAAACTTCTTGCTGTTGTTGTTGTTGTTGTTGTTGTTATTATTATTATTACTGCCCTGTACTTCAGTTTGCTGGAAAGGCAGAAGACAACTCTTCTAATGGGAACAAGAGTTTTTAGTAGGAGTATTAAATAAAAAAATACAACATAGCTGACGGGTACATGACACATTACATACAGTAATCACAAAATAACTGAATATGGTATTCAGGGAAAGAATCACATTTTCCAGTGGCATTGTAGTTCTGTCTGAATACTGAAGAAAACGTGGTGTGGCATAGTGGTTAGAGCCTTGGTCAAGGACCTAGCAGAGCAGAAGAGTGGGGATTCAAATCCCCACTCAGCCATGAAGCCCACTCACTGGGTGACCTTGGGCTAGGCACCAACTCTCGATCTAACCAATCTCACACACAGCGTTGCAGAGAAGAGAATATGCACATGCAAAGAACCATGTATATAACCTTGAGTCCCTTGGAGGAAATGTAGGATATAAATGCAATAAATAATATCCTTGCAAGAAAAGAGCATGTAGTGGGAAATGAGGAAGAAAAACTGAGGAGGTGTAGGTTTGGCTTACACAGCCAACCCTTCCTGTGAGTCCTTGCGGGACCACTCATACCCTTGAGGGTGGCCCAGCTGGGGCTTGATTGCCCAGATTAGGAGCCCTAATTGGCACAGGTGGCGGCTGTAGAGACATCCAGCCCCACCTATGGTAGTTGAGGCAGGCACAATTGGTGGAGGCCAAGGTACAGTAGAGAGAGAATGATGGACCAAACACTGCTGAGGTTTCCCACGGTTGATCTGGTATGTATGTGGGTGAAAGTCTGGTCCCTTAGGGATATTTCTTGTTGTAAGAAGCTTTACTGTTGGGGGGGGGGGAGGTTGTTGCTGTTTGAGAAGGTTTTCCTATTCTGTCCAAATAAAAAAAATATTTTCCCTCATATCTTGACTACCAAAGATCATTTAAAGAACCTGCAGAGTTAATTGGCAAAACAGAGCATCAGCTGAAAAGGTTGATGCTTGTGAAACTCTTGTTCCATTTGAAGTCCCCAATGGGTCCCTGCTTCACTGCAGACCTTGAAGTACACCCTAAAGATCCATTTGTTTACAAAAGCTTTCTCTTAAATGATGATTATATTCTGTCGCAGTATATGTATTTTAATTGCATTCTTGGTGTTTTATGGTTTTAATTACATAAACCATGCATGGGTTGGGCTTTAAAAAGCAGCCAATGAATATATTTTTTTAACATATATAAATAAATCAGATCTGTAGACAATGCATAGCAAATGAGAAATATGTCTGCTGTTTCTTCAAATTGGGAGGGAAGGGTGGATGGCCATTGTGGAACTGTTCTTTTAACAACCTCCTGGTATTAAGGGACTCGGCAGTAAGTAGAAAGATACAGTACACAGACTGCAAGTTTGAAAACTCTTTCTCCCCCCTTTGCTAGCTGCAATCAGCAGTGTGGCTGGAGGGGAGAAGGCAAGGAAGCAGTGGGGAAACAAACAACACTGCAGATATGCATGTCTGCTGCAATAAGAAAAATAGAGAGCAGCAGCATACGGGCAGCTGAAGCCATCCACTGGGATACACTTATTCTCCTTAATGGACCTCTGGATCCTTTCCCATGCTTTTTCCAAGCACTCTTTACTGCTCTTCCATTTTGCTATTATCCGCAAAGAGAGTGGCACAGGCTCTGGCCCACTGTCAGGAAATAAGCTTGTTTAGACAGAAAAAGAAAAAGGTAATCAAGACTTATAAAATGATCCCGCTCAAAAGTGCAACAGAATGGAGCAAGAGCTTACAGAATCAGAATGACAGACCTGAGATACCTAGAAATACAGATGTGAATAGAAAACAAGTGGAAAGGAAGTCACTGCTTTGTGCACACATGGTTAAGAAGCACTAACACACAATCGACATCAGTTCTGTAAGTGAAAATGCCCTCACATTGTGTTCCAAAATACAGTGGTACCTCTACTTAAGTTCACCTCCGGTTACGTATCCTTCAGGAAGTGGCACCTCAGTTTGTGAATTCCTTGGGATCCGACCGGAGCTCCGGAATGGATTCTGTTCGCAACCAGAGGTACCACTGTAATCCCTTCTTAATCGTTTTCACTTAAAACTGGTTTAAGAGACATTAACGACCCAATCCCACGGAGCTGCTCATGGATCTACTTATCCATGACACACTCTAGAATGACCACTGTATGAAGTTAAGGAGTCTAACCACTCCAGATATGTTCCTGAGCACAGCCCTGTGCACCCACTATCCATGCATAAGGCCACTCCCTTGAAAGAGGAGAGAGCCTTCTCCGAAAGTAACTTGCACTGGCGGTACTGCTCCATTCAGTGTGATGTCTGCAAAGGGATACCCATGAATGAGTCATTAAACATGTGGAAAGGGAGCTTGTTCATGGGGAAAGCCCAAATGGATTGAGTGGATCACATGCAGACACCCCTTGCAGAAAGCATGGATATCAAGGGCCAGAGGCAGATGCGCATACAGTGTTGGGACAAGACTAGCAGCACTCTTCCTTGTTCATGTGACAGCCAATTCACAGATAACATATGAATCAGACAAACATGTTAACACTGAAGGGAGAGGAAACTGCAATATGTCTCTTGGCAAAGACAATGCTTCTTCCCCCAAGAGCTTCAACCTAGTCATTCACACATACACACACAGACATAATGATGGGCTTTTAAAGAAGTAGTAAGTGTATCAGAAGCCCTTCCTTACCAACAAGCTTTTAGCTAAGATGTTTTCAATCAGCTTGAAGTCATTTCGCAATGGCTTGCTCTTGGAACTTGTACCTTCCATCTCCTCATCGGCATGAAAGCGGAAATACTGAGACTCGTCTTTGAATTCGCTCTTCTCCAGAACTTGAAACCAAAAAGTGGGAAGCGGATAGATATGTCAGTACACGCAGAGAACAACAGGAATATAAAAGCAACATTGTCATTTAAAAACAATAACAAACAGGTCACCAACATCAACAGACAATCATATGTTCTTTGTTCTTACAGCTGTTGAGCCCACTAGTCTGATACTCCCAAGTTACATGGTAGGTTTTGATATATCCACTTTTCTCTTGCAACATAGATGGAATTGTTTTTGGTTTAAAGGTGACATGTTGAACTCATTTTGAAGCACATAGCTTTTTTTTGTCTCATCAATGGGAACTTTCTGAAAGGGCAACAAATGGTTGTTGTTGTTTTTAAATCACTTTGCTTTGCATATGAAAAAGGCAAACATGATTACCAGATGGATGCTAAAGAGCCATGACCCCTTCCCTCTGAATCCCATTTCTCCACTCTTAACACCTCCACAGAGTTCTCTGATAGTGCTTTCCCTATCCTGCTAGTCCCAGTAGGACAAACATGCTCTCCTCTGCAGTAGGTCTGACACACTGTCCCTGTAGATGGGCATGAGTCTAGGCCGTGTGTAGCTGACACAGAATCTGAAATATCCAAGGGAGAACACAAAACAACCACTGCTTTTCATCCATCTCTTGGAAGAACTCCAGTTAGTAAACATAGGTCCATTGTGAGGTTTCCAAAGGCCAGCCAACTCCATAGAAAGATAAGAGAATGGCCATAGAACTACATTAACTTCTCAGCTGTGTCTCTTCTCCTTCAGCAGTGTTTTGTTTTTGGTTTAACTATTTTCTTGGCTGGAATACAACTGAACCAGAGAGGTCATGTCCTAATATACTCCTTCATCTTCTGGGGCCATGCCACAGGTTGAAGCTATAACAGCTGGTGTGTGGAAGAAGTATAATAGAAATCTGTAGACAACATGCTAGACTTGTGGAAGTCAGTTGACCCATAACCTGCTAGACTTTGGCCACCATGTGTTGTTGATAATACACCACACTTGGACCAGTGTGATCAGCAGAGTATGCACAGGTCCAGCTGAACATCAGAGTTTTCTTGCTTTCCAATAGTCAGTTCCCAATCCATTCTCAGTTGATAAAACTCCTTTCCCACTCAGTTCAGACCCTTCAAGTGTCCTTATTTCTGTTTCTGATTTGATCCTGGAATGTCCCTATTTTCGTTGTAGGATATGGAACTATGCGACTTCCGAGACAAGGTAAGTAACTATACAACCTTTAGAAGACATCTGAAGGCAGCCCTGTACAGTGGTACCTCTGGTTACAAACTTAATTCGTTCTGGAGGTCCGTTCTTAACCTGAAACCGTTCTTAACCTGAGGTACCACTTTAGTTAATGGGGCCTCCCGCTGCCGGCGCGTGATTTCTGTTCTCATCCTGAGGTAAAATTCTTAACTCAAGGTACTACTACCAGGTTAGCGGTGTCTGTAACTCAAAGTGTTTGTAACCCGAGGTGTTTGTAACCTGAGGTACCACTGTATAGGGAAGTTTTGAAATGTTCAATGCTTTATTGTGTGTGTGTGTGTGTGTGTGTTTTATATATGTTGTAAGCTGCCCAGAGTGGCTGGAGCAACCCAGTGAGATGGGCAGGGTATGGATAATAATGATGTTGTTAAAATAAAATAAAAAATAAAAAAATTCATTCCAGTAGCACCTTAGAGACCAACTAAGTTTAGTATGAGCTTTCATGTGCATGCACACTTCTTCAAATACACTGAAACAGAAGTCACCAGACCTTATATATAGTGAGAGAGTGGGGAGGGGTATTACTCAGAAGGGTGGTGGGAATGGGTGATTGGCTGATAGGTGTGGAAAACCTGCTGACGATTGTTAACGACTGCAATTGGTCTTACAGGAAAAAGCAAGGGGTGAGATGGCTAAAGATAGCTTTGTCATGTATAATGAGATAAGAATCCAATGTCTTTGTTCAAACCAGGTCTCTGCATGGTTTTAAATTTGGTAATTAAGCAACTTCTCTTTCCAGTCTATTTCTGAAATTCCTTTGTAGTAAGACTGCTACTTTGAGATCTTGTATAGAATGTCCTGGGAGACTGAAGTGTTCTCCTACTGGTTTCTCTGTCTTGCCTGACTCCTGTCTTCCACTGCTTCCTGTAGTTTGGTCAGACTCATTTGGTAGCTTCAAGAACACTGTCCAACCATCTCGTCCTCTGTCTTCCCCTTCTCCTTGTGCCCTTCATCTTTCCCAACACCAGGGCATCTTCTCTTCTCATGAGGTGGCCAAAGTATTGGAGCCTCAGCTTCAGGATCTGTCCTTCCAGTGAACACTCAGGGCGGATGTCCTTAAGGTGGATAGGTTTGATCTTCTTGCAGTCCATGGGACTCTGAAGAGTCTCCTCCAGCACTATAATTCAAAAGCATCAATTATTCGGCAGTCAGCCTTCTTTATGGTCCAGCCAGTGGCCATGACCTTAGTTTTTTTTATGTTGAGCTTCAGACCATATTTTTCGCTCTCCTCTTTCACCTTCATTAAAAGGTTCTTTAATTCTGCCTCACTTTCTGCCATCAAGGTTGTGTCATCAGCATATCTGAGGTTGTTGATATTTCTTCCGGCAATCTTAATTCCAGCTTGGGATTCATCCAGTCCAGCCTTTCGCATGATGAATTCTGCATATAAGTTAAATAAGCAGGGAGACAATATACAGCCTTGTCGTACTCCTTTCCCAATTTTGAACCAAACAGTTGTTCCATATTCAGTTCTAACTGTAGCTTCTTGTCCCACATAGAGATTTCTCAGGAGACAGATGAGATGATCAGGCACTCCCATTTCTTTAAGAACTTGCCATAGTTTGCTGTGGTCAACACAGTCAAAAGCTTTTGCATAGTCAATGAAGCAGAAGTAGATGTTTTTCTGGAACTCTCTAGCTTTCTCCATAATCCAGCGCATGTTTGCAATTTGGTCTTAGGTTCTCTGCCCCTTCGAAATCCGGCTTGCATTTCTGGGAGTTCTCAGTCCACATACTGCTTAAGCCTGCCTTGTAGTTCTATTTTATTTTTGGATTTGACTGCTTCTGTGCCCCCCCCTGCTGTGATGTCACAATCCCCAATGCACCCAAAATGTGTCCTTAAGTTTTTTTTAATTGAATGTAGCCATATTTACACTTTAGCCACACCCACTTTCACACTTTGGCCACTCCCTCTTTGCTATGCAGCCCCTCTGAGGGTTTCACTTTGGCCTACAAGAAGAGCCCTGGCCCAACTCCTGGCAGGTCTATAGCCTTTATCATTCATCTATATTTATTTGCAGGCTATTTTCAGGGCACACTTTCCTGCGGCATAACTGCCCTTTGCTTATGCACAGTGATGGACAGGGAGCCAGTGAGTAGAGGCCCTCCCCTTGGTTTCTTCCAGCTGTACAATATTCTGCATGAAGCAGAAGATACCCTACCGGTTTGTGTACACCTTGCAATTTTAATATAGATGGCAAAATGGTTTGACTGTTAAAGGCTTTTGGCTCTCCTTCCATCTTACAGGCCCGGTTCGGTGGCTGTTTCATACTCTGCACTGGTGGCAACATTATGCAGTAGAAGGTTCTGCCACATTTCCTGGTTAATGAGATGATGTGAAGTCCCTGTTAATTGGCTAGGAGAAGGGGATATTGATGAATTACCATGGTGCATGAAGCCATTGTTGCAGAATCCAACGCCCAGCGCGACAGCTTCCTCCCTCGTCTGACAATCTCCCTGGTAACAAGAGAGGACAAATGTTACACCTCAGACCACTTCCTAATTCACAGAACTTCCCCCCCCCCCAGTCTGTGACCGGGTCCCAGCTCTCAAATTAGTGCAGCACTCTTTGCAAAGAAACAAAAGTAAGCAATTAAAACGGGACTCCCTTTGCCTGAATCCCATTCATTCCTATATATAGTGCCTCTTGCCTCCCACAGGAATTGGAAGCACAAAGACCAGAGCTCCGGAAAGCAGCTGATTTAACAGTATAAACACAGCACATTACCTCAATGCAGAGACCTTCTTTAACTGGCAATTGCAATAGTCTGAATTTACTGCCCATTGGCTACAGACAGTAAAACACCTCTTTAGAGTAAGAGGCAGCCAAACCCACGATGGAATGAGGGTGAAGACTCCTTATTCAGACTTCCCAAAGGTCAGTTTTAATACAATTTCTATATGACATTGTTGCCCCCCACAGAGAAAGCCACGTCTGCTTTAAAAAAGAAATAACCCATACCCCTGCCAGTCACATTATTTGAATGAATGTTAGTGTACAATATTTCCAGGAATGATGCAATGGGTGTTTCTGGCTGACCTGGAAAAGCGGACAAAAATGTTTGTTTTGGTGCCTGATTTGTGTGGGTACTCAACTGAAATAGAACCACACCGGCACAGCTCCATGTGGGAAGCAGTTGATATGAGCCTTTTCCCATTAAGTGAACTCCCCTTCCCCACTGAAAGAGATACTTCTTTGTGCTCCATTCCCTGGATATTCTTTCCCCTTCCACGGTGACAGCAAAAGCTATGTCACACAGCTAAGGAAACTTGACTCCTATCCTAACAGATATACACATATTTTGTATTGGAACAGTCAATAGCATAGCTACAACCTATCCATGAATATTTCTTGCTTAGGTCTTAAGATCTGACTGATCGCTTTATTTCAGGGGGTCACCATCATGGTGCCCACAGGCCCCAATGCCCTGCTTGCAGGCTTCCTATAGGCTACTGTGAATGTTCACTTTGTCAATAAAGAATTAAACTACCAGCTTGGGCTGGGTGTGATCAGGACAGCAACTAGTTCACACAAGAGAACCTCAATCTGACCAGTCTGAGGATCTAATGATGTCTCTTGTTGAGATAACTGTGCACCAAACCTGCCTGTTTTAGTTATTGGTAGAAACTGCTGCTGCTATAGAAACTTCTCACCTCATGAGAGGAGAGAAACATAAATTAAGTTTTGGGGCTGCTTTGCTTCCCCTTTTGTTCCGTTGAAGCACTTCCTTTTCCCTGCAACTGAGAGAAGGGGAAAGCGGCTGGGCCACAATGCAAAAAGAAACAAAACAACTTAGTAGCATCAATTCCCTTTTTTGTTTCTAGCTGCTGAAATGAAAGTACTATTTGAAAGATGAATGGACAACAGCAACTCTCTCCTTGCTGGGGAGAGGTTTGCAATGTGTGCCTGTAGCAGCTGTTATGTGTGCCTGTAGTAATGTGTGCCTGTAGTAGCTGTTAGAACCAATAGCTGCAACAAGTGCATGGAAACGTAGATATATGTAGCAGCTGCCATGCATGTAATATGTAAAAACTGACTCTAGGCTGTATTTGTCTTTATGCAATAAGACTAGTCCAGTACTGCTTTCAGCTTCAACAAACTCAGAAGCTACTGCTGACTCCTAGAGGACAAACATCACAAAATGCTGCAAGTGTCGACCAGATCTATTTCTCAATTTCCCTGTAGTACAGGCAAACCAGAGGGTATTGTCAAACATTACATGAAACTTTTTGGCATTAATATAATTTCTAGGCTTAACTTACACCCCCCCCCCAATACAAATTCCTGCCCCAGGGCTCGCTGTGAGTTAAATGGGGAAATTGTGAGTTCATAATCCACAAGGGGCCACAATGTCATTCTATCTACCCCCAAACTGTGTTTAAATCGAAAAGGAAATGGTTTTTGACACCATTCTTAAGCAAGCCTTTGGGAATCCAATCTGCTTACAAGCAACTGCACGTAAAGCCTTAGAGCAGATGACTTATCCAGCAAACTTGGCTTGCAGTCCTCATAATGCAGCTTGGACTTGGACATTATTTCTTGCAAAACAGCAACTTTCAGGTCAAAGAGGTGACTAAAAATAAAACATTGCAAATCCTCTCTGCATACTCCAGATACCATACAAAGCCTTCCCAAATGGAAAAAGAAGAGCAAAAACAAAGTTTAAGAATGGTTCAGATAACAGAATTTGAACGGCTTATGTGATGGCCTGGGAGTCAGACTCTGATGCTGAACCTGAGGGATCCCAGCCTGCACAGGATTCCCCGCCTCCAGAACCAGCTGAGCCGGGGCCAGGGCTTGAGCCTGAAGGATCCCCACCTGTGCTGGATCCCCAGGTGCAGGCATCAGCAGAGTCTGCTCTGGCTCCTGATGGGAGGGAGGACCCATTGCCTGCAGGTGCTCCACTCCCAGCCTCTTCAGAGGAAGCTGAGGCATCCCCTGGGTCCAGTAACCCACCAGCCTCTCCTGAGCTACAGAGGCTCAGGGCAGAGAGGCGAAGGGAGTTAAGTGTCTGCAGGAGGAGTGCTCGCCTCCAGGCCCGGAGGAGAGGCGAGTCTCCGGAGGATCGGGACCGCCCTAAGCATAGGGCCAGATAAAAGCCAGCCAGACCCAGCCCAAGTTGCGTGAGCAACTTAGTTGCAAGCGTGTGCTCAACCTGCAACCTTGTGCCTGAACCTGCCTTGGACCTTGACCTGCTCCCTGCCTTGCTCCCCGCCGGATTGACCTCCTTTGGACCCCTAGACCCAGGACTGGACTTGGACCTCGCTTCATGGACAAACCCTTGGGGCCAGCACAGTTTGCTCACGCCACACCCGCACTCCCCCTTCGCTGGGGTGCGTTCGGGAGGAACTAGTAGCCATGGCTGACCAGGCGGCTGCGCTAGTGGCATTGGCCCAGGAGAACCAGGCCTTGACCCACACCGTGCAGCAGCTAAGCAATGCGGTTACGGCGCTTCAGCAGCGTTTGGATGCCCTACCGGCTCCTGGGGCCGCCGCCCCAGCTCCTGGCAAGTACCCAGTGGCCCTGCCAGAGAAATTTGATGGGTCCCCAGCCAGCTTTCCCATGTTTCTCGCCCAGGCCAAGCTGTATATTCAGGGGCGAGCTCGGGATTTCCCTGACGACCGCACCAAGGTGCACTTCCTGATCAGCTTGCTGAAGGACCAGGCGGCCAAGTGGGCGTTGCCGCTGCTCCGGCAAGACTCCCCCTTGCTGACAGACTATACGGGGTTTTGCAATCATCTGGAAACCACGTTCGCCAACCCTCAGAAGGGGAGTCAAGCCAATCGGGCAATTCGGCGGTTGAAACAGGGCAAGTCCACAGTGGCCACCTACGCCACGGAATTTCGGCTGCTGGCGCAGGACTTGACCTGGAACGACTCTGCCCTGCGGGACCAGTATCTCGAGGGACTTTCAGACGAGATACTGGATCAGCTGGCCACGTTGGATCGCCCTGCCACACTGGATGCCCTCATCCAACGGAGTCTGCAGATAGACGATCGGTTGGAGGACCGTCGCCAGGCCCGGGGCCGCCGGCACTCCGGGCTCCCGGCGCCGGTGCTTCCCTGCAGTTCCGTGGCCAGAGCTGAGTCATTGGAGGAGCCGATGCAGCTCGGGGCAGCGCGGCCTCGCCTCTCCCCCTCGGAAAAGACTCGGCGTCGGGAGGGGAACCTGTGTCTCTACTGCGGTGGGAGTGGACACTACGCCCGAACCTGCCCTGAGAAACGCCAGCCACAGGGAAAACTGCCAACCCCAGTAGCCGATGGCCCAGGCTACCTGGGGACCCAAGCATCGCATGATGGGCCCTCACCAGTGGAATTGCAACACCTCATGATACCGGTGCGTCTATACCCCCCCGGTGGGCCCTGGATTCTCACCCACGCTCTGGTGGATTCGGGGGCAACCCGCTCCTATATGGACTCTGCCTTCGCCACTCAGCATCAGGTGCCGCTTCAGAACAAGCCGGAACCAGTACAGGTGGAGGCAATTGACGGACGGCTCCTACGCTCGGGCGCTGTTACTCGGGAGACCCAGCCCTTGGTCCTGTGCTACCAGCAGCACCGGGAGGTGCGAACCCTGGACATTGCCACCATGCCCCGGTTTCCCCTGGTGCTTGGGATGGACTGGCTGGAGTCACACAATGTTCAGATCGACTGGGTCAATCGGACCGTACGCTTCCCAGACCCGGGTTCCCGTGCTCAGTCCGAGTTAGTAGCAGCTGCCCCCATGGGGCAGGCTGTGTCAACGCTCCCTGCCGTGTACCAGGACTATTTAGACGTGTTCGAGGAACAGGGAGCAGACAAGCTGCCGCCTCATCGGTCGTTCGACTGCGGCATAGACCTACAGCCTGGGGCGCCCCTGCCTGTGAGCCGCCTATATTCTCTTTCGGAGCCAGAGCGTGAAGCCTTGCAGGACTTCCTTCGCAAGAACCTGGAACGTGGGTTCATTAGACCCTCTACCTCACCCACTGCCGCTCCTGTACTCTTCGTTAAGAAGAAGTGTGGGGAGCTTCGCCTCTGCCATGACTACCGGGCCCTGAATAAGATCACCATCCCAGACCGGTACCCCTTGCCCCTTATTGCAGAATTGCTGGAGCGGGTGCAGGGGGCGCAGATGTTCACCAAACTGGACCTCCGAGGGGCCTACAACTTGATTCGGATCCGTGCTGGGGACGAGTGGAAGACTGCATTCGGGACCCGGTATGGGCAGTTTGAATACCTGGTTATGCCGTTCGGATTATGCAACGCGCCCGCCGTGTTTCAACGGTACATCAACCACGTGTTCCAGGACTTGCTAGACAAATACGTGGTGGTGTACCTAGATGATATTCTGATTTATTCCCGTGACCCAGCCCGTCACGAGAGTCATGTTCGGTCCGTGTTGCAGCGCTTGCGGGAGCACCGCCTGTACGCCAAGCTCAGCAAGTGCGAGTTCCACCAGCGGTCAGTGGACTTCCTTGGACACCGACTCTCCCCTGACGGGGTGCAGATGGACCCTGGGAAGGTGGCTGCGGTTCGAGAGTGGGCAGCGCCCCGGAACCGCAAGGACTTACAGCGGTTCCTAGGGTTCGCCAACTATTACCGGACCTTCATTGCAGATTATGCTCATCGCACCACCCCATTAACCCGACTGCTGCGCCCCAAGACGCCCTTCTCCTGGGATGAGGAGGCTGAAGTGGCATTTCAGGGGTTGAAAGCCTGTTTCCAGAGGGCGCCGATTTTACAGCACCCTGATCCCTCTCGTCCCTTCGTGGTGGAGACTGATGCCTCCAGTACGGCTCTCGGTGCCATCCTGTCTCAGCAACACGGACCCGATGCGCCACTGTTACCCTGCGCTTACTACTCCCGGCAGCTCCTTCCGGCGGAGCGTAACTATACCGTGTGGGAGCGGGAACTACTGGCCATCAAGGTGGCCTTTGAGGTCTGGCGCCATCATCTGGAGGGGGCACGACACCCGGTGGAAGTGAGAACGGACCACCGGAATCTGGAGTACCTCCAGACCACCCGCAAGTTGAACCAAAGGCAGATCCGGTGGGCGCTGTTTTTCTCCCGGTTCCAGTTCCGGATCCGCTACATCCCAAGCTCCCAAAACCGGAAAGCGGATGCCCTGTCCCGGAAACCTGAGGACGTCGCAGACACTGTACAGCAGGCAGTACCGACGACTATCTTACCACCCGCCGCATTCCTGGCCACTCAGGAGGCCAAGCCGCTGCAGGCTCGGGTGCGAGAACAGCAACGGGTCGATGCTTGGGCACAGGAACGGCTCCGGGAACTGTCTGACGGGTCATGCTCTCGATATCCGGGGCTGGCCCTGCACCAGGGCCTACTGCTGCACCAGGGTCGTCTATACATCCCACCAGGACCATTGCGGGCTGAGGTTCTCCAGATGTCCCACGATGCCCCAGCAGCAGGGCACTTTGGGCGGTACCGGACCACCCATCTGGTAAGCCGGGAGTTCTGGTGGCCCCGCCTGAAGGCTGATGTGGCACGCTATGTTGCTGGTTGCGACGTCTGCCGGCGGGCCAAGGGTCCTACCGGGCGACCCCCCGGTCTGCTCCAGCCATTACCAGTCCCACCGCGTCCCTGGCACACGGTCTCGCTGGACTTTGTGGTGGACTTGCCCCCATCTCGTCACTGTACCTGCCTCCTGGTTTTCACGGACCATTTCACTAAGATGGTGCACTGTGCCCCCTGCCCGTCCATACCCACAGCTAAGGAAACGGCTCAGCTGTACTTGCAGCACATCTTCCGCCTGCATGGCCTGCCCGAGCGTGTGGTTTCTGACCGCGGCGTCCAGTTCACATCCCACTTCTGGCGAGCCCTGCACCAGACCCTTGGGACGGAGGTCTGTCTATCTTCGGCCCACCACCCGCAGACCGATGGCCAGACGGAAAGGGCAAATGCGGTGCTGGAGCAGTACCTCCGGTGTTACTGCAGCTTTCAGCAGGATGACTGGGTCGATCACTTGCCATTGGCGGAGTTCGCCTACAACAATGCAGTGAACGCCTCCACCCAGCAGACCCCGTTCCAGGCCTCCTACGGCTACCATCCACGTTTGTTCCCGGACGTGCTGCCAGCTTCCGCGGTCCCCGCAGTGACAGACTGGCTTCAGGAGCTTCAGTCCCAGCAACAATTATTGATGGAGCAACTGCGCCAGGCCAAGGACGCATACAAGGCCCAGGCTGACCGACATCGTCAGGAGGGGCCAGAACTCCATGTTGGCGATCGGGTGTGGCTCTCTACCCGTCACCTGCATCCTTCTCGGCCCTCACGAAAGCTGGATGCACGGTTTGCCGGCCCATTCACCATCACTGCGCAGGTGTCGCCGGTGGCGTTTCGCCTCCAGTTACCTCCATCGCTCAAGGTTCACCCAGTATTCCACCGGTCCCTACTTAGTCCAGTCGCCCCGCCCGACGAGTTCCACCCGGACAATCCACGACCGCAGCCAGTTTTGGTTGAGGGGGAGCCTGAGTACGAGGTGGAGCGCATTCTCGACTCACGATACCGCAGGGGGAAGCTCCAATACCTCATCGACTGGAAGGGGTATGGGCCTGAGGATCGTTCATGGGAACCAGCGGGAAACGTCCACGCACCTGCCTGCCTCCGTGATTTCCATGCAGCTTACCCCAGCAAGCCTGGTCCGGCCCCTCGGTTGAGGGGGAGGCCTGGGAGGGGGGATGGTGTGATGGCCTGGGAGTCAGACTCTGATGCTGAACCTGAGGGATCCCAGCCTGCACAGGATTCCCCGCCTCCAGAACCAGCTGAGCCGGGGCCAGGGCTTGAGCCTGAAGGATCCCCACCTGTGCTGGATCCCCAGGTGCAGGCATCAGCAGAGTCTGCTCTGGCTCCTGATGGGAGGGAGGACCCATTGCCTGCAGGTGCTCCACTCCCAGCCTCTTCAGAGGAAGCTGAGGCATCCCCTGGGTCCAGTAACCCACCAGCCTCTCCTGAGCTACAGAGGCTCAGGGCAGAGAGGCGAAGGGAGTTAAGTGTCTGCAGGAGGAGTGCTCGCCTCCAGGCCCGGAGGAGAGGCGAGTCTCCGGAGGATCGGGACCGCCCTAAGCATAGGGCCAGATAAAAGCCAGCCAGACCCAGCCCAAGTTGCGTGAGCAACTTAGTTGCAAGCGTGTGCTCAACCTGCAACCTTGTGCCTGAACCTGCCTTGGACCTTGACCTGCTCCCTGCCTTGCTCCCCGCCGGATTGACCTCCTTTGGACCCCTAGACCCAGGACTGGACTTGGACCTCGCTTCATGGACAAACCCTTGGGGCCAGCACAGCTTACATCTGAGCACAGCTGGAAGCCAGTCTGGGCCTATGGCTGGACCATTGGCAAAGGAGTTGCAGACTACATGGCAAGAGAGCATGTAACTTAGAAATCCACTTAGAAATTCTGAATATTAAGTGGCATATTAATACTTGGAATAATGTTGAATAATAAGGCCTGTATCCAATGTAGTACCTACGCCTCTTGTTCCGTTGGTGTGAGGATTTCTCCTTGTATAACAGAACTCACCACAACCACCATACAACCCCTAAATCTCTTCTGGGAGTTCTCCAAAGTAAATCTCGGAAGGGCACAGGGAGGGAAAGTTCTGTTGTGCAAGGGTAAATCCTTGCAGTAATGGAACAAGTGCAGTAGATACCATCCTAATACTTGTCTCTAAATGTTTAGCCTCAACAACAACAACAAACATTTTTTAAATTGTGTTTTTCTGATTAAAAATGTGCTGTTGTATTATTTGCAGAGTCCGTATGTCACTGATTGCTAGCTACTGGGAATGTCAACAGGACAGGGCTACTGCCTGCGTATTGTGCTGGTAGGCATGTAAGAAGCATCTTCTTCTATTGAATTATGGCAAAATGTTGCTTTCTCTCCAATGCTTGGCATACAGGACTGACACCACAATCCAAATGAGCTTGATTAGCTTGATCTGCCTGCTAAGTCAAAGGCAGGACCATATAACACAGTTGTAATATAAAGGTACTGTATGTGATCTTGTTCTGGAATAGCAATACATGACCTGCCAGGTTACTCACTTTTTATTATTAAAGATTAAGCACATTTTAGAACTTATCCGTGAGAAAATGAAAAGGGGAAGCCAGGAACATACATACATATCTTGTTTCCAATAGGAGTGGGAGGCATATATTTAAGGGGAAAGCTGACTCTACAGGCCATGTGGGAACACCAAAGTATCCAGAAGGCACAACAGCAGGAAACCCCAGGAAAGTTATGTTTCCTGCTTCTAAAAGTTACAGGACTTATTGCTACATATGCAGCATGTCCATATACATTTCTAGCCACAGCATAGGGGTCAGACACTTCTCTTTTGACTACTGAACTGTTTTTTTTTCTCCAGTATCTATGTGATGAAGTGGTTAAGAGCAGTGGACTCATAATCTGGTGAACCGGGTTTGATTCCCTGCTCCTCCACATGCAGCTGCTGGGTGACCTTGGGCAAGTCACACTTCTCTGAAGTCTCTAACCTCACTCATCTCACAGAGTGTTTGTTGTGGGGGAGGAAGGGAAAGGAGATTGTTAGCCACTTTGAGACTCCTTAGGGTAGTGATAAAGTGGGATATCAAATCCAAACTCTTCTAATTTGGGGCACACCAAATTCTTTTCAGTACCTGCTTTGAGCCAGGCCAATGGCTATACACTGTCCACCATCTACACAGTATTGAATAGCTCAGTGAGGAGAACATGAGACTCTTCTTATCAGGGTTGTGGGTTAAAGTACCACCCTGGACGAAAAGATTCCTGCATTGCAGGGGGTTGGACTAGATGACCCTTGTGGTCCCTTCCAGCTCTATGATTCCCTGAAATCCTGGAGAACTATTGTCACTAAGTGTCAACACTACTGACCAAGACTGGCCAACAGTCTGTATTGGTCCAAAAAATAGCATAACAACTAGTTATTTCTACTCTGGGACACTCACCCAATTTTACAGCCTCGAGAAATTGGAACTTGGCTGAGCCAAGAATGAGTTCTGGCCATTAATGGTCCAACTGTTAAAATTCCAAATCTTGCAGCTCAGATAGTCTATACCTGGTCAGATGTTGGCATGTTGCTACAATCCTATGCCAAATTTCTCTTTTTCTCCTCCCATATCAACAGTATGCAGTGGCTGAACGTGCTCTCTTGTGTTAGGCTGACAACATGAACTGTAATGAGGCCACTCCAATGGGTCAGCTAAGCCTCTGAATAAGAGGACATTACATAATAGTAAGTTTATGTAATATATTACAACTTCAGTTGCCAAAACGTTTAATGATATTTGATGCCCATTCTGTGCTCTTATAGAAGTTAAGCACAGAGAAGGTGCCCCTGTCATCTCACGTTACATAGCTGCTTTCAAAAGTTCTCTCAACTCTGGCTATATCTTGTACACAAAAATCAACAAGTTCATTGAGGGGGTGAATATGGACGAAAAATTATATACTCAATAAGGCAGAAAGTGTCTCTTACATGATTGCTTCTCTGGATCTTTAGATATTGATGTGGAAATGAAAACCAGACTCTTCCATTAGTAAGTGATCTCCCTGGCTGTTCGAGCCCAAATTACAAACAGAAGGAACAGTTCTTCAAAACTCTGCCAGGCAATTAAATCTAAACGAGTATAGGGCTAGCTTATTTGAAAAATGAAAACTTAAGATATTTATTTGTGCTGGATTCATACGAAGGCTTACTCAGAAGTAAGACCTACTGTGTTCACTGGTACTTACTCTAAGGTAAGTTTGCACAAGACTGCAGTTTGGGTCAAAAAGAATAGTATTTTCCATAGTTTTCAGTATCAAAAATGGCTCTATTGGAAGCAGATTTTTAATAGTTAGCTATGGCATTAGCCCACTACAGATGTGTATGGTTTATGGGGTGTTAGGGGAGGTGGGATACTTCTAGTGGGGGAGGACACCGTGCTCCTTCTAGGGTAGTTTGTCCACCTTTGGTCCCCACCCTACACTCAGCTCTCACCTGTGGCTCCTATAAGCTGTCAGAATGCGAAAGTGGCCACACCCTGAGAATGGCTTCGACTGGCCGGCTAAAACAGGTGAGGGACTTCCCCTGCATGCAAAGACAGGCTCTGGTGCATTGAATGGATGAGACCAATAATGGGTCCAACGGTCAAGAAGACTGTTTGTGCATGTGCAGCAGAGGGAAGTGAGGGGCAGATGAGGCTCGTCAACCTGGGAAGGTAGCCCACCTAGGAGAAGGAAAACTCTGATCCTAAACCTCTACTGCCTTGTGGGATATCTTCAGGAGAAAAGAAGGCTATAGAGTAAACCCTACGTAAATCCGGAGTGGAGCCCTTAAGACAGTTGGATGGCGCTTTGTAATGCCTCCTTTTGGCAACTCCTGCAGCCAAGCTGGTGCCAAGCATCTTTCTCTCCTTTCCTTTGGACCACATTAGTGAGGCTGATGCTTCGATGTAATAAAACTGTGAAAGGTGCAACAGCAGAAGCAAAACAAGCAGGAAAACACCAGCATGCAAATGCTGTCGTTACCTGAGCAATCAGCCAATCCACCAGCTTACTTGCCGGGATCACTGACTTGTAGGTCTTCAAGTGGTAGTCTCGGTCTCTACAGAAAGAAAAATGGAAAGCTCATTAACAACATGGTTGTTAGTAACATGAACAATGCCGTAACTTAGGCAGAAAGAGTAATTATAGAAAGGAAATTTCTCTATGTAATTTATAGCTCCACTAATGTGATCACCACACTGAAATTCTTGGCAGCTCCCATGGACATTCCATGCAGGGCAGGGAATCCCAGGCATTACTGGGATCCTCCCAGTGAACTCTGGCAATTCATACCAGT
Organism: Lacerta agilis; assembly: GCF_009819535.1. Lineage (NCBI taxonomy): Eukaryota > Metazoa > Chordata > Lepidosauria > Squamata > Lacertidae > Lacerta > Lacerta agilis. The sequence goes on from NC_046317.1 coordinate 75,757,884, forward strand.
CTGAAATGTGTTGGTATGTATAGCATTTGTTGGTATGTATGTACATTTATTACTGTTGTTATTTATTAGCTAATAAAGAGTTTGGTTTACAGTCCTCCCTGGATACTAATTTCTACCCACCTTCCTAGTACTGAAAGCAATACTTGTTCTTGCATGTTGTTCTCTTAATGCTGTTGGAGCTGATGCATTCAAAAGAAGCCCCTAATGGTATGCCCCAAGGTCAGTAACATTTTCTCAGCTGAAGCGATTATCATTTTTTGAAGTGTGTATGAATCACTTGCCTAATGGGTGCAGTACACATGTGTGGAAGCATGAGTGTGCACACACAAACACACTCCAGCATTACTTTCCCCTGGGGTTACAGTGTCTTCAGTTAAACAGAATTCCAATTCATGAAATGCCTTTGTGCTCCAGGTGCTATTTGCATGACAATGATTTGTCACTCACAACACCACATCTGCTCCATAACTGGGGAATAAGAGGTCAACTGCAAAAAAGGGGGGAGGGTTGCAGCCTCTTCCTTTTAGTGAGCATTGCAACAAGGCTTGTTTTCCTCATCATAAGTTTGTTTTATGTGATCAGCACCATTTGGTTTAAGAAACAAACATGTAGCCCTTTTTCAAGCATGGCTAGCTATAGTGCCCATCTGAAAGCTAAAACAGGGAACCGTTATGTTTCAATACTTCAAATAAGCAGAGAACGTTTTACAAATAATGTTACACGTATGAGGAAAGAATGTTTAAACCATGTGCCAAAGTAAGAATTATTATCTAAGATTACCTCCTATGAATGTTTCACTTTGACCCAGTAGATCGTATCTCAATTCCTGGAGTTCTACCAAATGAAATGATCTGGCACTTATTCCATAAATATTATATATCAGTTGCTTTAGTTTCTGACTGAATTGGAGTACGGTTATGATAAAAGGAGGAAAACATGTCTTACCAAACATGTTTGGTGGAAGTAAGCTGAATTTCAGCAATACAAGCTGGTAACGTGTCTGAGATCTGAGTGCTTAAAAAGACTAGCAATTGGTATATGGCAGTCAGGATGCTCAATGGGAAATAAGATAGAGGCCAGTCAAGCTGTGGAGTTGCTTGGAGATTCATGGAAATAATTGGGTATGTCATAAACAGGAATCAGTTTGTTGTACAAGTATCTCACTCTGTGCTCAGAGGGTAGAAAGAAAAGAATGACTGACATAATGGCTGTGGTGTCCTAGGACAGGGATGGGGAATTCATGGTCCTCAGATGTTGTTGGACTGCAACTCCCAGCATCCCTGGCCATTAGCTGTGCTGATGAGTGTCTAACAACATCTGGAGGGCCACGGAACCAAAAGAAGTTTATTAAAACAAAACAAAAGACAAAACCTATTGGCACAGCTACTCTTGCTAAATGGAACCTAAAGCTTAAACCTGTTCCTATTAATGCAGAGGACACAGGACTAAGAGAGATGGCCTTTGCCACTAAGTGCTCATAACTTATCTTTGAAGGAGAATCCTTCAAAGCTCCACACTGCCCAGAATGGTCCAGTCCTCATGGGAAACCCCCAGGGCCGTGGGCACCTAGCTATCACTGGCAACCAGGGGTCTTGTAGACTTACAATCTACCACAACCGCCAGCTGTGGGGAGTCCAGAAGGCTCCTTGGTTTTCTGAGGCATTCCAGGCTGAGCTAGAGCAGAGGTTTGATCAAACACAGGTATGAGCCTACCATTAGATAGCTCAATTGGTAGAACATGAGACTCTTTCATCTCAGGGTCATGGGTTTGAGCCCCACGTTGGGCAAAAGATTCCTGCAATGCAGGGGGTTGGACTAGATGACCCTCATGGTCTCTTCTGACTCTACGATTCTATGTTGCAGTGGTGGTGAAAAAGGCAACATATTCCTCAGTGAACTGCACAGCTAAGGTGTAATAGACTGGTAAATCAGCTGGATTCAGACAGGTGTGGTATAATTGAGAGATTTATCATCCATGATGAATGTGATGTCACAATTAGTGCATGTCCACTGGAAGTCCCCGGAGCATCATCTAGCTACAGCCTGTGGAATCAGTTCCAGGTGTTGCAGTTTGAGGACCTGGAACTACATCCTTGCTCATTATCACTAGTGAAATCTAGGATGAAGAGATTTGCTTGATGGGTCTAGGAAGTGGCTAATTCTCAGGAATCTCGGTTTTGTCTCTCCCCCCCCCCCCGCCCCCAAGCAATTCTGATGCCCTTATGAATGTGTATATGCAACTGTGGTGGCAAAAGCCAAGGGTTTTTTGTTTTTTTGAATAAGATTCCCAGGGGTCAGAATATGACTTTGGTGTCCCATGTGGCAACTTGCCTCCAAGGATGTGAGCTACCCTGATCCGGACCTCTCAGAGTAACATGCAGAACAGCCTGGATCTCCCAAGCAGACAAGGGCTTTACTACATTTACGTAAGGGAAAGGAAGAGATTTCAACTGATGTGATGTAGGCAGCAGGCAAAATACGAAAGCATTGTGATAGTATACTTACTTTATCACCGGAGTGTAAAGACTGTGCAGGCGGCAGTAGAGCCTCACACCCTGCAGAGAGAAACGAACACAGGCTTGAAATTTCAAAACAGATATAATATTATCTAAAACACATGCGGAGGACCTTACTGCAGTGGGTCTGGGTTATTTTTCTCTCCAGGCATTTAGCGGCACCTTATTGCTGTTTATTTGCTGCACTTGTACTGATTCTTACCCGGTGACTGATGAAGCCTGTGGATTTTTGCGGTGTTTTATTAAATTACTGTTTTGACTTGTATACTTAGCGTTGAGGATCTTACGGTCAAAAGGGCAGGATAAAAATATCGTACGCAAACAAACAAACAATTAAAATGCAGCAACAGTTTGCTGACCTTTGCATACCAATCCTAAATGTAAAAATATGTACGGTTAAGTTTTGCTGACTCTATATATAAAGACACACAAACATACATACATGCAAGCACACACTTTAAAGTACCGGTAAGCTACTTTCACTCAGCTATTGACCATGAGGTTTTATATTTCTAATCTTCCACTCTAAAACATCTGATCTTATTTTAGCATACACTGTACAGAACATCTCCGTGTACAGCTACATAAAACTTGCTGCAGGTTCTTCCTGCTGACTGAGATAGTCAAATATTCATGGAGAAAGAGGGGAAAAGGAATGAATCTCTTTGGTCTCTTAAAGAGCAATCCAACCCAGAGCAATGGATTGGGCGGAAGGCTCTTTCACCCCAGTTTATCTGGTTCAGCCAGCCTTCTGCTAGATGCAAGGGCATGAGGCCTGTTGGAAGCATCCCTGCCTGTGAGGACCATCTGAAAGTCCTGAAAAGGGCATTCCAAGGGCAGGATTGAGCTGACTCAGGATCCACTAGATCCCCTGATCTCTTGTCCAGTTGCACTGGGCCCAGAATAGCGATTTGACCAATGCTTCGAAGCAGATTACGATTAAGCTCATTGTTATAACAAACTCTGGCTATGCCACAACGTCACCCCAGAAACATACCTTGGACATGATGTCTTCCAATTCGCTCCTTGGCTTGTAAGTCCCATCATCATAGCGAAACCTGTACATCACCTGCTCATTCTTGAACTGGTGCTTATCTGAAACTGAAGCAGCAGAACAATAATCCAGCAACCTCTGGAGGGCCACAAATCCCCCCAACTATGAAGTAATGTATTCTGTTCTTGGGGCAATGACTTGGAAGCAGATGAAGGCAGCAACTACTTTTCTCTTGCTTTTTCACACAGTTAAGGGGAAAACCCTGACACTGTAATACAAAAAAGATTGTCGTAGACATCAGACAAGCTTAATCCCAGTTAAGAATTGGGTTGAGATCATTTGCTCTGAAATTGAGGCAGCTGAAGGTTTGGGAACTGAGGTAGAAAAAGTATCGGTGCTTTGAAGTGCATTTTCTAACCATGTGCACACCTGAGGGATGGAAGAGGAATCCCTGCTGCATAAATGACAAGAGGATGTATGGCTTTTGCAATAGTAATAAAAAGCAAAAGAAGAAAACTACTCCGTCCTTAAAGTGGAAAACCCTGCAATCTGGTCATCCTGCAAATAAACAAGCAGGGTACCATTTCACACATTACTCTGAAGCAAGCCCTGATCTTGCCACAAAATATATACGCAGAATCCAATTATATTACAATAAGAAATGTACCTATATGGCACACAGGCTCGCTGCAGTAACTCTTTCTTTTCATATGTACTCTGAGTGGAAACAATGCAACCAACTCTAATAATAGAATTCAACAATGGCAATTCACTGTAGTCACAGTTTCAAATGCACCCTCTCAGTTAACAATGTACAGGCAATCTAAGTGCGCCCTGCCCCCATTTCGCCCTCTTCAGGGCCCAAGACCCACACGTCGGCGTTCACACATCAATTGGGTGTGCCTAAAATGGTCAACACCTGTACTGATAACTTGGGGGCCCTTCAGCTGCAGAGGGCCCTAATTCTGTGCACACAACACATACCTATGAGTCTGTTCCTGCATTGAAGTATTTAGAGTGAATACCGATTTGTAATGTGTTAATCTCACTGATGTCTAGAAAACCCCTCCCATTAGATAAAGAAAAAAAATCCCAAAGTTGAGACATTGATTGAAATATTGGTTGCTGAGGCCTGAACAACATGTGGTTGGTGCTCTTAAAATAAAAATCCATCACTACTTCTCAGTACACTACTACACCCGATACGATCTTTTGCTGCCGTGCAAAGCACTCACCATGATGAATGATGCCGTTCTCCAGCAGAGCTTGTCCCAGGTTGACCCCTTCTTCCGGTTTGCTTATCTCCCCAATTTCTATGAGCCAAGATACAAACTCGCTGTAGAGAGAAGAGGAGCAACAAATGCAATTAACTCCCTGTTCCCTTTGGCCAAGAAGATAAACGCACAAGATGTGAACTGACTAAGTGAAGCAACGCATGTCGTCAACACAAGGGTTAGTGTAGGTGTAAGTGGCTGGAGTATAGGACTAGGACCTAGGAGACCACATTCACTCACGAGTAAATAAAGCACAACCAACTGTACAATAAACTGCAACAATAATTAAGGCATTTAACACAAGATTTCCATGAGGTAAGTTGTTTTAATTTACACATTACAGGGGGAAGATGGAAACTCAACATGGGATTGCCATATTGGGTGGCATCCCCGTGTTTCTTATAAGGTGTAATTCTACCCTAATTCTGAACGAATGGCTGCAGTGCAGTGTTGTAATATGCAAACCAGGACTCAAATCTGGACAGAATACAAATGAATGCAACAGTGAATGAATGAAGGGGAGAGAGAGAGAGAGAGAGAGAGAGAGAGAGAGAGAGAGAGAGAGAATATTATTACAGAAAGAAATAAACTTGATGAATGGGACACTGTCAGTGCTCTGATGGGATGTGGCCGTTTGCCAACTTGAGCAGCAGTTATTCTACAACTGTGCAAAAATCCAGACCAAACATGAAAAGGATTTTTGAAAGGCAGAGCAATGCAGAGGAAATCTGTGTTCAATAAAAAAGCTGTAACTCTTCCCGTTTGTGTAGGTTTGTTGCTTATCAAAACCAACATCCATGCATCCAATTACACGGCCTCGGGTGCCCTATTTCAGCTTGTATTTAGGAAGAGTTGACTCATCTAAGCTGCAGGTAGTTCATTAAAAGAAGAAAAGGGAAAGTTTCAGTTGCTTCAGCTTGGGTTAGGGGAATGTAAATGAAGGGTTTTCAAAGTAGTTTCTGCACCCTTGTATGACTTAACAAAACTACATCAGACTTTATAAATTTGGCGTAACTGCACTGGAATGTGTACGTAGATGATAACCACCGCTCACCAGATTTTGAGAGCTGTTGCTCTGGAAGCTGTGAAATACTTTTAAATGCCTTTTAAAATGGTGCTGACCCCTGCTTTGCTGTTTTATTGCTTTATGCTGTTGCAAATGGGCTTGCATATAACCAGTGTTCCATTGCTAATGGCTCCCACAATCAATTTCAATACTCCATGGCAGGGAAGCACAAAACAGGAAATAAAAGTGACTTACAAGGCTAGTGTTCTAAAAGTAGAAGAGTAAACTAACAAAGGGGCTGGTTGTGAAATCAAAACATTCAAAAGCACATGATGGGAGTGACCAGCTTGCTTCAAGCCAAGCTGACTTTATGAGCAATCAAGTCTAGCTAGACTGGGGCTTTGCCTCTGAATGCTCCTCCATACAGATAAAACCCCCACACACAGAAAAGTAGCATGTCAAGATGGTAAAGCCGGAACACCTTTTTCTTACATACTAGTTCTCTATATGAAAGGTTTTGGTTTGTAAATAAAGGAGGTTCAATTAACACTCGGTGCTCCAGCAAGATTCAATGGAACAGCTCTCTGAAGCAACCCACTCCATTAAAATTAAACTTTGCTGGAGTGATGTTAAAAGGATCGGGCCAGCAGTAAGCAGGATTGCCTCCTCTCCCAATGGGAGACGAGACGATTTTGCTTAGGGCTGAGTTCAGAAGTGCAAAAAAGTTCTGAATTCAGCAGGATCACTCTCCCTTCACATTGGCTGATACGAAGAAGGAGTGATCCTGCTTAACGCTGGGTCCCCACTTTGTGCAGCACTACAAAGGCTCCCAATAACCAGCTGCTTGTATATGGAAAAGTGGTTTGGCTTATTACTGTAACTGTTCGGGGGGGGGGGGGTTATTTCAGTGTTCTATGGAAGACTTTGCAATTGTTTAAAGGATTGCCCCTAGAAATGCTCCACTGATAATCCATCCCAAGTCTGGTTACAAGCTGCCTGTCCGATGTTATTTGTGTTAGAAAAGCAAAACAAAAAAGTAAAGCTTAGCAAATGGTCCATACTGTTGTTACTACTCAAGTCTAGTAGCACTCAATTTAGGAACTTAACCTGACAGCACAACAAGGGAGGAATAGAGAGCTGATTGACACACAGCAGAGGATGCAAAATATGACACGAGAACGAACGTTTGAGTTGATCCATGAGGAAAGGTTAGTAAGGTCAAGGAAGAAAGGAGTGAGGCTGACAGTTCTGCATACACACAGAACTGTAAAACAAACTATAAAAGCACAGTTTGACATGTTTGACAAGAAACTTCTTTTATATTTTGAGTTCCAAATAGCAAAAAAAATGTGCAGCTCAAGTCTGAAGTGGAGGGAATGTCTAAGAATAGGTCAGATATGAAATGACAGGTTTGCAATAGTGCATTTTGAAGTTCATTGGCTTAGCCCTGCTGGGTGGTCAGGACCAGAATAGCAGCAGAGCTGCTATAGTTAGAAATCCACAAAGATTTTTCTTCTTTCTTTTTCATGCTTAGAAGGATTAAGAAGCTATGGCTGAAATAGCAAGTTTGCTTCAGGGGAAGCTTAAAGAACACTGATAGCTCACGATGCACATCTGCAACAAGAGTGTGGAAAGGAGCAAGCTTTGGGTCAGGGCTGTGGCAAAAATGAGCACCATACACTATGAAAGATATAAAATATCCAAAGCAATGTGATTAAAAAGCAGGGTGGACAAGCAATTCTGCCACTATGATTTGCAAAACCGATAGCAGAAACCCTGTTCCTCCCACAGTTATGAGGATACAACACTACGGAGACTTCTCTTCACATTGGTCATGTGCACACATAATGCTAAGCCAAGCCGCTGCTTAGTGCAAATGTGTGGCCTACTGGGTAGGAGACGGCAACCACTTTGTTCTTCACCAGTCCTTTTAGCTCAGTTCTGCATGTGTTATCTCAGTGGAGTCACTAGGGTGAATGAGGCAGAGGCCACCAACCTCAGTCTGCCCTCGGCCAGTGCCTGCCTGTCACCTCACTTACAACCAATCGGGGGGTGGCTCTGCCTGTCATTGGCTCTGGCTCTACCTACTGCTGAAGCTCTTTGCTTTCTGCCCTGCCCAACCAAATGGCTACCAACCACCACTGTGTAGGTTTCATGGCTAAGCTCTCACCTTCCTAACCACAAGCTGCAACCATGGTTTGTTGTTGGCTACAGCTCATGGCTAAATAGGAGAGGGCTTAGCCACAAGCCTTAAGGTTCAGCAACATGCTAAGCCAAACCATGGTTTAGCTGCTATGCTAAACTAAAAGAACCAGGGAGGAGCTGGCATGTTCATGAAGACCCAGGATGCTAACCCTGTCAATGCAGGGTTGAAAATAATCTCTCCTTCTAAGCCACAGGCCAATGTTTGAGCTGTTTCTCTGACATGTCCTTCCTTCAAGTCTGCCCATCAATCAAGCACAAGGACACAGCAACAGTATGGCCATGAAACTGTTCAGAGGAACCTAACACAGATGGGACAAATGCCCCTGAAAACAAACTTCCTGGCTGATCATTTCCGTATTAACTGGCCAAGTTGGAAATGTCCTCTGAGATTACTTCCTGTGACTCTCCGGTTCATGTGGGGCATTGAAGCATACTGGTGGTGTGAATATCTTATCCAATCTCTTCTTGTCAAACGCCTCCTTTCTGCATTCTTTTCCCCTTCCACCTCGAAAGTCTTTCCAAGGCTGAAATCTGCACTATTCAAAATTGCTTCTGAATGTCCAGGAAAAATCCTTTGTCCTACCCCATTGTTAAATTTATGCATCTGGGTTTGATATGGAGGCTACAACAATTCTAAGTGATTCCTGTAAGAGTATCTTTTAAAGCATTTTCTTCCGTGCAAAACAAAGGAAGACATTGGATTGTCAGAAACATTTCCAACCCATAATTCAAGCGTGTGTCATGCACGTAATTTCTCAATCTCCCTGCAGATTTGGATTGATGTTTGCAAGTCTTCTTCCCTTACCACCACCCCCCCCTGGAATTTGCTGCTATTGCGTAGTCCAAGGACATTAAGCAGGAATGAATGATTAATTTTAATAAACTAATTGTAATGGAGGTTAAAGACCTTTCCAATTAAATCCCATCAAAGCACATCTGATTTGGCTTCACAATACTGTCCACAGAAAACCCATGGTCCTTTCCGTTAATTGGAATGAAAGGCCCTTTTCAACCCAAAACCCACTTACTTGCCAAGAAAGCACTTGGGAACAGTGCTTAATTTTCTTCTCCTGTCTTTGATAAGGCTCACTTTCTTGTTCATCATCATGTGATACAGCTTCTCCCCTTTCTCGGCGATCATGACGTACGCATCCCTCTCCATGCCCAACTTCAGACCTGGAATACAGAAGCAGGGTCTCCCTCAAAAGCTTCTCAGATGAAAGAAAGGATTTGCTCAAAGACCAACAAGTCGTGTTCCCACCCCACCCACGCTTGCTGGAAATTAATTTAATAAATGCGGTAGGGAAAACTTGGGGAATTGCCTAATTTATTACTTCAGCTCAGAAATTGGAGGCCTCTGGATGAAATCCAAACTTATGAGGTATATGGTTTTTTCTCCCAATTGCCAACCCATGGGATGGTGGGAGAAGAAAACGGATACTGGAGAAATGGCACTTAGTGGCAGGGAGCCACTATTCCTACCCAAGGTGACCCTTCAGTGACCTTGTTGCTGACATGGGCTTCATAGGACTGGGGAGTATTGGCAGGGATGCAGGACCTCTGAGCCACGGACCTAATTAGGTCTACCAGGCCTCCCCATTTGGCCCAAGAGGCCATTTTGGCCAAGCCATGCAAACCTTGAGTACCCCTGTCATATACATTGTCAGGTGTGGGGCAAGTAAAGACTTGTCACAGCTGAAATGGGCAGATTTGACAAAACGATGACTCTAGTTTCTGGCTAAATTTATTTTGGGGCCCAATTGCCACTATCAGTTCCCTCTGCCATAATGATTACTGCTCATGGGGTTCCCCTGGACTCAGGTGTGTGGAAATGTTGTGTTGCAATGAGTCTACAGGCAGGATTCTAGATACTCAATGGGTCCTGTTTGTGGATCAGCCACAAACTGCTCAAAAGCCATTTGGGAGACCAGTTGTGACATAAGACTTTAATGAACATAAGAACTACTATTTTAATAATAATAATAATAATAATAATAATAATAATAATAATAATAATAATAATAATTTATTTGTACCCCGCCCATCTGGCTGAGTCTCCCCAGCCACTCTGGGCGGCTTCCATCAAATATTAAAATACATTTAAAACATCACAGTTTAAAAACTTCCCCAAGCTTCCCTATTTTAAAACTGCATTCGTATAAAGCTACATTACCCGTTATCTGAGGCATATTCCACATTTATAAAATGAGCAAGATGCAGCAAAATACACACACGTGTGTTATTTCTGATTAACACCCACTGCATTTTCTCTTTTACACACACAGACACATTCACAACACACCGCATGCCCCACTGCTCTGCTGCTTATCTATGTTGTAGTCACAAAGAGAACAGATTAAAAAAAATTCAGTGGTTCACCCCCAAAAAATATGCTAATCCCCTTGGAAATATATTTAGGTCAACCCTGACTGTGTCACTCAGGATGAGCATACCAAAAGCATGTTGAAGTAATTCAGAAGGTTACAGAGGTTGGATGGAATAAAGGGGAAGAGAAAAATAATCAATAGGCCAAAACCCTCTCGTTTTTAGGTTTGAAGCAAAAAAGAAAAGAGTCACCCAATGAACACCCAGGCATACTATTTTGCCTGCTTCACAAGATCTTTGACAAATGAAAACTAGAACCTAATAATTTTCACCACAGTCTATGGCACAGATTTCAAATGTTTGATGCTCTGCCTGGAGAAATAAGAATATGCAATGTTTTGCCTTGCAGAACCCTCATTTGTTTTCAAGATCCGATGCCTGGTGAAAAGATTTTGGCAGGGCAAACATCCTGGCTGATTGCCATCTTCCTCCATACCACGATGTTAGTCAAATATACTTGCTGACAAGTTCTGCCAAAGGTAATTTGCAAAGTCAGGTTGGGAGAGAAAGCAGCCTGTGTAATAGGACACATTTGTGGCTACATCATCACATTCCCCAAGTTCTGAAGTAAGCAAAAGATTACAATGCATCCCCTACTCAGCTGGTTTTAGGACAAAGCCAATCTTTCTTGCCTCAGCACTGATAACGGCTTGGTGCTGGAAGTGCATGAATCCAGATGGAGGAGCTTTTCAACAAAGGCCTGAAATATCTGCCTCTAAAATCTAACTGATTGATTGCTCTTCTCTGGCGAGTAAAAATTGCCTCCAGGAGACTACGTGAATCCCCATTGCTCTGTGGTACGCTAAACGCTTTGCATGGAGAAGGTCCAAAGTTCACTCCCTGACATCTCCAGCTAAGCGATATTAGATAAATGATATTGTTTAACTGGATTAGTGATCCAGTTAACTTATCTTGGATAGCAAGGATCAGAGAGATTTCTGTTGCCAGTCAGAGGAGACAATAAGACTAGATAGTTTGACTAACAGTGAAAAGCCTACACATGTCCACTCAGAACCAACAGAGGGTCTTATTCCAGGGAAGATGGCATAGGATTGTAGTCTAAGTGCAAGAAATCTTCATTTTCATCTACTGCCCACCCTACCGAAGGGGCTTTTCTCCTCCCTTTTTACTTTAGAAACTTACTGACCTTGAACTCTGAAAATGCCTCTTGCTTGTCTGGATGAAGAATAGAATGGGCAATATGTAGTAGGACCTACCCTACTGCACAAAGGTAAAATTTACATTCATTGTTCTGCTCACTTTTACCTCTGACATTGGTCACGGCTGGCATGTGACCCTTGCGAGGGTGCCAAGAAGAGAATGCAGTCTTGGGCTGGAGAAGATTCTTCAGCCCTGCTTCTAGAGACTGAGGACCCTTGATCTGCCTGCCTTGCAGGACTTTCTTTCTCTTAAATGCATCAAGCCAGAAATTATGAAGCATCCTTCATCCATGCTAGGGCTGCTTCCCGTACTGAAGCTGCTTTCATTGTTGTCATTGGCTAGCAACCAACTCCTCACACATGACAAGGCATATTAAAAAAGGACGTTCTTGGATTTCATGTTAACTTGCTACTCTTTAATATACGCTCCCTTGTACTGTATGTCGAACAACTATTATTATAGGTTATTCATAAAATCAAAGATTTGTAGAGATGGAAGGGGCTCTGAGGGTCATATAGTCCAACACCAGAAAACAGATTCCCCTTAGGAGTGAAACTGTCAGAAAACTTTCTTACCACACTTTGATTTATAATTTTTTAGTCTTGCCCAGAATCAGAAAGAATTCATTTGTGCCCTTTATCCAGTCCACCAGTTTCCCCTTCTGGCTCCACACATATAGTGGTCCCCACATAGCCCCAGATGCAGACATAAGGGCTAAGTTATGCCGACATTACAATTTTCATCACAACAGTGATTATTGGAAGTGGTGGGGAGCACTTCTGCCATGGCAGGGTTTTTCCACTGACACCTTAAGAATGAAAAGGGAAGGAAAAGATCCAGCAGGATGTTTATAAGATGTTTCATTTGCCAATTTTATTCAAGAACGATACAGGTTCTCTCTTCAGAAGAAAGAGAAATGACATCAATGCTTGAGAAAAGGTCTTTATTTTCCTTATGGGTTCTATTTATAAACTGGAGCCTTGCAAATCGATTTAGTAAATACAGAGCTTTAAAATACTTCGGTGCACAAAAGAAGCTGGCAATGTGACTCCTGCAACTATGCTGATGCGTGAGCAACTACAGTGCCCAAGGACTGAACTGAGAAGTCGCTCCTTCACAACTGTAAAAACTCTCTCTCTCCCTTTGCCGTTATGCATTAAGAACCTGACCCCAGACACTTGAAGAAACCATAATTGTTCCTCTCTCAGATGGATAACCCCGCAATCGCAGACACATACACAGTCGGTCTCATTATTCACACAGCACATAAAATAAACCAGTCAATAACTTACTCTCTCTCTGTTCCCTTTCCTTGATGATAGCATCCAGCCATTTCTGTTTGTCCTCTGCTGTCTTGGCCATACAGACGAACCATTTGTTTTTGGCAGTGTTGTGTATCTTCCAGCCGTTTGTCACCGTGTAACCATTGCTGTGGTAATCGGCTGCAAATACATAACAGTACAGCCAAGACTGTGAGTGGAAAGTCCTGAGCCTTCATGGAAAAGAAACTCACCTGGCATGCACACCTGGCACACAACACTGGACATTTTTCTTTATGTCACAGCCAGCAAATTGTATCTGCTGTGAAAGCTCCATCAGCATTTCTAAGCCGCTGTCTCCTGCTGGGACACTCTCGGGTGATATTAACAACAACTGAGTCAGGGACTGAAGACCACAATTGCAATGAACACTGGATTTTATCATGCTTCCAAAATGGAAACATGGCAGTGCAGGCTCTGACCTGTCACCCTCCACATGACAAGACATATCCTCAAAGTGACTCTTCAGTAAAACTACCTGCTGATCAGGAACGTTGGACTGATCCTTCTTGGGAGTTTCCATATACTCTAGCAAGCGTCCCCTCCCATCTACTGCTACAGCTAGTAAGCATTTTTAATGATGATTAAGGGCATCCAGATAGACGTGGTACCCTTCCCTCCCTCTCGATGATGAGTGAGACTTGAAGTGCAGTGCATGCTGAGGCTAAGTAGTGTTGAAACAAGATGCATGCCATGCTGTGGGGAAGGAAAGGGAGGTGTTGCTTTCTATTCACACAGCAAAAATGGTTTGCTCTAGTTTGTTTGTTTGTTTTTCAAATCCAGTGATTAACAAAGTCTTACAAAATGTTTCAAATCAGTCAACAGACTTTGCAATAGGACACACAAATGCCCTTTCCTGCACAGAGGCATCCAAAGTTATGAGCCTTGGCTAGCAAGATGAGGACATAAGGTCCATTGCCTCTTATTCCAGGAAGGGACAGAAGGTAGACTGGGATCTACTGTTGCATCTCTATGCAACTTGCAGATCACCGAAGACTTCTAATGAAAGCAACAACTACCGGTACTCCATCCCTCAAATTAGGCTGCTGAAACAAAAAACAACAACATAAATTGATTTTTGTGTGAAAGGACTTTAAGCTCCATTTTGGTATTGAATATAAATCTGAGCTGAGAGGCACCCTGTTCTTTAATTATGTCTATGTCTGCACCACGGGGGGTTGGGGACTAACAGAGATATCACAAAGCTTGAAGTCTGCCTACTCTTGTTTTATCCAATAAAGAAGGCAACTGTGCTCTCTTCTCTCTGAGAAAAGGTTCTTTGGTTCCTTACCTGTCCCATCTTCCACGTTCTCAACCTCCATGACTTCCGTGTTTATTCGGCCCCTGAAGATGTAGAGGGAGCCATTGATGGACTTGGTGCGTTTGGATGTCTTTTTCCCAGCAACTCTGCAGTAAGGAAAAGTGTTGTTAAGAAAAATGTCTGTTCACTATATAAATAGAAATGTGCTTTTTTACTATCTTTAATAGTGCCTTCTCCCGCAAATACGCATTCATTCTACTTCTTTACCATCCCTAGGGAATGTCCCATTTATCCCCAAGTTTTCAGAATCAAAAAGTGGAATAAAGATTCATTGCACATTTTAAAGATGCTTGTATGCATTTTTACTGATGTTTTAGCCTATAAACATGCCAAGCAACCTTGTTTTGCAGGTTAATTTAGTGTGGCACAAGTGAACTGATTGATTCATAATGTTGCCAGTACAACTTCAAAATAAAGGGAAGTAGCTGATACCGTATATATCTTGCTTTCAATCTAGCTGACATGTGGGACAATAGGTCTGCCCCACTAAACAAAAAAATCTGCATGCCAATTAAGTTATATTTAGCTCTTTGTGAGTATGCAACAACTCAATTAACAAATGCATCAATTCCTGCAATGAGGCATGCAGCCTCTGTTGGGCTACATGTCAATAAAAGCTGCACTCTGTTGTCAGTTTAAGCAACATGAAACTGCTTCACTTCCTAAGCTTTAGTGCTCTGAATGGAGGAACCATAGCACAGCATTAGACCGCATGTTTTGGGGCACAAAGGGGATTTGGGTTCGATCCCTGGCATCTCTGTCCAAGAACTTGGAAAGCCAATGCCAACCAGACGGCATTAGGCTACATGGACAAAGAGTCTGGTTTGGGATAAGGCAATTTCCTAAGTTTCTCCTTGCTTTGCTTGAGGGGGAAATCATTCAAGACTGACAGAGCTACTCTCTCGAAGGCAGAGGAGGTTCACCTGGTGGGGCAGAGCTGCTATGCTAGCTTCCCAGCAGGTGAGTCACTGCTGCTTAGCAAGAGGGAGAGGTGAGGGGTGTAGCAGCAGGGAGATTGATGTGGTGCAAACACAGCAGCTGAGCCAATTCAGTGGTCCTGCTGGTGTGTTTGCACTGCTCCAACTTCCCCATCACCTCACCCTGCTCCCTTCCAGTAAGCAACAGTGACTCTGCCCGTCCCCAACGAGCTGCCATATTATCACTTTTGTAATAAATTTTTGACCTTCCGGTGGTTTTGATGCAAAGACATTGCTTGGTGGCATTTAGTGTAGAGCTCATATGAGTTTTCTTCATCAAACTGCTTGTCACATTCCCCATGACTCTCAGGCCATGTAAACTGTTCTCACTTTCATCTGGCTGACAATAATTCTAACATCCCCATCTTTTGTACCAGGCAAATAGGCAAATACTTTTTTTACGTGTCTAGGCATCCCAGCATATAATGTAACTGATTTTTATTGGCGCTGCATGGTTTCTTTGGGTTTTATTGATCTGCTGCGGCTCATGCTTCAATGATTTCTCTGCCAATTTTACACTGTGCTTTATTGCATTTGTACTATTTTAGAATATACACCCCCCAGAAGATCTGAACTGAGTAGCTTGTAAGTTTAATACATTGTACCTACATTTATACAGTTTCCTAAACCTGCTCAAGTTAAGCTATTCAATGTTGTGACATTTTCTGGTGAGGCAGAAAGTATGAATAACAGGGGGAAGAATGGCGGATGTCACATGAATAGTTGCAACACAAATGTACAGCCCATCAACAGGAGAAGGCCTGATGTCATAGGGACATGCTGGTTGGGGCTGATGGGAGTTGGAAGTCCAAAACATCTGGAGGACATTGAGGAATGCTGATTTAGGCAGTAGTCCTAGATGCTACAGGGACCCAGGTGGCGCTGTGGGTTAAACCACAGAGCCTAGGCTTGCTGATCAGAAGGTCGGCAGTTCGAATCCCTGCCACGGGGTGAGCTCCCGTTGCTCGGTCCCAGCTCCTGCCCACCTAGCAGTTCGAAAGCACATCAAAGTGCAAGTAGATAAATAGGGACCGCTCCAGCGGGAAGGTAAATGGCGTTTCCGTGCGCTGCTCTGGTTCGCCAGAAGCGGCTTTGTCATGCTGGCCACATGACCCGGAAGCTGTCTGCAGACAAACGCCAGCTCCCTCGGCCTATAGAGCGAGATGAGCGCCGCAACCCCAGAGTCGGACACGACTGGACTTGATGGTCAGGGGTCCTTTACCTAGATGCTACGGGTGCTAAAAGCCTGAACTAATCACATAAGAAGAAGAGGACTCTGAGATTGAAGTGTATCTAGCCCAGAATCCTGTTTACTGTTTATGACTAAGACCATGGTTTGTTTGAAGCCGCATGGGGACCTTCCTTGTGCAACATGGGAAGGTTGAGGAGTGGTCAGGTAGAAATGGGTGCATATGGGAATGTATCTGCCCCCTGAACACTTTGAGCATGTGAATGACTGAATATGCCTACTGCTGTGGATATATGTGAAAGAGGCCTCAGAGTGGCATGTCTGAAGGATGACAGGCTGCAAGATAACTAAAAAATCAGCCTAAGTGAAAGCATAAGCTCACAGCTGCAACAGGGGAAAGCTGCATCCTATTAACATCATGTTAAAGCTTTATCTCTCAGTGCTGCATCCTATTAGGGTGTCACTTGTTCAGGCTTGCAGCTGGACAGCTACTACAAGTGGGCAGCCATTTATTTCCATTCTGGATCAGAATTTAAATAGCAGCCAGACAGATGAACCATCAAAAAATTAAAGTAGCTTTGCCATGTCTAAATATATCCTTCACTATTAGGCAACATGCTGCAGACTCTCCTAGCTTTTAATGAAAATCAGATTCCGGAGAACTGGGTAGTGCTTGCTATGGTTATTAGGGAAATATAAACACAGATTCTTCGGGGAGCTGAAAGTGTCAGAGCCGTCTTATCCGACTCCAAGCCAAACTATAGAAAAGTTGCTCACTGATGCCTGCTCTGTACAAACAAGAGCACTCTCTCAAAAGGCAACAGAACATTTTGTTTCTTAAAACTTAGTGTTCCGGGAAAACTGCCTGCAAAAAGGGAGGGGGTTTCATGAACTCAAACTACAAACAGAACCAGGAAGACTCAAAGAATAAGGGAAATAGTATAGGCAGGATCAGAAAGAAGGGTGTTAGGAGTTGAAGAATTTATTGTAAGGTGCTCATGGTTAGCAAACAGAGGGAAGGGGAAAATAAGTTCAAGATAAAGGAGGACATGAGTAGTTGAATCTGAAAACAAAGGACACACCATGGTAAAACAGAAAAGGTAGGAATACAAAAACTAATCTGGGAATTTGTCAGTATCAATCTTTGCTAACTGTGGCAAAGCTTTTGTTGGTGAAGTGGCTGTTGAAATCTCAGCTCCAAACACTTTCAAAAGATAGCAAAAGCTTATATTTATTGGAGATTTTTTTTAAGGGAAAGCAAAAAATGCATTACTTTCACAAATGATAGAGCTGTACCTCTTCATTGTTTTATGCACACTGCACCTGTTTGTGTCCCCCCCCCCCCCGCATCTGCTTTCTTTGCCTAAGGTATTCACCGGAATCCCTCTGCGTTCTTTCACGCCATGCTTGGAAAAACCTCAAAATTGTCATTGGCAATGTGCCCGGCTTCCCGGTGCTCCTGCAAAGCCACCTGCTCTGAGAAGGCCTGCAGCAGTAAACCTCACCTCCAGCACAGCGCTGACTCCGCACTGCATCGTCATTCTTATGACAAATGCCAGGGCAGCAGGCTCTGTGGTTCTGATCAGAATGTATGTCTACAGCCCTAGTTCTCAAAGTATGAGGTGGGTCTTCCTTAAGGAAGCACAACTGTTAGCTGCCCTCTCCTTTTTCATCCAGAAATAGCATAGCACAATTATGTCCTCTCTCTCTCTCTCTCTTTGTATTTCAGAAGAATCATGGAACTTAAGAAGCCGCACAGACAGGTGTGCTCACCTGGATTTCCGCTTGCAGTAAACGAGGAGGTTATCAAAGAGAAAGAAGGTTCTCTCCTGAATGTTTCCCGCTGAGATTTTTAACAAGGTGCCTTGGAGCAAGAGCTGGGTACAGATGTCTGTCAAGTTGGATCCCTTAAGCAGAAAAAAACACAGTGTCATCAATTCACCCTCTAATTGAAGTGGTAATCAACATTTCTACTTAGCACTCTTATATATGCTTATCACATTCATCTCTTGAGGGCTGCAAGGTGACATTACTGCAGTAAACCAGATGCTACATGTCCCTGTTTTATGTGGTTTCTCAGCGATCGTCAGAGCTAAGCATTCTCCCGTTTTTTAAGAAGCCAGATCAGGGTTGCCAACGCAACAGCGATGGGTGGCAGTGCACCCACCAATAAGAATATTCCTACGGGATCAGAACAGTGGTCCATTCAGTCCAGCATCCTGTTTCCACAGCACCCAACCAGATGCCTATGGGAAGCCCGTAGGTAGGACTTGCACACAAGAGCACTTCCCCCCTCCTGTGATTTCCAGCAACTGTGATTCAGAAGCATACTTCCCATTAGAATGAATCCAGAGCACGGCCACTGATTGCTATTTTGGTACCCGTGCCGAGGTCTTCAATAATTGCCCAATAAATCAGAGCTGTCAACCTTCCTTTTTTAGCATTGGGAAACGGCCATAGCTGTCAACTTTCCCTTTTTTTGCAATGGGAAACGGTGCTGGAATAAGGGAATTTCCCACAAAAAAGAAAATGGAGCTATTTTTATTATGATGATATATTTTTCTTTTTGTGTTTATTTTCTGATGTTTTTCTTGTTTTTTACTGTGTTAAGTTGTTTGTTGTTGTAAGTGTGTATTTGTAGATGTCTATTTTTCTTTTTTCTTTTTTGAAAATACAATAAATATTATTGGAAAAAAAAAGGGGGGGGGAAGTTGACAGCTATGCAATAAATGCGTTTCAGAAATTGAATGTATCTCCATTCCCCATTGAATTTTGACTGGATCCCAGACTCCCCTCACCTCCATTCTGGGCACAACAACAGTAAAGGAGAACAGTTTAGAAGCTGAGGGATGGTGCTGGCAAGCATGGGATCTGTGAATTCTGCGGTGAAGTCCATGTATACCAATGAAAGCTTTAACTTGATAGCAGTTTTAAAAAAAATCCTGCAAATTCAACAAGACCCTACTGCATCCAACTTTTGGCATGGCCCTATGGGAAAGCTGTGTGTGTGTGTGTGTGTGTGTGTGTGTGTGTGTGTTCTCTCTCTCTCTCTCCAAGGGAGGGAGTAACCTGTGAGGGTGGATATGAGCCACTATTTGCTGCACACTTAAATAGCCAGGTGTTGTACAGTATGCACACCAAATAAATTCAGACACTGCAGTACAACTGTAAACCATGCCATTTTGTATTTTGAGTTTTGTATCCCCCCCTTTCCACTTCAGAACACAGCATTCGAGGTGACTAGCCTACAAGATGAAAACAAATCATAGCAGTAAAATAATTATAAAGTTCCAACAAAAACAACAGAAGCAAAATTATGCTGCTGTTGTTGCTGTTGCTTTAAACGACAAAAGACGTTTTTGGAGGGAGCAAATAAAAAAAAATCACACTGTTGTCAGGTCAAAGGCTTGCTGAAACAAAATCAAATATTCAAAAGGTAACAGAAAACCAACAAAAAAGGAGGCAAGCTGGAGCAGAGAGTTCCACAAATGTGAAGGTCCTGATTATTATCTTTATATGTGGGCAAACTATGGCTTTTGTAAACCATAGTTTTTCAAATTTAGCTGCAGAAGCAAACTATGGTTTAACACTAACCAGGAAAGGAAAGGAAGCTTCGAATCTCCCTGCATGCGCGAGAGAAGAAGGGAGGCAGGAGCCCAGGAGCCCAAGGTTGCTCATGCATGCAACAGCAAACCATGGTTTGCTTTTTCATGCAAATGCAGTCAATAGGCATAAGTGAAAAACGGATGCAACATTTCCATGATTACTCCAAACTATTGAAATGAAAATTTTACCAGATCCAATGAAACAGTTTTATTTTTGTACATTTGCTATGCTTTCCCAAGGGCAGAAACACACAGGTAATCCTCCAAGCTGCAATGACTAACACCCAGCAAATCACCTGGCGAATACATTTCACAAGAGAGAAATGTGTTGTTTGTGTGCTTGTATGTAGGTATATTTCTTGCTCTGTGGTGTGACTGAGAGGGAGGGAGATGCTAACAGTGACTTCCTTATCTGCTGTTCAAACCAGACTAAGGAAGTGAATGAGATAATTTGACCTACTGATGTATTTCTGGGAAGAATAAAAAAGAGAACAATTTGGGGATTGTGAAACACATATTGTCAGCAGAATAGCTTCCTTTCCATTTTCACTGTACCCACATTTGCATCAGTTTCACACTTTCAGCAGCAGAATGGTAATGGGAAGACAAAGTATAGACAATTCAACAAATCTAATAAGAGTAGTAATAATAACCATCATTTATATAGAACTTTAGAGTGCTATGTGCTACATATACATCGTCTCAAAAACCCTTAGCTAAGCAATAGTAGCTCGTCTAAAACTACTTCATGACAGAAAGGAAATTTAAACTGGAAGCTTCCTAGTTCACAATTCAGCCTCAAAGCCACTGTACCACAAATACTTCCCTCTAACTCTAAATGAATGCTCTTGCTGATTTTTAAAAAAATATTTATTGCATTTATATCCCATATTCTTCTCCAAGGAGCTCAAGGTGACATACATTATTATTACCCTCCCCCCCCCTTTGATCCCCACAACAACCCTGTGAAGTAGGTTAGGCTGAGAGTCAGTGACTGGCTCAAGGTCACCCAGTGTTAGGCTTCAGAGAATCGGCTTCCTCCCCCCTTTGGCAGTAGATAAGCAGAACAAAGGAAAAGGGGTCTTCTTACCAGTTAGAAACTTTAATGATCACAGCGAGAGAACAAAGAATCCATTTCCTAGAAATGGCGGTGCTCCCAATTAAGGGTTCCACCCACTTCCTCCCACGTCACTACCACATCTTGTAACCTGAGCACGTAACCACTGTGCTCTCTGTGGCAACCTTATCAGCTCTTTTTGACCTTGGGCTGAGCAGATGAATGCTTTCCAGAGACAGTGAATCTGTTAACTCTCTTTCCCCCAGTGCTTCTTCTCCTAGCTGTACCCCATCCAGTATTTCCCAGCTTCTGCCTTCTGAACTATGTCCCTCTGCAAGCCACTGTTCCAAATCTATACTGTCCTCCTGTTCCTGGGAAGATTCAGGATCCTGATCATGAGCAGGGGGAGAGGGAGGGGAGGCTCCCACCATTCCACCTCGGTGCAGCCCTCCTTAGCACGGCCCCTGACACCCAGTGAGCTTCACAGCAGAGTGGGGATTTGGACCCTGAACTCCCAGGTCCTAGTCTGACACTCTAACCACTATACCACACTGGGTCCCAATATGTTTGCTTGTAGCAAACTGCCTATTTCCCATCCTTGTAGATCACCATTTTAATATTGACGATCAAGGGTTGTATCCAATGTTAGTTCTGCTCAGAACAGACTTGTTTAAATTAATGGACATCACTAATTGTCCATTACATTTATTTCAGTGGGCTTACTCTGAAGAGGATAAAAGCCTAAATATTAATGATTAAGGTAATGTTCAAGAGTGGCACTCTCCCAGAGAGGTTGGCTGCTGCTATCTCTGTGGTCTTTTCCACATCAATAAAAAAATTTCTGTTTTGGATTACAGCTCCTACTGGAACTGACAAGAGCTGTAGTCCAAAACATCTGGAGGGCACCAGCTTGGGGAAGGCTGTGCTAGCACCTGATCATGTTCGAAGTGAGGCAAAAGGACGAGATGATTAGAGAGAAAGCAAAGAAGTAGGAACAATTTAATTACTATGTAACTCCCAGGGCCAACACACATATCTACACATCTTTGCAACTTGTTTTGCGGACCTTTTAAAGTATTTTTAAAAGCAATCAGACTATTATGCAAACACAACATTTGGAAGGCCTTTGCCTATATATTCCTAGGTCACCTGCAGGTTACAACAATTTCAAAACTACATCGACCCAAGATAAACTCGCAAACTTAGATGTACATTTTGATGATTTTGTTTAATGGTGACAAATGCTGATTTTACCTTTTGAACTCTCCAAGTAATAGGATGAATTAGGGTGGACAGCCTTTTTTTGTAAAATAACACGAATAAACATATCAGAAACAGTTTTCGTTCCCAGAATGCGCACTGTGGGACATTTCAACCCTACAAAAATCAAGCCTGATCATGGTTTTGTTTAATAAAACACCACCTCCCATGGATGTCCTGGCAAAATGGCAACTGAGGTTTGAGACTTCCAGCCCAACTTGCCACCCACCCCCCTCAAAAGCCCCAAGTCATATCAAGTCCAGAATGGTATTACAACCGAGCCTGGAGACTTGCTGCGCTAAACATGGCCTCCGAGCTTTGTTTGCCGAGCTGGCTATCCAAAAACACACGCACAGCTGGATATCTTGGGCTGTTCAAGTGGCTCAAGTTGGATGCCAAGAACATCTTTGAAGGGGAAAATGAGCAGGCCTTAAAACAAAACAACAACGGCAATTGTGGAGTACGCCCAACAGTCTGAATATGAGGAAGTTTACATGACCTCTTGAAAGATGGCTTCAGAGGAGGAATCCTCAGCTGGCAAACATCAGGCTGGATAATTTAACTGTCAGGCCCACTGTTCTCCCGGCACCAATACATCCATGAAGTCATTTAGCAATCACAGCACCACATAGTAGAATAAAAGATGTACTCTTCTCTCCCTAAAGTCTCTACTTCCACTAACAGCCTCTGCTACAGATGTTCAACTTCCATATCCGCCAAGCGGTTGCAGAATCCCTTACTAGCTGGACTGATCAAAGAAATACTGTACTACTGATCAAATACATTTTTATTAATCATATTGTTGTTGTTGTTCAGTCGTGTCCGACTCTTCGTGACCCCATGGACCAGAGCACGCCAGGCACGCCTATCCTTCACTGCCTCCCGCAGTTTGGCCAAACTCATGTTAGTAGCTTCGAGAACACTGTCCAACCATCTCATCCTCTGTCGTCCCCTTCTCCTTGTACCCTCCATCTTCCCCAACATCAGGGTCTTTTCCAGGGAGTCTTCTTTTCTCATGAGGTGGCCAAAGTACTGGAGCCTCAACTTCAGGATCTGCCCTTCCAGTGAGCACTCAGGGCTGATTTCTTTAAGAATGGATAGGTTTGATCTTCTTGCAGTCCATGGGACTCTCAAGAGTCTCCTCCAGTACCATAATTCAAAAGCATCAATTCTTTGGCGATCAGCCTTCTTAATGGTCCAGCTCTCACTTCCATACATTACTACTGGGAAAACCATAGCTTTAACTATACGGACCTTTGTCAGCAAGGTGATGTCTTTGCTTTTTTAAATCATATTAAATATGCATAAATTTGTATATGGTTAAAGCAATCACTTTGAAGGGGGGGATATTTGTTTTTAGATGTTACATGCATAGATTATTGTAGGCTCTGTCTTAGAACGAGAGCAGAGAAGAAAAATCTGTGACCCTCGAGGTGTTGTTGGACTCTCAACAGCCCCAGACAACATGATCAAGTACCCGGTAGTTAGGAATGATGGGAGTCATTATCCAACAACACCTCGTTGTCCATCCTTGAACTAGAGAAATTTCCCCCTCGAAAGAAGAGGAGAATGCCACTTCTACGCTGGCATTTACCAATGCTTCTAAAAACCATGCAACACTTTTAAAAATCATGTCTGTTTAATTAGGGATGCATTTTCGAGCTTATAAAGAAGGCTTTTAATTGAATTTCAATTAAAGGATGCACCCCTGATTACTAGCTTCTATCTATCTATCACAAGAGGCATCTCTGCTAAATTTCCCTCTTTGTCAAGCTTATAAATAGCCAATCATTTGGTCTCCTGTGGTGAAGCATCTCTAGGCAATCAGGCAGGGAACATTCTTTTGCAAATTGCACTTGCTTATACCAGCTTTCACCATGTGCTAGCTGGGGCTGATGGGTTGTCCAAAATACCCCGAAGGCACCAGGTTGGCTGAGGTTGCCTTATGCAAACAGAACCCCAGGCCAATAGCATGCACCCCAATTTCATCCTCTTTCTGTACAAAGAATCATCTAAGTGCCTGTTCTTTACCTCTTTTAATGCTGAACCCTAGGTGATTCTGTTGACCACATAAAAAAGCTCCCCTGCATTTGAATGCAGTTGATTTTAGCAAAACACACACAACACAACACATATATATTCCAAAAATAAATGAATGTTTATGTAAAATAAAGATCATTTTAAGATTATTAAATTTAACTTTAGAATTCATTTTAGAGATAGTGTACATCGTTTTCTACAGGGATTTGGTTTGTTTGCTCTGTTTGGTGCTTGATATAAAGGTTCTGATATAATGGTTATATCATTTATATAATGGTTATACCATTATATTATATAATGGTTGATATAATGGTTTTACCTTTTTTTTTTACCTAGAATGGTTCTAAAATACATACTCAAATAGAATTAATATTTTCCATTTGATGAATAATCTTCATTTTCTACTTTTATTAGTATGTTATGAGTAGTACATTTTAGTGCAATGGTAATTGTTACCTGTCATAATTTGTATGGAATGCTGTGCTTTTAGAATTTTTATTTTTTAAAGAAAACAGCTCTCCTTAAAAACTTTCTAGTGTAATTTTTACAGCCATTTAATCTTACCATACATCACTTAAGACCAATGAGGGGGGAAATCCATACATGACATTTCAAAAAACAGAATGCACTATTTGCAAAAACCTGCCACCATGTCACGCAGTCAGAACTATGCATGTGCACTTGGGTGCAAGTCCCATAGTGTTCAATGGGATTTACTCATGCACACAAGCATGTAAAGCAGTGATGGCCAAACTTGGCCCTCCAGCTGTTTTGGGACTACAATTCCCATCATCCCTGACCACTGGTCCTGTTAGCTAGGGATGATGAGAGTTGTAGTCCCAAAACAGCTGGAGGGCCAAGTTTGGCCATCACTGATGTAAAAGATTGCAGGCTCATTGTTCCTCCAGCCATCATACCTCCCATCCTTCAATGTGAGACTGCAGCTGCTCAAGGGCTTCCAGCTTCTCCATCTGCCTCTTGGTCTCATTGATATTGGTGCACACTGCTTTCATTGCCTGTAATGCGTTCTGCACTGCCTGATAATCTGCATGTTTACTGGGTGTCCTCTTGGCGAGCTCCTAGAAGGAAAGAAGAGAGGGGAGAAAGAAATCAACTTCCAACGACACAAGATAGCCTCAGGTAATATTATG
This sequence comes from Lacerta agilis, assembly GCF_009819535.1. NCBI lineage: Eukaryota > Metazoa > Chordata > Lepidosauria > Squamata > Lacertidae > Lacerta > Lacerta agilis. The sequence continues at coordinate 75,783,344 of NC_046317.1, forward strand.
GAGATGAGAAATATAACTGTGGTGGTAAAACAACATCAAGGAATGTGCTGAAGCAAAGTTGTGTACACATTCAGGATGGGGAATCTGTAGCCCTGCATTTGCTGTTGGACTCCATCTCCCATCAGCCCCAGACAGCCCTTAGTCAGGGATGATGGGAGCTGCAATCCAACAATTCCCAGAGGACCACAGATCCCCCACTCCTGATGCTTTCAAAGGAAAATATTAGAATTGTGGAATCATAGAACTGTAGAGTTGGAAGGGACTACGAGGGTCATCTAGTCCAACCCACTGCAATGCAGGAATCTTTTGCTCAAAGTGGGGCTCAAACCCACAAACCTTAAATTAATGTCTCTTCTTGGGAGTACTGAAATGCTTACCGGTATAACCCTGGAAGTGATACCTTTAGGGCAGGGATGGGGAACCTGTAGCCTCTCAGATGTTGGACTCTCCCTTCAGCCCCAGGCAGCATGACCACCAGCAATAACTGGAGGGCCAGCACTGTGTCATGTCTTAGCCAGGGGAGTCCTCAACAGTAGAGGACCAGGAGGCCTTACATCAAGCCCTAGGTCAGGCTCCATCTGGGGGAAAGGAGCCAGGATCCTGTGACTAGGGTCCCAGAGTGAGCTCAGCCTCTGACATTAAGGCTGAATGGGTCCCAAGCCTGAGGGAAAGATGGCACCTTAAAACGCCAGGTGGAAACCCAACCAATCGGGAGAAGAAGTGTCCTACTATATGAAAGGTCTCCTTAGGAGTAAGACCTTCTTTTCAATGAGACATCTGTAGAAAAGGGAGCTGATAGGAGTCTGCGGAGGTTTGGGCACGATTCCAGCAGCTCTAGATCAAAAAGCCCAGGACTGGGCTGGAAGAGCTGCAGGAACAATGTCTATGTACCAGCTCTCTGCCCTGCTTGGTGGAAGTCCTGCCTGTGCCAAACTTGACCAAGGGTGATCATGGGCTGCTCCGATTGTGCCTCTTACATGACTCTTTGTTGTGACTCTGCTGGCTTAGACTCTGCCCTTGGATCAGCCTTGGGTACTGCTTTTGTTGCTGCACCATTTGAGTTGTTGCTGGTGGGTCCACTGTTTTCTCAGAAGCCCAGGGAGAACAGGACACTCTGCTTTAGGGCCTGCCAGTGAACACATCAGGTTCCTGCACCCTAGTCTTATTTCCCACCATTCATCCAAACTCAACTCTCAAAAACAATAGTCTTGCATCAGCTTGAAGACCGATACATTCACTATGTGTTAGTTCTCATAGACTAGAGCTCAGTTTATCAGGTGTATGAAGTGTTATCCTAAGCTGCAAGTATATATGGCCTGAGAGGTGACGTCAAACTATTGACATCAATCATGTACTGGCTGGACCACAAGTCTGGCACATGTGGCAGTGTTGGTGGCTAGTCCTGCATGTTCCCAATGGTTCTAAACACCAGAATAAGACTACAGTTTGTGTGGTTCAGACCAGAGCAGAGAAACTAGGTTAGGTTTGCTATGAAAAGCAACTCTGGAAAGACTCTGGAAACAGATGGTAATCAACAATGACCTGGGTTTGGCAAAGAGCGTAGCCCATGTCTACTTAAAATTAATCATCTTTTTCAGACCAATAACATTTTACAGCCAACCCCATTTGGATAAAAGATCCTTTCAATAAAGCCTTACTAAACTTGTTCGTTTCCTCCTGGTACATAATAGGGTGTTTAAAATGTGACATTTTTAGCCTGTCTGGAATGTTTCACATTCTTCCAATACTCCCATTTGCTTCTTATATTTAACTCTGATAGCTTTTAGCTCTGTGACCTAATGGCAAAACCGCTGCACAGCTGCCTCCTTCCACATTTCCAGAAAGGGGGCTTAAATGAAGTGAGTTTCAATGCAACTGGAAATGCAGCACCAGTTCTGTAACCAGGCTGGTGTATTTTCCGAGCATAAGTAAATAAAAGGAGAGAGAAAAGGAATCTACATTCTTTCTGAGTCAAGGTTATCAACCCCTGTCCCAAGAAACAGCTAATTCTGTCAACAAAACGCATTTTGATAACTGCATGTACAGGTTTTGCTTGTTTCGCTACTCTGATTATCACCCAGGTTAAATAAAAGCTTCTATAACAGACCTTTGTCAAGCAGATCATTAGTGTTGCTAGCAAAATGCATGTCTTTGTGATGGGCGTGAAGGTTTATTTCAGAGGTGGGGAACCTGTAACCCTCCAGGTGTTGCTGGCCAAAATTCGCATAATCAGTGACCACTAACCACAAGGGACACGGGTGGCACTGTGGTCTAAACCACTGAGCCTAAGGCTTGCCGATCAGAAGGTTGGTGGTTCGAATCCCCGGGACAGGGTGAGCACCAGTGCAAGTAGATAAATAGGTATCGCTGTGGTGGGAAGGGAAACGGCGCTTCCGTGCGCTGCTCTGGTTTCGCCAGAAGCAGCTTAGTCATGCTGGCCACATGACCCGGAAAAACTGTCTGCGGACAAACGCCGGCTCCCTCAGCCAGTAAAGCGAGATGAGCGCCACAACCCCAGAGTTGTTCGCGGCTGGACTTAACTGTCAGGGGTCCCTTTACCCTTACCTAACCACATGCTGGCTGGGGCTGACGGGAGCTGGAATCCAAAAATATCTGGAGAGCCACAGGCTCCCCCACCCTCATGTACTGTAGGTACCTTTAGGGGTGTGGACTCTGCAGAAAAGAAACATACACACACAACTGTGGTATTTCAGTAAGTGGGGACTGGACCACCCAATATTGGTGCTTAAGGCACTGAAGGCTTCAGTTGGCTCCCAGATACCATCAAAGCAAGTGGCTTACAATGAGCTCTCCTTGTCCGGATCAGGAGAAACTCTTCTTGAACATATATCACATGATTATTATTAAACCTTTGCAGGCTCAAAAACAACGACCTGGAATAGGCATGTGAAACTGCCTGAACCAATTTTTTAGGTTCTGGGAAAAAGCTGACAAAATCTTCCCGGAGTGAGATAAAGCTCCCCACCCCCAGCTTTTAAAATGCAGCTAAATTTTGCTAGCACTTAAAAAAAAGAAAACGAGCAACAGATTGCGAGGCCATGCAGGGTGAAGGCAAGCTACGACTGCCAGGGCATGGAAAAGGTATCACAATCCATCAACAGTACAGATGTGTCACACTTGGCATGTGACTATCCTGCTGCCTTAACAGCATAGATGACATATTTTGTTTGGCCTGAGTCAACATGCATCCTTCACTGGGTCCTTCTACTTCACTTGAGAAACCCGATGTTCATGCCAGTAATCCAGAAGAGCTCACGTAACCAGGTGAGCAAAGTGCTGAAAAACAATAACCCACCAACCACTGTCTATTGAGCCTCTAATTATATTCTTCCTCTTAATGCTTAAAACAGGAAAATTAAAAACCTAACGCCCTTCCCCCCCTATAAGCACATTATATTTCTGATAATGGAAATAAATAAACAACAACTACAAAATACAAACCAATTACTGCATTAGTTTTGATTAAATGTTAGGAATGCTCTCTGCTTCCTCAGTGAAAACAAAAGCACCCTCTTTTAGCATGTCTGGTCAGAATCCACTGATTCTGCAGCAATGTAATTTTTACAAAGTGAAACCTGCAGGCTCCTGGAAGCTGCAACTCCATCAGCTAGTTTCTATGATAACCATTCCAGGGGGAAATTTCACCCAGCAGCTAAAAAAATTTCAAAGTTTGCCTTACTGCTCAACCATACATTTCAAGCTGTGGTTATCAAAAGGTGTGGCGCACCACACAGGTATGGTAGGAGAGGACAATTGAAACATTTAAGCATTTCAGGATAGGATAGGATAGGATAGGATAGGATAGGATAGGATAGGATAGGATCATTCATTCATTCATTCATTCATTCATTCATTGCAGCATATGGCTAGATGTCTTTTCAAAATGAGAGCCAGAGTATTAAATGAGAGCAAGACCATCAAGACAATCCTAGTTGTGATCCAGAATTGCCATTTGAAGAGCGCAGATGGACATTTCTTGCTGCCAGCATGAATGGTTCAGCAACTCTGATTTGCAGTTTGAGTCAGGGGGTGTAGTGGACTAGCCCAGAACTCAGTTCCAGGGCAGGAACACAGAGCGACACAATGACCGGAAGCTTTGCTCAATCTCTTTGGATAGGCACACTGAAGTTTTCTGTGCGGTCACAGGGATTGCTGCAGAACTGAAGTCTGAACTTGGAGGCCCTGATCCACAACCTAAGAAAAGACCAAAAAGAAAAACACCCAAGTACATTACAAAGGCTTAATCTCTGGATCTGGTTCGAGATTAATATATTGCTTGCTGTATCACTGTTTTTGGTTTTATTATTTGTTTTCTTTGCCCGCCACGGATGATAAGACTAAGAAATGTTTATTGGCTTCCAGGAATTATTTAGATAGTTTTTCTACGTTGCTTTTTTAATTGCTTTTGTTTTTTCTGTATTGCTAAAGGCGAGTCTGTTTTGCTATTTTTTTAAGAGGTGCCCTGATAGCTTTCTGAAGTAGGATTAGGAATGTTTTAAGATTCACTGCAACACAAATGTTTAGGTTTTCCGAGGGTGAAGGTTGGAATGGCTTTGGGTTGAGAATTTTAAGGTGTCTGTGAGAACCAGGAAAGAAGAAGCCTAAGGGATGCTACTGAACTTTAGTTTTGACTCAAGGTGGTTTGAACAGGGATGCGGATTTCTGTTGGGGCTCTTAAACACGATTGTGCTGTGAGTGTGTACTTTTAATCATGGGCAATTCAATCTTGGACAGTGGTACCTTGGTTCTCAAACACCTTGGTTCCCAAACACCGAAAACCCTGAAGTAAGTGTTCTGGTTTTCAAACTTTTTTTTTGCAAGTCGAACATCCGATGCGGCTGTCAGCTTGTTTCCAGGGCGCCTGCACCAATCAGAAGATGCCCTATGGTTTTCGAACATTTCGGAAGTCAAACGGACTTCTGCAACAGATTAAGTTTGGTGCTTTTGTTTTTGCTATTTATTTTGTGTTTTTGTTTTTGAGGCATTTTTGGTTAATTTGTTTTTGCGACTGTGTGGAACCCAGTTCAGCTACTGATAGATCAATTGTGTGACTGCAGAAATGGATAAAAGCCCCCTATCCAAACAATGACTATCATCAGTGCAGGTAAGGAAAATAAATTAATCCATTTTGCATTGCTTTCTATGGGAAAGCACACCTTGGTTTTGGAATGGACTTCCAGAATGGATTGTTTGAGAACCAAGGTACCACTGTAATATGTTCAACTGTGTCTTACAAGAGCTGTTTTTAAAAAACAACAGCACTGGAAGGTGAACAGGAACTCTTTGGAAGGAAAACAGTGAGCTTGGGGTAGATTTAAGGGGCTTTGATATCCTGTGATTTTATACCTGCATCATTTGATGCAGACAATCTAAGAAATTATAGGTATGCATGCATATTTCAGATGGATTCTACCCAAATCAATTTCAGTCCTGCAAACATCCAATTTTATAGTCATGCCAAGGTCAGTATTATATAAAATGAGCAAGGAAAATGGTATGCTAGCAAAACTGGTGTGTGGTTATGAGATAGGAAGGAAAGGCAAGATGAGAAAGCAGGCAAGTGGACAGGAGTGGGTGTGTAAACATTAAGCCCAGTATGAAGAATTAAGCCCAGAGCAACAAGGTGCTAGCCCGAGGGTTTAAGATGCAACTGAAGTATGCACACACGCACATGGGTTGAAATGTACCAAGGTCCAAACTTGACCTGCACCATCCCAAGAACAGAGCAATGCTCAGGTGACATTCTTGACAGAGCAGATTCAAAGTGCAAAGAGGCCTTTTCTTGGTCATGCCAGGAGAACAGAAATGAGCACACAGCAGAATACAGAGGATGGAAAGAACAGAGCATCTTTACAAAACAACATTTTGAAACCAAACCCAGCTCTAGTATTTCCTCGAAGAAAGGATGTTGTTGTACAGAAACTGGTCTTGTTTTCGTCTCACCGCCCTGCCATCGCCCACTTCATTATCCTCCACACCAGATTAAACATCTTCGTTTGTATACTTAAAACAGGGAGCACAGCACATACTTTTGCTGATGAAAATTACCGGTACAACAATCCACATAAAAGTATTCCCTTGCTCCACCTCTTGAGTTTTCAGAACACTCCCTTCGAAGAAAGCCTGTGAGATATTTTATACAACAGAATGTTAACTCTTGACTTTTTTACTCTGCATGATGAAACACGGTTTGTTCTTGCAGAACAGATTTATGGAAAACCTAGGACTAATAGCAGGCGAGAGATTGCACCAATCAATCCCGTTTCCTGTTGTCCTCATGAGTGCAGTGGGATTTTTTAACAGCAAATTTAATGAGTCCAGCAGCAGAATGCAGATTCTGGAAATAAATCCAAGCAGGGCATAGCCAAACAAATCCTAGATAAGAGCCTGTAATTCAGTGATAAAACACTTGCTTTGCATACATAAAGTCTGAGGTTCAGTCCATGGCCTCTGCAGTTAAAGGGATATCAGGTAGCACAGGTGAGAGATGCTATTAGAGAGCCCCTGTCAAGCAAAGACAGGACTGGGCTAGATGAACAAATGGTCAAGACTCCAGATAAGGCAGCTTCAGATGTTCATAAACAAAGAGCAATGATAGCCAATGAATATGATTTGTGTTTCTTCCCATGCTTTGGATAACTTTTTTATATTTTTCTTTTGCATTGCTTCATTTACGATTTCAACAATACTGGTACGTACGTGGTGTTGTGAGCTCCTAATTATTAATGTTTCCTTGTGATATACCAGATGATGGCTTCAGCTGGAATCATGTGAAAACTATTTCTCCCCATTTTCAGACTGAATCACCAGACCCTGCCTCATAGAGACTGCTTAAATTAGCCACCCCTGCCCTAAAGATTCGCCATAGGAACAGCTATGTCCCGGGGAGCTTTGCAAGTTGGGCAGGTTCATCCAGCTTTGCCCTGACTTCTCAAAAGCCAACTGGGAAATGGTGCTGACTGGCCCAAAACCAGCTCCTGCACCCAAAGGAGCCCAGAATGCCAGCATGTCTCTAGCCTGAAGAGGTCACATTATGCTCCTCAGATGTGATGACACAGTATGATGACCCTGCTTCCCCTACACCACCACAGTCCATGTCTCCTAAAATGGGAGGCAACAAGTTTCAAATTAGGGTCCCATAATTGCTTCAAAGTAAATGCAGCCAATTTAAGCACACTAGGAAGGAAGGAAGGAAGGAAGGAAGGAAGGAAGGAAGGAAGGAAGGAAGGAAGGAAGGAAGGAGAATATATTCTGTAGACTGGCCTGCAAGCAGAGGTCTTTCCCATCATCAGCTTTCATCCATGAAGAAGGCAAGAATGAAACCTGTCAGTTTCTCCATGCAAAAAAATATTGCTCTCCCAGTTAAGCTACTTTCAACAATAAGCCAGTATTATTTTAGGCTGAAAACTGATTTTTAAGAATGAAAAAGAGGCAGGTTTTAATTTTCCTATAAGGCCGTGAGCTCACACACAGACTTCACCATAAATCTTGAGTTGGGAAATATTTTAGCACTTTAACCTCCAGCTAATTAGCACTATCCTCTTTTAACAATCCCGAAGGGGGAATAAAGGGCACCTTGTCAGATTTCCATCACACTTCTTATAGGCACTGCTTTCCATTTCAAATTTCTGACACCTACCATCATTAAGGCTTGCAAGCACCATGCTGTTTTGCATTACCTTTCAAGTGAATTTGGAGTCTGGCAGCTCAGCTCCTGCCTCCAGGTTATCCTTTCTCAGTAGCACAGGAATCTCCCAACCAAGGATGCAGCCTATAATTATCAAATGTGGTTTTCAAGTGGCTCATATTGCTGCAAGGCATGGAAACCAAAATAATACCAGCTTGAACTGTAGCCAGATACCTGCAAAATCCTGGATGCAAGGGGGGTGGGTGGGAATCACAGCAGGCATCCATAATCCCCACACCACAAAGTCATCAATCAGGTGACTCTGAGGGTGTGCTGCTGTGACCTACATATGCTGATAATGTTAGGGGGCAAGAGAACAGAGGTAAGCGCATTTAATTCCCACCCTAAGGATATGATTAACACATGATCACTGCACCACTACAACCACCAGACATCTGAGCTCATCGAAGTTGCCCTTTCTAAAGGGAAACAGTTCTTTTGGTGCTTGGGCTTCCATTTCCACTATGCATTAGCACAGTGTAGAAGAGACCAGGGTTGGATAAACAATTATGCCAGTAAACTACTGAAATCTTGGCTACATAGCAAGATGCCTTATATAGAGTTAGACTATTGCTCCATCTAGCTTAGTATCATCTACACTGACTGGCAAGGGATTTTCAGTGTTTGGGACAGAGGGCAGTCCCTCCCAACCCTACTTGGAGATGCCAGGGACTGGGACTGGGATGCAGGCAATGTAGATGCTCTACCATTGAGCTATGGCCCTTCCCCACAGTTTGTGGTTTATCTGGAGCAAAGCAGCTGTGACTTTCATTCTCTGATGCACTCTCATGCTCGTCCATATTTTGCCATGGTATGGCTTAGCACTGAACGCAAACCAGGCCTTTGTAAATTTAGGTCATCTGACCCTGAAACCCTTTAGAAAGCTGGATATGATAACTCATCAATAAGTAATGGTACTCTGCTTGTGCTCAGGAGCACTCCTTTTTATTCTCAAACAAAAACCCTGAATCCTAAACATGGAAAATAAGTTCTAAGGCTGAGACTTTGCTCAGATTAAGTCCTGAAGGGTATCTAGCCTAAAGCTGAATCCAGGTTTGGAAAATTATGGTTCTCTTGGAGGGGAGAGTTTACCTGTGATAGAACTGGTGGTGATGACCTTGGCTGAACAAACAAGGAAAATGTTGCCTGCGTATATAAAACCCTGAAAATAATCTTCTTTATTTCCTTTGCAAGATGGAGAAATCAAATCCTTTGGGATTTAATATCCCGACTCTTAGCTCTGGCCTAGTCTACACATACAGCAGAAAGTGGTAGCAGAATAGATTACGGGAGATCACATCTTTTCAGTGCTTTCCTCCACACCAAATAATTCTCTGTGAATGGAAAAGTAACATAGCTGAAACAAAACAAAATAGAAAATTCTTTTCAGTAGCACCTTAGAGACCAGCTGAGTTTGTTCTTGGTATGAGCTTTCGTGTGCATGCACACTTCTTCAGATACCTGAAGAAGATTATCTGAAGAAGTGTGCATGCACACGAAAGCTCATACCAAGAACAAACTCAGCTGGTCTCTAAGGTGCTACTGGAAAGAATTTTCGACTATGGCAGACCAGCACGGCTACCCACCTATAGCTGAAACAGTGCTGGCCTAGAATCTCTCCCCATGAGGTGGTAGATTTGGGGTCCCCACACCTGCAATCATATATATATATATATATATATATATATATATATATATATATATATATATATATATATATAATTTTAATTGAATTTTATATACATTCTTTTAAACATCCATTTATATTCATATCTTATACATATTTTTGACTTCCATCAACCACTTCTCAGGATTTTCACATTTTCTAATTTCTTATTGTATTTCCAACTTACTTTTTATCTCAACAATTAATTACTACCATCCAAAATTATTTCCATAATATTTCCTAAAGTTAACTTTACAAAACTTCTTGTAAACCTACTAGCATGATTTGTTGGTCACAATTGTCTTTCAAATATTTCTGAAACTTAGTCCAATCCTTCATGAACTCCTGGTCCCGCCGCTTTCGAATTCTTCCTGCCATCTTGTCTAATTCTGCATAGTCCATTAATTTTGTCTGCCATTCTTCCCCCACACCTGCAATCTCAAGTAACACAGGTCGCTTCCCTACCTCAGAATTCTGCAACCTAATCAGGCTCCCATCTCTGGTCAGCACTAAGAAACTCATTTTTCCCCCGTTTGCTCAACTTTGAGTTTCGACACTCCCATAAACGCAACAGAAAGCCAACTATGCAACCCAACCCAACGTGGATATATAAGGAAGCATAAACATTATAGAGGCCCTTGGAGAGGAATGTATACAAACCACATTTATCAAATCCCTATTTCCTCTGGCCTGTTGGCCCATCCTAGAGGTTTAAGAAGTCCTCCAAGTGTCACACATAATCCCAATGCAAACCCACGGGACTGACAGGCTTCAGCTTCCTTACCAACGTTCAGCCAATGTAAATACACAGAGCGGGGTTATTTCGTACTTGTTGTGAAAGCTGACACGGCATTTTAAGAAAAGCTAAATTTGTCACAGCCTGACTCCTAGACTTAGCTACGTCAGAAGAGATAGGGCAAAATCCCGACTCTAGTATTGCTACTCATTAACGTTAAGAAACATAGATTCATAGAAGTCCAGGTCTACATCCAAAAAGGCAATTTTGCACACATCTCTTGTGTGTCTTATCCCCACCTAGCAGTGACGGACCTTGGAGTCTCAAATTTCAGTGGCACCCTGTGCAATGCCAAAATTTTGTTCGCACCCCACCCCCCAAGGCTCCACTCCACTCCCATAAATCTGCCTCTGCATGCAGGACCAGTCTACTTGAGATAATACAAACTGATGCAGTATTGCTAGCTCATAAGCTTTTCACTGGTTATGCATCTGACAGCCGATACTGCTCTAACTGGTGTCAAAGGGAGCTCATTTCTTCTTAAGGTGGGTTCTTGTGCATTTATTTTTTAAAGAAAGTGCATGTAAGTTATATACGTACTCATATTTAGAAATAACAGCTTCAATTTAAATAAAAATCACATTTCACCATAGTAGAAAAGGCTGTGACCGGGTGCCCTATGTGTCTGCAGCATCTGCTATCTAGGTACTAACTTGTCAACAGAATTTTACTGCAGATTTCTCCTGATAAACACATTTTTGTATGCAGTTTTGACCCATGGACACATTTTTGCAAACAAATATTCCTTATACAAGGCAATTTTTATGTTATTTGGCCTGGAATATGGCACACTGTCCCCTCCAACATTATTTGGTTGGAGAACCGCATCACAAAGTTTGAATAAGTGCAAGATTTGAAGGACAGGTGTGTTTCTGTACACCTATTCTGTACACCTTTGGAAACCGTGAACTTGACATACTCACTTTAAAAAGAAACATTGCCCCCCCACCCCACCCTCCCCCCCATCCCACCCACCTCCTCCCCCCCTTTCTGCCTAATGTCTCAACAACCAAAATTGATCTGTAAAAATGTTACATGGAAAAATGCGAGAGACATTGTACACTTGTAAACCAAGAAAATCTCTAATAAAAAAGAAAAAAGAAAAATTTGAAATGAACTGAATTTTCCCCGCATTCCTACCACCTATACTAATTGTCCTCTTAATTTTAATAATCTGTATTGGATTTCAATGATACACATATGGTATGAGGTCACACAGAAACTGAACATAACAAGAAATACAAACACAAACAATAGCAACCTCTCCCTTCTATGTCAGAAGCCAGGTAAGCAATCATATTCATTCTTATGTGTAGTCACTGTTGCCTATTTATTACATTTCTGTGTTGTTCTTGCAGGGACCTTACAGACCTCATAAAAAAAATTAACCATACATGGAGAAACTATACTTTGAATGTCTGTCCCTAAAATAAAAATATATATCATTTTTTTATTGAAACGTTTTAAAGTACAAACCTTCGTCTCTCCTCTAAGTGGTGCAATTTAGGCTACAAAAATTATTTCTGCTGAGGGCTATGCCAACTGAGAGGGGTTTCCAGAATGGCCACTTACAGTATAACTTCCCAATCAAATCCAATTCAGAAGTAAACACCAATGAACCAAGTGAGTCCTGGTTCGAGCACAAGAAGTTACATGAAAAAACTGTCCTGTTGTGTCAGCTGACCGACTCAAATTACCCTTAAGGGCACTTTCATTTGCAATCAGATCAGAAGCTGAGTGCAAGTGCTCTGCTGCTTTGCACAAATGATGATTCCGTGCTTGGCCAATTATCCAACTACAGCTCATACACTCAGCTGCAGGCAGTGCTTCAGAAGCAGGGAAGAGGAGCAGCAGGGCCCTCCCTCCATGATGCAGATAACCTTCAGTGTGATTTGGCCCCGGGCATGGATACAGGAAAAAGGGAAGAATCACAGAAATAAGGCTCCTGTGTGATCATGCTGAGAGGAACCGCACCTCACCACTGATCATCTCTGTCCCAGAGTATAACGCATGTGAAATTTAATAAAGTAAGTTAAGATCACTCAGTAAGATCCATTGTCTGTTCCAGTGATAATGAACCTGTGGCTCTCCAGATGTTGATGAACTCCAACTCCCATCAGCCCCTGTCCTCATCACCAATGGTCAAGAATGATAGGAATTGTATTCCAGCAGCTTCTGGAAGACCTTTGGTCTTCTTGGTAACTCCAAGCAAGCATTATACAAGCACATCACAACGGACTAGTCTTCTTCCACCCAAACTTGCAAGTGTGCTAACTTTCCACAAACACAGGTCAGAACCATGTATTCAACTTACAAATCAGGACAAATGCTTTGTTTTGTGTTACCGTACCTTCAGGAGCAGTGGGTATTTGCAAATCCTCTGGATTGGAGTTAGGAGATAACCCTCAAGTGGAATGTCTGTGGTCTTTCTGCCTCCCAAAAGCATGCAGCTCTGTAACCAGAAAATAAAAAGAATGTTATCCTCAACTCAAAGTTCCTAGGGACTTCCGGTGAGTTGAGAAAATGAAGATCAGTTCAATGTACGGAAGAAAATGAAGGAACATTTTATTCATTCTTTTCCTTTCCTTAATAGACTTCAAGGAAGTCTCCCAACCAGGCACTGACCAAGCCTAAACCAGCTTGGCTTCATGGCATCATATAGCTTCACCCCAAGATCCAGGAAATAAATTCTGCATTAAGAATTTCAAATTCTACACTGTAATCCTATGCATAACTAAAATTAGATGTGACTGGGCACACACATTAAACTACACGATACCACGCTAAACCATTGTTTAGAAAGCTGGACAAGCCTCAAGTTCACATATCATGAAACTGCAAGGAGAAGTTTGGCAGCTTTTGCTTCCATTTTGGCTTACTGCCTACACTGACACTGAGGTTAATGTTACTATGGGTTTGTTTAAAACAAGCAAACTCCAAACCATGAATTCACTAATAGTGACTATGTGAGTTGCCTTTGGCATGGTTTACTATGCAAAGGTGGCATACAAATAAATGATGACGATGGCCTGTTTAAACAAACCATAGTTAGCATCTACCATAGTTTAGTGTTCAGACAAAGCACTAAACTGTAGTTAATGGAAAAGAGAAGTGAAATCTTCTGAGCTCTTCCTCAGTCAGGGCAAGGAATATGGATGCAAGCCTGAGGATTGCCTAGGACTTTTCACCTAATGCTAAATGTAAGGTTCTCAATTAGTTGCTCATGAGTAAGCAGCCAGGACTCCGCTGTTTCCTTTAAAGATTTTATTGTGCAAACTATGTACAGTGCAGAGCTAAAAAGTTCATGTCTGTATCAAGCGGTGTCAGAATCCGGGAATGGCCCCTTCTGGTTCTGACCCCAACAAAAGAGTTTCGGTATACGGAAACCCCGCCTTCCATCCTTTCTTTTCACCCCACGGCGTCTTTGGGGCGGCGGAAATTGCATTCCCCCTGTATCGCCCTCGGGACTGTGGGAGTGCTGGGTCTCTCTTACATCCCCAGAGCCTCTACTCCCTTTCCCCTGTGAAATCTCCCCTTCCTCGCTGGATGTCTCGCCACTCCTTTCGCTGCCAGAGGAGGAGCTGCTGGCAAGGTGGGACTGGGGCTCTCTGTAGCATCCGGAGAGCCCTTCCACCACCTTGCGCTGCATTGGGGACAGTTCCCTGACACTAAACTATGGTTTAAACTTTAGCATGATGCCTGCAACCCTTCTCCTCCCCTGCCTCACTCAACTTCACTCCACTCCATTGCTTTAAATACTCTTCTTCTCACCCAGTTCATTTCCAATATCAAAGGTGATGCAAAGGTGGGGTTTCCCTGGTTTCCATCACATGCTCCTTCGTATATGTGAACAGCAGAACCCACCCACTCATCCTTATAATGTGTCCCTGGAGTGGATGGGAAGGCAAAGATATCCCATCACATCCAATTAATCCCTTAATCTAAATAAATAAATAAATGGCCCTTTTAGATTCAGTGACACTCTGTTATGAACATGCATGAATAGGATCAGACTACAAGAAAGCCAAGATTCTGCGCAAACTGGTTGGATTTTTGCTAACTAGTTCAATTTGTCCTGTTGGAAGCAAACAGCAATTTAAAAACTCTCGTGCTTAATATGCAGAAGTATTGACAGCGAGTAGCATCCAATGCTAGTCATGTGCAGAGTAGACCCATTGAAATAATTCATTGCAATGGGTCTACTCTTGAGTATGAGTAACAGTGGCTATCACCCAAGATTCCTGCAAGTACGAGGCCCCTGGAATGGAGCGTAACAGCAATCACATTTTTTTCCCGCTGTTTGCACTCTATTCCATCTGGGTCAAGTTCTCCAGCTCTACTTGCCAAACCAGAGTCTCCAGAGAGACACTAAAAGCCTTGGTGAGGAAGATGAGGTTCCTGCACTGCTGTCTACTTTAGAGAGCTTGCGGTCTAAGTGGAAGGTGGAGCACCTGTTGAGTAATAGATTTCTTCTAACTCCTAATTCCCTCTATCACTCAGATCCTCCTCCTCCTCCTCTATGTGATCATCCTAGCCTTCCCCCGAAGCTCCACAGAACTTCAGAGTGATGCCAGAAGGCATGCAGGGAGTCGCTTCATAAAATTGCACTTTTTGGCAAGTACCAGAGTTTTTCAATCATGTGTCCATTTGGAATACAAAACAGGTCGCCAAACCCTCTTTTCCTGCTAGGAGTAGTGTCCGGGAGGGAATCAGTAGCACAAACTGAAATGCACCCAGACCAGATGCACATTTCAGAGCAGCCTAAACGTCCTCATGGGCACATGGCAAAGCTTCAGTTCCCAGAGTGGTTTTAACCACTCTTGAGAGCACCTAGTCCCCCATCTCTGCCACAGACTTATTCTTACTTAGTAAGTACCTGTCAAGTAAAAAATGGTGTCTCTCAAGTCCTGAGCCAGCCAGCTTTTGCCCATCTGGGGTTCTCATGAGATCTCCAGAGCATCATCTGACACAGCTGGCCAGAACTGCTTAGGAGTTTTGCACAATGAATATTTTCACTTTTCAAAGATGTTTTCACCAGACACCAATAATTAGATTTCCTCTATAGACACAGAGTCTGGCTTCGACACACACATTTTTCAGACTCTTTCAGGCTGGCAGTGCTGGCCACTACCTTCCAAAACTCTCGTTCCCATTTTCCAGGGTTCTTGTGTGAATCATAAACCATTCTTGTCCCCCTTGTTGTTTTCTCCAGTCTTGGCCTCTGAATTCAGCACAGAGTTTTCCCACATTTTCCAAGGCAGGTCTCTATTTCAGCCACTGTGAGAGCACCAGGGCCAATTCCACTCACACAAGAAACTCTTTTATTTTCTCATTTGACCTCATTAGATGGGGACATTATTATGCTGGGCAGGACTGGGGAAGGGGGGCAGGGTGAAAAATGGGGGAAGGTTGACATCACGAAATACCAGCCTTCTACATGTTCCCTACATACAAATGTCTTACAAAATCTCATTTTGGGGGCAAACAAAACAACACCACTGTCTATAAACCTTCCTGCCTAGTCTAAAGATGAGGTGACTTTGCTGAAGAGTTTTGTTTTCTGCCAGTCCAATTAGTAGATGCAGAGAACATTCTAGAATTCTGTAATGTCTGCACTCAAAATTTTCTCTCTCTCTCTCTAAAATTGAACAGAGATGCTTATGTTTGCAAATGGAACAAGAGGAACTTCTCTAGCTATGTTTTGCCAGCAGAACTTGACACGTGATAGCATCCAAGGAAGGTTCTCTGAGGCACATTAGCAGCAATCTACTACCTTCTTCTTAGGTATGCTAACTGTCTAGATATTCCAGCAATCTGGAGATAATTGTTGGGGGAAATAGACATGGGGGAAGGGGCTAATTTCTTTCATGGGCACAAATCACCCCATGTATGAGATAAAGCCAACAGGTGCAAGGTCAGCTAAACCAGTTTTACTATGGCAACGGCCCAGTGCCATCTATATAAGTGATTAAGGCATGTCAGCACATTAGCTAGACGGTGAGTCTGTCGATAAGACAGAGTGCGTGTTACAGGTAAGTCTTGGAATTGCTGGAGCAACAGAAATACTTCCAACTTGTATATACCCGGTATCTGTATCTGTATCTGCAAAGCCTACAAGCTGTATGTATCAACATCTGGAACTGTATTACTGAAGCCTGATCTTCTGCAGCAGTAAACTATTTTGGACTTAAGCTGTCTCTGTGTCGTGACTGGAACTGGGGCCAACTTCAGCTATGTGGGTATCTCACCTAAGATTCCCAACAATAATGTCATAGCAATTTACTGAAGGGAATTTTCCATCTATGCACAATACTGTCACAGACTGCACACAAGGGCCATGTAGTAGAGACCAGAAGAAGTGACACGTTTTGGCGGATCAAATTGATCAGAAATGGGAAGTAAGGTTTTTTCAGAAATAGGAACTGAAAAGAGGGTGGAGAGAAGGGATCAGTCTGTGAAACAAACAGAAGAGGATACCACAAAAGTTCTACACCAAACTTAGTAATAAATTACTAAGGCCTCAAACAGTTTAAAGACAACTGAACCAGTTAGTTTGTTTTCATTATTTATCTTCTAACTCTTAAGTAGCATACAAAGGATGCCCAGACCTAGCAAGACTCAAACATGCTTACCTTCAACAAAGCTGCTATATCAATATTTCTTTGGACCAACAGGAGCTAACCTAATGTCCTCCAGATGCTGTGGTCCACAATTCCCATCATCCTCAGCCACCATTGGTAAGGGATGATGGGAGCTGTAGCACAACAGCATCTGGAGGGCAGTACATTTGCAACCCATTTTAGATCATAGCCCTTGAACAAGTTTCAACCAATGTATGTTTTCCTCTTGGCTTGAAAGCAGATTGGGAATGGTTTTAAGTAGAACAACCACTAAAAGGGGAAAGAATGAAGAAGCCCCTTTTCTGCTGGTGGTCTACAGCAGAGTGTAGTATTGCTACAGACTGTAGTATTTATGACTGTATTTTGCTTTGTGTGTTTTTTGTGTGGACCACATAGGAGCATAAAGGTAAAAGTAAAGGGTCCAGTCACGGATGACTCTGGGGTTGCGGTGCTCATCTCACTTTATTGGCCGAGGGAGCTGGTGTACAGCTTCCGGGTCATGTGGACAGCATGACTAAACCACTTCTGGCGAACCAGAGCAGCGCACGGAAACGCCGTTTACCTTCCCTCACAGAGCGGTACCTATATATCTACTTGCACTTTGACATGCTTTCAAACTGCTAGGTTGGCAGGTGCAGGGACCGAGCAACAGGAGCTCACCCCGTCGCGGAGATTCGAACCGCCGACCTTCTGATCGGCAGGCCCTAGGCTCAGTGGTTTAGACCACAGTGCCACCCGCGTCCCTCTACATAGGAGCATAGGAACTGCTTTATACAGTCAGATCACTGATCCATCTAGATAAAAAAGTAAAGGTAAAGGACCCTTGGATGATTGAGTCCAGTCAAAGGTGACTATGAGGTTGTGGCGCTCATCTCACTTCAGGCCCAGGGAGCTGCCGTTTGTCCACAGACAGCTTTCCGGGTCATGTGGCAAGCATGACTAAACCACTTCTGGCGCAACGGAACACTGTGACAGAAACTAGAGTGCACAGAAATGCCGTTTACCTTCCCGCCACAGCGGTACCTATTTATCTACTTGCACTGGCGTGCTTTTGAACTGCTAGGTTGGCAGGAGCTGGACAGAGCAATGGGAGCTCAACCCATCACAGGGATTCGAATTGCCAACCTTCTGATCGGCAAACACAAGAGGCTCAGTGGTTTAGAGTACAGCACCATCCATCTAGCTCAGTATTAACTACACTGACTGGCAGCAGCTCTCCAGGGTTTCAGGCAGGGATCTATCTCAGCCCTACCTGGGTATGCTGGGGAATAAACCTGGGACCTTCTGCACGAAAAGCACAGGTTCTTATCAGTAAGCATACAGCATTTTTAAACTTTCTATAACTGAGCATCATGTGCCGTTTGGGTACCACCAGTGCTTACCAATAGGAATGCTCTCACAGGTGGGATCTTGTTCAGCTCCATCAAGAGTCTGAGTGCTTTTTCATGGTTGCTGCAATATTCCTCGTATACAAAGAACTTGTCTTTCTGCAAGGTGAGGAAGAAAAAAAGCATACGTTAATGAAAGGCATCCCATTTTTGTTTTGCATTTTACTTCAAATTAGTACAAATCAAATTTCCTTTCAAAGGTGTACAGATGATGTACACTGGAAATTATGAGATATGAGCAAACTGTTGGAGGTGTCATCTATTGCGTTTTGAAGTTCATGTTGTCCTTCAGCAAGGTTTCTGGATTGACTTCTTAAATATTACACCTTTCAGTGAAAAACTTCTCAATGAAGATAGGTTTGTTTTAAGACGCTGCAATATCAGGGCCATGTGTTACAATAAACCCATTTTGCACATTGTTCCAGGTTGGCATGTTTCATACAAACCATAGTTAATGTTCGCAACAGTTTGTTGGTATGAATGATACAACAAGCTATGGCTAAATAAAAACAGAAGAAGAAGAGGAAGAAGAGTTTGGCTTTGATATCCCGCTTTATCACAACCCGAAGGAGTCTCAAAGCGGCTAACATTCTCCTTTCCCTTCCTCCCCCACAACAAACACTCTGTGAGGTGAGTGGGGCTGAGAGACTTCAAGAAGTGTGACTAGCCCAAGGTCACCCAGCAGCTGCATGTGGAGGAGCGGAGACGCGAACCCGGTTCCCCAGATTACGAGTCTACCGCTCTTAACCACTACACCACACTGGCTTCCGAACACCTCCAACCAGCTGCATGGGAAGAAAGGAGAAGACATGCATGAGTCTAAGCTGACTCACATTACACCAAACAAAAGTTCAGCATGGTGTATGGAAATGGACAAAGGACAATCACTGGATGTAAATGAAAAAGGCAGAAAAAGGATATGTAAGGGGTGGGAAACAAATTCTTTTTATGCAGGCACAACACACACATACACACCAAGTGAGACCCTCATAAATATATGCAAACTCTGTGAGAGATCCAGAGAAACGTAAGTGCATCTCAGTACATCATACAGCCAAGATCCAGAGATGTTATGTGTACATTGGGGGATGGGGGGGGATGACATGATCAGCTGCAGACACAGCTTTTTTGTTTTTGATGTAGCAGTTTCCAGTGCCAAAGAGACATGCCACAACTCAGTATAAAATACGCCTTTCCTCTTTGTAGGTAGGAACAAATGAAGAAAAAAATGAAGCTGCCTTCTGGGTTCGTTCATTCCCTCTCTCTCTCTCTCTCTCTCTCTCTCTCTCTCTCTCTCTCTCTGCTACCACTCACTCACTCACACACACACACAATATTTGGTCCCTACAAATGTCTGAGACATAAACAGCTTACAAGCACACACTCCAATTTTCTAGCTGAAATAAATTCTCTCTACATATTAACATCAAAAAGCAACTGCCATCGCTGTTACATGATGTACTTTCTGTGTCACAGTTCAAGTTGGCTCCCCCACCCCACTGAATGAAGATCAGACATGCTAAGCCCGTTACAAAACACTATCATCTGCAGATTGGCACAGAAAGTTTTTCCAGACAAGCAGTAAAACCGTCTCCATGCCAGAATCAATCAGACATGGAATAACAAACCCTTCCATGGCTGACTGAGATGAGCAAGATAGCTAGCAATCACGCCAGGAGAGTTTCAGTAGAAAAATCAAGGGGTTGTCCCAAGTACTGAATATCCATCTAGTTCCTTGTCACCTGGCATTTACCTTTTATTTATTTGTTTGTTTTATTTTATTGAATTTATATTCCGCCTTTCTTCCATAATGGACCCTAAGGCAGCAGTGTACACATGGTTCCCAGGCAGCCACCGTACCAGGCACTATGCAGACCCAGACCTGCAAGGTGGTAGTTTCATGTGACTTCAAGCCATACACATCCTAGGACCTAAGTGTGCACGTTCTTCAAACGCTGCTGAGTGTAGCTCTATACCACTTTAGTACCATATACTACTTGGTTGGAGTTGTATCCCTCTCCCATCAATGGGCCTTAGCTGGAGGTAAAAAGCAATAGTGCCCCTAACAGTGGCTGGGTCAGGTTTCCATTTCAATTTCCCACAGTGCTCCAGAATTAAAATGCCATGAGGGAGAGAATAGTGCTGGTGTCAACAATGGGCCCTGATAGCATACTGGGGCTTTAGCAGTTGCCCAAGAATGCTGGTGGCTCAACACTGAACCTGAGTTCAGTTATATTAATAGTACAGTTGTACCTTGTGTTGCGTTCGCTGTGGGTTGCGAACGGTGCGGGTTGCGAACTTCCGGGTTTCGCTGCGTGCGCATGCGCAGAAATGCTCCGCACACAAGCGCGATACCGCGCATGCGCGATATCGTCGTTCGGGTTGCGGACTTTTCGGGGTGCAAATGGCACCCCAGAACGGATCATGTCCGCAACCTGAAGTACCACTGTAGTAGTAGTAATAAATAAATAATAATAATAATAATAATAATAATAATAATAATAATAATAATACCACCCTTCATCCAAAGATCTCAGGGCAGTTCACAATATAAAAATAAAAGATAGAAGCACAAATAAATAGCTAAACCAGAAGCAACAAGACAATACTGCCCCCTCCCACAAGCACATTTAAAAGGCAATCGGCCAAAGGCCTGGTTGAAGAGGAAAATTTCCGCCTGGTACCTAAAGATATATAATGAAGGCGGCCAGGTGAGCCTCCCTGGGGAGAGTTTACATGGGGAGAGGCGGCCCTTGAGGTATTGCAGTCCTGAGCTGTTAATCCAGGGGTGGGTAATTTGCGGCCTTCCGGATGCGGTCCTACAGCTCCCATCATTAACAGTCATGCTGGCTGGGGCAGATGGGTGTTGGAATCCAACATACAAAGGTCCACACAGCTTTCCTGTCCCTGGACTAGTGCAACATGGTGTTTCAAGGCAGCCAGATGCCTCCCAGGAACCCAAAAAAGGAGTCAACTTCCGCTGCAGTCAGTCCCCATCAGAAGTATGCCGTCTCTGAATCTGGACGTTTCATTTAGCCACGGACAAACTGATCTTTCATGAATTTGTCAAATCCCTTTTAAAGGCAGCAGACAGCACTGCGCCTTGAGGCAGCAAATTCTGAAAGTAAACTACGTGGCTGCCTGACGTAGTACTTTCTTTTGTCTGTCCCAAAACGACTGCCAATCAATTTCATTAGAAGATCATACATTCCATGAACCATGAATTCCTTTCCTGTTACCAAATGGAAGGGATCCGCTGTCTACAAAGAACAAGGCAGGATCCAGATAACCAGCACTGGAGGCCACTTAAAAAGGGATGCTTTTGTTGTCCCTAAAGATTCTGTTTAGTATAATCTAGTTACACATTTGTTTTTGCCTTTTCGTTTATCATTATTTAACATTGTTTCTCCATCCAATCACAACCACCATGGGAAATAAAAGTATCAGCCACAAAAGGATTAAGGAAAGAAGCTGGAAAGCGGCAGGCTCTCGGGTCTTATCCTTTGCTACACTACACATCTGGAATTGCAGCTGCTTATTCACTTTCAAGCAAATTTGAGCAGAAGGTTGCAGCAGTATAAAGGCAAAGGATCCTGGTGACCAGATGCAGGAAACTGTATGGCTTTGGGGCAGTGGGCGGGGGGTGACGCAACAGAACAGGACAGTTTTTGTTCTTAAAATACCACTTCGTGAAGTATAGGGAGAGACAACAGTTCAGCGGCACAGTGGCGGAGGAAGGCTCCGTGCTACCCGGGGCGGCAAAAGGAAATGCCCCGCGGGCAGGGCATCGTGACATCACATTGTGACGTCACGATGGAGTGCCGCCGCCGCTTCCGCATCCCCCTTTTAAGCCGCAGAGTGAAAAGGCGGCTCGTGGGGCTGCCGAGCGCGATCAGCGGCTCCCCACCGATCGCGCACGGCAGCCCCATGAGCTGCCTTTTCACTCTGCAGCTCAAAAGGAGGCCGCGGAAGCGGCGGTGCGACGACGGAGTGCGCCTGCGCGAAATGTCCCGGGAGCAGCAGCACCACACACACCGTGCCCTGCTGCTACCGGGGCAACAGAGCGAGCAGCGGCGCATGGGGGTGACAAGCGGCGGCCCCTCCCGCCACTCCCCACACACCGCCGGTCACCCCGGGAGCAGCAGCGCTGCACAGACGGGGTGCTCGCTCGGCCGTGCGCTGTTGCTCCCGGGGTGACGGAGGGAGCAGCGGCACGTGGGAGTGGCGTGAGGGGCCGCTGCTTGTCGCCCCCACCCTCCCCTGTCACCCGGGGCGTACCGCCCCCCCTAGCGACGCCCCTGCAGCAGCAAGAGGGCTGCTTTTGTAAGTATAGAGGCTGAAGGTTTCATTTCTGAGTATAGTAAAAAAGGGGGGGAGGGTTAGCTTAACCAAAGCTATTAACAGAATTGGCAGTTTATTAAGAAGTATATGTCAGCAGCTTTACTGATGAGTAAGACTGCAATCCCAGCCACACTTACCTGGGCATAAGCCCCAATGGATTCAATTGGACTTACTTGCAAGCCTAAAATATTGCTGAATAATATTCAACTACAGGTGGAGAGGGAGATCAGGGACATTCTTGGTAGTGGCACCCACTCTGTGGAATGCCCTCCCATCAGATGGAGGTAGTATAATTCTGGATACTAGTGTCTGGAAACCACAGGAGGGAACCGTGCTCTCGCGCTTGGGTCCTGCTTCCAGGTTTCCCCCAGGAATCTGGGTGGCCACTGTGAGAACAAGATGCTGGACTAGATGGGCCAGTGGCCTGACCCAGCAGGACTCTCCTTATGAGCATTATCAAATGCAGGTTCGATCTCAGCCTAGCTAAGGACCCATCCTCAAGGGCAACATTTAGCTCTTCTTATGACTATGAGAACAAGAAGAAGAAGAACCATGACTAGAAAGCTTTGGCCTGAACCAACGGGACTCATCTTACGTTAACCCCAAATAACTCTTTAGACCAGGGGTGGGCAATACACAGCCTGCAGACGCTGTTAAGACTACAGCTTAATCCCTGATCATTGGCCATGTTAGGTGGGGCTGGACCTGCTAAGTCCTGGTCTCAGCACAGTCAAGTCCCAGAAACCCAGCCACTTGCCCTATGCACATCTTCCAGGTATATTTATGAGCAGGGCACCGGGAAACTGGCTTTTTAAATATCACCCTTCAGCATCACTGAACGCTTTCCATTTGAGAAGAGCTGACACTGGGGCGACAGGACCCAATGTCGATTTGTCGATTGTGATTGCAGCTCTGTGACTTTGGCAGCATTGTTAGAGGTTAAATTTAGACCATGACATCTCCGGGCAAAACTCAGCTCAATGTATTCAATAATTATATACACGCCAGAGGGTTTTCATCAAGACTTTCCCAGCTGCCCTTCATGCAGAAGAGCCACAAGTATGAAAGCTATGCTTTCAAATTACCCGGTGTCTGAAGTGTTTAATTTCCTCCCTGGATGACACTGAGGTTCCTTCTCTGGGTGAGGAAATTATCAGTTACATAATTGCAGGTGCTACCCCTGGAAATCTGAACCTGCACTTACCAAGTGTATCATGGTCACTAACCGTAGCTATCTAAAAACAGAACCTTTCTTATTCGGGAAATTCTCCCCCATTGATTTAGGGCCACTTCACATGTTGCTGTATTTCCAAACAGGCTGGAGGATTTACAGGATCGCTGGTGAGCAGATGAACACATACAGCAATCCTACTTACATGTGGTCAGCTAAATGCAGTGGGAATCTATGGTGGCCACACAAGCCTGGTGCCTTAAAATGGCCTGCACAATTTACACATCTGTTGCATTATACATGCCCATCAAGGGCATGCAATATTTAATGCAATCTCAATCTTATCAACCAGGTTGTGTTTTATAATTGCTCAGAGAGAGCATCCTGCAGAATGTCTTGAACAATGGGAAATATGCTTGCCAATTTATTTTTGTTTCTGTCTGGCAGGGCTGCTTCTTAATGTGTGATTTTACCAAAAGGTTTGTTTCAATTTATTGGGGTTAAGACGCATCTCTGGGCTGAAAGACAGTCTGGGGGAAAATAGACTGAATCCCCTAGGCCCAGAGTGATCCAATTTTAGAAGAAACTAGAGTTTTCCCTCTTTGGTCATTTGCTTTGAACACCTGTGAGTGTGGTGGTGTGGGTGGGTGAGTGGGTGTGAGAGAGAGAGAGAGAAAGAAGAAGAAGAAGAAGAAGAAGAAGAAGAAGAAGAAGAAGAAGGGGACATGAGAAAGTACATTATCAAAATGATATATTTGCAAATAAGCATTTTAGCTCATACTCACAAATTTTAAGAAAACTTCTCCCAGTTCATGCTGAGACTGAGGTTCTGGGTGCAAACAATATTCCAGAGCTGTCAGGAAGTCCTTGTGAACATCAAGTATATCTTCTATGTTGGAAAATAAAATCTGTAACATAAAGAAGTATCCATTAATAATAGCTAATTGAAATATACTCGGAGTCAAGTGTGAATTTCATGCTCTTTATTCAGCTCATAGTAGCGATGAATGAATGTTTCCCCACAACGTCTGCTTTATATACACATTATTTACACAATGGGCCCCATGTGATTGGCTAATTCCGGGCTACTCCTGTAGGCCAATCAGGTTGCGGATTCACTTCCACCTGGAGCTGGATTGGATGTCTCCTGCGGACCAATGAGACTGCTGCATTCTGGATCCTATTGTTCTAGGACCAATCAGACTGCTGCATTCTAGATCCCATTGTTCTAGGATTCAGCTCAGTACATAACACTAATCAAAGACATGATAGGCTCTTAAAATATTGTTCTGATCCATCCATCCCAAACTATCCTTATTATCCTTACTATTTGATGATGATGATATACAAGCTCAGTTGAGGCATCACACTAAACTGTACCTATTTAACTATGAGTTAGCACAAATGCTGAATTGACAAATTATGGATTGTGCTTGCTCAGCAAACCACAAACAGAAACCATAGTTTGCAGCGGGTCTAAAAACCATGGTTTGTGATAGCTATGGTTCATTGTTCAGTGTGGCATCTGAGCGGAGTCACAGACCTTAAAACTCTTAATGTCTGGACTAGGGTACTTGAAAAATCACTTGTCCCCATATACACCTGCCCAGCAGCTGAGATCATACTCAGAAGCCCTTTGTCAGGTGCCCTTGAAAAGCATAGCCTGATATTTCATCTGTTCTCTTATGCTTTATTATGGTTGTTCGCGTGTTTTGTTGTTTCTAAGTTGCTGTTTATCTTCCTTGAATGCCATTCGCAGCACAAAAGCAGCACACAAATCTTTTAAATAAATGCATAGGAATGTAATTCAATGTCACACTATGACAAACATGTCATTCTGAGCAAGTATTGCAGCTTGCCAGACAGAACTATACCACTCTCCTCCTCCTGTCCACTATTCTGGAGTTTATCCAGACCTCCTGACCTGACCCCAACCCCCCCCCAAAAAAGCCTCTAAGACAGGCATGCCCAACCTGCGGCCCTCCAGATGTTTTGGACTACAATTCCCATCATCCCTTACCACTGGTCATGTTAGCTAGGGATCATGGGAGTTGTAGGCCAAAACATCTGGAGGGCCGCAGGTTGGGCATGCCTGCTCTAAGACATGGGAGGAAACAATACATCAATTTTCAAACTTAAAAGGCAAACAGAGCCAAGAGCTAACTTCTTGGTAAAACAAACCATGGTTTTGAGTTTCCATATGTAAAGCTGGCAAACCATGGCTTGGAGCGTTTTTTCTGCTTTTGTTATTTATCCTCACAGCATTCATAAATGCACCCCCTTCTTCATGCTACAGCAGCTCTGGAGGTGAAATGGTGGTTATTAGTCACTGCCTCACAATGCGGACATCCCAACAAACTAAAGTCAGCAATAAACCACGGTTTGCAAATCCATTTCATCCCATGATCTGAATCAGGGTTTGCCACCTGATCGCAATCAACCTTTTGTCAATTCAGCTTCCTTAAGCATGGTTTAGCAGGATGTGTGATTTGAGACTGTCCTCTCTAATGCTACTGTTTATAATATCTGCAATCCCCTTCTCAGCATGTACTGGACCACAGAGCAGAGGGTCAGCTATGTTAATGGGTTCTGATGGGCCTTAATTATCTGTCTGGCACGCACTGCCTTCTGTCTTATCCTCAGCTGCTTGCTTCCTGCTGAAGGTGATCCTCAATCCAGCCAGCTGTCTCAAAGCCAGAGATGGCTTTGTGTTTACCAGGGTGGTTTTAATGAGGAGTTAAAACCAGTTCTGATTGCCCTAGGGAAATCTAATTTGTCATCCTTTATGTCATTAGTATTGTAACTGCTGGGCAGCAGAGATCTGCACTAAGCATTTTGTTTGCTTATTTCATTTTCAGATTATGAAATAACCAAGGCAGAAGACAGAATAAAGTGTTTGGTAGCCTATTTCAAAAGGTTATGTTCTATCTGGCAAGGGACCACATTTATAGACCTCTGGGAGCAGGAAAAGATCCAACACGTTGAGATGTTCCTCCATCATCAAACCCATTCAGCACTCTCAGTTCTGTCAATGTTAATCATAAGAGCATTAGGACGCAAGAAAAGTCCTACTGGCCAACGATCTACCTAATCAAACATCCTGTGCTAGAGTGAGCAGTCATATGTAGGTCACAAGCAGGGCACAAGAGTAACAGCCCCACACTATTTCTGCTATTAAGAGATACACTGCCTCTGAACACTGAGGTTCCATTTAGTGATCATGGGTAACACTCACTGATGGACGTATCCCCCAAGAATGTGAGAACTTGTGTGGTTTAGAAATTGAACGAGGAGCAGGGTGATGCACTTTCAAATCTCTACTCAGCTGTGAAGTTCACTGGGTGACCTTGACCCAATAGCCATCTTACAGCCTTAAAGCTACCATAGAGGACTCTTCTGACAACAAAATGGGGATCTATGTGTAGGGTGGAATTCAATGTAGTGCCAAGTGCAGGAATGCACTCATGAAAGTTTCTCTCCCTGGTCACCCACTACACTGCTTTTTGTAAACCACTTTGACGGGCAAGCACTATAGAAATTTTATGAAATAAAGAAATAAACCTGTCCTGGTTGTTCCCCAAACCCTCCAGAGCAAATTTAGGGGGCACAAGGGGAGGAGAGGGGTGGACAGTCCTGCTGCCTGAGTGGACCTCGTTCTGTGCACGCAACAGCTTACTTGAATCTCACCCATAATAAATAAATGGAGAGGGAAAGTATAGTCTCCTTGTATAACTATCTAAACTTGATGTTTCAAAAGGATAAACTAAATACAGAATGGCAGATTCAATAATAAATACACAGTCATTAACAAAGAACTGGAACAAAGAATTCTGACTTCGACAGTTTTGAAATTGGTTATGAAAACCGGGGAAGCAAATCTTTTGGTCGCAAAGCAGAGCTTACTGAAAATGTCAGTAATGAAAAAAGAAATAGCAATATTTTTCATCGGCCAAAGAGCAAGGGGATGGAGCCAAATATAGTGTGAGATATGATGAAGAAAGGGAAATGAAAGTAAAACAGCAAATTTCATAAATCCATTTGATGCGTCTATGATGCGGGGATACTTAAGGAGTACAGTGGACTTTGATCCACTTCAAAGAAGATATTGCAGACCTGGAAGAAAGATGTAGAAAAGGGCAACTGGGAGAAGAGACGTTGCATTTGCCGAAAGGGCCAGCCCAAGACATTTTGCCACCTGAGACGAAAGTCAAGACAACAACACCATCCCATTTGACATAAAGAAGTCAACTGGACTGGTAGTTGATTATTACTTCAACACTGGCAAAGGGACAGCATCTTCTACTTCACTTGAGGTCAAGAGGCTAACTAGGAGTAAGAAGAAGAAGAAGAAGAAGAAGAAGAAGAAGAAGAAGAAGAAGAAGAAGAGGAGGAGGAGTTTGGATTTGATACCCCGCTTTTCACTACCCGAAGGAGTCTCAAAGGTATCTAAGAGCCCCCAGCAGGTATCACCTGAGGAGGGTGCCTCACTCTGCCTAACAGTAGAACTGCCCCCTCCTTGCATAACCTTTTGCAATTCAAGCACTGGCCAAAGAAGTGGGGAGAGGGCCTTGATAACCTTGTATGGAATTGCCAAGGTTAGCCTCTTGCTTCAATTTCCTAGTAGTGATAAAGACGTGTTTTTTTAATGAGCTCAGCTTCTTAAATCCTCCCTGTGCTTTGGCAAAGGGATAAACCAAAAGCATCACTCTGCACCCACAAAGAGGCTTCAGGCAAAAAATGCATTCAATCAGTAGCGAACAGAAAATGAACTGATGTAATATGTGATTGCGGTGACAGATATATTTAGCCCCTTTGGAGGTGATAAATCATTTGGAATAAAAGCAATGGAAATAATATCCATCAGCATTTTATCATCTGCTGCATCTGCAGGCCAGAAAAAAAGCTTCACCTGCTGAACCTTTGCTTGTTCTCCAGGCAGCTGAATGAGGCCTGCAAGAAAAATGTTGCCCACCCGACCCAGATCTGACCCTAGAGAAGAGCCATCAATGGCATGCACAGCTCCTCTCTCCAGGAGAGGAAGCAAGCATGAACATCACTTGCTGCTGAGCAAAACAGCAACATAAGCAAATAGCAACATCCAGGGTTGAAATCCCAAAAGAGTCTGTGTGTACCTTTAAATTATGCACACTGAATTTTGCTGCAGTTCTCCCCTCCATTTCCCCCTGGATCCTTTCTTCCCCTCCCTAGTGAGTAAGACTCCAGGGGAGGGCATAGAGAAAGAGCATAGTTTTCCTTCCTCTCTTGAAGCACTAGAACTCATGAACCTGAATGCTAGAAGGTTCAAGATAAACAAAACAAAGCACTATAGAACTTACTCCAACAGGAAGCAATGACGCCCACCAACTTGGGTGGCTTTTAAAGAGGACAAATACATGGAGAATAATGCTAGCAATGGCTACCAGCTAGCCATGATGGCTGTGTTCCACCTCCACAATCAGAAGCCTTAATGTGTCTGAATGCAAGTTGCTGGAAAGAGCAGGAGGGGAGAGTGCTGGTACACTCATGTCTGACTTGCAGGCTTCCCACAGGCATCTGGTTGGCCACTGTGAGAACAGGATGCTAAACTAAATGGGCTCTTGGCCTGCACCTGCCGGATTGTGCTTAAGTATGCTTCAAAGCATATGATTAGAAGGGGTATATGACAGGGCTGATGATCAAAAGAAGGAAACAAACCACTAGATATGTAGCCATGGTTCCCATCTCCCAGCTTGGAAATGCAGACTTCTATTTTTTTTTTTGGTCAAAGAGGAGAGTGAATGTTATGACCTCTCAAATTCTTCTCCAGCTTCTTTTTAATCCAAGCAGAGATGAATTCAAGCCCCTGCACATTAGCATTTCTTCAAAGTCCATTCTACCTGCTCATTTACTGTATTTCCCAGGCATGTGGAGCTGCACACCAAGAAACGGAGGGCTGAGAGACCTCCCTTCCAAGTTGCCTTATTGCAACTTCTTAATGCCAGACTAGTAGGTGGGGGTGAGGGTTGGAGTCTCATAGTGGTAGGATAACTGGACCCTGTTGCATCCTTGACGTGGAGCACAATAGCATCAACCTCAACTTGAATTATCATCATCATCATCCAGCCAGTTTTCAACAACTACGTAACAGGCAGCAAATAAGGTAAAGATTTCCCCACTGTTGCATCTCCATGCTAGGGGAAAAAATACCTGTTTCTTTCTACCTGCATCTTTCAAAGGTGAAAAATGCCTGTGCATTTAACATAACATGGAAGTCCTTCATCAGCAGTGGCTAACAACTCACTGACCAGATGTATGCAAACCCAACCTGATGTCATACTCTAATAATTCACAAAGAGATTGGTACTCTGAGAGACTTACTTTGATGTTGTCCTCTGTTATGTATTTTTCAGCTTTGTCCACAGCGCTCTGTCTAATTCGGTGGAGAAACGCCTATGGGGAACAAAAAGGGGGAAAGTGGATTAGTGTCAAACAGATACTGTCCCACCAATCTCAGTCTGCCCTCAGCCAGCTTCCACCAACCAACCAGCCTGCCTGCCTGCCTGCCTGCCTGCCTGCCTGCCTGCCTGCCTGCCTGCCTATCATACCCAGTGCTATTTTTCTAGAAAAAGAGGTGCCAGAATTCACCATGAACTCACCCTTGTTCTCTTAGAATGGCAATGGCACCCACCTGAAAGGTGCCAGAACGGAGTTCTGGCAAGTTCTGACCAAAAATAGCCCTGCTTACACCCAGTCCAGGGGGTAGAACTGGTGGTCATTTCCTGCCCCTTAGTCTCAGCGCTGCCCTTGTAGAAGTTGGCAGGGAGGAGAATGGGGACAAAACTCAAATTGGTTAGCTTTACCTGCCACTGGCTTTGAATCCACTTACTGTTTGAGCTCCCTGACTCCTGCGGTACCTGTCATAATGAGCACCAGCAACCATGGGCAGATATGGCTTCTATCTTTGGGTTTTTTTTATTAGCATCCAACCATCAAGATACAAATATGAGGCTTCTTGGCACAAAGGACAGATCACTTTGCATGCTCAGAACTATCAAAACATGCATTGCTTCACTAATGGGACGCTTTTCTTTAAGGTTGTTTGGGTTCTGACTGGCAAGAAGCAGAACCCTTGTTACTTTTTACTTAGATACCTAGTACTACCAGCACACCAAAGGACACCATTGTTTGTTTATTCTCTCCAAGGTTTCCCATTTCTTCCTCTAGAAATGGAACTGCTCTGACTTGATTAGGCAAGCAAGAGGCCTGGCATTCATCATGTAAAGAGATGTGTGTCAAGGAAGAAGGGCGAAAGGGCTCAACAAAGCAAGAGTGGGAAAGAGGAGGCACATCCCTGAAATAGAGGCATACTGAAGCTAAGAAGCAGTTGCCCGGTTTTACCCTGATGTTAGAGAGGTGACACCCGTGACCCATAAACAGCCACTTGATTGTAGTCTCTCCTCCGCGAACACTTCACTTTCAATGGTGCCTTTGTTTAATACGAGTTCATCCACACACACTGAACATATGACTGCAATAAGTGCTGGGTTAGACCAAGGTCCAACCCAGTCCTGCATCCTGTTTTTCAAAAGCAGCAGCCAGCCAGATGCTCCTGTGAATCTCACAAGCGGAGGAGCATGAAGGAAACGGGCTTCCCTTGTCATTCATTCACATTATGGGGGACGGGGGGGGGAGACTCTCCTTGCTTGTTTTGTAGTTCCTCCGAGGCCTGGGTCAAGTTCTTTTTGTGGGCGTCAATTATAGAAAATTGCTAACGATGACAACAACAAAAACCTGCCTCTCCTCCATCCTTCCTTTCACACCTGGCCTGTTCTAATTGATCCCAGCAGATTTTCTCCCTGATGGCTGTCTGAGTCAGGCTCTTAACTTCTTTCCCCATAGAGAAGTGGGGATGGCATTGTTTGGAGCAGAAAAAGAACCCTTTTTCTTGACCTCCCTCCTTAAATATCAGTGTATATATAGGAATACCAGGTACTGTGTTATGTCGAGTCAGACCATTCGTCCATCTAACTCAGCACACTGACTGAAAGCAGCTCTGAGTTTTAGGATGGGTTCTCTCCCAGCCATACCTGGAGATGCCCAGGATAAAACTTTGGTCCTTCTACCACTGAGCTACATCCCTTCTAAAAGCAAAGAAGGGCTGCTGTTGCTGCTGCTGCTAACCTATTTATCCACAAAAGATGCTTATTACAAGTTTTTGAGGGACTGCGTCAATTCCCTCTCTCCCCCTACCCTTAATTTCCCTTTCACACCGACTTACACGCTTGTTCATACTCAGTGAAACCCCCCCCCTTTGAATACTCAGAAACTACAACATTAGTACCGGTAAGTTAGTAATACTGCCAGCTGGCTGAACATTAAGTGACAGACTATTTCAGTGAGAATTAGTTTTAGATACTTTTACTTAAATCTAGTGTTGGTTATTGGTTTCTTCTACTCGTGTTTTCTTGTTACACAGTAAAAGGCGGGTCATGCTTAGGTCTCCCTTCAGATTTCTAGGCTCTGGATAGTTAATAATGAACAAACAAACAATAGCCAAAAGCACTGGACCAGCTGTGACATCTGAGAAGCTGGTTTGCAATGTCAAGATTAAACCCTAAATAGCATGTAGCGATTATGGGACTAAAACCAAGAAGATGAAATGTTACATCCCTCCTCTTCTCTCTGTAGGGAAGGGAGATAAGAGATAGCAAGTGAAAATGAAATCAGATAAACCCATCAAGGAGAAAATCCGCTAGGATCAATTAAAATAATCCAGGCATAACAGGAGCAGTGTCAGGTTTTTCTGTCTGTCATCATTAACCGCTTTGTATAATTGACTCCTACACAAAGAACTTGTACCAGGCCCTGGAGGAATTGTGTATGGGCAAAAGAGATTATTTACTCCCATGTGGGAAAGGTTTTGGGTGTAGTTGTTTTTTGGTGCAACCAACAATTGCAAAAGTGATTTTATTTGCAGTAAGTACATCAAAATTAAGCCTTTTGCGTTTTGGCATGGAAACTTGTTTATGGATTGGAAACAGCTCACACTACCTGTCCTGTGGGTGTATTGCATCCTCTTGCATCCTGTTGTCCTTTTTATATATACCCTTGACATTTTGCTACCTTTACATTCAAGTTATGTACCGGTAAGCATTTCTCCTCTGCAGCTGTCCCCTATACACAAGCACCAAACCATTGTTTCTTACCGCTGTTCCTAGACAAACTCGCCTTTGCTCTGGCAATCACAAGCAGCACTCATTGGCAGGGGACAGTTCCATGCAATGGCATTTGATATGTTTCTAATGAAAACCACCTTGGGGATCCTTCTGAATTGCAAGGTGGGGGAGATGTCAAATAAATAATTATAAATTCTGGTCCTGCAAATCATTGTGATGTGGATATTTGTGTGTTCCACTGCCTTCTTTTTGCACCACCGCATCCACTGTGGGGAGAGCATTACAGTACAGTGGTACCTTGGTTTACAACCATAATTCGTTCTGGAGGTCCGTTTGTAAACCAAAACAGGTTGTAACCCAAGGCACGCTTTCACCAATGGACCTCCAAAAAAATTGTTCGTAATTTTTTTTTAAAGGTTTGTAATCCAAATAAAAGTTTGCAAACCAGGACACGCACTTCCGGGTTCGACATGTTTGTAATCCAAAACGTATGCAAACCAGACTGTTTGCAAACCAAGGTACCCTGCATTATGGCTGATGCATCTCAATTCTCTGTGTTAGGTGAGACATGTCTTGAAGTCAAGTCTTACTTAATAAAAGTGGTGGTGTGGGTGGCTAATTCTAAACTTAAGACAGTAGATCTTCCTCTTACGTTAACTATGAAAGTATACATAAGACTCACTCGATCTGGAGAAATCCCATCAGTCTCAGCCAGCATACAGAAGGGCATGACCACATTGGCTACACCTCCACTTTTGTGTGTATGCCCCAGTTGCAAGGCAAACAAGGAGGTTTGTTTTTCTTAAAAACCTCACTGACTCCTGTAATAATATATTTACTCGTGCATTACAACTTGCTCCGAAGTACAGCCAGTCTCCCAACTGACACAGACAGAGCTAACTCTCTCCCATGTCATGCATGTTTACACAAGGTGTAAATGCCTGAGAAGTCTCAGACAAGTCTTCAAAAAATGTGGGGACAAAGGGCAGCCTGCATGGCTGTCAAGGACGTGATGTTTTGTAAACATAATAATCATTTTTTCTGCAATTAAAAAAAATGAATGGAGTGGGATATATCTACAGGAGCACCATTATTGCACTTCAAGTAGTTGAAACACAGAAAATAAAGGCAGCATCTTGTCAAAATAAATAAAATAAAACAGTGCTCCTCAAAAGCAAAAGTAAATATCACACACTAGAGTGAAAATGAGAGAAATGAGAGAAAGTACTGGAATCAGTATAAGACACAGTGATGCGTTTTTAAAATACGTTGCCAAATATGTAACAGTGCACAAGAAAAATACTACTGCAAATCTTGAGTAATGGCCTTTTGGGGCAGGGAGAGAGAAAATAAGAAATAACTGATTGAGAAATGAAACAGTGAAAGAGTTTTCCAATGCTTGGCAAAGTGTCATCAATTTAAGTACCATAGCAAAAAAAACAAGAATACTTAGTAGGAATCTAATGTTTTTCCTAAGCATTTAAGACTTTCCACAAACACCACAGCAGTCATTATGATTTTGAAGTTGTTCAAAAGCTTTTTAGCTGTGCTAAGATGAAGGTATTTACCTGCCCTTGATTTCCAAAGCAACCCTATCAATGGTGGTGGAGAGGGGGAATTCGGTGGCAGAGCTATCTCCACTGCCTAAGCACAGCTGGCTTGCTGCACTCAGGGCAGGAGGGGAGCAGCTTTTCATTTTCATTTTCCATCCTTCCTCCTTTTTTTTTCCTTCCCATTTTCCCTTCCGTTGCAGACAATGGGAAGGAACTAACTACACCAACCTCATTGGCAGAACAATTTTTTTAAAAAAAATCCTTCCAGTAGCACCTTAGAGACCAACTATGTTTGTTCTTGGTATGAGCTTTCGTGTGCATGCACACTTCTTCAGACTTCTTCATTGGCAGAGTCCATTTTAGGGCCCGTTTTGGGGCATGTCATGGGGCTTAGGATCTTGTGGATATGAGGCCACGCCCCAACATCCCTCTGAAACATGTTGTATTTCAGGCATGTCTAAAGTCCAGCCCAGGGGCCTAAACCGGCCCGCTGCTTGTTTCAATCTGGCCCCTGTGGCAGTTTATTTCCAGGGGTAAAATCCTAAAAGAAGGTCAACAACTTTGGTCAGCCCTCACACATGTGGCCCTCTTTGAAAAAAAGTTTGGACACCCCTGTAATGTATTTCCACACCGTCAGTGGAGCGACTACAATGCTTTCCACCAGGCATACCAGTGTCTCCAGCAGCTTAAGTAGCATCCTACTGGTAATTTGGGGGAGATTTGTGTGCTTTGATCATTTTATGGCTTCCATGTTTGATTTTT
Organism: Lacerta agilis; assembly: GCF_009819535.1. Taxonomy (NCBI): domain Eukaryota; kingdom Metazoa; phylum Chordata; class Lepidosauria; order Squamata; family Lacertidae; genus Lacerta; species Lacerta agilis. Next base: position 75,818,504 of record NC_046317.1, read on the forward strand.
ATGTTGCATTTTACTATAATTCTTGCAGAGAATTTTGGTTGAAGGGCAGTCTAAAAGTAATAGGATCACAGAACTATAGAGTTGGAAGGGACCCAAGAGTCACCTAGTCCAACCCCCTGCAATGCAGGAATCTCAACTAAAGCATCCATGACAGATGGCCATCCAACCTCTGCTTAAAGACCTCCAGTGAAGGAGAATCCACCACTTTTCGTGGGAGTCTGTTCCACTGTCAAACAGCTCTTACTTACTGTCCGAAAGTTCTTCCTGATTTGATAACGATATTATAATAGTTTTAATATACAATTAATATATTTTTATAATATGAGAATATAATAACAAAAACAAAAATAATACTATTAATACTTATAATAATAAACATGCTGATAATAATGGTATTAATACTACTGGTAAGTTGAAGCAAATTCAAAACACTTGAGAAGTACTTCTCCACTCCCCTGTGTATTGCATTAGAACTGAAATTTAGCCTGCTTACAGCAAATCTTTGATTCAATCCTCCAGGGCAAAGTTTCCTTCCTGCTTTAAGTAGCTGAGCTACAATATAATTTCAAATTTGTACATATTACAATGTATTAGCAGCTTCGAATAAGGTGAGCTCCTGCCACCCGCAACCACAGGCACACATATCTAAAAAAGATGCAATCCCGTTTGCATAGGATTACCTTGGTAGAGTAGCATATTATTTACGTATTAAACCTGTTTTCCCCTCTACATATTAACTGTGCTTTCATCGCCATACAATAAACAGACATCATAGCACCACAACAGTGTTTTGTGCTCATCGACAAGCTTTGAGACTTTGCTTTGAAACTTTTCCGGAAGGGTGCCAATTCACACAGGAACTACAAAGGACCTCCCCCCCCCGCCCCCATTCTGGTCCTTCTCTCCTCTCCTGAAAGGCTAGAATCCTGCGCCTAGAAACTCTTAATGCACAAGCGGCACTGAAGCCAGCGGGATTTGCCAACACATAACTGATGGCAGGCTTCCACCCATACCAGCAGCCCTGTTTTACTCTCCACAGAAGAAATCTAAAGCAGCCGCCAAGATCAAACAATGGGTTTAAAATAAAATAAAAAACTGTGAATTTACAGACTAAGGAGACTGCCAGACACAGATGGTTCCTGCTGTTTTCAAATGTCAATCTTCTTCAGCGTTTGCCAGCTATTGGGCCATCACTCCCTTTCATAACATCAGTTACATCACAATGAAAGCCCCACATGGCAGCGAAACTGACAGTTCTCTTACTAGCACAGAGGGAAGAACCCCAGCGGATCCAAACAGCATCTACCCCTCCTTTCCATTGGGTGGTCTCAACAGCAACTGAAAGTATTCAGTAGATAGCTAAACCCTTCTGAATCCAGCTGCCACGTCCCATCATCCAGGCAGGATATGCTAAACATAGGGACCTTCTAACTGGTGGACCTAAGAAGGACCTGCAACAAAAATCTTGCAATGTGGAATGGTTTTGTTCAGTGTTGTCGGCTGCCATGCCTTCTTTCTGAACATCCCAGTCCCCCAACCTCTCAATTTCCCATCCCCTTTCCCAACAAACATTCTGTGGTTACCGAGCACGATCAGTCCTCATTCAGCTATTTGGGCGCACTTGAGTTCACTATTCGTATACATGACTTTCCCTAGCCCCAAGTTGTTGTTACCATTATTATAATATAATAATAATAATTTATTATTTGTACCCCGCCCATCTGGCTGAGCTTCCCCAGCCACTCTGGGCGGCTCCCAAACGAATGTTAAAGCAATACAGCATTAGATATTAAAAACGTCCCTAAACAGGGCTGCCTTCAGATGTCTCTTAAAAATAGGATAGCTGCTTATTTCCTTGACATTTGACGGAAGGGTGTTCCACAGGGAGGGCGCCACTACCGAAAAGGCCCTCTGTCTGGTTCCCTGTAACCTCACCTCTCACAATGAGGGAACCGCCAGAAGGCCCTTGGCGCTGGATCTCAATGTCCGGGCTGAACGATGGGGGTGGAGACGCTCCTTCAGGTATACAGGACATTATTATTATTATGCTCTGCCCGTCTGGCTGGGTTTCCCCAGCCACTCTAGGCAGCTTCCAGCAAAATATAAAATATAAAACAATAAAATGTCAAACATTAAAAACTTCCCAAAATAATAATAATAATGCATATATATATATCCTCAATGTGATCAGGATATCACATAGAGGAAGGACAAGGCTCATACTGGAGTCTGTGTTGTGGACAGGAAGGACTTATGTCATTCCTCCACTATTTATTATTATTATTATTATTATTATTATTATTATTATTATTAGCTTTTTCACAAATAGGGACCTAAAGCAACTTACGAAAATGAAACTGTAGTATTTCATCACTGCCCGCAGCTGAACATATGAACTGGGGCCTACAGTCCTTCGTACATCATCAGAGAATTCAACATTGCTCTTAACAGAGTTAATTAGGAAAGATTAATCTGAAGCAACCTCTTCACCCTGACTTTGTTTATTCACAGCCAATGCTAAGTGCATTGCTTTCGGGTCTTCAGCAAAGTCATCCTTTGTTGTCTAGGTCCTGTCATCAAGGTCAACGCAGAGCATGAGAGGGAGGGGGGAAGGGGAGCACTTAAATGGTCCACTGACCTGGACACAACCTACAATCAGCTAACTTGCTGCTGCAGGGAGCAGCCATGTATCTGTGAATCATGCATACAAAATGTATTTTTGAAATCTAGGTGAACCAAACCAAGGTTTTGGGGGCATTTTCATCAGGTAGCCAAACACCCCTGTCACTGTATGTTTGCTGTTAACTGCAAATTTCTGTCCAACTCCCACCCAAAGCACTGGCATATGATATTTTTATACAGTAAGATAGGATTGAGGTACAGATAAATCCTATTTGTTCCAAGGCTCATTCTGCCGCTGTTTCAACTGGGAAAAGGTTAATGAACATCCTCCCAGGTCTCAGAGGAAGAAGATGTTCATGGATACAAGTAATTAATTAGCAATCCAGCACAAATTTGCATCTGAGGAAGACAGTGCTTGGGGTGGGGGGTGGGGTGATTTCCAGTGCACTTCAATGGAGAAGTGTTAAGGCACTAGACTAGTCCAAAATTACTTCCCTTGCATAACTGCAGACTAGCAATATCTGCCCTGATTTGTTTTTTAGTGTCCTGTGTTGGTATGATATTATTAGTAGTATATATATATACCACATAAACGTTAGGCAGGCACCCTTGTTCTACTGTTTTAGACACCTGCTAAAAAGCATTTCTATCTAAACCAGCCTATCTGCAAGGTTCCTGTGAAAAAAACAGGCTTGCTTCCAAGTAAATTATGTTTAGGATTGTAAATATGTTCAGCATGGACTCAATTACCCTGCTTCTTGCAACTTGGTACCCTCCAGATATTGTTAGACTACAACTCCCATCACCCTTCACTACTGGCCATGCTGACTGGGGCTTATGGGAGTTGGAGTCCAACAACATCTGGAGGGCACCAGGTTGCAAAAGGCTTGGTAATTTATGACAGGAAACAGAATGAGAAACCTTTCCTCTCCTTGCTTCCTGTACATTATATTACTTTCAAAGATCAGTTATAGTGGCTTATCTTTTTAAAGAGCTGGTCCACCCTCTGAAAAGGAAATGAAATGCTAGATTACTAAGAATTTGATGGCAGAAGCAGAGGACAGACGGACACACACCCCACATTATGTGGAAAGCATTATATTCCACCAAGATTTATTGGTCAACATTCAGATAGGGGCTTGCCCACCATCTTTAGTTCAGCAAAATGTTGACTCAGAGCACAATCCCACAAGTTTAGTTCTCTTGGGCAAGCTCCACTGAAATGAATGGGACCTGCTCTAATCCACATCCCATACATTTTGGCATCAATGCTTCGCATACGGTGATTTCGTTTGTTCTTGACTTAGTGACTGTGGTTTGTTGGAACAAAAAAAAAAAACGCACCATAATCCCTGGTACATATGTAGCATTAAGGCAGGGCACCATGGATTGTTGCCTCTGTGCACTAGTAGGGAGTAAACAAACAGTCCATAAAGCTGCATTCACAGTAATTCATTCACTGTGGTATGTGACCTGGAACACTGGAGTGGTAACTCAATGTCTGGGTGGCACATCTTCAGAATGGATGCAAGGTAGAGCTCCCTTAGCTGAAAAGTCCTTCAACTCCCGTAAATTCCCCGCATATGAAAAATTTGCATGCTAGAAAGGATAGCTAGAATCCTCCTTTATGAACCTCACATCCACGAATGTCTCCAAAGCCAGCCTTGCTCCAAATACCAGCATCTGATTTTAACCAAGCTGGCAAAAGGGTATTCTCGATGGTGCCATCCTTTTTATGGAGCTTGGAGGCAAGAGTTGCCGGTAGGCAGTGTACAAGGCACCACCCAAACATCTTAGGGATTCCACTCAAGATCTGTGTAGGGTTTACTCCTTAGCCATTTCTTCTCCCAAAGATATGCCACAAAGCAGCAGAGAACTTTATTAATGTGGAAATAAAGATTTCTTTTCTCAATGCTAGGATTATGGAGCATCCTCTATCTGGTTGAAGGGAGAAAATCTAGAACCTGATACATTCTCCTTTCCCCCTCTCTCTATTAGATAATGTATCCTTAATATGGTTCATTTGGCTGCAATCCAAATGCATACTGAGATCGCCCTGCTGTGGATTCTTCCACCTCAGAAAACTGGCAGACAACAGCAATCAGTTTATGTATGAGTGTCTGAAAGCTAAAAGATCGACCCATTAAGTGTAAATGGGAAAGCAATCAAAATCCAGGCTACTGTGCAAAAGAAGCTATTATATTAACCTCTTCATTCACTAGTTTTTATATATATATATAGTTTTATATATATATATAATCTCCTTGTGTTGGGAAAGGAGCTTTTCTTGTTGTACAGTGTATATATAAACACTAAAAAGAAACATTCACCACCCGGTACAGCCTTGGTGCAGAAAAACTAACACTCAAGGATTTTCAACACAACGATATAGACAGACAGAAATACATAATTTTATTTGTATGTTGCTTTTCCATAGTTCAAGCAAAGCTTAAGGCAGTTTACAACACGAGGGGGGGTATATAACTACAATATGACAAAAGTAGTCACAAACAATAAATAAAACATTTTATAAAAAATACACAAGCAAGCTGAACCATTTCCATGTAAATCACAAGATCTAAAATGACAAAAAACCAACAACAGCAACAACCTCCCCCCTAAAAAAAAAACCAAGCACCCCCCCAACCCAAGAGTCTGTTCAGCAGCCTCAAGCTTTTGAAGCTTGAATAAGTCCTAGGCCTAGTCAGGTTCCTACAGCCTACGTCTTTGCTCTTAACCAAGGTGATGTAATGACTCCAATGCCAGTCCAGAACTGAGGAGATTCCTCTTCCAATTTCTGTTCATCCTTCATGCTTACTGGCTGATCCTGGGCCCATCTCTCCACTCACTTCGCCCTAACCTATGTCTCAGGAGCTCCCTTGAGCTCCTGGGAGGTAAGGAAGGGTAATGTGAATGAATGAATGAATGAATGAATGAATAAAAATATAAATAAATAAGAACAAGGTGCCTGGACAGTTAATCTTCAGGGTCTGTGGGGCTCAATTCAGTCTGACTGTGCTGTTGTGCTTCATAGCTCAGGTCCTTAGAGTCAAGACAACTGTACCTGCTCCTCCTTGGTATAAACTCCGAGATCTGCAGTCCCTCAACTGAGCAAGGCCATCAGGGGCTCACCAGGACTTCAGACAACAGTTTCCTGGGATGCTCTACCACTGAGCTACAGCCCTTTTTCTTTTACCAGATACTTTCTTTGTCTATTATATTTATATCCCACACTTCCTCCCAAAGGAGACCAAGGCAGCAAATTTGTTGTTGTTCAGTCGTTCAGTCGTGTCCGACTCTTCGTGACCCCATGGACCAGAGCATGCCAGGCACCCCTATCCTCCACTGCCTCCCGCAGTTTGGCCAAACTCAAGCTAGTCGCTTCGAGAACACTGTCCAACCATCTCATCCTCTGTCGTCTCCTTCTCCTTGTGCCCTCCAGGCAGCAAATAGCAAGTGATAAAACATCTTCAAAAAATCTTACTAACAGCCTGTTGTGCTTGACAAGAATACACTATGCTACTGAAATTTCAAAAACAAGCACCTTGAGTTTCAAATTGATGCCTGGTTCAATGGCCAGACAATTCTGGATGACAGGAATTTGCAATGCACATGAATAGCAGGCTTCAGGTCCCTTGGCTCTGGTATCTTTTGCTGGTGACAATGGTAGCTATGTGCTAAGTACCATTCAGAAACCCTACTACAACCAGAAGGTGAGAAGAGGATCAAAGTCAACTGCCATAGACCCTCTGAGTCTAAATGGGCTGTAGGGTCACTAAGTAAATGCACAGCTTAGCTCTTGCTTCCACATTGCTCCTCCTTGTTTAACTCATTTAAATCATTTCCCGGTACCCTCCACTGCTTTTGTTTCAAGGGATTAAAGCAAAGCTATCCTCCCTCTCTTCATTTCTTCCCTGAGTGCCTGCTCTTGCAAAAACACAATCGTATCACATGCTGCCTGAAATGCCAGTTTCCTCTGGGTCAAGGAAAAGAATCAGGCCATTCTTTTTTAAAACATGAAGAGGAAGTTGAAGAGGAAAGAAGCCCGCTAGTGTACATTACAATGAAATGCTAATCAAGAATCTACCCTCTCCAGCATTCCCATAGATTTGGCCTCATTCTGGGAACTCCTGTTGGTAGCTTACTCTGATGTCTTGGCAGGGAGCCCAATGTTCCTTTTGTGACTTCACAGCCTTTGTGATTCACTGGAGCCAGTCTGGAATCCAAGTCTCATACACCCTATGGGATGCATGCGCAAATACTGATTCAGAATACACCAGCGCTTCTTTGGTGCTTCATTTGAATCAGCACACGCTTCACACCACTGCAGTAAATGCAACCACAATTGTACTCATAGGAACACAGGAAGCTGCCTTATGCCTGAGTCAGATCATTGGTCCATCAACTATCTACATGGACAGGCAGTGGCTCTCCAGGTCTCTTCCAGCCCCACCTGGAGATGGTGGGGATTGAACCTGAGACTTTCTGCGTGCAAAGCAGGTGCTATATCACTGAGCTATGGTTATCTGATGCCAGGCACTTCACCCATGCAATTGCAATATATGCATGAATGTGAAAAAAGACATTGCTCTGCATCACAAAATAAACATAAGGCGAAATGCTGGGGTGAGATTCTACTTCGTAATGTTAAACCTGAGTTGAGGCTGTAGAGTTTCAGACTGCAAGTTGGGACTCACATGATTGAATAATCCTCCATGCCCCCCAAAAAAGAAGAAGATTTCCACAATGAAAACTAGAAGGGGGGAAAGGTTCTTATCTAGCCTTTTCCCTGAAATGCCAATTTTTTATATCGAGAGAATCTTCTCTGCGTCTGGGAACATGCAATCATGGAAGTCCTGCCCGCATTCTAATAGAATGATGATATTAGAAGCCTTGAAGATAAGAGAGACTCAAAGGCACACTGTTTTGTCACATTTTGGTTGGCCAAATAAACATATTGCTCTAATGTGGATTTTGGAATTATTATTCTGAGTCAATATAGCTATGTTTACAAAAAAGTTATTAGGCCTTGACTGGAATGCACAGCAAGTCCTCCTTCCCCTTCCCACTGTCCAAACGTAGGACAACTTTTCTGCTCTTCCAAACCTATGGCACTCTTTTCTGTTGTAAACATAGCAGCCGTTCAGGGGCTCTCTGTTTTTAGGTCTCTAGAAACTGAAATCTTTTGCCATGAAAACAGGCTACTTGACAGCCACATATTTTAAAAGGGTAGGGCTATTATCCAACTTCTCCAACTTCAGCATACAGAACAGCCCCTTCTGCAAAAAGCACATTAACTGTGCAGTCTAATAATGTGCCACTGAGCTGACTTGCTGTGTTAAGCTGCCTATTCATTTAGCTTTCTATTCTGTGTTCTTTCTGGCTGTCCTTCCATTAGCTCCTGACAAGTAGCACCTACTTTCTGGCCAAGAAATGAACACAAGGAGTCCCCTTTGATGCTGACGCTCCTAGAATTCAGACTACCTCTCCAACTATCAGCTTCCCCCCATCTTCTCCCAAATGCCACCCACAGTACATTCCCCGTGAGCTACCCTTTCTTCACCTGGCCTCCCAGCCTCAAAGAAACTCCAGATAGTCTTGCCAGCCCCAGTTCTCCCACCAGAGCTTCCCAGGCCAAGGCAAATAGCTGATTTAACACTTCACTCCCCAATTTGCACACTGAATTGAATGTAGCCTTTGCAAGCCTCCTAATCGCAGCTGTGAGCTCAGCCGAGTGCCAGCCACAGCAAATTCACACACAGCGGTGCTTTTATTTGTAATGAAATATTTAGAGTGGAAAAATGCCCCTGAATTTAATAAAAGCAACAGTCTGGGATTGCCAGGGATGTGTGGTATATCCACCAAACCTCTCAGAATTCCCTACATCAAACTAAGCTTTCAGCCACAGCCAGCTAAATAAATGGTTTCGTAATGAAAATGATGATGATGCATTCAGGGCATCAGCAAGTTTCAGGGCTACACAGTCAGATTACGTTATATGAAACCAAGTAAAAAATATTTTGATCTAATCATACATTGCATTTGATTGATTAACTGGCAGATTTGGAGGTAGGGATTTTAATTGTTTCTGGTATAAGAATGCAAAAGTATGACATGTTTGTGATGCAAACTTCAAAGAGACATTAGTCCTTTTCTCACACTCATGGGGACATGCCAAACTATACATGACTACCCAAAGTGGTCCAACATGCAGCCCAAGGGCCACATGAACATTTGAAATCCCTGCCAGCCCCTTGCACTGCCTTCCCAAAGCAGGGTGAGCGAGGGGCTGGGCTTTGGGAAGAAGGTGAGAGGGCTCTAGGACCCTGCCAAAGCCTCACGCCTCCTTCCCAAACCCCGAAGCCTCACTTACCCAGGGCAGGGTTACCCGCCCCATGTGACAAGGCAGTGCACAGCCTGCAGGTTCTGTGTTGAAGAACTCACACTTAGAATGAAAAGTTGTGCCGCCCTGCTGTAGAAACTGGCAGAATAGAATTGTAGAGTTGGAAGGGACCATGATGGCCGTCTGGTCCAACCAATACAGGAATCTTTTGCCCTATGTGCTCCATACATATAACTTGTAGGGCTGCGTGCACCCTTATGGAACTGTCCAAGCTCTAAGGACATCATCTTATGCCTGCTCTCTAGTGCACAGCTGTCAGGTGAGCACCATAAACAGGGCCTTTTGTGTGGTGGCTCCACATCTCTGGAACACACTTCCCAGGAAATACATATGGCCCATTCTTTCTTGGCTGTTAGGAGAGCTTTAAAGCTGCTGCTGCTGTTCCAGCCTGTATTTGGTTGATACTATTGTGCCATTTTTTACCAATCGTTCTATCTCCTGCTGCTATCTTTTAAAGTCCTTTTTTAACCATTATTTTATAGTTATTTAATGACTTGGAATTTTAGTGTGCTGCTATTTGCTATATTTGAAGCTGTAAACCCTAATGGTCTTGTTGAGGTTCGTGACTGTTTTCAAAATGGGAAGTAGCAGGCATGGGAGGAAATGAGGATCGAAACTACAGTGTACTGGGAGAGTGGAGTTAACCTCTTCCTTTCCCACCACCCTCCCAATGAAAACAACCCCCCAGGAGGGATGTTCCCACTGATGTAAGTAAGAGGTTTTATCTACCCTGGGACTCACAGCAGCTTCAGGGGGGGCAATTTTTGTCAGGACTACAGTGGGGCAGGAAAGGGTAAAAAAAAAAAAACTTCCTCGCCTGCTGTTGTCCCAACCCTGATCCCCACCCCACCCCAATGCCTACTACTGCTATTTTAAAAACATTTGCAAAACAGCAAATGACACAATTAATGTCACATATACTTTGGCCCCAAGATGCTGCTTACTGAAAGTCAGTCTGTGTTGGCAGCTAGAGTGCTGGACTAGGACCTGGGAGGTTCTCATCCACGAAGTTTACTAGGTGGCCTTGAGACAGTCACCCTTAACTTACCTCACCAGATTGTTGTGATAATAAAATAAAGTGGGGGAGGGGAGGAGCTTAAACTCCTTGGAATAACTATGGGATATAAATGTACTAATAAAACATAATAGTGTTTCCATCATCAAAAAACAAAAACATTCATTGTCTCTTAGGATTATTTGTATTTCTTTAACTAATCAGCTCATTAATAAATATTCACATAATTAATAATAATAATAATAATAATAATAATAATAATAATAATAATAATAATTTATTTATACCCCGCCCATCTGGCCGGGTCTCCCCAGCCACTCTGGGCGGCCTCCAACAAATATCAAAATACAATACAGAGTCACAAATTAAAAACTTCCCTAAACAGGGCTGCCTTTAGGTGTTTTCTGAATGTCAGGTAGTTGTTTATTCCCTTGAATCAAATGAGATTCCTCTAAAAGAAAACTAACAACTTGGTCTGAGCTAATTTGTAATTCACAAGCAGCAGTAATCCAAGTTGGAGCAATTTCACAGGTCCCCAGTCTGGACCGAGTATATTAATGATTCTGTAGCAAGCAGAATTTTGGAGTGATGAATGATGCTATAAAGCTTGTTTGCCCCTGAGCCGTCAGCACTGTGGAACCTTTCCCAGTGGACAGCTCCAATTAAGTCCCGGCATTTTCAATGTAATGCCTGAATTAATTTGTTCAACTGACTGAAACACATTTGAAGGTGTAGGAATATGCAGAGATTAGACCTGACACTGGACTACGAGGGAAACCTGTTCCATGACACCAGTGTTGTGGAAGGCTGCCAGGAATTGGGAGGGCAGTATACAGTTGCTTCTCTGATAGACTCTGAACAAGAATTTCACACAGGCGCCTGGGAAGCTCCTTTGTACAGACTCAGGCCACTGCTCCATCTAGCTCATTACTGTCCACACTGACTGGCAGTGGCTCTCTCTACCAGCCATACCTGGAGATGCCAGGAATTGAACCTGGAAACTTTTGCATGCAAAGCAGATGCTCTATACCACTGAGCCACTGCTCTTCCCCAACTCAGAATGGAGCAATTAGGAAAACCCAGCCAGATGGGCGGGGTATAAATATTATGATTATGATTATTTATTTCATAAAATCACAAAAAATTGAGTTGTAAAAGGACCACGAGGGTCATCTAGTCTAATCGCCTGCAATGCAGGACCATTTTGCCCAATGGGGGGCTCGAATCCAAAACCCTGAGATTTAAGAGTCTCATGCCCTACTACTGAGCTATCCCAGCTGTCTGCTAGATAACTCACACATGCAGCAAGCCTACACACAGAACCTACACAGGTCACAATTCCAGAATAGGGTATCTCTATTTTGAGAAGATGCAAGAGGAATGGGTAGCTGCCTTTGCAACCACTTCAGCCACTTCCAGGTTGACAAAGGGTATTCACAGTTAGTTGTTAGGGAGCTTACCAATCGCTTCCTTCCTTTTGTTTTTTAATTGAAAACAGGGCCAAAGCACAGCAGAAGCAGAGGGAAGGCAGAACTAGAGCCCAAAGCAAGGTCCTTAAAACTGCATTTGTGCAGGATGAAGGGGAGTGGGCACATGTCTAGGGATCAAGGAACTCTTTGAAAAGTTATCTCTCTTTTGCTCTTCCTTTTGATTAAAGGTCCCAACTGTTTATAGATTTTTAATCTCTTTCAGAGAATGCTGCTTACTGATTCTTAATTTCAGAGAATGCCATTACTGTACTACCTGATTGCCGATAAGACAGAAGTTATATTTTTGCAATGGAAACTTCAGCTAGTTTAGAAAAATGGCAAAAATGGCATGTGGGCATGTTAACGGAGCCAGCTAGAACTGATCCTATTTTGCCAGTGCTCTGCTATCTGTACCATGTTTCCCCCACTCCAGGTGCAACCCAAAGTGCTATTTTTAACCTATAAAGCCATAAAAAGACATTCATCCTTATATCTGAAGGAGTACCTGTTTCCATGCAAGCCTTCCCACAGTTACGATTTTGAACTGAGCCCCTGCTCTAGGTGCTCCTTTTGAGGAAAGTTGAGTGGCAGCCAGGAGCGGGGCCTTCTCAGTGGTGGTGCCCCATCTATGGAACTGTGTGGGGTGGTGGGCAGAGTACCAGGCTAGGATGCCCCTGCACTCAGTTACAAGCTCACTGGGTGGCCTTGGGCCAGTCACTATCTCTCAGCCTAATAGGCTTGTTGTGAGGATAAACTGAAGACAGAAGTAAGAACTGCATACCGTGGGCTCCTTGAGAGAAAAGGCAGGCAACAAAGGTAGAAAATAAATTAACTCCCTTTCCGAGTCCTGACACCTAGGGGTGGAGCAGGAGAGGGAGGAAGGGAAGATTTAATAGTATTTTAAAGGCATACCTCAGAGATGTTGTGGGTTCGGTTCCAGACCACAGCAATAAATTGAATACTGCAAATAAAGTGAGTCACACAAATATTTTTGTTTCCCAGTGCATATAAATGTTATGTTTGCTGTATACTGCAGTCTATTAAGCCAGGCCCTCCTGGCTCCAGGAGGGGGGGAAACCCAGCTTTAGACCTAGCCAGCTCCTCTCCCATTGCTAGAAAAGGGGTGGCAGCTGGATTGCCTGCATCTGCACCCACATCCTCATAAGGTGCAATATCTGTGGTGTGATGAAACAGAGTATGCCTGCATTTGATTGCAGCCACTTTCTGCGCTGCCTTTTGCTACGTGAGCTCTAAAAACAGTATGTCGTTATTTTTATGATAATCCTGTTTAAACAATTATTCTAAGCTTCCTTTTGACTCATATGGTCAGAAGGAAGGATAGCTTTTTAAAAAATAAAATCACAGTGTGTTTTCAGGGGCAGAGAAATGCATTGCATACGATGTGGCTAGTGTTAAGATCTAACCAGATGTGTTTTGTTTTTTTAAAAATGGCACAGCCCTCCTACAATATTAAGAGAAATCTACCCTGCTGTCTGAATGACTCTTACATAAACACAGTATTGGTAGCCTGGAACTGCTTTTGCCTGTGCTATTGCAGGAAATCCTGGCAGGTCAGTTTAGATAAGACCTGGAGCCAGGAATGGTCTAGATGCTTTTCTTCAAAAGGACACGGTCTTATTTTCCATTCTGCAGGTACAGCTGCCCAAGAGGAGTCCTTTTATCATGATCAACCCTTTTTCCTATTTCCTGTGTGCCTGAGCAGCCTTGATTTGCTGAAGTCGTTCCTTGCTATGCCTTACTGCAAGGCAAGTTGGAAGAGGAGGGGGAGATGTTGTAGAAAAGGAGTGCATCCTATCACAGGGCCTCTATTAAAAGGTTTTGCAATGTTCATATTTTAAACCCAAACAAGGTCTCCCTTCACACACATCAGCTTTTTTTCTTTTTCCTCTGGCTTGGTTCACACATCACAGTTCTGCTAAGATTCCAGAATAGATGGAAGCAATGAACTGCTTCTAATTGCAATAGAGGCCAGCTATCAATTGAGTGTAATAGTGTTTTCAAAGAGGTTGGTGTGTGTGTGTTTGCATGGGGGATTTAACAATTTTAAAGCTGGGCTGAACTTACTGCCAACTGCAAGCCCCGCTTTCTGCAGGAATCAGCTCCACTCAAGGGCTCTGATCTGGAGCTTCCAAGTGGAACCAATTCTAGCAGGGCTTGCATTCCCTTAACTGTAAAGGAGGAGGACATATGGTCAGTGGGGTTCTGCTCCATTTGCAGAACAGAGGGTTCTAATTTAAGCGCAGGGCATTCATTCCTGGAGGTGCAGCTGCAGCTAGAACCAGACTTCTAGTTAATTTACAGCAGCTATCTAAGTTATTCTAAGAACACATTTTCAGTACTATTTTCTAGGAAAGCCATCTGACTGTAATACATTTCCTGCAAGGCACAGTTGCTAGTCTACAGGCCAAAAAAAGTGCTAATTGAAAGGGAAGACCACAAATTCAAGGAGTAAGTGGCTGGGGATTGATGCCATAATTAGAAAAATGTTTAGCAAGTGTGGAATTCTTTAGGGAATTTTATATTCCCTATCCACCAATACTTGAGGTCAAATGCACATGGCTTTCTGTTGATTGAAAGCTTTTGTGTTTCTGTTCTTTAAGTTTCTTCTATTCCAGTCTGTGGAAGACAATTTATCTTTAAAAAAAAATCAGTGTAATTACTGGGAAATCCTAATGTTTGAATTCTAACTGTGGTGTAGGAGTCCTAATTATTTCTGATATAATACACTTTGCATACTAAATATTCCTTTTTATCCAGTTTTATGGTATAAAAAGGAAGAGGGTATTTTAAACCCCTGCTAATAGAGTGGAGGGACCTGTGATCTTAAAAAAAAGATCCCAGCATCCCTGCCCATTGGCTAAGCTGGTCAGTGCTAATGTGAGCTAGAGTCCAACTTTATCCGGAGAGTCACATATTACTCATCCCTGGTCTATGAGGTTCAGAGAACAGTGTGTAGATTGGTTTAATATCATTTCCAACAATTAAACTGGAAACGTACTGGCTATCCTATGGTTTTTTGAAATCTGCCACAACTACTGCAAGCCAATGAGCAATCTACCAATTATTTGCACTCTCAGATCAAAACCAGAACTTTATCTGCATTGCAAAGGACCAGCCAAGGACAGGAACTGTGGAGAAATGTCTACATCCACTTTTCCATTGTCATCTCCTGAGTGACTAAGGTGGACACAGAAGAACTGTTTGCCTCTAAAAGCTACCTGAGTCATGACTGATCATTTTAGCTGAGAAACTGGAAGTTCTCTTCTCAATATCTTTCCTTTACTCCAATACCCATTCATTCATTCATTCATTTTTACTACTACTACTACTAGTACTACTACTAATAATAATAATAATTCAAATTATATACCACCCTTCCTCCTGAAAGAGCCTAGGGTAGCAAGCACATCAACACTACAACATTTTAAAAATCTAATTAAGGATAGAAACAATGATTTGATGGTCGGCAAGAACTGCATCTTTCTGCCATCAAAAGACTGGATTTACAGGAATGTTTTAAAATTCCTCCTCAAAGTCAACAACAAGAGGAGAAAGACATAGCCCATAAGGGAGGGCATTCCACCAGTGGGGAACTGCCACTTAAAAGGCATTGTCACAAAGCAATGCCAATCAGGCAGTCTCCCGCGGCAGCACCAACAAGGCCTCACCTGCTGATCACAGGGTCAGAGATGGTTAATATTGGGGAAGGTGCTCTTTTAGATATTTAAATGCTTTTAGGGCTTTATATGCTAGTACATCACCTTGCCGACAAAGGTCCGTATAGTTAAAGCTATGGTTTTCCCAGTAGTAATGTATGGAAGTGAGAGCTGGACCATATAGAAGACTGATCGCCGAAGAATTTATGCTTTTGAATTATGGTGCTGGAGGAGACTCTTGAGAGTCCCATGGACTGCAAGAAGATCAAACTTATCCATCCTTAAAGAAATCAGCCCTGAGTGCTCACTGGAAGGACAGATCCTGAAGTTGAGGCTCCAGTACTTTGGCCACCACATGAGAAGAGAAGGCTCCCTAGAAAAGACCCTGATGTTGGGGAAGATGGAGGGCACAAGGAGAAGGGGATGACAGAGGATGAGATGGTTGGACAGTGTTCTCGAAGTGACTGGCATGAGTTTGGCCAAACTGCGGGAGGCAGTGGAGAATAGGGGTGCCTGGCGTGCTCTGGTCCATGGGGTCACAAAGAGTCGGACACAACTGAACGACTGAACAACAACAAGCTAGTACTAACACCTTGAACTCAAGCCCAGTAGCTCACTGGCAGCCTGTATAGCACTTTCAGGACACCTGGTCCCATCAGGCTCCCCTACCCTCATGCCAGCTTGCAACTGGTTGCCACAGCATCCAGGTGTGACACAGGAAAGTCAACAGTCATGCAGGCAAGAGGTTTGGTCACAAACAGGCTAGTGGTCAGATGCCAGATTGGACAGATAAACCAAGGGAAGGCTAGACACTGAGACAGCCACACCAGCCTAGAAGAAAGGATGTTATAGGGTATAGCATCTCTGTTGTTTTGGGAGGTCAGCTGACCACTTTCCACTAGGTCATCGGACACTATTCAGGGCTCCAGGGCACCTGGAAGGGTCAAATGTTGAACTGACCTCAGGCTTTGTTGAAACTGGAAGGTGCAAGTCCCTAAAGAATTCCACACTTGATGAGTATTTTTCCAAGTATAGCATTAATCCCTAGCCACTTACTCCTTGTTTGTGTGACCTTCTCTTTCAATTAGCACCTTCTTTTGTCATATAGATTAGCAATGGTGCCTTACCAGAGAAGGTATTACAACAAAGATTAAACATGTGTTCTTAGAACAGCTTAGCTACTGTAAATTAACTACAAGTCTAGATCTACAGATCACCTTCACACTTGGTGACCATGCAGTTAAGTCAGCACCCTCTATTTGTCAAATAGGGCAGGACCTTACTGACCTATAGAACCTAGCCTGGTCGAAGACTCAGAGCTCAGTCTAGTGCAAGAGACAACACACTGAAGGCTGGTTGCTGGAGACCCTCATTCAGGAAGACACATACACTCAAACCCTAGTTGGTCTGGTTTGCTTTATTTAAAGAATGTATAAGCCATCTACCATTCAGAAACATCATGGCAGTGTACAAAAAATATATATAGAATACAAGGTTAAGACGGTGAAACTGCATTAAATCCATCAGTAAAAGCAGCATAAACAATAACAAAAAAAAATGCTAAGCTTAAAAAGCCTGGCTGAATAATAGTTTTAAAAAGACTTAAGGAGATGCTTAAAATAACAAATTGCTAGCACCATTCTAATTTCAGGGGGGGTATATTTCAACTCCCTGCTTATTCATCCTGCCTGTGACGAGCTGAACAGTTATCTAGGACAGGGGTCAGCAAGGTTTATCTTGCCTGGGCTGGATCGGTCCCGCGGAGATCCCTCTGTGGGTCGGATTGTGCAAGTGCATGAGCGCATGCGCCTGCGATTTCCAGCATCTGCGCATGAGCGATTTCCGGTGCCGCAGAAGCAAGTCCTCGCGCTGCACTGCATCGGATTAGCACAGTGCACAAGCAGATGGCTCGGTTCAGGGGTGGCTCGTGGGACAGTCAAACGACTTCCGCGGGCCACTTCCGGCCCATGGGCCTTAGGTTGCTGACCCCTGATCTAGGATAAGCTACAGTGATACAAATGATATAGGCTCAGTTGAATAGGTGCACTGCATTGAAGGAAACCCTGCCCAAAGTCTTCACAAAAGAGTTCAAACAGAAGCAGGCAGAAGATTGGGGAAAGGGTGGGGGATCTTGGAAAGCAAGACTTGCTCAGGCCTTTGCTCCGAAGAGCAGATACCACGCCACATATATGCAAACAAAAGCTTGCCGTTATCTACCACTGAGTGACCACAAACCAGACACTGGAAACTGGCATCCCAAAGCAGAGAGGAAACAGGGTAGAAATGATGCTTTGAAGCTGCAACAAATGGGCAAAAAGATGCTATCCCCAACCCCTGCTTGCTGCATGCACATCTGGCATCACATTGCAGCACTCGAGGGACCCTTCTCCACCAGCTGGTTCCCCTCCCACCTCCCAAAGTGAGCATGAAGCAGGACCAAGGCTGGACAATTAGAGCAGAGCTCGTTTTATAGCTCACGTATTTCATTCTATGCCTCGCGACAGGCAAGACGGGAAGGAATAAAACCTAAAGCGACATTACCTGCTCTGTTTTGTTATGGCTTCCTGACCTCCTTTGGAAAGTTTCCTTACGACTATGTTCCTCTCTAGAGGACTCTCAATGAACCTATTGGTTGAAGTATTAGAGGTATTACTTAGAGGTTTTATTACAATCAAGTGATGTATAATTTTTTTGGGATAAGTAAGTTCCAGCAGATTTCAGGCACAGCAGCTAGCCAGGTATCTGTTCACGTATATCAAAGGTGGAGGACCTTCTTTGTGGGCAATCTCTGAACCTATGTGCCAGAGACTGGGACGACCAGAGGCATAAAATGGATGGCAACATTCTAGCCATGCAAAAGCTGGATGCCTCTT
The DNA here is from genome assembly GCF_009819535.1 of Lacerta agilis. Taxonomy (NCBI): domain Eukaryota; kingdom Metazoa; phylum Chordata; class Lepidosauria; order Squamata; family Lacertidae; genus Lacerta; species Lacerta agilis. Next base: position 75,836,563 of record NC_046317.1, read on the forward strand.
CTCACTCGCCTCTCTCTGTCTCCCCATACTTCATTCAGGGGGATGTGGGTGGCGCTGTGGTCTAAACCACTGAGCCTTTTGGGCTTGCCAATCAGAAGGCTGGAGGTTCAAATCCCCACCATGGGGTGAGCTCCCGTTGCTCTGTCCCAGCTCCTGCCAACCTAGCAGCTTGAAAGCATGCCAGTGCAAGTAGATAAATAGGTACCGCTGTAGCGGGAAGGTAAACGGCATTTCTGTGCACCCTGGTTTCCGTCACTGTGTTCCGTTGCAGCAGAAGCGGTTTAGTTATGCTGACCACATGACCCAGAAAGCTATCTGTGGACAAACGCTGGCTCCCTCAGCCTGAAAGCGAGATGAGCACCGCAACCCCATAGTCACCTTTGATTGGACTTAACCATCCATGGGTCCTTTACTTTTACCCCATTCAGGCAGGTAAAGAGGCTGAGCTGGACACATTTCAGCAAGACAAAAGTACTTGAGGAGGGTGCAGATCAGGGCCAGTGAAGGATGTGGCTGAGGGCAAGTCCTAAGATTGTAAAGAGAGGCCAGGAGGAGCACTTCAGCTGCTGGAACTACACTTCCCCACACAGACCCCACACAAGGCCTCTTCAGTGGCAGTTTCCCAGTTGTGGAATGTCTTCCCTAGTGAGTTGCGCCTGTCTCCATCATTTTCAACTTTCAGGAGGAATTTGAAAATATTTCTGTTTACCCAGGGGTTTAGTGGCTGACGAATACCATTCCTGGCAACCTCAAGATCATTGGATGGAAATGTGTTTTTAACTGTAATTAGCTCTTACGTTTTTAACTGTAACTGCTTTTTGCTTGTTTGTTTAATTGTAATTGTTTTTAGAACATTTTAAATGTGTTTTTTGCATTGTTTTTGTTTCATATTGTATATCTGATCCTTGGGGAGTAAGGGAAGGATATAAATTAATTAATAAAATGAATCCCTTTACAGGCATATATTACAGAATCATAGAATGGTAGAGTTGGAGAGGACCCCCAAGGGTCATCTAGTCCAACCCCATGCAATGTAGGAATATCAACCAAAGCATCCAAGAGACAGATGGTCACCCAATCTCTGCTTAAAAACCTCCAAGGAAGGAAAGTCCACAACCTCCCAAAGGAGTCCATTCCACAGTCGGACAGCTCTTACTGTCAGAAAGTTCTTCCTGATGTTTAGTCAGAATCTCCATTCTTGTAACTTGAAGCCATTGGTTCGAGTACTACCCTCCAGAGCAGGAGAAAACAAGTTTGTGTCCTCTTGAGATATTTGAAGATGGTGATTGTGGCGTTTGCCCTTCCTAGGGTATACATATAGGAGAAGGAGTAAGTAAGGGGTTAAGTGGCTGGCCCTAGGCTAACCAATAAACAGAGGGGGGAGGAGCTAGGGGCAGCTGAAGGAGTCAGTTAGAGTTAGAGAGCGGGGAGTTAAGGCAGTTGTTGATGAAGAGAGTTGATCGAGGGAGTTGGTTGGTGGGTGGTTGTTGATTGAGAGGGTTGGTGGTGAGGTATAGTGGTGAGCGTAGGCAGGGTTGTAACCATTATCTTAAGTTGTTGGAGTTTTTAAATAAACACTTATTATTTTGTTTAAAATTGCACCCTGACTGTGAAAGTTATTACCAGGGAGGGGATCCTGGTTGGTGGCAGCGAAGCGCGTGGTGGCACAGGGATCAATAGTCCGTCAAACGACCGGGGACCCTGTGTGATCGCCACAAAACTGGCGGCAGCGACGGGATAGGATCAATACGCCGGCAGGAGACATCAATAAGCCCGTGGAGGGATATTGAAATCGTTGTGCCTGTTCACCACAAAATTGGCAGAAGCAGCTGGGGTTAAACAATACACCTGGAAGGGGAAGGGTAAATCTGTGAAGTGATAACCTAGCCCGGGGGTGTAGTTGTGGTTACCCAAGGACACTGCAAGGCTAAGATAACAAAAGGAGAAAAGAGAGCTCACAAATCTGTTCTGGCAGAGGGTTTTGACTTGGGGTCGGAGGAAGTAAGCTTAACGGGTAGAGAGAAGACCCATAGCAGAACTTTGAGACCCGAGTCTGGAGAAACCTAGCCAGGGGGAACAGTGCTGAGAGGAGATTTCTCTTATTTTGTTAATTTAACTGTCAATCCTCAATCACACAATATGCCACCTAAAAAGACAAAGAACCCTGTGAGGGAACCAGCTCAAGATAGCTCTGAAGGGGAGGAAAATGGGAATCCTCTGAGGGAAGAGCAGAGCTTAGAAGATGAAACTAATATTGTACCTGAGGCGAGAGAGCCACAAGTTTCTATAGAATTAGAAAAGTGGAAACTAGAACAACAATATAAATTAGAATTAGAAAAAGAAAGAATTCGAGCTGAGAGGGAAAGTGAGAGCGAAAGAATTCGAGCTGAGAGGGAAAGTGAGAGCGAAAGAATGCAATTTCAGTTGGAAATGAAGAAACTAGAATTAGCAGCAATGGAGAATCAAAACAACAGTAATAACACCAGTAGTCAAACAACAGGGAAGGTAGATTTAAAGCGTTTCCCTGAGTTCAAGGAGAAAGATAGCCCAGAGGCTTTTCTGATATCATTTGAGAGAGCCTGTAAAGATTTCCAAGTGAAGGATGAGGAGAAAATGGTGATCTTAAGGGCTAGAATTAGTGGGGTATTGGCAGAAATATACGCCCAAATGACAGAAGAACAGTCCACAGACTTTGAGATGTTTAAACAATTAATTTATACGAGGTTTGGAATTACCTCAGAACAACTAAGAAAAAAATTCAGGAGTGTGACAAAGTTGAGAGAAGAAACGTATGCTCAGTTGGGGGCAAAAATTACAAATTACCTCAAAAAATGGTTAGAGCAGGAGGGTGCGGATTCAATTCAAAAAATCAGAGAGGTTATTGCGTTGGAGCAATTTTATGCCACCATAACTGGGGAGCTGAAATATCTTGTAAAGGAAAGAAGTCCTAAAACCATCCAGGAGGCAGCAAACATAGCTGACCAAATTAATGAAATTAGGGACCATGGATTTGATAGTCCAAAATTTGGCGGGAAATTGTGGGGGAACCCCAGAAACCAATTTCAATATGCTAAAGGAAGCTCTTCTCCGGCAATGAAAAAGGGAAACATACCACAGTCAAAAAGCCCAAGTGACGTGGGCCAAACTAACACCCATACCTCTGAGGTAAAAGAAAATAAATCTAATTATACTGGGGGAAGAGATATGAGGTGCTGGTCGTGCAATAAACTGGGCCACAGAAGCTTTGAATGTAAGACTGGTGAACAAGTTAAATCTGGGAGCACAAACACTCAAAAACACTCTTATTGTATCCACTCAGTAGGGCAGGGTGAGGCTAAGCAGGTTGCCACGGAAACCGAAGCTTTAGCTAGGCCTGAGACAGAGGAGATTCCTGAGGCCTCGGTAATACACTGTTACTTGATTAAACAGAATGATTTGCTCTTGAGAAAGTCAGGAGAAAATATTTGGATTGAAAACAAAAAATATCTAGGGTTAAAAGATACCGGATCCCAAATCACAATTGTTCATCCTGAGGTAATCAGTCCCGATAAAGTAATGCCAGGAAAAACTATAGAAATAAAAGGAATCGCCAAAGAGCCAGTTAGACTCCAAATGGCTGAGGTAAACATTAAGTTACATGACTGGAAGGGGAAGTGGCAAGTGGCCATTTCAGAGGAAATCCCTACTGCGGTCCTTATCGGTTGGGATCTCCTGGAGCATGTACAGAGTGTGTTTGTTATTACCCGCTCCAAGGGGGGCCCACTGTCAACTGATACTGAGGGAAGCGAAACAGTTGCCAATGAGGGCAGGACTCAAAGTCCTCAAGTTGAAACTTTGAGTGAGCCAGGCTTCCTAATACCTTTTAAAAATACTCAAAAGACTAGTTTCTCTCAGGAACAAAAGAATGACATGGGACTAAATGGCTGTTTTGAGGCAGCAAAATCTACTGTTCCATTAACCCCTGATTGCCCAGAGAGGTTCTGCTTAGAGGAGGGGCTGTTATATCGTGAAGCCCTTAGCACACCTTATAAAGGGGGAGGAGGAAACCGCAGACAACTAGTGGTTCCTCACATGTATAGAGAAAAAATCATAAAGCAAGCCCATAATAGTATTTTTGGGGCACATATGGGGATAACTCGGACCAAACGAAGAGTGGCACAAAATTTCTATTGGCCAGGAATGGGAAAGCAAATTAGAATGTATTGCCAAGCCTGTGACATTTGCCAGAGGCAGGGATCAGGTCAGGACAAAACCAAGGCAAAACTGTGTCCTTTACCTGTAATCGCCACACCAGCCCAGAGTTTAGAACACGACGTGGCACAACCCGTGCCTAGAGCAACCAAAAAGGGGAATGAAATGCAACTAGCCTGGGAGGAACCATCCCAAATCGTGTCCAAAATAAATAATGTAAACTACCTTATCCAGCAGGGGGATGAGGGGCGCAAGGTAGTTCACATAAACATGATTAAGCCTTACCAGAGAACCGAAAGCTGGGCTCTCTATGCTATCCGGGATGACCCAGAAGAAGCAGAAATACCATGCTGGGAAGGGAGAGGGGAGCAAGAATGTAATATAAAAGAAGTTAAGCTAGCCCCTACATTAACCCATTCACAGCAGGAAGAAATAGGAAACATCCTACAAAAATTTAAAACGAGTTTCAGTAATACTCCAGGACTAGCAAAAGGGGTAGTCCATCACATTGACACCGGGATTGCAGAGTCTTGCGATTTCATATTTGTTATGCCGTACGATGAACAGAGTCAGGTGTGGTCGCAATGCAAAGCCAGAGCCAATGCTCCATATAACCACACCATAATGGAATATGAAAAATACATTCACATGGGCATTAATCCAAAGAAGATTGTGATGGGTGTTCCATGGTATGGCTATGATTATACCTGTCTAGGCTCAATTAAGGCCCATGTTGGTTCAATTGCAAAAGTTCCTTTCCAAGGGGCTCCATGCAGTGATGTGGCAGGACGTCAGCGCCCATATAAAGTAAACATTGATCTAGTAAACAGTTTTATTTCCGGGATCCTGTGGGATGAGGAACAGAAAGCCCCATATTTAGAATGCAAGGTCTTTATATTTGATATTGGGGGGCAGGCCTGGAGAGCTGATGACTGGTCACATATTACCATAGTGACGATTGTTGGAAAATACAACCCAGAGCTTATGGGTTATGTCCCTTCAAGAGGAGTCAGAGTTGTTTTAAAAAGTGACCTATCTGTGAGATCAGTTAGAACAACTATTCAAAGTTATGATAAAACATTCATCAGTTGGAAATATAGAAAGAAAAATATACTGAAAGTTATAGTTGCCAGGGTGTCCCATCAACTTTCTATGAAAGTGAAAGTGTTTCCTAGACTAGAGATTGTGTGGTGGGAAGTTGGGTACCCTGCTGCTCATGCAACACAAATAAATGCCCAAGATGAACGTGGTTACACAGCATTAACGTGGCCACCACATCAAAGACATAAAAAAGTCGTCTTCAAATTGCTTGAAGTGGGAACTGATAATTCAATACAGATCAAAGATGGACTGACAGCCAGGGAGATTGCTAACAGCAATAGGCAATCAGAGCTTTTTAGTCTACTTTCATTGAGTAAACACGTTTGTCCAAAAAGCTTCAGCAAGCTGACTAAAAAAACAGCTATCCACGAACTTCTGAAAGCAGTTCCCAATGAATTAAAAAGCCAGACAACTAGTTCTAATGCAGTTTTTGATGACTTGGAGACGTTTGTACAAGGCATCGAGCTTCAACACTTAACAGAGATCCTGAAGGAGAGAGAGGGTGATCCAAGAGAGCTTTTGACCCTGAGAAACAAAGACTCTACACAGATTGGAATCCACAATCGTTACAGACGCATCGACTGCAGGGATCGGAGTGGGACTGTGTCATTGGCGGAGGAAGACAACTCGCATCCCATCACGTGTGGCAGAGAAAAGACTGGTGCCCAGAGAAAGACACTTCTTGTGGCGGTTAAGGACAATAAGGAGCGTGAAAGGATCCTGGACATCGTTGCAGATGCCTTATCACGAAGACCCGAAGGCAAAGATTAAAATGGACAGTTACAAATTTTCTTGCAGTTAACTAAAGGTTTAATATTGCATGATCTATTGTATATAATGTGGGGAAAAAACAATTATTAAGCCAGTATAAGATGAGGAGTTAAGGTTAGTAAACATAGAAAATGCTTGTTTGAATTAAGGTGTCACGCAGTTTGATCAGGAGTATAACTCTGTGCAGTTATCCCTCCTGAATCAAACTTATTTAAGGGGGGAGGTATGTGGCGTTTGCCCTTCCTAGGGTATACATATAGGAGAAGGAGTAAGTAAGGGGTTAAGTGGCTGGCCCTAGGCTAACCAATAAACAGAGGGGGGAGGAGCTAGGGGCAGCTGAAGGAGTCAGTTAGAGTTAGAGAGCGGGGAGTTAAGGCAGTTGTTGATGAAGAGAGTTGATCGAGGGAGTTGGTTGGTGGGTGGTTGTTGATTGAGAGGGTTGGTGGTGAGGTATAGTGGTGAGCGTAGGCAGGGTTGTAACCATTATCTTAAGTTGTTGGAGTTTTTAAATAAACACTTATTATTTTGTTTAAAATTGCACCCTGACTGTGAAAGTTATTACCAGGGAGGGGATCCTGGTTGGTGGCAGCGAAGCGCGTGGTGGCACAGGGATCAATAGTCCGTCAAACGACCGGGGACCCTGTGTGATCGCCACAGTGATCATATCTCAATCTCCTCTTTTCCAGGCTAAACATACCCAGCTCCTTCAACAGTTTCTTACAAGGCTTGGTTTCCAGATCTTTGATAATCTTGGTTGCCCTCCTCTGCACACATTCCAGCTTCATCAATATCCTTCCTCTGTGTGCATGTGTGTTTCAACACACTGGTTTTTATCAGAAAGGCATTTTATTTTGTAGAACCCACCTATTTTGCTGAATTTAATTTGTCTCAATCCATTCTCAAGGGTTTTACTTGTTTTCTAACTGTAATGCTTTTAACTGTATTTGTCACTGTATATTCTATTGTTGTAGGGACACGGGCGGCGCTGTGGTCTAAACCACAGAGCCTAGGGCTTGCCGATCAGAAGGTCGGCGGTTTGCACCCCCATGACGAGGTGAGCTCCCGTTGCTCGGTCACTGCTCCTGCCAACCTAGAAGTTTGAAAGCACGTCAAAGTGCAAGTAGATAAATAGGTACAGCTCCAGCGGGAAGGTAAACGGCGTTTCCGTGCGCTGCTCTGGTTCGCCAGAAGCGGCTTAGTCATGCTGGCCACATGACCCAGAAGCCGTATGCCAGCTCCCTCAACCAGTAAAGCAAGATGAGCGCTGCAACCCCAGAATCGTCCACGGCGGGACCTAACGGTCAGGGGTCCCTTTACTTTTATTCTATTGTTGTAACCCACTGTGATAATAAACAAATAACTTACACTTTGGATGCAAGGTCTCAAATATGTATATATAATCATTTTCTAGAAAACATTTCCCATTTACTTCCACTGAGGAGCATAGTGCCATTTTCTTGGTCAGATATAAAGCTTCTGAAATCAAACCATGGCAAGAGCAATGATCACTTTCAGAAGATGACCACATGCACCCTCATGAATTTCAGCAACTGGAGCAGAAAGAGTACTTTAATCTGTAGACCCTTTTGTCCCTCTTTGCGAGATGCACAAATAGCCCTATAGTGCTTCTTTATTTATTAAAGAGAGTGGCGTTTGCAAGGCGATGCAATGCCACACAATCTTAAAGGTCAGTGCAGGCTTGACTGGTTCTCGTTACAGACCTGTAACGAACGTCCTGGAGGAGATAACTTGTTCCACCCTGCCAACATCTGAAAGCTATAAATAGGGATCCGAGGGAGAAAATCAAAAATAAAAAAGATCACACTTACTGACCCTGTTATGAAGTTTCAAACTTGGAGAACATTTCAAAGCGAACCCCCCCTCCCCCCCCAAAAGGCCACCCTATTCTCTCCCCCTTTAAATATATATATTCCCTTTGAAAATTCCTCCACCCTCCATCCGACTTTCTCTAATTATGTTGAGGAATAAAATTAATCTTCCCCTAGTTGTGTACGCACGTGTATCAAAGCAGAAACAGAATGAAAACAAATATATATATATATTACGAGCAAACAAAACAATAGCCAGACCCATTTTTCTCTGGAGGCTATCGGAAGCCTTAACTGAATATGTAAAACGACAATGACACAATGCTACTTGTTCTAGATGAAGTGTTTCACTTATGAACTCTGCAAAAGCTGTTTCATAACAGCATCCTGCACACTGTCTCTGCTACTTTGAAACCTTCCTGTCTCCGATTGCTTTATCTCTCCAGGTAATTCTAGAGCGCAATGGTTAAGCTGGAAAATGCAGGTATGCTATAACCAGTGCTTTAAAAAAAATGTTTAGGGGTACTCTCATTTTGACTCAATAAAATCACAATTTTATAGTTCAAATTTGGGGGGGGATACATACAGTAAAAGGACAAAAGGATTCACAAAATGTTTAGGGGTATGTGTACCCCTGCATCTCCCCAGAAAAAAGCACTGACTAGAACTCTTGTTGGGAGGAACATTAGCTCAGTGGAAGGTCACCTGTTTCTCATGCGGCCAGTGCCAGGCTCTATCCCTTGCATCATCGGTTTAAAGGATCTGGTTGCAGATTATGGGGAAGACCTTTACTTGAGACCCTGGGGAGTCATATAGTAGTAAACACTGGGATAGGAGGGTGAACAGCCTGCATGCTATATGCTCAGCTCCATATTTCTGGCCTTACGTTCAGGGCTGAGCTAGATGGGATGGTGGTAAATATGTGCTTATTTTCACATGCCTGCTCTGTTCAGATATAAAGCAGGATTGAGTGTGTCTTACTTTGAACAGTTAAAGAAGTATGCAGAGGACACTTCCCCAGTTATTATCGCATACACAACATGGCAAGCGATGAGAGATGCAACAACTCCCATCCCTTATTGCCTTTGTCAGTTCATGACTTGTTCTTCCCCTCCCCTCTCTTTTAAGAAATTGCAGGTTATTAAAAAGTTTCAGAGTGAAAAGAGCTTCTCCATATTTTCCCCGAACACCTTTTTTCATGGCAGCCAATTCTGCAGTAGAAACTGAAACCATCCACGTTACTTAAATCCTCTTAGGTAGGAAGGCAAAATTGGGGCGGTGGAAGGTGAAAGACATATTCTTGGGTTCTCTTGTGCAAAACCCAAACCCCATTTAAGAGGCTTCTCCGGATTTTTTTTTTCACTGTACAGATGTATGCAAAGAGCCTTGTCACTCTACTTCCCTACTTTTGATAGCAGAAGTGAAATTGAACAAGGCCCCTATAAGACAGGAAATGAAAGTCATGCTCCCCCTCTCTGTGTCTGGTGTGTGTATATATAGTCCTTCAAAGGAAAGGAAAAAAGGGGGGCAACACACTTTTGCTTTTCTCTCCCAGCCCTCCTCCATCTATATAGCCTGTGTGGATTGGCTATGCGGAACTTGTAGGATCACAACAGAAATAAAATGACTATGCCACACTCTGCAGAATTATGCATCAGGCTTCCTGTTGCAGGGGATTGGAATAGATGACCCGCAGAATTCCCTTCCAACTCTGCTATTTCATGATTCTATGAAAAGAAACCCAAACACCACTGCATTCCTCAGAATTACAGAATCTGGCGTGGAAACTTATTAGAAACGAGGTACAGTATTTCTAAGCAGTCAGTTAAGTCTTGTTAAAATTCTGAAAGCCCTATTTTTGTTTTATGTTTCTGGCCCTCAAGAGTAGCAGAAATAAGCTTGAGAATGTGAGAGCAACAAATGCTGTAGGATCGAAAACAGGGATTTTTGTAGCAAACATTTCAAAGTGTGTGCTTTTCACATATAATCTCTATAGGCACATTTCAGCATTTTTAAAGAGTGTTTTAAAGAACTCACTTAATTTTTCGCCTTGGAGGATAATTCAGTAGAAGAATTCACCATCCGTTTGTTTACATGCTCACCCAATTATATAATTACACACAGCTGTAATTATACAAAGTAATTACTGGGCTCTTCTTAACAAAAAGGAGTTTTGTTTTGTTTTTGTAATGCTGAAGTTACTCTCAATGGGATTCATTTTTGCCTTCCCCAATGGTTACCTATGCAAATGTTTATCCAACACAGAATTCCTCCTATCAATATTGGTCACTAGCTTGGATGTTCTCTCTTTCTACCAATAATTAAATGCTGAATCAATATTTAAAACCTGCAGAGTGAACTAGGCCAGTGCTGAAGATCTGAGACAGCTTTGACCTCAAACCGCAGAGGTAACTGTTCCTTTCCCTTTGACAGTGCCAGATGCTTATTATCATAGTGTTAATTTACACAGCGTTCATCGTGTCGCTTCCGCTACTTAGTCAATTATTGAACATTTCAGGTAGGCTGGGAGCTGCTCTTTGCTATTCGATCCCTTACAACCCAGGCTGCTGAAAGGCCTTGTAAGTTAACGTGATAGCAAAACTCCAAATTTTAGGATTTTAAAATCAAGAACAAAAGAGGGACAAATTTCAATAATGCTATTTTGCCACACCTCTTAACCCAATAGAGCTTCCCTGCAGCTAGGTACACCTCTAAGCAAGAAAGGAGTAAATCGGCAGCCTTCAGGGAGCTTCACATTTACAGCCAATCTTTTGTTTTTAATTGTATACAATGACTTTAATTTGGGACTAAAACGTACAGAGAATGCCAGAGATTTGGTGTTTCCTCACGCATCCCCCCCCACCAATATTCTCTAATCAAGATTGCTTACTTATAGACCCCATTTCTTTATTTTGTATTGCTTCCTGAAACCATCTCTCCCAAGTACATAAATCAGCATGCCAAAACCACTTGAAACGAATTACTCATCAGTTATTGGAATACCCCCAGGCTGTTCAGACAGAGTATTTTTGACTACATTAGAATTTTATTGTATTTTGGCGCTACGGTGTGGTTTTTTTTAGTTTTCTCCCAGTCAACTCTAGTTATCGTTGCCTTTCTCATTTGTATGACTGCTGGGAACCAAGCATCACCCAAATTCCCGTCAACCCCATTATGATTTGGCAGTGGCATACCCTGGGTAGGCCTATTTGCTGAAATGATCCTATCATAACTGTCACCAGGAGGTGGCTGCCAAGTTAAAAGCAGGCAAGAGGGTCATCCCTACATCCTGTCCCATTTCAAAATGTCAGCCCTAAAAAGTCTCCAGATGATGAGATCACAGGTCCCCCTTTTCAGAAAGGCAAAGCACCGCAATGATGAAGAATATATTCGATCATTCTCCAAGACGCGGGTGGCGCTGTGGGTTAAACCACAGAGCCTAGGGCTTGCTGATCAGAAGGTCGGCGGTTCGAATCCCCGCGACGGGGTGAGCTCCTGTTGCTCGGTCCCAGCTCCTGCCCACCTAGCAGTTTGAAAGCATGTCAAAATGCAAGTAGATAAATAGGTACCGCTCCGGTGGGAAGGTAAACGGCATTTCCGTGTGCTGCTCTGGTTCGCCAGAAGCGGCTTTGTCATGCTGGCCACATGACCCGGAAGCTGTACGCCGGCTCCCTCAGCCAATAAAGCGAGATGAGCGCCGCAACCCCAGAGTCATCCGTGACTGGACCTAATAGTTAGGGGTCCCTTTACCTTTAAGATATGTCTGCCTCCCCTTCAGGTTAGTATGTAAGGCCTTCCTCATTTACTGATGTGATAATTGCAATGGTCAGCATCTTTTCATTTGGGGCAACAGCCATTTTAGTTATTAAAATAGTGCCATCATTTAAAGCATTTCAGTACCAACTAAACACACTTTTTTGAGGGAGAGGCTTTTCAAAATACAGAACAGAGGAAGTCATACTGTTAGGCGGGGTGAAAAAACCAGTAGGCCTATCAATCCACCAACCTGGGACTCCATCGGAGAAAATAAATAGTCAACTACTGTAATCTATTGATTCTATATTTACAGAACCTGGAGGGTGGCCATTTTGATTTCCTGCATCAGGTCTTGGGCCCTCTCCAGGGCTGGTGTCTTTCTTTTTTATTGTGGTATTTCGGTTCTTGGTTTGTGATTTTTTTTTTTAGTTGACTATTTGAGTCCTGTATGTATTTATTTTATCTTTGGTACATAGATTCAGATATTTCTCAAATAGAAGCATCTTGTACATTTTAAAGATAAATAAGTAATTTCCCATATTCTAAAATTCTGAAGAAAAAAGAGCTGATGCTTGGCTCCTGTGCTGGCTCCACCACTGACAAAGATTTGGCAGGCTTTGGTGCATTCCTGGATGAAACACAATTCAACTCCCCCCCCCCCAAAAAAACCCTACCCTAGACAATGTCATCACAACCAACCAAGATTTATGGGCCCAGAGAACACAAAAGATACTAAAGCCACTAATTCATATTCATTACTCAAGTCTATAATTCTTAACTCACTGGATTTCCAAAAGCATCTGGGTCTGTTTGTGTGACAAACTTTTCAATGGTACAGTAGAAGTTTTTCTAAAGCTGTACAATATTAGGTTCATGGTAGTAGTGCACTGAATTAATTAATTAATTAATTAATTAACTGGTTCAGTTAATTAATTGGCTGAAATATGACTTTGAAAAAGAATTTAGAAGGGGAAAATTATTTGTTTTTTAGCAATGCTTGCATATATCACTGTGGGTGCCATCTTGGAGTAGACATCCCCCTATTCTGTGAGAGAGAGTATGCAGAATTCCTCTTCTAAAACATCACTGCTTCAATTAATCTAGCTCATATAATTGTAAGAAGTTGGTAGTGAAGCCAAACAGGCCTCACAGAGTTCATCCCCTCGCTAACAAAAAAGAAAACATTTCAAGATATACTATAAAGCTTTCATAATGTTAAAAAGGGTTGAATTTCATAACTTCTCTCCAATGTCAAGTTACAGCTTTTTAAAAAATAAATACATGAAAATGTACAATCTCTTCGATGAGCTTAGAGTGGGGAAATAACCTCTGATGTAGCTTTAATAACGCCAAAAAGAAACCAACATGTCAGGAAAGCAAACTTTGCTTACAATAGCACTTTAGCCAAGAACTGGCGAGAGCTACAAAGGGAGGTTCCTTAGCCCAGCAAAACAGAGAAATGCTTGAAACGGGATAAAATAAAAAAAAGGATGACGATCATTTAACCAAATCTCATAGCAAACCTTTCTTTTTTTAAATGTGCAAGAAGTGTGCATCGGGGTGGGGGCTGGGAGTTCTCCTTTTCCAAGGGCGAGTTCTGCAGAAAAAGAATCCCCCCCCAAAAAACACTTATGCAGTTTTGGACCAAAAGCTGCAGTTCGCGCATGGAATTGGCTGTCACCAAGAACTGGTGCATGGAATTGGCTATTCTTCTACCTTCCCCCCCCAAAAAAAAAACCCTGAAGCAGTTTTGAGCTTTAAACACAACTGTTCTTTAAAATGAAATGAAATGAGTGAAAGGGAAAATAACATGTAGTATGTTTGCAATTAAAAATATAAAAAGTAGATGACTGAGGCACAGTCTTTTTATGATTCAACAATAAAAGAAGTGGGGACTATTCATCTTGTTGAATTAATAGAGTTGTGCCAGGTTTCTGGGTTTTTTAAAGCAGATTCCACCTCCAACTGATCCTAGGGCGTCACTTGTACAAATCTCAACCACTTAAGTTCAACAGACGTTTAAAACTTTATCACTCCCTTCTGCATCATTACTGCAGTGTATGATCTGAGCCAAACTCAGTGTTTCGTTATGGTATTCTCTGACGGCAACTGAATTTTGATTTAGGGTAGATGGGAATGAGAAAGAGGTTCACCAACAGCTCTTGTATGTAAGCCACTAATTGGTAAAGAAGGGGTGTTGTTTTATTGGCTAATGTGTCCACATGAAACACCATCAAGGGTTCAGGACTTTCCTTCCTACAGAGCCCAGGAAAATGCAGACCTGCTTTCCATGTCCTCAGATGACCAGGAGATGCTTGAGATGCACTGATCTACAGTTCTTCCCCAAACATGTCTCCAAGTGGGGCAATTCCACCACTGATAAATACCTTCCAGCAGTAAAATATTATGCATCTTTACTCAGATGCAAGCCTCACTCGGTTTAACGGGGCTTACGACAAAGTAAGTGTTCAAGGAAAGGATTGCAGCCAATGAGATCCAGACAATCAGATTCCTAAAGCACTGGAGAGGACAACTATGTGTTTTTTTAAAAGATCTGCCAGGTGAAGGAATGTGATATAATTGAGCCTAACTTCTCCACTCCTGCAAAGTATCCACCAGCTTAGGGGGATGCCAGCAGCTCGTATCCTCTTGACAAAGAAAGAAATGCATTTTTTGCCAAAGGAACATTAGCTTTAAGTGACCCTGAAGCATCAATTTTTGCAATACAGTAACTATACAGCTCTAAGGAGAGTCTCCCAAAGCTGGAACATATCTGCATGTTCGCTCATCAATTTTGAGAAAGGCCACTCAGGCTGAAGACAAATGTAATATTAAAAAAAGAGCTCAAAGCCCCGAGAACAAGCTGTCAGCTTATTCTTTTCTAGAGACAACACTGAACACAAGTGGGAGCCTTGCCATCTCGACTTACATCTCCTGCTTCTTCTCCCAAGTGGGCAACCCTGCAGTCATGGCAGCAGAGACCAAATGGGCAAGCATGGAAGGTCAAGAATGATAAATCAGCTTTTGGTCTGCTGGTTCACACTACCGTCCTATCTCTTCTCATATTACATCTGTCGATGCTGATAATGACTGGGTGGGCTTTGAACCCATTCATCCAATACAGTATCCAATACACTCACTTTCTCTCAAGAGATTCCTTGTCTGGTTGTCGGCAGGCTCTTTTTACTCACTCTAGGTAAATGGACTAGAAAGCTAGGGAAAGATTTAAAAAGTAGCTTATCTTTTACTGCTTGAATTTTATTAACATTTTTGCAACTGTGCTTTTATTATAAGTTGCTTGGTTTTATAGTTAGGGGTTTAACTATAAAAGTGTTTTTTGGTTTTGTTTTGTTTTTGCTTTGTTCTAAACTGTTACTGTGATTTGGGGGGTTTTAATCCATTTTCAATCAATCAATTTTTTCCATGTTGTACATTGCTTATTGGCAGAGAATGGAGTATTATAAATCTCCAAAAAAAAGAAGAAACAAACTTGAAAGGAGAATCAATCACTCACATCAGCTCAGGCCCGATAATATCCCTCACGCATGCCAGCTGTAAATTGAATTCTGGGGGAAGGGGATTAGAAGACTCACAGCAATTAGATTACGACTAGGGATTAGCACAAACACTTTCTACCTTACTAGAGCTTTTAATGTTGGCCTCCTGTCATGCTTTGTCATATATGTCTTCCAAGATTGAGTGAACAAATCCGCTCGTACATCACCACTACAGTAACATTTGCTCAAGATAGTTATTTTATTACCGCATATACCCGAATATAAGCCGACCCGAATATAAACCGAGGCACCTAATTTTTCCACAAAAACCTGGGAAAGCTTATTGACTCGAGTATAAGCCGGTTCACCTTTGCCGTTGTGGAGGAGGAGGAGGAACGAGCAGCCTGAAAGCAGCCCTTTGGGTTGCTCCTTCCTCTTCCTCCTTTGCCAAGTTTGCATTTATGCGAGCAGTTCAGGAATGGAACAAGCTGCCTGGGGAGAGTAAAGAACCGCTGTTCTTGTACGCTTCTTAAGGAATGGTTGACTGGGGAGAGCGGGTGGCGGCACGAGCGGAGAGAAAGGGCTTCTTTCTCGTCGCCCCCACCGCCCGCCTCACTCAAGTATAAGCCGAGGGCAGCTTTTTCAGCAGAAAAAATTTGCTGAAAAACTAGGCTTATACTCAAGTATATACAGTATTATCTTACATTTTATTTTTCACTCTTATAACCCACCTTTCTTCTATCATGGAACTCAAGGCAGTATTCATACGGTCCTTTCCCAGGAAGTCTCCCATCCAGGCTCTGACCAGACCCAGACCTACTTAGCTTCAGCAAGGTGATAGCCGCATGTGTCTCCAGACCATACCCTGGTCAAGCATAGAAGCGAGGGCAAAACCAATCAACTCTGACAAATACGGTTCTGAATTCTCTGCATTTGTAAGCAAATGCTCTGCTTGCGACTCTTTTCAAGGTCATCACCAGGGCTCACCACGGTGAATCAAATCAAAACGCACGAGGCAGCACTTGAGATGACAAAATGCACTTGAGAGGCTTAATCACTGCAGCCTAGCATAATGAAAAGATCCTTGGAATTAATATGAAATGTTATAGGGAGCTGATGTAAACATTTCAGATGGCAGGTCCTCAAGGTCCAGAGGAAAGCGGTTGCCCTAAGTAGTTGCTGAAACACTTGCTTTCCCAGAAACATCAGCCCAGGATCACTCCACTTAAAAGAGAAATCACAACTGTGCGGCTGGTGAAGAGAGCCAGCGCTAACTCTCCTTTACTTGTTTTATCTGTGAGTATACATCCTGGGAAGATGGGAAGGACCAGTCAAATTTCCTTCCTAAGTAATGGCTGCTAGGAGGACAGAGCTTCTGTAGGAATGGGCAGTGCCAGGTTGCTCCCCTCCCAACCAGTGCTGGATATATGTATAGGCTAAGTAGGGCCTCTAAATCTAAGGGGCCTCGCCAGTCTGCTTGCTCCCCAGAGGGCAATCTCCCCTCTCCCAAAATTGCAAACCCAAGACTTCATGCGAGGGCAGGGCAACTCGGGCCTCTAAATCTAGGGGGCCTTGCCAGCCTGCCTGCTCCCCAGTGCCGCAGTCTCCCCTCTCCCAAAATTGTAAACCCAAGACTTCATGCAAGGGCAGGGTAACTCAGGCCCAGCAACTATGAGACTCAGGGCTAGCCAGTGGGGCCCAATTTGAAACAGTGGGGCACAACTTGATTTATTTATTTATTTTGGTAGAGCCCCAGTTCACATCCAAACTCTGCAACATCTTATAGATACAAATAAAATCCATCTAGATTGCCCTGGTGCAGGAGCTCCCTTAGGAGTGGCACGCGGGGCCCAATTTGGCCAAATTTCTCCAATTGCCTTAAGGTCAGCCCCGATGAGACTGTGCAGGGGTTGGACTGACAAGCCCTGCACCTTCTAGATCCCTGGTGTCACTATTCAGAGTACAGACTCAAGGACTTGTTATGGAAATAAAGGGGGACATTATTGGAAATCAGTTTTGTCACCTCTCCCCCCTGAAACCCCGAGACAATGAGCCCTGATTCATAGTCGCATAAGCACTACACTACAGCATGGCAACAAACTTGTACGTTCAACCGCTGAAATATACACCGAATATGTAGCAATGGAGATTTATGTTACTGCTTTATGAATGAACACCAGAAGCCCAGAACAGCAGCAAATAAAATCCGCTCATACGTCAGCGACTGATAAGACTTGTCAACCAGTTCTTCCAAAGTCTTCCTAAATTATAAAGCTCCAAAATACAGGCCAAAAGAGAGCAGGTCTTGGAAGAGCGAGGCATACAATGGGCACCACCAGTGAAAAGGCCCTGCTCCATGTAGCTCCTGCCCTGTCTTTTGATAGGGTGTCCACTTGCCCTTCTTCTTGACATGGAATGCTCTCTAATGGAGTCTCAGGTCCAGTTACAAAGACCATAAGAAGGGAGAGCAGGGACCCTGAAGTTCCCAACAGCTGTTAAGCAAGCGCACAGGTCACCTTTGTCACAGTCAGGACGCCTATGTCCTGGCCAGGCCTGCACCCAATCTTGTTTTTGTACAATTCTTGTTTGTCCTCAGTAACCAAAATTATATTATCAACATATACAAGCAGAAAAGTTGTTTTTCTTCATTTGCAAGGAATTGTACAAAACAAAGTGGCACTCATAAAGAACAATTCCATGGTGGCAACAGAAAGCAAACTAAAAATGCTTTTGCAGTTCATCAAAACTACCCAGTAATATCAAATTATAGGATAACTGGTGCTATTAACAGTAATCCTTCTAGTTGGTTAATTGGTTCGGCAACTTCCATGCACATGACGTGTGGTGCTATTATTTCCCCCAAGAGTTAAATAAGAGCTAATCAGAGGCAGCTACAGTTGCAAATAGCAACAAAATATCTGTGAAAGGAAGAGGAGCAGGTTTGCTCAAGTGTGTTGCAGGTAGAAATACTGTTTGTAATAAAGTAAGAGCAGTAGTTTACTTGCTCAAATTAACAAATAAGAAAGTTTTGAGAATTTAAATTCTAGATTAAAATTAATTACTTAATTGAAAAGGGGATTGTAATAAAAACACTGGGGTCTAATTTGAATAGTAGAGTGCCTGGTATCTGGTGGGCAGACCAAAGCACTCGTCAGGAGAGCTGTGAGATTCAGGTGAGGGTCAGATGCCTTGTCAATCCCAGCAGGTATATAATGGCCTGCCCCAGTTATATACCTGCTGGCCACAAAAGGTTTTACACTCTTCCATTTTCTTCTAGTTGTGAGGGTGGAGGATGGGGAGGGGCCTCACCAGTGGAGTAGCCTAGGGCCTCTCTTCATCTAAATCCGGCTCTACTCCCAACAACACTTACCAGGATGGTGGTATATTGTAGTGGTAAGGACAGGGCTGCACCGATGGGGGAACTGAATCGGGCTCTGCCAGTTCAACCTGTTCAGCCCCAATTCTGCTGTGTGGAGAGGTCGTGTCACCACACTCACTGTGCCAGCTGCCACCTGCATCTTTAATACTTGTGTAGAACAGGAAATTTCAGCATAGTAAGCTACCCCTGCTGAGATTTCCCCTTTTACGAATATTAAATGCATAGGAACCTTGTCCTCTTTCACATTTGGCCGCCCAAACCACCCACAACTGCTTGCTCCCAGGACAATCACTGAAAGCCGTTACGGTATTTTTCCAGGGGGTGTTTTCAGGGCACAGTATTTCTTTTCTTAAATGGCTTTTAATTGCTAACTGCTGCATTAAAGCTTATGTCATAATTGTGTTTTGATCATTTTAATTGTAAAGGCATTGCTGTTTGATTTAACGTTTTTACGGTTTGTAAGTTTCCTTAGCTGTGCTGCAAACGGAAAGTAAGGCAGAAATGCTGCAAATAATGGGTTGGATCCAGGCTTAGCCATGCTCAGAGCAGACCGTTTAAAATCAAAGGGAGAACCAATCAGTCATCAATAACTTATAACTCCATTGATCTCACTGGTTTGACTCTAAGCATGGCTTAGCATAAATTGATCAAATGCCAAGCGCCATCAAGCTTTTTGCATAACATATTGTAGCTGCCAAGCTGGAAGACATATCTTGTTGTTATAGTTTTATTTTATTAATTTGTAACTCACCTTCCAAAGTAATTTACAACGTATCCTTATAAACAGCTAAATAATTTTAAGAACAGTTCAAAAACAAGTGTAGGCTTAATAACAATGCAGAATGAACATGTAGACAGAGACTTTTTTATCCGGCTGAAAAAGCTTGTTGGAATAAATTGTTTCTGGAAAGCAACAGGAATGCTGTTCCACAGAACAGGGGCAGCTACACTGAAAGCTCTGCTCCAAGTCACTGTGGCGTGGGCTTCAGGTATTTGGGGTATATCCTCACACACACACACACACACACACACACATATATATATATGGAGCTGCCAACTATTGAGCAGGCTCTGCTCCTCTGCCTTAAACAGCAGCTCAATCGGCAGTCTTTAGCTGATTATGATGTTTGTTTATGGCCATGTCATGTGGAGAGCTGCTGATCAAGCTCCTTTAAAAAGCCCAAGGGCAGGCCAAAGTGGGGATTTATTGCTGCTCAGTTTTTCAGTTCCTAAAAATAAACAAAACCTACACTTTAAAAGAGTTAGTGCTGGTGGCTTTAATTTTGGGGTTGCTCACTGTCTGACTCAAGACGCGCAGCACATATAAAAATATACTTAACTGCAAAGATTTCTACATATAAAATTCACCAAGAATACCTCCAGACTGGTTACTGTTTTGCAGAAGAGATTAAAACTCATACCATGAATTTAGGTTTCTGCAATTAAAGTGGATTAAAGCAAGCTGTCGCTCTAGCACAAGAAATCCACTTTAGAATTAGAATTAGACTCTATACAGTTTGGAAAGTGTGGAATGGACAAGTGACTACCAGGAAGATGTATAAACACCTGCCAGAAAATCATGATGGACACAGGACAAACACTCATTGTTGTATAACCTCCCCATAAACGAATCAAACAAATGCTCAATAAAGACTGGACACAGTCTAACCACCACATAAGCTTTGTGCAAGCAAATTAGGATGACTGCTCAGTCAATAGGTTGTCTGAAGGAAATCAAATAATTCCACGGGAAGCAGCAGGGTTTAAAACATGTATTTCATAGTTTTGCTTTATTTAGCGCTGAAAACCCTTAATTGGAAAGATGTGCAATCTTGCCACAGTTTAGTCTGAAAAAACGAGTACAGTACTGTAGTGCTTTTTGAGAGCAGGGGAGGGTAGAGTGGGAGAAAAAAATGCTGTTACAAGTATATTCATTGACTGGAAGCCACAGCATCCCCTCCGGGCGAATACACCCAGGCGAGTTGTGCTGCAGTTTCACTTGAAAAGATATTTAGATTGATTTATAATTGCGAACTAGGGATTGTATTAAGAGCTTTGAATTGATGTACTAATGACTGGGGTTCTTGTAATGAGCAAGTGCAGCTGCCCTTGACAATGGCCCACAGGTCTCAGTAGGCTACAAGAGGAGCTGAACAATGAGGTTAGTCTTGAACGCTTACGTGTATTAAAAGACGAAGAAGCAGAAGCAGAGATTTGTTGCCAAGCCTGTTCCAGAACAGGAAACTGTTCCCCAAAAGATACACGAAGGGAGGAGGGGTGTTGCACAGAGGTAAAGAGAACAGAATCCTCTTTTATGCAACATGATCATGCCGGTGGAGAATCAGGGAAAGAACCAAACTAGTTGTGGCATTAAACGTGCTAATGCAATTAACAGGCGCGTGGTTTTTGTTTTGTTTTTTAATGTTAAAAAAAAAAACAACTCAGCTTTGGGGAGTCCAAGCAGTATCCAAAATGCAAGGGGCGACAAAGGAGAATTTAACCCTTTCCTCCTTACTGTAGTCCATTAAAATCCTTATTCCAACCTGCAATTACATCAGCAGAGAGCTTACATTGGTGGCGGGGAAGAGTATGTAAAGGGAACAAATAGCTGCTTTATACTGAGCATTACATTGATCTATCTAGCCACAGTATTGCCCTTAAATTGAATGGCAGAAGCTCTCTGGGATTCCAGACAAGAGTCTCTCCCAGTTTTCCTGGAGATGCCAGGGACTGAACCTAGGATTTTATGTTTGCAAACCTGGGATCTTATGTTTGCAAAGCAGATGCTCTTCCATTGAATTCCTTTGCCTGGGAATACGTTCTGGGAATGTCACTACATAGATGAAGTATTTTTTCTTCTTCCTAGGAAACTGCTGATATAAATCTGATATCAGGAATCACAAGACAGAGAAACCAGTAGGAGAACACTTCACTCTCCCAGGACATTCTATAAAAGATCTCAAAGTAGCTGTCTTAATACAAAGAAATTTCAGAAATAGACTGGAAAGAAAAGTGGCTGAATTGCAACTAATCACCAAACTTAAAACCATGGAGAAACCTGGTCTGAACAAAGACATTGGATTCTTATCTCATTATACATGACAAAGCTATCTTTAGCCATCTCACCCCTTGCCTTTCCCTGCAAGACTAATTGCAGCCGTTAAGAGTCCTCACAGGTTTTCCACACCTATCAGCTGATCACCCATTCCCACCAGCCTTCTGAGTAATACCCCTCCCCACTCCCTCACTATATTTAAGGATCTGGTGACTTCTGTTTCAGTGTATCTGAAGAAGTGTGCATGCACACGAAAGCTCATACCAAGAACAAACTCAGTTGGTCTCTAAGGTGCTACTGGAAAGAATTTTCTATTTTGTTTCGACTATGGCAGACCAACACGGCTACCCACCTGTAAATGGAACTAGGAAACTGCTGTTCAGAGAAGGGGAAGGGACCTAGGTATCTCTTGCTCTCGAGGCCTAGAAGTCTTTGGTGGAAGGCCAGGGCAATTAAACTGGTATGGTACAGATATAAATTGTTATATAGAAGTGTAGATTGGCCCACCATTTCAAATCACTGCAGACCACTTCTTCAAATGGCACCCAAGACACTTTTGGTGCTAACCTCCTGCAGCCTCGCTCCTCAATCTCTCTCTCTCTCTCTCTCTATCTCCCCACCCCCCAGTAAACAGTGGTGACTCCACTTCCAGGAGGTCACATTAGCTCCATCACCCCACCATTCAGTCTGTTACTGGTTTTATCTTTTTCATTCATTCTCAACAGTTTTCAGAAATGGCCTCCCAAACAAAAATCCAGTGCTACTAAAAAATTAAGAAACCTTGTAGAAACACTTGAGACAGTGTTGGCATTTGCCTGCATCATCTCATAATTTTGTTTTATTCATGTTTCACTTATCCATTTCATAAGTATTTCTTTTCTGGACCTTCTCTCCAGTTTAGCTAGCAGCAGCAGGCTGAGCGTGGGAATTCATTTCCAGAGGAAGCTGGGGAAACCACGAAGGGCAAGATGCCATCCCACAGAAAGGATGGAGGTGAAAACTATCATGCTTTGGATCAAAGGTGCTGAAAGTGCTGTGCACACAAATTCGCCCAGAGTGGCTTCTTGGTTCCGTCACCCTAACAACAACTGAGTGGCTGCCTTTCTGGTTAGCCAAGAGATACCACAGTGGCATGGATAGAGAAAGGGAAGCTGCCTTAAACTGGGTCAAGTCACTGGCCCATTTGGATCAATGGGAGATCTTGAGTCCGTCATTATCTCTCAGCCTAACCTAACTCACAGAGTGGCTGTGATGACAGAAAGAGAGGAAGAACCATGCATGTTGCCTTGAGTTTCTAAGGAAGAAAAATTGGATAAAGATGTAAGAAATAAATGGCAAAAGCAGGAACCACATTATGCTAGATACTACCCCCAGAGCCATTGCCGACATGTTCCCTGGGTGCCAGTTTACACATTGCCCCCTTACAGGCACTGTCTTGGCATCTTACAGAGGGCACTCACCACAATCTGTGAAATACATGGCATCTACTTAAAAAATTGCACTTCCTATATTAGAAAGCATTCGTGCACCTCCTTGTTGTCTCTGGCTTGCATATATTATACAGCCACGACTGGTGGTATCCAGTATAGTACTACTAAGACATTCCTTTCCCCTGGAAATGGTTCTGCAATGCTTTGGAAGCTGCCACACCTCTAATTTAAGGTTTGCTCCAGAGGCTCTCTTGGCACCAGAACCCCTTCTATTTACGACTGAGCTTTTGACGTGGCCTTAAATATACTCATGAGTGCCCAAAGCACAAGCACATTTGAGGACAGCACAAGCCACTACATCTGCTTCGGCAATTAGACCTGCTCTGCTTTGTGCTGCATGCTTACGTAAGGAATAGGAGGGCAAAGGTCCTGGTGGAGAGCCAGGGGCCTTGGCTCCAGTCCCACCCTTGGAGCAGCTCTGAGATCTGTGAAATTTAATGGCAATTAAATTCTACCTGTGGCAATAGCAGTATGGGTGACAGGAAGAGCTGATCTAAGAAAGCGAGCCAGACAACTCCTACATGCACACATGCACATTGGGTAAAAAAAAATGGCTTCAACATTATTAGTTCATATCTTAAAGGATAACTCTGCCCCTTGTATACCAGCTGCAGAAATGACAAACATTAGAGCATTATTATTCCTGTTCATCCCATACACCAAGAATCCCTCTGCGGCATGTTAAAACACACACAACTCTAAGAATACTTTGGGTCCAAGGCTGCCTCCTAGGCACAATTACTTGGTGGTATGCTGCATTTATTATGTTTAGACTGATTTCCAAATAAGTATTTTAATTTTGCAAGTTTTCTATTTTGCCACTTCCTGCAAGGATGCTCAAGGCAAGCAATAAAAACAGAATAAAACAAACACAATCCCTTTTTAAAAAAAAAAAAAACTTGCAATATACAGTTAAACAGGCTGAAAACGGTTAATTTATCAATTTAACAGATCCAACAGGCACAAAAGTAACAAAGGAATTAGCCAGTAATAAAAAATAAAAAATGTGATTAACCTAGGGCCTTTTTTTAAAGATTGCAGTCTTCACCAACCACCTGAAGCAGCATCGTGATGGGGCCTGACAGAACTTGCTAGGCAAGGTATTTTATAGGTTGGGTGCCACAAAAGAAAAGGTCCTGCTCCTAGTTGACACCAGCCTCACCTCCCTTGTTCAAGAGCTTTAGAAGATGATGGGAGTGTGTGGAGAGAAACATACAGAAAAAGATGATTTCCAATATACCGAGGTCCCACAGTAACTATTGAGATTTTGAAGGTTATGAGCAGGATTATGAATATGATAAGACCAAGGTGTACATAGGGTTGGACTACAATTGCATATCGTGTATTACTATTAGAAAGAATATTGAGCATTGGGCGAGAACCTCTGAAGCTGGAAATCAGTGTTGCCACCACATTTGAGAGGTCTGTGAGCAGAGTGTGCTCTGGGACCCATCACACCATGAAGCTTCCCAGGTGGCAACACACCTCTCCTCTTTCCTTCCTTCGGTTTTTCCTAGCATATGGGGAGTTATGTTCTGAGGCACCGCACATTGAAGTGAAATCACATATACTGGAAACACCCATTTCAAAAGCCTGAAACCTCGGAAACTGCTAGAAACCCCTTTTTAAAAAAACCCAGCATCGCTTACTAGATGGGCATAAATGGTAGCAATCACTCCCTCCAGGCCTCAATGGTCAGTGCAATGGCTCCTGAGATAGCATTTGCAAAGGCTTGTGGGATTGCTAGGCACTGTTTCGTGCTGCTTTTGCCCTTTCTGTACTCTTTTGGGGCCAATTTTGCCCTGTTTTCTAGTCACTTCCATGTCTGTGGCGACACGCGTATGCGCGGCTGCGCACATACTGAATACGCGTAAAATGGTTGTTGCCTTACGAAATGCCAGCTAAGGCTGCAGCTGCCCGCCATCTTCTTTTTCCCAGAATGCTTTTGGGCCATGATGTAGCAGGACCAGGAGCATTCTGGGGAAATGAAGTCCTTGGTGGGGTGGGGTGGGGTGTTGTGCTGCAGCCTCAGCACATTGCTATACACTTTACCCGCCATGCAAAAAAGCAAAGGAAAAGTTGATGTCAGGAACTGGCAATAGCCTGGATAAGCCCTAGCATTTGCCTAGCCATGCCAAGCACTGGCTCCAGGCCTGCTGAAAAAGCCCAGCCATAAGGTAAGCAGCCAGAGGAACGGGTTGTTGAGGGCAGCAAAAGGGTTCAGTCCTCCCCTGCCCTCTTCTGTTTCTCTGCGCAAAAATATCTCCCTGCTTCTGCTTCAAAGCTAAGTTGCATTCTAGTGCACAGTCTATTATAAAGTGCATTCTAATACGGATCTGCTGTAGTTATGTTCACTAGTAAACACCTTTTGTGTAACCTAGTTTAGCAATTCTGACTGGTACTGATTGGTTCCTTGAAAGAGGCAGCAGCTTCCTCCTCCTGCAAATCTGTACTGCTTTATTCATTCGCACTGGCTGAGAGTGTGGGTGTGGGAGGGGTCTACTTTCAGATGATTTGAAAGCAGATGGGCAAATATCCGACTATATTCAACAAGACTGTGCATGTCACTCTAAAATCTAGAGCATTAGAACTACACAGAGGTTTTACATGAAAGGCTTGAATAATCAAATTTTGCATTCTTACGGAAATGTGCCAACAATATCCAGTCTGCAACCCTTTTTTAAGCTGTATAATGAGAAAGGTGGAAAAAATAACAAGCCACTTAAGGCTCATTTGGTCTTCTCTGCTTCTCCCTCACACACACACACCCTCCCCCACCCAATCCTCCCACATTAGTTATTTTCTTCCATATCCATGCTTGTATATATTTAATTAGCTGCTTCGTGGGCACATTTGGGATGAATTTGCAAGGCTTGAAATCAAAGCGTGATCTTCTAACTCATTTATTCTTATGCAGCACCACTGGGTTCCTAAGTTCTTCTGCTCCGTACCTTGCAACGGAATATCTAGGAAATATCTAGGAATAACTAGGAAAGGTTAGTGCTGCTTTCTAGGCTTCCATAATCACAGCTCTGTTCCTGCAAAACCAGCTTTTTTGATTTTTTAAAAAGGGGGCAAGTGCCTTTACCGTGCAGGTAGGTCTAATAGCAACTTCAGGAGAAGGGTGGAGTTGGAGCAACAATGCAGGGCTAAAGGTTAACTTCATGCTTCACATTGCTGCTGTGATTAAAACATAAGCCTCCTCAGTTGCCTTGGGGCGGTGGAAGAATATTGGGGTATCCAATCGCTATGTCACATCGACTTGAGCCCTACA
Source organism: Lacerta agilis (assembly GCF_009819535.1). Taxonomy (NCBI): domain Eukaryota; kingdom Metazoa; phylum Chordata; class Lepidosauria; order Squamata; family Lacertidae; genus Lacerta; species Lacerta agilis. The sequence goes on from NC_046317.1 coordinate 75,862,906, forward strand.
TTGACAACACCCACTGAAATCAACTTAGGGGTGGTGGTCAAAGATCTAGCCCAGGGGTCAGCAAACTTTTTCAGCAACTTTCCTGTCTACTATCCCTCAGACCTTGTGGGGGGCAGACTATTTTTTTTGGGGGGGAGAACGAATTCCTATGCCCCACAAATAACCCAGAGGTGCATTTTAAATAAAAGCACACATTCTACTCATGTAAAAACACCAGGCAGGCCCCACAAATAACCCAGAGATGCATTTTAAATAAAAGGACACATTCTACTCATGTAAAAACATGCCAATTCCCGGACCATCCACGGCCGGATTTAGAAGGCGATTGGGTCGGATCCAGCCCCCCGGGTCTTAGTTTTCCTACCCATGATCTAGCCTCCAAATATTGCATTTCCTCTTGGGTGTTTCCACGGGATGTGTTCAGGTAATAGATGATGGGATAGACAACACACAGTGCACAAACAGGTGACATCCAAGCCATACATTTCAAATACTCTCATACCACATTGAATGAATGAATGAAATATTTATTGCTAAAAGCTACAAGCCGTCACAACTGGTCACAATGCGTAGCATACCACATTAACAGTCACGGTTTCCCAAAGAATCCTGGGAACTGTAGTTGATTATTGGTGCTAGGAATGGTAGCTCTGTGAGGGATCTCCTAACATCTCTCTAAAATATACCTAAACAGTTAGAGAAATCTGCACAGCTTGGATTTCGGTCACGCAGAGTGGAATGACTTTAAGTTGGGAGTGGTGGTGTGTGCCTGTCCTAATACAGAACAACAAAATTAAATGAACATGCTTCTTAACTAATGGATTTGCATATCCTGGCATACTAGCAGTCATCTCACAGCACACCATTGAGCATACAGTTTGGGAATGACTGATTCAGATCTTCAAATAACACCATTTGCATAGTTCCTAATCAGGAGAGGGCAGGAGGATAGGGCATGTGTTCCTAGAGAGCAGTTGCACCGTTGTCTGTCAAAGACAAGCCATTCGAATAATTACTACTTTGCTTCACAACAGAGGTAACGCTGGCATCGGCACAGCCTCAAGTGACAGCAGCTATGCCAAACGTAGGACTTCTTAAACAAGAAAACAAAAAACCAACACCAACCTGCAATCAAGCTTTCTCTACAGTGACAGGATTGCATAATGAGAACTCTCCTAATTGTGCAAAATCTGCCAATAAGCACAGGGGCCATTAATTCATCAGACGCACAAAGGATGTGATGTGCGGTTATCAATTTCTGTAAGCCACCGGAGGAGGTAAAACAATATAGCCTAACTTCTGCTGAGGATGCACGACCACCTGTCACTGCCCAGGCACAGTGAGGTCAAATTCGCCCCTGGAGTAGGCTAGATAAGGGACAAATAGCAGCTTGGGGGGGGGCGGGGGTTTAAAGGAAAGTACCGGTAATACAAGGGTAAACACCTCATGTGCCACCCCACTGTCTCAGTCTGGATCAAGTCCCTCTGGCAGCTGTTATTTTAAAAAAGAAAAGGGGAATCCCAAACATTGGTTTTAAAAATGCATTTAGCATCTCATATAGCTTAACCCTTAATTTTCTCCTAACATGTACAGTTGTTTATGCAAATTTTGCCTAACATGCACATTTCTGCAAAGCAACTTGCTCCAATATTTTTGCATGTGCATTTTTTTTTTTTGCATACTTTACCCTAGTATATGCACTTTTGCACATGTTACTTAGCTGGAGAACAGCACTGCAAAATCCGGAGGGTGCAAATTTTGGACGGTGGGTGTGTTTCAATTCATGTATTGTTTCAGAAAGTGCAAAATAAATAATATGCCGTTAAATGCGAATTGATTTCTCCCACCCACAGTCCCTGACCATGGTTCCTGTTTGACTGGGGCTAATGGGAGCTGGACTCCCAACATCTGGAGAGCCAGAAGTTTCCCACCACTGATCTATGCAGCTAACCAGATTATGGAGACAGCGGATTCTGTTGCAAACCCACCAAACATAAAAGCTGCTTTGAAAAATTGCCCTGGCTTGTATACATTGTTCCCATATGGATTTAGTGGCAGAGATATTGGAACTATTCAGCTATGAGGTTTCCCACCAACAAGCTTATTTTCGTTGAGAACTCTGGAAGGGATGCATAGTACTCTCCTTGCGGGGCAGATCTCCTGGATTGCAGCAAACACCAGGGACGATTGTGATGGCTTCATAACAGCTTGGCACCAGCGTCAAAACAAAAGTGGCCTTTGAAAAACAGCAGTAAAAGGCTGGGGAGGCCTTTTCCCATGCCCACCTTGATATGGTGCTTGAGTGGCCAGCAATGCAAGTTAAGAACGTTAAGAGCAGCCTTCCTTAGTGAAACAGATCAAAATTCTATGCAGACATACTGGTCAACCATTACATTTATACCACTGCCGTTGACAATTTAACAGTCATTGACAATTTAAGGAAGCTGGCCTTAGAGCTACAATTCCCAGCACCGTTAACATACTACAGTTCCCAGGATTCTCCATCACTGTTGAAGTGATATAATAGCGCTTTGGAGACCACCGTCTCCAGCAGCAGCAGCTGCCATCTAGGTACTTCTGGCAAGATCACGGAAAGGCAAAAGGCAACAGCAGCAGGTATTTATTGGTACCAAGTGGTCGGAACTCTCCACATCCACTTTTCGGAGAAAGAAGTGGATTCGCTGTCACCTTCCTTCCTTCACTATGCCTTCCTTCCTTGCTAGAGTTTCAGGCTCTGGTTTCATAACAACTTGCTCAGCTGTGACTGACCAGTGACGTGGGAGGGAGGGGTCTCAAAGGGACAACTCAAGATGCAGTTCAGTGTGTGACTCGCTGACAACATCCCGAAGCACATGATGCGTTATTTTACTAGGCTTAGAACTATTCACTGCTTTTGCCTTAGCACTATAAACACACACACACACACACACACAAACACACACACATTGTTAACTTTATCCGGCCAGCCTCTTACCCTTCATTATGATTTGCTTTAGCAATTACATTACATTTTGAAGCAGACTGTCTAATACTATACTGTCTGCTCTCGCTGGCTGTGGTTATCCGGGATCTCAGGCAGGTCTTCCCCATCACCTGCTAGCAGCTAGGTGCTTCCATCAACTAACGATGCCAAAGACTGGCAAGGTTTGGACATTCAAAGCATGTACTTCACCACTGAGTGGGTTCCCCCCCCCCCCGAAATGCATTCATTAAATTTCTGAATTGCATATAGGGCTTGGTAGGAAATTACAATGGGATATGTATATCCAGCAAAGTGTGCAGTCCTAAGTGTTAGTTTGCTTTACACTCCAGCATCATTTAGTCAACAACAAAACTCTCATTAATTAATTTTCTAACTATTAGGTATGCTTTGATGATGGAAGATAGTTTTAAAAAAAAATTAACTGCAGATTGCATGCTTTGGCTCCATCGCAAGTAAGTTAGCAACACTGACAGACAGCAGTTTACATTATGCAAATAACTCACTGACAATTGTTAACAGGCAGCTAAGAGTCTCCTTCTCAGCAATGAGTACTCTAAGCAGCAATGAGTAACCTAAATGGGACTGTCACAGCAAAAATCCTATTGATAAGGCAGCTCCTTCCTGTAACTACTCTCTGGTACAAGGACATTGACCAGCTCAAAAGCACAACCAGCAGATCACGATTTCTCCTGTTGCAGTTCGAAAGGCAAACAGGGAAAATAAGCCACCTGCTAAATTCCACCTCCGCTGCACCCCACAAAAGGAACAAGGTAGGGTTAAGAGGGGTTATTTGGCAGGAGAACTGATAAAGTGGATAATGAAAACCAGAGATAAAGCCAGAGCAGTGTTTTTCAACCTTTTTTGGGCAAAGGCACACTTGTTTCATGAAAAAAATCAAAAGGCACACCACCAATAGAAAATGTTAAAAAATTTAACTCTGTGCCTATATTGACTATATAAAGTAATTTTCCCACGGCACACCAGGCAACATCTGGTTGAACAGGAACAGTGGTTGAAAACACTGAGCCAGAGAAATGGTGCCTTTGCTCCTCTTCAACAAATCTCATGCAATTTTGGGTAGCAGTGGGACTTATTTCTGAGCAAACAGGGAAAGGATTGTGCTGTAAGGATGCTACAGAACACAAGGTGATATTGGTGAATTTTCATATTGTTAATAGTTGTTCACACAGATACTAATGTTGGGGAGACAGGGTTACCCCGAAATTGAAAAATCTATTTCTAAATTTCCTTGAAAAAAAGTACTTTAAAACTTGGCAGAGAATTGTAACCTTGAATGTTAGATTTTTAACACTTCCATTCCGATTTGAACAAATAATGTTTTGCAGGACGCAGGATAAATCTAAAATTCTTCTTTGTCCAGAGTTTTGGGAAATGAGAACTTGGTTGACAACGGCCTGAAGTGCATATAGTGCCTTTTCACCCCAATGAATTGTGAGAGGAGGAGGAGGAGGAGAAGAAGAAGAAGAAGAAGAAGAAGAAGAAGAGAAGAAGAAGAAGAATAGAGAAGAAGAAGAAGAAGAAGAAGAAGAAGAAGAAGAAGAAGAAGAAGAAGAAAGAAGAAGAAAGCTGTGCCCATTTTTGCCCAATGGAAAAACAATGAATGTATCTGTTCTGGTAGGCAGAGCCTGAAGAAAATGCTTGAGAATTTCACCCCACTCCCATCATCAGAAGTTAGTATGGACACATACAGTGTTGAGCCAATTGCGATGGAGGCAGAAACCCTGAACTTTCACCCTCTGACCTAAATCAAAATACAACAACATTGAAGGAGGCCTGTGGCAACCCTGCTAAGAAACAAGAATGATTATTTCCAAGTGTCTCCGTCACATGGGGGTGGGGGGTGGGGAGAAAATGGGGTTGGGGGATCAGTGGAGGGGGAGAGGGGGGAGAACAACCCACATCACATTGTGCACGTAATTTTCAATTTTAAAAAAATTAATAAAAAGAACCAGCTGAGCCTATCTAGGCAAGAGATCAAGAAAAATTCACGCTGCAGACAATGCACTTCCAAGCCAACAACAATCAGACTTCACAGAGGCTCTCTCTCAAGAGTTTGGCCTGGGGAAGTAACCCCTCTGGTAGAGAAAAAAGCCAGCCCACTTGGCAGCATGGAAACTGAATAAAGCTTCCCTTTGTGGCTCTGTCCAGCAGGGAAGGACAAAAGGGCCTCTGCCGCTGCTGCAAGTTTCTGAATGACGAGTCCTCCGACTGCCCCACCCCCAAATCTCACCAACAGTAAATCCCAGGGAAACTGAGTGTTTATTCATGACTCTGGCTCTGCAGATTCCTCCCCCCCCCCCCCAGTTTATGCCTGCATCCTCAGCTACAGAGCATTTGACATATTCTTTTACCTCGTCTCTTGTCTGCTACTTCCGCATTTAATTGCAAGTTCATGGGTATTAACTGCCCTGTATAGCTGAACTTAGTAATCTTCACTTGAAGGCTTCCTTTCCTTAGAAAGGCAAACAGCTCTTCCTCTGTCCACATTTCGACTCCTGTCTTTCTCTGGGCATGGAGGCAAGCGTCCCCATCCTCTCTTTCCAATCTCTTTGTCCCCCCCCTTGTCCCTCTTTCTCTCCCTGCCCCCCTCCAAATGTCCGTTATTGATTTAATTTGTCTTGTTAAGGCAAAAGCTACATTTGCTGCAACTGTCGATTATACAAGGCATATTGGGGCTTGGAAAATTAACCACTTGCCGAGAGAGAGAGAGAGAGAAGAGGAGAGAGAGAGAGAGAGAGAGAGAGAGAGAGAAGAACAAAAAGCTTTATTCCAGGCTTCTGCTGGAATGCTCTCCCTCCGCTGCCCCCCGCTGAGATTTGGAACAAAGCAAATTATCAGACATTGCTCCAGTGCATGCTTATGTGCCAAACAGTAATTCAGTGGTTTGGCAGCTCAGGCTTGAATTGGACAACAATGCATTCCGCACAAAGGAGCAGAGATCAAGGAAAGGCCTTTTGAGCCTTCGGAAAGATGGAAGACTCTCCACTGTTGCCCAAGGAATGCTACAGGTAAGTTAACAATAAGAAGCAGGGCAACTTCTAAAGGGCTGCATCTCATATTGCAATTTCAGGAGTACTGTTGCAAGATACTCCCACGCAAACAGAAAAACCAATGCAGATATACTGCCTAAAACACAGCACATGCAACTGGTTGAAGACAAGCCCCATGAATTCATTGCAAAGATCACTTTGTAGGAAAATGGAAGGCCATTATCGAGGCAGACCACTGGGCTCACCTTGCTCAGTGTTTCTGCACCAGCTTTCAGCACCCTGGTGCCTTCCAGCTGTTTTGGACTACAGCTCCCATCAGCTGCAGCCAGCATTGCGAATGGTCATGATTGAAAATTGTAGTCCAAAATATCTGGAGGTCACCACATTGTGGCAAGCTAGCCTATGCTGACTGGCTGCAGCTCAGACAAGGGTCTTTCCCAGGCCTTCCTGGAGATGCCAGGGTTTCTGAACCTGGGATGTTTTCCATACACAGCAGGTCCTATGCCACTGATTAGATTTGTCTTTGGTCTGGATGAACAGAGGATCTTTCTCCTAGACAGTGATATGGAATTCAGAGTGCTGAAATCATGATATGAAAAGTAGCTTTCAGAAATTGATGTAGGACTATCCTACAAAGAGGTGATATTTAATGGCATCGCTTACGTGTCACTAAAGAAACGAGGAATTCTGCCCCAAAAAAATCTCACTCCTGGAACATTTGCTGTTGAATGCTCTCTAGTGCACAAAAGCTCTTCTACCAGCAAAGAATCTAATAAATAACGAAAACTATACAGTATAGGGGAGCATCTCTCATAAAGCACAGCACCAGGATTCAGGCTGGAACATTCTTGAACTGGCTCCGAGCGTATTTCCAGACCCAATTCAAACTGTTGGTTTTAGCCAATCTTGAAATGGCTTAGAACTCCAGTAAACACATGTTCCTGTATGTGCCTACCCAGACCCTAAGATCATCCACAGAGGCCCTTTTAAAGATGCTTCCTTTTTCTAAAGTATGGGAGAGGCAACAAGAGAGGACCTTTTTCAGTAATGACTTCTTGCTTGATTCTACCCATCTTTCTATGATTCTATCCATCTGTCAGGAATGCTTTGATGGTGTTTCCTGCTTGGCAGGGGGTTGGACTGGATGGCCTTTGTTTGTGGTCTCTTCCAACTCTATGATTCTATGATTCTAAATGCTCCCCAAAGAGATTCATCTGGTTCCCCAGCACCACCAATATCTACAGGTATGTGTTGCTTGGTTCCCCCAGGGTCTTTAATTTAATTAATTGACATCATTTACTTGTTTGTGATTAACCTGAAGGTAATTTGTCGAGAGTTTTGTCTGCTGGAGTGAAGACTCTGTAGCTTTTTTAGTTTTGTTTGGTCATGATTGCGGGTTTGCACATATTTATTAGCTATAGTGATTACAGCAGATATTTTAATTGAATTATTCTTGTGTGTCACCTAGAGGCTTTGGCATAAGGCAACTAATAATTTTCATAATTTTCATAATTGTAGCAATAATAGTAGGAAGCAGACGTTTGGGATACATTCCACACACCATCTATCCTTTCTTCTTCTTCTCCCATTGAAATAAACCAGGCAGATTATATATATATATATATATATATTATATAATATTATATGTGTGTGTGTGTGTGTGTGTGTGTGTGTATATATATATATATATATATATATCCTTCAACCATAATGCATAGCGATATTTTAAACATACTAGTAGCATTTGTCTTTTCTCCTGCATTCTTCCTTGGCAAATCCATTATTTGCAACTGACACGTCTCAGGAGGAGTAAAGCCCAGGAAGGCACCTCAATTACTTGGTCAATCTGGAGCTCTCCACACCACCAGCATATGGCTACAGTCAAAAATGGCGCGCCCTGTTCCTATCTGGCTCATGTTCCTTGCTTCCAAATTTATATGGCTGAGATCTTGATATAGATAAATATGCTTCCAGGAGGAACTTATAGCAGAGACATATACTCCCCTAAAGAATCTACTTAACTTAAAAATATACCGTACTTTTTCGTCTATAAGACGCCCCCATGTACAGAGGTATAAGATTCCCCTCCCCCCCATTTTGGGGGACTCAATTATAAGAAAATGAGGGGAGATGGCCCATCGTTGTTGAGCCTCTCCCCTCACGCAGCTGCGGGCAGGAAACACCCCCCAGATCGCTCCCCACTCACTGTGGCATCAGGGAAGCCGCGCTCCCACCTACCAACTGGCTGGCAGCGCACTGTTTCTCCCCCCCCCCATGCCCTATCCGTGTTTTGGACGACCCCAGTTTTTTTACATGATTTTTAGTCAAAAAACCTCGTCCAATAACTGGTACCTCGAGTTACAAACGCCTCAGGTTACAAACACTCCAGGTTACAAACTCCGCTAACCTGGAAGAGTTACCTCGAGTTAAAAACATGATGAGAATGGAAATCATGTGCCAGCAGCGCAGTGGCAGCAAGAGGCCCCATTAGCGAAAGCACACCTCTAGCTAAGAACAGTTTCAGGTTAAGAACGGACCTCTGGAACGAATGAAGTTCGTAACTAGAGGTACCTCTGTACAAGAAAAATACGGTAAAGCTCCCATATATATATATATATTTACATTCAGCACAACATCTGAATATTTTTCAATGTGGCATGTAAATCTGGCATGCAAACATTAATTATTCAATGCAAAACCTATGATATGTAAAATCCTGCCCTTCGCTTCTGTCAGTTTCTTAAGCTTTCGTCCATCTCATAGCATGTTTTAAGCCTGCACAATCTCCTGGCAATAAATTGGAAGACCCCAACACCCTGTTCTAACAGTCACCAACCAGATGCCAATGGGTACCCTGCAAGCAGGACCAGAGCAATGTCCCCACTTTCCAATGCATACTGCTTCTGAAAGTGGAAGTAGAATATAGCCCTCATGGCTAAAAGCCATTGATAGCCTTATCCTCCATAAATAAAAAAGGTAAAGGTAAAGAACCCCTGGATGGTTAAGTCCAGTCAAAGGCGACTATGGGGCTGCGGCGCTCATCTCGCTTTCAGGCCAAGGGAGCCGGCGTTTGTCCACAGACAGCTGTCTAGGTCATGTGGCCAGCATGACTAAACCACTTCTGGCACAACGGAACACCGTGATGGAAGCCAGAGCACATGGAAACACGTTTACCTTCCCACCACAGCAGTATGTATTTATCTACTTGCACTGGCGTGCTTTCAAACTGTTAGGTTGGCAGGAGCTGGGACAGATCAACGGGAGCTCACCGTCAACCTTCCAATCAGCAAGCCCAAGAGGCTCAGTGGTTTAGACCACAGTGCCACCCACGTTCCACTCCTCCATAAATAATCCTCTTTTAAAGTCATCCAAGTTGGTCGTTGGCCTCTGGCACAGCCTGTGTTTCCGATTATGCTTAGACTGGGTTCAGGTTTACAGGATTGGATCAATGGTATCATAAAGGTGGTTAACTGTGCCACTAAGAAGGTCTCTCTACTCTCCTCATACGGGGCAAATGCATCATCAGCAAATGATCTAAAATACTGCCCTTGCGTTTGTTAATCCATGGTAACAAGTTGTTCATGCAAACTAGTAAGTATAATATACCCTACAGTGTTTGCTTGAGATCCTGTTTCTTCTGCATAAATCAAAAGATCTCACAAATCTATCCTTTTTCACTGCCCAGGGTTTTTACCATTTAGTTGAGCAATCCTGTAGATGTTTTCTCAAAAGTACGTCCCATCGGGATTAATGGGTCTTGCTTTCTACAAGGATTACAATTTAAAAGAGACTGGATGAAGCGAAGCAAAAGCTCAAGGAATGACCCAAGAGCAGTGAGGATTGGTATACGGTAGGATGGTGGAGGGTGCTTAAGAAAGGGGCCCATGGCTCAGAATCAGAGGCAGCATACCCTCTGAATGCTGCCCATTGGGGAGCAACAATGGAAAAGAGTCACCGCCTTGTTGGCTTCTGGTTGACCACTGTGGAAAACAGGATGCTGGTCTAGTAGATAATTCTTTAGCTTGATACAGAAGGGATTTTATGCTTATGGAGCGTACGTGCTTTGTATGCCGAAAGTCTCTGATTCGATCTCTGGCATCTCCAGAGTTAGGCAGCATCTGATGGGGAAGTCCTCTGGCTGAGACCTTGCAGAGTCACGGCCAGTCAGAGTAGATGATACCAGGCTAAAGCAATAAATAGCCAGCACTAGTATAAGACAGCTTCCTACATTTCTATCAAGGAAAGCCAAACCTGGTGGCTAGGAGCTGCCAAGTGAACTAAGCACTCTTCCAGAAAAAAGAGTGACAGCAGGAACAAAACAAGAGAGCTGGATGGGATATTGAGAATGGCAAAGAGACACCGAGTTGGCTTTGGAGAGAGGTTGGCATAGGAGACTGAAATGGATATGGTGTGACCTGATAGCAGGCACAGAGAGTCCAGGGCAAGAGATCTCAGAGTGACATAATGACATCCAGCCCCGGTGCATGCATTGTTAAAGAAATTACTTTCATTTGGAAGTGACATTCAAGACAGCTACACTGTCTGAAAATCAAGATTCTATTTGTTTCTCTATATAGCTTGCAAAAGCCTTTTGGTGCAATCGGTTTATTGACTGCACAGTGCCTTCTTAATTGTTGTGCAAAATAGGAATAGGAATAGGAATAGGAGTAATTTATTATTGGCCAAGTACATTTTCCAACATACTTGGAATTTGTTTCAGCTACATTGCAATGTAAACATACAGACACTGTTCCTCTCACAATACAAAGAAGCAAGGAAACCCCACCCATAATTTACCCCCCCTTCAGCTATACAACTATGAATTTAACAATTTAATGGCACAAGGGAAAAAAACTATTCTTGTGCCTGGCCGATTTTGTATATGAACTCCTGTAGCGACGTCCAGATGGAAGTAAATCAAGCAGATGATGACCGGGATCTAAAGATCTGCTACAATTCTCTCTGCTCTCTTCCTAACCGGGTAGCATAAATTGTCTCTATTGAAATCTGCCCATCTTCCCTCAGGGCTGTGTTCCTCCTGGGGATGTCCTGTTTTCCTAGTTCCGAAATTCTGCACCTGGGAATGTGCAATTCTTCCTCCAGCAAATGGGTTCATTGCCACTGTGTTGCACTGTGACTATATGAAAACAGAATGCTGCTTGTGATGCAACTAGTGGCATGTGACACATGGACATATATTTGAAAAATGCTGACCCCTCTCTCCTCTAAAGCACCAGCCTGCCATTTTGTGTACCTTTTGTTTTAAAACAAACACACAAACTTTGCGGGCTGTGTCCCCCCACTCCATTCTCCTGTGGTAGAATGCACATCTAGGCAAATTTAAACAGGAGAGTAACAGAAGCATATCACACGTAATATGTATGCATGGGATATCAAGATACTGTCATTGAAAAAGAGGCTAACTAAAATGCAGTTTGACCAACTGCACAGGGGAATCTCTTGGAATCATAGGATGCTGAGGTGTTTGGATAGCTACTCATTGCTATTTCCAATAATTCCAGTGATTTTGAAAACACTTGAAAATTATTGTGGGCAAATGCATCAGCAAATGAATTCTGGAAAACAAAGCAATCTAAGTAGATGTAAGGAGGATCCTACCCTAAAGAAGCGTGAATTTGACAATGTACCACTACCCACAGGTCTGAAATGTGAGATGTTCTGAAAAGCCAATGACCAGGCATCTGCTGCACCAGATCATATCATGCTAGCAGATTTCAGAAACAGACTGTAGAAAGCAGCACCATCTGGATCAGCTTTGCAACCCCATCCAGGAAGGGCTGGCTGATGCTAACGCTACAGATGTATTTATAAAGTTGGTGGGGGTATCAGACAGAGGAAAAACAGTGCGTAAGGGGGGGGATGCAATTTGTGGTTTTCCTGTTCGTGGAGCAGAAGGGGCGGTCTTGTGTGAGCTTGCTCTCCTGACAAAACATCGCTCACATGAGCAGACCACTTGCACGAACTATTATTTATTCTCATAAATAGTCAGTTGCGGTAACATCCCCACCAGCTCTGGGAAGTTTGAGAATGCAGGACTTCTAGCCAGGCTTTGGGTGGACATAAAAGTGTTGGTTCATTAATTTTATTCTACTGCAATGTAACCCTATAACCTTTCCCTCCCCTGCTCCTTCCCCCTCCCACCCATAAGACTCCCCAGTGACATTTCAGGTTAGAAGAAAAGACTGGTCTGCACACATAGAACTTTCTTTCCTAACAGTTCTGGGTGAGAAAGAAAGAAGAAAGAAAGAAATTATATTCCAGAAACGTGGGAGATTTCAACAAGGGGTCAAAAATAATGGATGTACCGTGCTATATTAGAAGCAAAAAAACGTGTTTTAGTGAATTGGAAGAGCCGCAAAAAGATTCCATTGAGCACATGGATTGATAATATGGCAGATTAGCTACATACGAACGAATTGCATGTTGACGCAAAATAAGAATGGATAAATATGAAGAAATCTGGAACGAATATTAAGCAAAAAAGGCGGGTGTAGTGATGGGAGGCAGGGGGAGGAGAGAGAGGTGGGAAATTACTGTTAAAAAAGGTGTAGTCATAGGTATATCAGTGTATTCAATCTGAATTGTCAAATTGTGTTATTGTGGTTTTTGTTGTATGTGTCTTTGTGGTTGATGTTTGTATTGAAAAAATGAAGAAAGAAAGAAAGAAAGAAAGAAAGAAAGAGAAAATGGGTGGCCTGCCAATGGACTCACTTTAGTCATGTGGCCCCTGATAATTTTTCCTGATGGAATGTGGCCCTTGACATGAAAAAGGTTCCTGCACTCCTGCCCTATGGCAAAGTAAAAGTACACACAGATTTTTTTGTTGAACAGCAGGCTCAATTAACAGGCATTATTAACCCGGTGGCATCCCTCTTTTCACTGATAATTAAGAAATAATTGCTAAAGAAAAATAATGGAGCAAAAATTACTCAAATAGCACCAGGTGGCTCCAGAAATAGATGAAAAACAATGTGAACTCTGAGTTTGCATAATTAAAATTGTAAACAAAACATAAACAAAGCAACTAAGGGGGCAATAAGTTTCCAAAACAAGACAATGAGGAGGGATAAGCCAATGAATACTGAGCATCAGTTGGGAGGGGGGGGAGACAAATGGTCAGTCATGAAGATGGAGTGAGATCCCTTACTTGAGCTCCTTACAGGTCACAGCTGGTTTAGCCAACATGGTGTCCTCCAGATGTTGCTGAACTACAACTCCCAGCACCCTGACCATTGTCTCTACTATCTTGGACTGGGTGGGTATTTCAGGCTAACATCTGGAGAGCACCGCATTGGCTACCCCTGGCTTATAGTATCCTGGAGGAAAGAGGGAAACTGCTAGCTGACTGGAGCACTCCAGCAAGGAGGCATGGGTGAACTGCATCATTTAGTTGCAGGTTCCACTTGCACTTGCTAATGCAGAAATACAGTACACATCAGCTACAGTGCATGCATAGGGGGGAAAACTGCACTTCATCATTTAGAGGATATGAGAAATTCGCATGCGCATAGAATTCATACTGTACTTCATAACAGTAGCTTTGTGGGTCCCGAGAAAGGGAGGGGAGGAAGGTGACTGCATTCTGTCGGAGCAGAGCCAAGTTTGACAGCTTTGCAAACCATGATCACAAACAGAGAAGCTGTGGAGCCAATGTAAAGTTGTAAGAAACCTATTACTCCGGGAGTATTTGGGTCACTAAAAGAGAATCAGCAACAGTTGATGGGACATGGAATTCTGTATGCCTCTAGTAAACAAAGCAAGGTATTACAGTACAGATTACTTTCCCTGCATTGTGAAAATGCGTCATGACAAAATCCTTTATATGGCAACAAGAAAAACATCTATTTTTTAATTGCTATTTAATAATGCATGGAATATAAATTATGCCTAAATACGGGAGTTTTGAATCAAAGCCTTGTGACCCTAGAGCAAATTCCCACCATAAGCTAGAAATACTTTTGTATTAGAACCAACCAAGGCAAAATAAGCCCCTAATATCACCTTGCCTGACCTAATTAAACTATCACTTCCAAGCAATTCTTCCAAGTGCTATCTAACCTCCTCTTCACTAGCTTGTAATATGTGGCTCAGCATCTGAATCCACCATCAACCCTTTACAATCTGAATATCTCCTAAACTAATGTTTAATACATCAAGAAAACAGAGTCTAAAACATTTCCTTCATCCTTCCACCAATATCTGTTGTGACATTTACCAGATTTAGCATTGGGATCCTATGCATGCTTACTCAAAAGTTAAGACTTATGAGTTAAATGGGATTTACTCCCAAGTAAATGTGTATAATACTGCAGACTTGGAAAACCTGATAGGCATTGAATCAATCCAACACTGGAACCAAACAGAGACTTAATCTTTCCAAATATTCAGTAAACCCATAGCCTGATTTGAACAACACCTGCCTAGTTTACACCTGATGTTTAGATCACACTGATTTGTCCATAAAATAATACTTCTATGGCAGGGCTGGGAAACCTATGGCCCTTCAAATGTTCTTTGACTCAACTACCATCAATCTCAGCCAGCAGGCCAATGCTCAGGGATGGTGGAAGTTAAAGTTCATCAACACATGCTCCCCATTTCTGCTTTATGGTATGCATTGATTTGCAATTTGATTTTTACCAGACTATCATCATGAGCTGAGCGGCCAGTGAAGAAGGACTGTGTAATAAAGTAAAATATAATCCATCAATCCAATAAAAAAAAAGTCATATTCTAAAGAGAACATGTTCCCCCTGCAATTGGTTAGCAACCAATTATAGGGTTGTGGTCTTTTATAGGAAATGCATGTGGCTGACATAAGTGGACTGGTGGGTATCAACACTGCAAAAGAAAAAAGAAAGAAAGAAATGTCCCTAGCAGGAAAATGAGAGTTCTCATGGAGTTAGCTAATATTCTCAAGGTGTTCAACCTCCCTCTAGTGTAGTAGTTTTCAAAATGTGGTGGGTGCAAGACACCTGGTGCAGGGGTCACAAAGATCTAGGGAAAGATATGATCTCCTCTCACCCGGTGAAGTATTTCCCCTCTTTGTCTGACAAGACTCGGATGGGTTGGTGGATGTCTCTGTCAGAAGGCCAAACTACACATTACATTAGCACGTACCTGTGCCTTTAAGAGTATGCTGATATCCTACAATATATCAGTACATGCCGCAAACTGTTTGGGCAACCCAGGGCTCATCCTAAACCCTGTCCGTCCACTCTGGAGGAGGGACGGGGGCTCCACTCTCCAAAATCAATACATGGTGTCCCCAAATCCAATACAGAATTCTGCCATTATGCTTCCATTGTAAAAGTATAATTCATTTTTGGCAAACTATCTAACAATCTGATCTAACAAGCTGTCCATATATCACCTCCTTCCCCTCCTCCCCAAATTAATCTTAGCCAAAATTCAGCTCATAATATTAAGGCAGGTAAGAACATAGGTATGGGAAGTGCATGAGAACTAGCAGCAGGACAATCAATCAAAATATGAAGAAATGCATCAGGGGCTGAAGGTAAACCCATACTCACGGTCTGCTAACTCAGCATTAGCAGAAGTACCTGTTCAGATGAGGAAAACAAGCATGTCTGTATTAGTAGTTACCCAACAGTTCCCTAAAATAAATGGCCTCTGTTACTACCAGTTGGAACAGAATAGATAATATACGCTGGCTAGCATGACCCACTTAGCTATGTGTGCAACACATCTCCCTTCAAAGGCAGTTCCAAAGAACATTAAGAGGGTCTCTCTCTTTTTCCCCGTAACAGCACTAATCAGCCTCCACACTCCCCTGCTCAATCTATCTGTAGTATCTCTCCGGTCATGTGGTCCAAAGTCAGAGGAATCTTACAAGCACACACACAAAATATAAACTGGTATAAGAGCAAAATTATGTGAATGGAATTATGGCATATTCCCTTGACAGAAGGCAGGGTTATTAATAAACGACAACCAAAAAACCTTGTGTCGTTTGGCTGAGCAATTTTTGCAAAATAATAAAAATTGATTTTTATCAGACAGATGAGCCATATTTGGGGATTCTAATTCCCCCCTGTGATTGGAACAGCATGATAAAAGAGCAAGGTAATCTAATCTTTTACGTCTCGACTACTTGGGGGTCTGCTGCACTCTTGATTAGAACCCCTTGAAGATCAGGATTCTAAAATGGCATAGACAGCCTAGCAAGTGATCTTCAGCCTTGGGTCCCCAGATGTTGATGCATTCCAACTCCCATCATCTCCAGTCTGGTCAAGGTTGATGGGAGCTGGGAGTCCGGCGGACAACTAGAAAAGGCCCCACAACTTCAGTGGTTATAACGTGAGGGATAAGAATGCTTGATGGGAGCTACAACAGCTGATCTTGCTGCTGTATAGACCAATTCATCGATAACATGCAGATCTTCTACATCTTCAACCCATTCTTAAGTTTCAAACTGAAAATGTAACTCACAGAAAGCCTATTCTGAATACTTAGCAGAAACACAGTTTTCAGTTCCCACCTTCACCAAGAACCCTCCTTTTCCCAACTTTTGATCCATCGGGCAGCCCATTCATATCCAAAAAGATCAGAGCATAGGTAGAACACTGGAAATTACTGGAATTCAAGATGAAACGGAGGCACAGGTGTATATTCTGAAGCAAACACATGGCAGGGAAGCAAGGATTTGTTCTCTGGCAATTTCTAGTACAGCTACATTGCAATGCCAAAAGTGCTGTGGGGAAATTTCCAAGTGATGGGAGGAACGGTAGTTTCACCTTGGGCCTCTCTATAAAACTGGGGGGTGGTGGGAGGGGGAGAGAGAAAATGATTGAGCCACCCCAGGTTGAACTACGAGACTCAAGACAAGCAGTCTGCCAGGCTTGTGATTTTCAGTGATTCCCTAAACTGCAGGACCAAGCAAATCAAAGGAAGATCCCTCCATGCAGGGGGTCGGGACTGGATGACCCTTTGGGGTCCCTTCCAACAATGCTATGATTCTATAAGTGAGCAGGCACAACTCCCGTGTGGTGCTCTTTATAGACCTCATGGAAGGATTAAGGGAAGTGGGGAGGGGGAGCCTGCAAAAAAAAGTGGTTTTGCCACATAATTAATATGGTGAAAGACAGGAAGAGGCAGCATATGGCAGCATTTTGTGGCAACACATGAAGCAGACACAGCCAACCCTTTATTACTAAATAACGTATTACAGGCCGCTAGATGGGGCTGATGGGAATCATAGCCCAAACATCTGGGGGGCACCAGGTTGGTGAGGGCTGGTGTTTTACATGTGCTACCAGGATTATTTGTTTTATTAATGCCACAAGTTTTTGTTCTAAAGAAAACAACACCAAGGCAGGTGTCCCATTAACTTGAGAGGGTTAGATTTAGGTTATTATTGGATTTTGTGGTTTGCTCTCTTTGTGGCTGCCCTCCTGTTTCCCCTCCTTCAGATTTAGCTGTTTGCCAACAACATCAGCACCGTTTTCCTGTTTGTTTCGGGAAATTGCTGTGTGCTCTTTGGGTCTCCTCATTTTCCTGTAGTTAAAAGAGCAGTGGGACACCTCAAACACCTGTCCAAAGAATGTCCATGGGTGACACCAGGATGCATCAGGACACCCCATCTTCAGCCACTGCTGGGAGGGGAGAAGGGGAATAAATACTCTGGGTGACAAATAAGCCATCCAAGTGGACAAATAACGGTTTGCTATTGAAGCTACAGAGTAAGCCCTACAGATTTGCCACCTCGCCTCCCCACATGGAACTGACAGCTGAGGGAAATGCAGTGAAGGTCCTACAAGATCCAGAATTCCTTATAAACACTCTGCCGCCCCACCTGGTGTGGGACAAGTCATGGTATTTTACTAACAACTGTAAATTGGGACAATGTGGTAATACCTCATCTTAAAAGGGAACTGATAGCTCAGTTGGTGCTGGTGCTGGTGCTGATAACGCCAAGGTTGCAGGTTCGATCCCCATATGGGGCAGCTGCATATTCCTGCATTGCAGAGGGTCGTAATAGAACAGGCATGTCCAACCGGTAGATCACTGGTAGATCATTGGCTCCCCCCAAAGAAGCTGAACAACTGTGGCTCCCCTAAAAAAAGCTCAACATTTTACCTCTTCCCTCAACAACTTTGACTTTGACCTGAACCCCAAAAAAGGAGGTAGATCACTGACACTTTTTTAACTCTGTGAGTAGATCACAGTCTCTTGGGAGTTGGCCACCCCTGGACTAGAAGATCCTTTGCATCCCTTCCAACTCTACACTTGTACGATTCCCTTCCAACTCTACACTTGTACGATTCTATGATCTGACATAAGGGATGCGAGTGGTGCTGTGATCTAAACCACTGAGCCTCTTGGGCTTGCTGATCAGAAGGTCAGCGGTTCGAATCCCTGCGACGAAGTCAGCTCCCGTTGCTCAGTCCCAGCTCCTGCCAACCTAGCAGTTCGAAAGCACGCCAAAAAGTGCAAGTAGATAAATAGGTACTGCTCTGGTGGGAAGGTAAACAGTGTTTCTGTGCGCTGCTCTGGTTTCAGTGTTCCGTTGTGCCAGAAGCAGCTTAGTCATGCTGGCCACATGACCCGGAAAAACTGTCTGCAGACAAACGCCAGCTCCCTCGGCCTGTAAAGCAAGATGAGTCATCTGCGACTGGACTTAACTGTCAGGAGTCCTTCACCTTCACCTTCATTATCTGACATGCATTTCGACCATTGGTGGTTGAGAGCAGGCTGGTTGAAGTGGCGTAAGTCAAGTCCCAAGTAAGACCGAGAGCTTAAAAGCTCTTTGGTGCTGGGTTGACTTGGTGTGAAAAGAGCTTTTAAAGCTCTCAGCTTTGCTTGGAATGGCTCTGGGAGGGCTAGAGATGCTCTCGTGAGAATCTGCAGGAAGTCAGATTGTTGGAAGATAGATTAGTAATGAAGACGATGGTAATGCAATAGCTGTTATATATGCTTTCCTCATCTTGGAATTATTTTTATATAGCCTGTCTCTTAAAAATGCAAGCATGGTATAGTAGTTAGCCGTGTCGGATTAGAACCTGGGAGACCAACACTCAAATCCCCTCCTCAGCTGTAAAGCTCATTCCACAACTTGGGGCCAGTCATTGTCCCTTCGCCTAGCCTAGCCTACCTCACAGGGTCGCTGTGAGGATGAAATGGGAAGGGGGAGACCCATATACATCACCTTGAGTCCCTTTGAAGGAAAGGTGGGATATCAGCTGCTTCAGCAAAACAGCACTCTACCCAATAACACCTCTCCAACTGTGTTGGCCATCCCCCACCCGAGACACTCCCTTGCCTGCGCGCACAAGACTAAGAGACATCTTAACTCTGGATGGGGCACATGATTGGATTCAAAGCTTCCCTGCACATGCAGAGCAAGATCCTTAGAAAGTAAGTAAGAAGTGGCTGAGTGGTAGCAGTGTGTATATTATTAGCTCCAGACAAAGTACGCATGGTTGCCCTTCATAATTCGTTCCAGGCCCAGGAAACTGGCCTCTGCTTTCATAGTTGGAGCTGCACATCAATGGACTATGGCGACAATGTAAACCCAGCAGAGATTAATATTAATAGTTGGCAAAAGTCCTGAGTAATTCAGTACCTTAGTAATGGATATTCCTATAAAACCTAAGCCATAAAGTTGGAGAAGAAAAAAAACAGGAATTTAAACAGAATATATGTTTACAGATTGAGAAATCTCAAATAAGAGGACAGTTCTGGGATCTACTGCAGGCTTGAGGCAGTGACTGGGGCAGCAATACATTATGGAACCGGCTGCAGGCAAATTGTAATGCATCCCAATGTACAGCTACCAAAAAATCTACAGCCACCTGAAATGACTTCACTCATTTTCCCTTGTTGTCCCTTGTGACTTGAACAGCCTCCTGGTGCAACTCCATTCAACCAGCTCCCTTGTTCTCTTATGCCACTCCTCAAAACCTACTTCACCCAGGAAGCCTTTGAATCATTTCCCTAGGCCCTACACCTTATTGCAGGGGGCCCCAACATGGAGCCCACAGGTGTTAATATTTCCATCAGTACCTCCATGAAAGGTCTCAGTAAATATCCCCTCTAGAATCCACTATCGGCTGGGAGAGACCCCGTATCTGAAATTCTGGGCAGCTGCTGCCAGTCAGATGGAACAAATGGTCTAAGTTGGTATAAGGCAGCTTCCTAGTATGTCCCTGAACAGCATCTGCTAGGGTGCAATAGTGGAAAAGGACAGTGTCCTAGTTTTCCAGTGGCATCTGGTTGGCATCTGTAGGAAACAAGATCCCTGACTGGATGAACCTTTGGTCTGATCCAGCAGGTCTCTTGTTATGACCCCATGTTCCGTTAGTTTCATCATGGTAGCAAACAACACACTATGAGCTTGTCAGCAGGATATTACTACACTTCCTTTTAACAGTTTGTCTTTCTCTCTTCTGTTAATACGGGGTGGGAGGGGGGAGAAACAGAGTTTGGTTATCCAGCTGTTGGAAAATGCAGGTATACTCCAGGCGCCTTGTAACTCAGAGCTGACCTTTGACTATTACCGCATCTGGAAACATGCGAGTTGAAAAATACATGTATGACGTTAGGTATCTTTCCAAAACCAAAAGAAATCATCCCTCCTAAAACAGCAGCTATTTCTCAGCTTTATAGTTTCCTCACTCCTGACTTGTTTTGCTTCAAACTAGTTGAGAGTGTGTTGGCTAAGTTGGGAGGTCTGGAATGCAGGAATATGCCCATCTAACGAAGATCTCATTTCAGTGCTGATTAAAGAAAGATGTGGTAAGAGAACTTGCTGTAAAGTTGTGCTTCTCATCAGAATCTGAGACAGTCTTTTTTTAAAAAAAATATGTTTGAAATAAATATCCTGGCCTCGCCCAATGAAAATTTCTCCACTGAAGAGAGTAGTGAGAATAAGCAGCATTGCTAATTTGTCACAGCAGACGAGATCCTAGCAGGAGAGAGAAAGAAGCATGTTGAGATCATCAGCGCAGGAGTGGGTCTGAGTGCTCTTGTTGATTTATTGTTTGCTGTATAGTCTTATGTACCCATCCTTCAGCCAAAATGGTTCCCCAGCTAGTTGTGCAACCCAATCCTACCTGTGGTTTCCTGGAGGTAAGTCCCACTGATCCGAGTGGGAGTTATTGCCCAGTAATTTCACACGGGGTGCAGCCAAAGTCACTTTGGTGCATCTCTGTCCTGCCAAAAATCCCAAGGGAAATTTCTTACATCTAGGCCCAAGGACCAAAAGCTAAATGACCTATCAAAACTTGTTCTTTAAAAATAACTGCTCCGGGAAGCCCTCGATCAGCAAAAGGAATGCAGCATGCAGGGAGAAAAGGGTTAACCTTTCTCCCTGCACCCACAGTCTTTTATTTGATCCCACTCTGTAGTACATCATGTTTTGGAGTGTTTTCCCAGACAGCACACACTTTTAAGGAATCGATCCTTCAGTGTAGCAGCACCTGCAGATTGGAGCTCCACTGCCATTGATATTGGGCAGAATCTTTTGCTTTTTTCAGCACCCGATGAAAACTTTTTCATCTAATCTAGGCAAGCTGACCGAGACAGGTACATTTGACATGCACATTCGAATATGTAGCTTTATTTATAATGTATCAGTACGACACCCGGTCTTCGCCAAAAGGCCGAGAAGTGATTTATTTATAATAGGGGGTTTTTTTTAATGCCAATTTTGGTGGCAAGAACAAGCTAGCATTTTATTTTATTTTTTACACCTGGTATTACTTGTAGTTACAGGATAAATATGCACTGACTGGAGATGGAGCAGTCTGACGGCTCCAAAATTCTGCAGGCACGAACAGTATTAAAAGCAGGATTGTGTGTGATTGCGCTAGTATCATCATGAGCCCAAATAACCATGAGTTTGCAATAAAACGGGTGCCTAGAAGGGACCTAAGCTATGGAAAGTCTCCTGCTCAAAGATCTTCAGTCGAGATGTGATATCTTTGGGAGGAAGAGCAGGATAAATTTAATAACTAACTAACAGTAACTCCCTTAGGTGTGCCTAGGCTCCACTTTAAGCAATTACCTTGATGCGGCTGTGCAGTTGGGCCCCTCTCTTAAAATCAGACCTATACCCCAGAGAAGCAGAGAAGATTGAAAGGATTGCATCAAGAACAGTAACAGGATTAGAAAAGAGCTGCAGACAGGTTGCAGGAATTGATTGATGTGTAAATGTGGAAGGGAAAGAAGATGTTTTCAACACCCTTTTCCAGAGGGAAGGAAAGCTTCATTAAAAAGAAAGGGTGGGTGGGAGTAGCTATAATCCATTTTCTTAAAAGTTCACTTCGGTTCTTACTAGAGGGCTACAAAGAGGCATTTGTAAGTCGTTCGTTTTCTTTTTGTTAAACTTGCAAGTTTCCTGACCCTATTAGGCTCATTTCTGAGGTCGTTGTGAAAGGGGTTCAGAGAGCACTTTGTTCCATTTTCGTGAAATTTCTCATGAAAGTTTTCATGTGATGAAATTTGGGGCGGTATATTCCAGCACACAGTTTCTTCTTGGGTGATTCATGTGCATAAAGAGGGAGGACATGTCCATGCCACACCCAACATTGTGAATGAAATTTTGCACGCATTGTAACCAGGATCATTGTGAGGATAGAACTGGCTAAGGGGAAACCACGTGCCTGAATTCCTTGGAGAAAGGGTGTGATTAAAACATAGTAAATGCATTTTTTGAATGCAACAGAGAAATCAACAGAGAAATGAACATGCTCACTTCAGCAAACTTCTGCAAAATGCGCATGCACCATTTGCAGGGCCAGGCATGGAAATGGATGCTCACACCAGCAAAAGAAAGCAAACCTCACACTCTAAGTTGGAATTGGGAAACCATAACTCTTGAGACTGGATAGGGGGCAGAAGGAAAGAAACACAACACTATTGTCCAAGCAAGCTTTAACAACTCTGAACAAGGACAAGCCATTCCAAGAAGTGTGTGTGTGTGTGTGTGTGTGTGTGTGTGTATTCCAGTCATTTATTGGGCTCTTTACTTCAAACGCAATCAAGTCTCTGTCATTTAATGCCAACAGTTATATCCACACTTAGCCCATGGGAATTTGGCAGAGACCACCAATTTGTTTCTCACAGACTGCCAAACAGCTGTCAGAATTAAGGCTGCAATCCTATACACACATATATGGAAAAAGTCCCATTGAACCCAGTGGGGCTTACCTCTGAGTAGAAATGTATAAAGCTACCCTTTATACTTCCCCTTCAGTTGAATAACACCTTGCCTGTATACAATGCCATTTCCTCAGTTTCGTTTTCCATGAATGGGAGCAGCGCCAATGGCGTTGAGCCACTGGTTCAATCTAGAGGATGAATTAGGCCCCCAGACGTCTCTCCTGCAGGCCAAGTTCCCTCACCGGCCCTGCTCTGCATCCTCCTCAGATGCCTTTGCCTTCCTGGAATGTGTCCTTCAGCTACAATAATGCCTCTTCCTTCGATGAAGAGATTTGGGGGGGGGGGGTGTACAAACCTCCGACTCTTGCATGGCTGGAATTTATTTATCTATTTTATTTCACAAAACTGATGCACCGCTGGATTGCAACAAAACCTCAAAGCGGTTTACAAAACCAACGTGGGCTGCTGTACCAAAGGAAAGGTCACACCTGTTCTTCCACCCACTTTTTGCCTTTCCAGCTTGCAGAGCTGCACATATTATTCATTCACTAGATTTATATACCAGTTTCCTGCCAAGGCACTCAAAGTGGTTTGCAAAGTGGTAATGCTCTCTGAAGTTCATGTCAAGTCCAAGAAATCCCAAGGTTTTGTTTTCCAGCAGAATTAAAACTGCTTCCAGACGCCACATGCTGTTTCACATGCTCATTCCATGGCCACATACCAGGCCAACCTGGACACTGAGACTTCCAAGTGCTGCTGCAGCAAGTAGATTTCCGCAAGATTGCTGCAAATTCCACTTCCTCTGACAGCATCCAGTAAATCTTTGATTCCTGCTTTGCTGACCAAAGGTTGGGGCTTTCATTGTGCAATGGCTTGAGAAAGATGCAAAGTTTCTTTGTTGAGCAAAAGATTAACTCCACCCAGCCTCCTTCCAGGATAGGAGCAGAGGCCAGGAGAAAAGCTCATTCAAACAGCCTTCTAAAGTCTTGCTGCAAGGTCAAGATTCACAATAAGCCATTTAAATTTAAAAATGAGAATGAAGGAACAAATGGAACAATTGGAACAGGGCAAACCTAAGTGTAAATTTCCCTGTTCTCTTCAACATCCGGTTAAGCATATACCAGTTTATATATATCCCCCCCCCCCCCCCGAATTATAAATAGAGCCATACTTCACTTCTACACTCAAAAAAAGTTTATTTATAGAGTTTAGGAAAGCAGCAACGACCAGCTTTCAGAAGAGCTTTTTTCTGCATGATCTGGGCATGCCTCCAGTTGTTTATGCAAGGATGCAATGGCATCCTCCTATCTATGCAGCATCCCTCCATTCGATGCCACATTTGATGCAGAGCAGGGCGGGGGCAGTCACTGCCTCAGTGGAGGTTCATTTGAAAAAAGCAAAACCAGAACAAATAACCATGCAGGGTTGCAGCAAACTACCTCTTCATAGATAGGTGGGTAGTGGCTCTGAATGTACGTGAGTGCATCCCGGCACTTCATGTGGGAAATGCTGGCCTAGGTAAAAATTGGGTAGCAGGTCTCAGAGATAAGCAGAGGCATGGAAAGGAGCCTCTGCGAGCCATGAGCTAGAAGACAGCTCCCCTTTTCCAGGGGGCTGTGTTGCAGGAGGAGATCTGGGACCTCCCAGTGACCTGGCAGTGGGTGGAGGCATGCTGCCCATGTCACTGGACTCCCAGCCGCATCATGCTCCCCCTGGATGACCCATCGGGTTAGCCGGGGTATGTGGCAACTTGCCGTTTAAACCGCAGCGCAGCTGAGGAGCAGCCTCCATTCGTCTCCTTCGTTGGATCTCCCAGCCTGCCCACCCTCTTTGCTTGCGTTGCTTGACTATGGCCTTGCTATGACTAATGTCGGTCGCCTAGTTGTTGGGGCCAAGTAGGAATTTTTCCACTTGGCAAATTGGCACCAGCCATTTGGTTCTCGCCTACCTAGTAGCAATCATCCCAACTTTGTAAGGTTAGGCATTGGGTAAGCCTTGTTATGGGAGGGGAGGCTGTTGCCTCCACCTGCCCCTCCACACTAAGGGTACCCCGTTAAAGGGATCCGGGGGTGTGGTTTTTGTCTGAAGCCTGGGCATGGGCTAGGGCTATGCCACGACCCCATTGGTGACCCTGGGGGAGCTCTTAATTGATGTATATCATAGGGCTCCCGCTATCGGTGGTCGACCCTTTTGAGACTTCCTGCAGACAAGCAGGAGTCGGGATATAGTCTTGCTTCACCCAGTTATCTAAGCCAAACCACTCACATCTGTAACCAATAAAGCTGTGGTCTTATTTATCCCATTAACCCAACATATTTGTGTCTATGTGTTTATTTCTGTGGGAACTGTGGGGCCTGGGGCCTCGCCACGCAAACATCAGAGTGACTTGGTAAAACAATCAGATTATGTATCCTGGATTAATCATGCTTTCCTGAGCCAGCTTAAGTCAGCTTTGTACTTAAACGCTACGCTGGTAGCCATAGCTAACAAGGTACTGCATACAGGTGTGTGAGTGGGCTGGTAAAGGAGGAATGAAGTGCTGTCTCTCTTCTCGGCACCCAGCACAGAAACCAAGTGAGCTACCAGAGGACGGCCCAGCACAGAATGATGCTGTGGGGAGAATCCTTTCTCTGCCAACCACTAGCAGGTAGTTAAAAAGAAAAAAAGAAAAAAGGCAGGCTAGTAACTTTTGTGGACTTATTTACAAGCCTGCCTTAACAGCCCCAGTTCACTCTTTGAAAACTGCAGTCATAGTTTCTAAAGGCCGAACAACCCAAATCCAGACAGTAAAACCAAGACAGGTGTTGAACCTCTTTATAGGACATATTTAGCAGGTATGGGTGTTTAGCAATAGATGCAGACAGGTAACACCCATATGCTTCTGTTTGTGTGTGGAATATACTTCAGGACTCAAATCAAATAGCTGGTTCATTACTTGACTTATCATCACCAGCTGGCTCTCAGCTGAATGTCTGAACTGTCTTCAGTGTGTTTGGGATTATACGCTTGATATGAAAGCTCTCTCTGTAGTCTTTGATCTTTCATTCACCCCTTGAAACTGCAGTCATAAAGTGATGAGCATCTATGTGTGAACTGGCCGAGAAAGAAAGCAGAGTAGGTCAGAGCAACTCTGTCCCAGAAGGCTAAAGCAAACTGTGCTCTAGCTCTTCCCTCTGTACTGCTTGCAAGCCAACCTAAACAGAAGTCATAAAAAGTACAGCGAAAGCTTTGGATGCAGGTTGAATATTCCAGCATCTCCAGGCAAGACCTCACTGCACAGGGCTGGGAAAGACTGTTCGTGGTTTGTTCTTGGTTACAGTTCATGGTTAGCAAGGAAGGAGCTTAACAACAAGCCTGAGTTTGGATGATGCCCTAGGCTAAGCCTTGACTTAGCTCAGCAGAGCATGGCAGTAAAAAGGACTGGGAGTGGCCATGAGCTCCTCTCCGGGAGTTTACATGTTCCCGGTAAGCCACAGTTTGGCTTAGTGTACCATGAGAACCAGGTCCGTGACGGAGACTTTGGAAAGTCAATGCCGATCAACAGGCAACATTCTTCTTTAATGGACTTTCCCTTCCTAACATGAGAAGATGGTGGCAGGCTTTCATACCAAGACAAACGGGTCTCTGTCATGAGCATCTATTTTGCATTGTTTGGTTTTTGAAATGTATCTGGGGAGTTTTGTGTTGGTTTCATTATGTATATGCTTGAGACACTTGTGTAGAAGGTGATTTATAAAATAATAATAATAATAAACACTGCCAGTTTTATCCATTGTTTTAACATTTAATTTTTGTAGTATTGCATTTATTCTTTGTTATTTTACTACTATTTCCACAAGCTGCCTTGAGAGTATTTAACCTGAACGGTAGCTGAGACACCAGTATAAGAACAAACTAAAAAGCAGCTTATCTTCGACAAAACATTGCTAATTCCTGCTCAGTGCCCAGGAATCTCCTATCTGATTGAGTGTCCCTATACGTCAAGGTGTATTCCTTGGTATCATTCAACTCATCCATTTGGTATGCTGCTGCTTCCTGGGTCATTTTGCTAGTCCTGATGCTATACGTGACACTAAGTGTCTCACTTTTAAGTTCCATGCATGCTTTTACAAATGTAAACAACAGCTTGGGGAGGGGGCTGATCAGGACTAAGGATGGGGCTTTATCCCTTCCACCCACACCCTGGTCCTCATGGTGGGGGTGGGGGGGAACCACACATTGCTATCTGCATCCTACTGTAAATATCAGCTTCAAATGGGAAATAGCCATCATGAATACAACACAATAGAGCATTTTGGATCAGGCCAAAACCACATCTAGTCCAGCCTTCTGTTCCCCCAGCAGCCAACCAGATAGCTTTCAGGAACCAGCTGCAATGGGGAGGAAGCAGTGAACATTCTCCGCAACACACACATCCCCAAACCACCCCAATCCTGACAGGAATTCCCCACAACTGCTATTTTCAGTTTTCAAGAATCTTCAAGGAACTTAAAGAGATGTGCTAAACATCATGTGTTGCTTGAAGCTTGAGAAAGAATCTTCATGACTATCTCATTCCCACTGACTTCACTGGAACTGAAACAGGGCAAACTTGCACTGGATTGAATGATTGGGAAATATTGTTAAGGAATTTGATAAGATATGCTGGGGAGGGAAGCATGATAGGCCTGTTAATTCTTCAGGACCCACAGCTGAGTAAGAGAAAATGTGCCGGGGGGGGGGGGGTAGGTCTTTTCTCCAACACTACTGGGAACAGATGAGATGTTGCCAAGAAATACATGGGAGGGTATAGCTGCAATGAGTTCCTCTTTATGTTTTGATAGCTACTCGGGTGCAAGGACTTTGCAAGGGGGAGTCTGGGGAAATCCAGGCATCAGATGCACCGAAAAGGAAAAGGACCCAAAGATTTAAAGAGGCAGTTCTTCTTTTTTTTCAGTTTCCTGATTGGGATCCTCCTGGATGTGGAGCTACCATTATAAGGGGGAAAAAATTCCTTCTAGTAGCACCTTAGAGACCAGATATCTGAAGAAGTGTGCATGCACACGAAAGCTCATACCAATAACAAACTTAGTTGGTCTCTAAGGTGCTACTAGAAGGATTTTTTTAAAATTTTGTTTCGACTATGGCAGAACAACACGGCTACCTACCTGTAACTACCATTATAAGGTTCAACATTCCCCAGTGATACTTACACGTTGAATCAAGCCTGTAGCTTGGTCCTTACTCAGAATCAAGTTCCTTCAATTTCAATAGAGCACAGATGGCTAACCTCACACCAAGGGGGCTGAATGTGGCCCTCCAGCCCTTTCTATCTGGACCTCAGGACACTCCCTGAGCCACACACCCTTCAGGAGCCACACTCCTCAACAGACCTGCTTTGCTTCGGTGTTTTTGCATGGCTAGAAAATCTCATTGAACTCTAGTAATGCTTCTTGCTTGTCTGGGTAAAGGATAGAAAGGGGTGTATATGTGTGGGAAAATGCTGTGCACTGCACAACAGTAAATTTAACATTCACTGCACTGCCCATATTTGCTTCTGGCCTGACCACCATGGTCATTTATTTATTGTAAACACTACTTTTTCTCCAAGGAGCTCAAGACAGCATGTAGGGTTGTCCTCTTCCTCATTTAATCCCCACAAGAACCGTTTGCAGCAGGTTAGGCTGACAAGGAGTGAATGGCCCAAGGTCATCCCATGAGCTTCATGGCCAAATGAGGATTTGAATCCTGTTCTCCCAGGTCCTAGTCCAACACTCTAACCACTACACTGGCTCTCCTGTGGCCCCCCAGCAAGTTGTTTAGAAAAGAATGAAGCCCTTGAGCTGAGGAAAGACCAACTGCAGAGCTAGAGAGCCTACGTACTTGTAAAAAGATATAATTAGTACATTTCTACCCAATTCTTTGGCAATGCAATCAGGGCATGTAGGGTAGAATGTCTAGTGCTGCAATACATACTTAGCTGATATTAGACATTACATAGGATGTGTGGCTTCTACTCAAAACAGCAAGGTCCTACCTCCTGCTCAGCTCCCCATATAACAAAGATACTTGGTATGTTGTGACCTCCATGCACCAAGAGTTTCCCCGCCCACTTCACTTTGTCTGCTGCTTCTTATCAAGAAGTGGAAAGTCACAACATGGTGTCATCATCACCTTCACATATATTTGCAGGAGGAAGAGGAGACTGGGAGGTGTTAGCTTTGGAGACAACCATACACCTTCTGTGCTGGCCTAGGTCTTCCTGGAGTCAACGAGGCTCACTTCTCTGCAAGCGTGGCAACAAGCACCAAAGAGATACCATGAACGGTTCAAGGTTTCATAATAGCAGCTTCAGACAGAATTATTCATTTAGGACATCCCTCCCCCCATTGAAACACATATGACAGCTACAATTTTCCAGTGTGCAGCAACTAACCATCAGTGGTGGGTTCTCGTCTTCTTTACTCTTTAAGCAATAAAGATTCTGTGCCGTACAGTAAGATACAAATAAGCTGCGGTTAGGACTGAAACTGCCTCTTGTATACTGTGTTGCTTATAATATTTGCGGTTTACATAAACAAACGTAGTGGGCATAGGTGCTAGATCAAACTTTGCACAAGCCCTAAAACAAAAACAAAACAAAAAAATGCCAGTTAATGCAAGCTTCAGGAAAGCTGCAAACAGTTCCGAGCTTCAGTAACAAATAAGAGAACATTCTGATAATATTTTTAAAGTGCTTCATTTCATTGCACAAATATCCGTGCATTACAGGAGAGATACGTACCCAAATGGTGTCTGGAAATGTGCAAAATGTCAATTAAGTGCAGGGGTGGATAAGAGGCCAGTTAAGGCTGCCTGGTTCTGCATATTGCAGTGGTGTGTGCCACAAAAGACAAAGTGTCTTAGAATCATAGAATCTTAAGAGTTGGAAGGGACCCAGGGGTCATCTAGTCCAACCGCCTGCAACGCAGGAACCTTGGCTAAAACATCTGTGACAACCTCTGCTTAAAAACCTCCAAGGGAGGAGAGTCCGCGATCTCCGGAGGGAGACTGTTCCACTATACAGTATTGTCATATAGTGAGTGCCATTTATCATGCTCTTTGGTGCTGTGATAGTCCAGAGCAAGGGATTATCCACTGTGGATAAGGGTTATCAATTGAACCAACTGGCATTTTGGAACATGCATCTCTCCAGCCTGGCAAAGATACTCCAATCATGACAGCTGAAGTGGACCCAAGTATTCAATTAAAGCGGAAATGGAAATATAAATAGCTACTTTCGTTCATGTAGGCGGGGGCAAGCTCCAAGAGAAATTTGCAGGCAGAGTGTGTTTCTTTGACAGTACAATCCTACACACGTCCACTCAGAAGTAAGATCAGGTAATTGCCCTTACATATGACTGCCACCTTAGGCTTCAATCCTTTACTACCTACCTGCCAAGCTGCTCAAGGGTTATGCTACCTGTTTGTGTCTTAGGGGAAAGATGGGGACAGCAGGCTGCCCCCAGCCTTTAGAGACAAGAAGATGCTAACTTCTTGCCCAGGCTCTGGATTCCCTTCCTGGCCAGAGTTAGAGAGGAAAGGTGGTTGCACAAATAATAATGACAGGCCTCCTTCGCAAGGTACTTGTGTACAGGCAATCATTATCCTATAGTTTGGCCATGGCAGCTCAACTAAGCCAAAGAGCCTGGGGGAAAGTTTCACTAAAGCAATTTGCCTACCCACTACTATTATCGATTTCGTTTATGGATTTATCTCTCCACCGTCCTCCGAATTCTTTCTAAAAGACATTTTTCATAAAGAGAAGAACGTAAGAAGAGCTTTTAGAAATCAATTGTGGCACAAGCTTTAGGGCAAAGAGCAGCATTTTAACAAACCTGACAATTTTCAAAGGAAAAGAGATGGAACCTCAAAGTAAAAAAAAGCACATCTTAAATGAATGCCTCCAAAGAGGCGGCGAGGAAAAAAGCTCCATGCATTCACAACCTCTTAGTTTTTCAGATGAGAGGGAAACTGCAAGAGTAGCTTCCACAGAAAATGCCAGTGGCTGGAACCATGGCTGGATGTGGTTTTAAAGCAGAGGTGGGGGACCTCCACGTGTCACTGGACTGCAACTCCCA
This sequence comes from Lacerta agilis, assembly GCF_009819535.1. Lineage (NCBI taxonomy): Eukaryota > Metazoa > Chordata > Lepidosauria > Squamata > Lacertidae > Lacerta > Lacerta agilis. The sequence continues at coordinate 75,894,144 of NC_046317.1, forward strand.
TCATCCCTGACCACTAGCCATGCTGGCTGGAGCTGATGAAGCCCAACAACATCTGAAAGGCCAGAGGCTCCCCATCCCTGTTTTAGGGGGTGGAAGAAGATTGGGTGCAAAGGAGGTGCTGTTTATTGTGTGAACTAGTCGGCTGAGAGGTGACATGAGGCCACAGCAACTCCAGTCTGCAGCATGGCAGCTCCAAAGCCTAACTACTCAGTCATGCTACTAATTCTGCTCCAGCTGCCTGGTAAAACAGCTGTTGAACTCATTGAGCACAGCACAAAACGCCGTCTCTAGCAGGTGGAGCAGACAGATGCCAAACAGAGCTCAAGCGCTGGCATGCCAAAGCAGAGAATTGTGACAAAGGTTCAAGGGAAAGGTTATTGGGCCGGATGCTAAGGACCAGGGGTTTCCTTTTTGTTTAAAACCCATGCACAATCCTCATCTCAGCTTTAATATTAAGTGCTATTGACAATACTTAAATTTGCATGTTTTTTTTTTAGGGGTGTTCTGAATGCTTCATATACGTTATCTCGGTAATGCTTACAGCAAACCTGTAAAGGGTATTTCCCCTATTGCAAAGATGGGGCAGCTGAAGCTAAGAGAAAGGTTTGTCAAAGATCAGTGAAAAAATTCATGGCTGAATCAGTGTTTGGACCCAGGACTTGCTGGCTCACAGCTCACACTCGTGCAAACAAAAATCCTAAGCTCAGAAGGAAGTACATGAACCTTGAAGGGTTGTAGCTCAGTGGTAGCACATCTGCTCAGTATGCAGAAGGTCCCAGGTTCAAATCCTGGCATCTCCAGGTAGGGCTGGGAGAAACTTCCTGCCTGAAACTCTGGAGAGCCACTTCTAGTCAGTGTAGCCAATACTGAGCTAGATAGACCAGTAGGTCTGATTCAGTATAAGGCAGCTTCCTATACTCCTATGTTCCTATAAGCTCTACTCAAGTAAGTATGGTAAGGGTTCCAGCCTTAGACATTGCTCTATACCAGGTCTCATTAAGTTTGCCTACAGAAGGATATATGTTGACATACAATTCAGGCATCTGTGTTTGAACTTCTCTAGCTGGAGATTCTAAGCTTCACTTCGGTTGCACATGCACGTGTGCGCATGCACACACAGCCTCTGTAAGACTGTGAAATGCATTGCCACTCCAGGCCCTGCAGCATCCTTGCACCACAGTGCTGCTCCTGCATTGCTCCCCAAACCTGGAACATAGAAACATAGGAAACTGCCTTATTCCAGGTCACGCCTTTGGCCCATCTAGCCCAATATGATCCGCTTTGACTGGCAGCAGCTCTCCTCAATCTCAGGCAGGGATGTTACCCATCATCTGCTACCTGACCCTTTTAACTAGAAATGTCCATGCTGGACTGTTCCTAGCAGCTCCTGTGCCAAAGCATGACATCAGCTGGCATCTGCATTGGCCATGAAATCAGCACAATTGACTTCACTGTCATACAAGAAAGGGGGGAGTGCCTCGTTTAACAGAAGCCTCTTCCTGTGCACCTTCCTGTTCTTAATAAACACTAGAACAAACAGCTGCCTGAAACATAATGAAAGCTCTGCATCCCCAAAAGACCCAGGTTCTATTCTTGGCATCTCTGAATAAATGATCCCATGTACCACAGGTAGAAAGGCCTCCAGCAGAGACCCTGTGAAGAACCACTGCAGCAAGATGGGCCACTGGCCAGACTCAATACAAGACAACTTCGTATGCATGCCAAGTGACTAATCCCCCTCCCCAACCTAACCATACTTCTGGCTGTCGGTCAGGATTGCCAAACCTCCCACAGCTTAGCCCGTCCCACACTCATCTACAAGCCAGGACTCTGCTTGTGCTGCTGTGAACACAAGTTGTTCCACAGAACTGCTATTCCCAATGTCACCTTGGGAACACCTAGCCACCCAAACACCTAGGCTTTTGCTTTTCTCTGGAGCTCAAGGGATACAGAAACTAAAAGCCGAGCCCAGCACTACCTCCCAATGGATCAAGCTTCCAGATGGCTTGTAAACGCTGCAGTGGTGCGTGCAATTTTTCACACATGGACAAGTGCAAAGGCCATATTGGTCCACCCCCTATTTCTTTGCCATCCCAAAAGCTGCCAATCAGCTGCTATCAGCATCTTGACATCTGGCCATCAGCTGTGTGGTGGGAGGGATTGGTTCCTACTTAGAAAAGCTACTCATTTCCCAAAGGAGGGAGCCCTGGGACTGTTCCCCCGCCCCTCACTTTTGCATCAGTCACTCCACTGCAGCTTCTAGCTCAGTATCAGCTTGTATCTCATATCTTCAGCCCTAGAACGAGAGAGAGAGACTGTACATACAGCCTACGTTAAGAGCTGTCCGCTTTTGCCTCTAGTCCTGCCCATCCCTAGAACGTAGCACCCATGGTTGCCCCAGAAAGAGTATGTCCCTCAGGTGGAAAAGGGTTCCCCACCCTTGTGATCAAGTCTCTTAGCAACGAGGCATGCAACAGCCACAGCTTGCACAGCCACAGCTTGCCCAAGCCAGAGTTTCTCCTTGTTTACATTCAACGAGCAGAAGCCAGGTTTTGGAGATGCACACATGTCTCTGCAAGTGATGGGGAGGAGATGTGAATCACAAAAGTTGCAAAGGGGAGAGAAGGGGGAAGGAACCGTGGCCGCCATAGGGGAGGAAACAGTGTAAAGCTTGAGGTGGCATTTCAGCATTTTAAACCTCTCGTGTGCCCTGAAAGTGTACCAACCAGAAGACTACATCCGTCAAGAGATCCTCAGCCAATTCAGGGCTCAGAACAGAAAAGACTGCTGCGCAAACACGGATTAAGTGTCCAACCCCAATACAAAAGTGGTTGGAAGTAAATGACCAGCACTAATGAACTGCACATTCTTTCCTGTCATCCAAAGCCCTAAACAAAAGGCTCTGGATTTTGCACTGCTAAAAAGGCAGCAGTGGAGGAACCTGACAGGCCTCCAATAGGAGGTCAGAAAACGGTCTCAGCCAAAATTTTAGCATCATGACAGTGAATGGCTTCGTAGCAAGAAATAATGACACTTTGCAAATATGCTCAGGGAATAAAAGGGAATCGACAAGGAGGGGAGCTGTATATTTGGTGATATATTTTGAAAGCTTCTTAAGAAGGGGACTAAACAAAGTATATGGATAGCTGAACTGAAGACCCTACTTAATAAAGGACCCAGAATATGCCTTAGACCAGGTCAGATTATCTGTTCCTGTAGGCCAGTGTTGTCTCATATTACTGGCAATGGGTTGCCAGTCTAAGGTCACCTGATCCCTGACTCCTTTAACAGGAGATCCCAGGGACTGAACCTGGGAACCTTGTGGATGCAATACAGGTGTCCTACCAGTGAGTTGTGGTCCCTTCTCCAAAGCACACAGGTGTCATATGGCTTCCAAAACCTTTTATTTGTCTTTAATATTGTAAAATAATAGATGGCACCTATCGTTTAACATACCTGCTGTGAATGTGTGGGTAAGAACAACTACCCAAGTTTTAGGACATTCATGAAATGGAAGCATAAACTCTGTATTTGTGCATAAGGGGGGGGGGGGCGTTAGAGAAAGAGACTGTATAGAACAGGTAAATGATTTTAGGTTTACAACAGTCCTATCTGTAAGTACCGTACTTTTAGAATGTGCACTGAAGGGTTTAAAGATTTTGTTATTCTATATAAAACCAGATGGGTCTAGATAAGACAGAGGAAGTCTTAGGATAGCTCTCTTGATACAAAAAGTTGCATCATTAATTTCCATGGGTCTACTCTAAGTAGGGCTGACATTGGCTACCACCCAAATTATTTAGTTTTTCTACATGCTGTGGGCCCTTATTTTAGTGTTAGAAAGTTTGTGTATTAGTGTATTTTCCTGCCAATGTTGAGATTGGCTGGAAGTTTCTTTTATGTTCGTAGTAATTTGATTCCAGAATGCAAATCAAAACAATGCAGGGGGAAAGCATGGAAAAAGAGAATGCTGACACCTGCTGATGGAGGGAAGGGCTCAAAGAACACACAGACCATATATGCAGCACAGTTTCTTACTTTTTAAAGCCAAAGCCCTGGCATTCTCTCTGTTCAGATGAACACACGCAGTACCAAATTCTACCCTTTGGATCTCTTTGTTTTGGAATCCCACAGAAATTCATGCACTTAAAACTAAATGTTATTGGTCTGCCAAGCTGTAATACTGTTGAAATAGCCAATACTTTATTGCAAAAAGAAAGGCCACAGTTCCACACTGTTCTTTTAGCCTGAAGATTAAAATCTGGCTTCCCCTCCACATTTTACCACACCCAGCAATGCTAACCAATTTAACACACCGAGTTATGCACTCTGCAAAGTGCACTCAGTGACAACAGTAGGGAGGGTTTTATCGTTGCTTACGACAGATTAAAAATGCTACTTAAATTCAGGGCTGTGTGTGAGTACTGCATTTCAGTGAACTGTCAGGAACTGTCAAGCCACTGCGCAAAAGCTACAGAGGAGTCTTTCAAATCATTTCCCTAGGAAAGGAGCCAGCAGCACCCTTGCTTCAGTGTTTCTGCCTGTTTTTGTTCTCTTAACTCAGTAAAGGTTCTTTAATGTGGGTCTTTGCACTTCCTTTGCACTCCCTCCAGCTGCTGCAAGGCTTCTGCATAGGAGATCAGCTGCAAAGGCACCAGAGAGCCTGCAAAAGAACCACACACAAACTCACACCCTGCTCCACCAATCCCTTGCCAGAGTCAAAGCTGATGATGACACACGGTCAGACAACTGGCACTCCTGAGGTGGCCGGGCTGCTGCAGCAGCAGGAACAAATGGCAAAAGGCAGACTGCTATTGAAAATGAGTTGCTTCAGCAGCTCAAGACTTCATAATGGGCATTGGAGGAGCTCCTGATCAGATATAGAGGAGGAAATGGTGTGGAGGGCTTACAAATAGTCTTCATTCTTATATATTACCTGTAAAGGTAAAAAAGGTAATGGATCACTGGACGGTCAAGTTCAGTTAAAGGCTTTTCAGGCCAAGGGAGTTGGTGTTTGTCCACAGACAGCTTTCCGGACCACGTGGCCAGCATGACTAAACAGCTACTCGTGCAACAGAACACCGTGATGGAAACCAGAGCGCCGTGGTTTAGACCACAACGCCACCTGTGTCCCCTGTCACCTGTACCAGGTCTGAGCCATGATATCCCAGGCAAATTTTGGAGTAGCTTTCCCCAACCTGGCAACTCCCAGATGTTTTGGACTTAGGCTGATGGGAGGTGTGGTCCAAAACATTGGGAGGGTGCCAGATTGAGAAAGGCTTTTCTACCATTAAGTCTTTGGGGAGCTCTGTTTCAAACTGACCCTGAGCCAGTGAAAAGGCCAAGCAAACAGCCATGCTGCAAAACAAGCAAGAAGCAAACAGATGTTGCAGTCTAGCAACTTGACCAAGGAAAATTAACAAGTGAGACAACACTATACTGGTGCAAGTGCTCATGATCAACATCCAACTTCACTATGAATTGTACTCTTGTTGGTTTATTTATTGGAGAAGTGAAGGTAAGGAGGGGCTTTGTATCAACTACTGGCACCTTTGAGATTCCATTTCTAAGTTTGTAAAGTGATTTAACTCCATCAAACATGACCCTGAATGTCTAATTCAAGCAACCAGCTCAAGCCTTGCAATGTGAGGTAGGAGAATTCAAAATACAGAATACAAGGTGCTATGCCCCCTTTAAGTCAAGTCCTCTCAAGGGAAGTTCACAAAAAACCTAAACGAAAGATTGAAGGATGAACCTCAGGTTGCCCTTGTCCGTACCCAATTTCACTGGATCCATAAATAATGAAAAACACAATGCAATGTATTTGGTTGTATCTAACTAAGCTGCATTCAACTGAAAGAAGACTTGAGCACTGAAATTAATGAACGTAAGTTAGTTGCGTCCATTAATTTCAACATTGGATCCAACCCACTATCTCCAATCATAGCTGTCCACTTTAATATTGGCATCACATCTCATTTCTCTTTGGTCATGATGCTAGGTCTCAACATCGGTTTCCTCCTTGGTTCTACTGTAGCATGGTTCTTTCTTCACATGAAGACTGAGATAGTGGAAAGAATGCTTAAATGCACACTCCGGACAAAATTATACTTTCCCCCCTGTTCTTCTCAAGAAAACTAGGACAAGGAAAGGAATTTCAAATTCAGTGCTTTAGTCATATTTATCTATTTTTTGTGGCTCCATGTAGATCTGAAGGAACCTTACAAGAACTCAAATTTAAAACAAAAACATAACCCTTGTAAAACAACTGACCAAACTGATTTGTAGTACTAGGATGAGGGAGTCGGGGGAGTGAGCATTTTTGCCAAAATAAAATGTCTGAACTGGACCAGCCCCGCCAAGAGAAAATTGTAGAATTTCTCAACATGGCTCCCGTTGTTGCCATTGTTAAACACAAAAATAATTAAGCTGAAGCTCAGCATCCCTCATTCCAATCTTAACTGGGGGGGCACTCTATGTGGTTTGGGGAGGGTACACACAAGAGGTCTCCTGAGGCACGAGCTGAACAGCCCAATATCAGCTCTGAGCAGGCGACCGTAAAAGCCACAGGACGCATCACACGGCAACACTGATCATTATCTCCACTTCGAAAGCGGGCCTTTGCTTTTATAGCTATCGAGACAAGGCCGTTAGAGCCGACTTTATTACAGAGCAGTCATTACTCAGCTCCCCTTTAATCTGAGAAACCTGCAGCACTTTTTTTTTTTTTTACAAAAACTTAATTAACAAAAGCTCGTAACACGGCATGAGGTAGGGATTATTATCTGCCCCATTTGGCAGGTGGGGAGGGGGAAATCTAGCCTAGACCCTTGGCAACACCACCCAGGAGTCCCAAGTTGCACATCCTTCCATGATCAAAGCACGCCTGTGCCCTTTGGGGCCAATGTGGTGAATGGAAGAGCATGGAAAGCATCATAAACTAGGCCTGTGGTGGTTATTATAAAGCTAAGGAAGCCTTATCAGTCCCCAAAACACAGAGCTCTGCAAGCTCTATGGGGCTTGAGAGGTCAGGGCTATTAACATCCACAGACACTATTTGCTGCATAAAGGAAAATTAAAGCCATAGTGCTCGGAACTGCAAAGGATGATTTCCCTAGCAGGGAGAATCCAAAAAATAAAAGGCATGAAAATATCAAGGGGAAGGAATCATCTGGGAACTAGAGGTGGTCTGCAGCTGGTAGGCCTTGGGTAGGGGAAAATGCTAGATTTTATAAAGTTCTCACACTTGCTTTGTGTTTGACTTCCTCATTCACACCCTCCTTTAAAAATAAAATATCTGGTTGTTTTTGCACAATTCCCTAACCTTCGCCATTCAGCTCAATCCAAATAGCATAAGAGTCCAGCTGGATCAGGCCCATTTAGTCCAGCATCCTGTTCTCACTGTGGCCATAGGACCCAGGCACAACAACATCCTCCCAAGCTATAATTTGACAGCAACTGGTATTCAGAGTCATGCTGCCTCTGACAGTAGAGGTATAGCCACTGTGGCTAGCAGCAATTGTAGATAGTAACCTTATCCTCCAGGAATTTCTCCAATCTTCTTTTAAAGCCATCCAAGCTGGTGGCCATCGCATCGCTGTTTCTGGTGGAATCGAATTCCGTTGTTTAGTTATGAGCGCTTGCTTGGAACTCACATTTACTTGGACGTTGGTTAACCCCATCATGTTCATGGAGACCTGCTTCCCGATAAGTGTGTGGCGTCCCTAGTCTTTTGTGGATTTCTGCTCAAAGCACCCAAATAGGACCCAAATGCTCAGCAAGCACAGAGTTACGCAGCCACGGCCATCATCTGCATGTGCAGGAATGAATTAGCTTTGGGGCTGATTGAAGAATAGCAATCAGATGTTTCAAAGGAGTAAATTGCCTGCTTTCCCCCCCCCCCTTCATTTCCTACATCCAGGTTGCTTTCCGCAAGGGAAATGTATGACTGGCCTCCCATGGCTAAACTGCTTCCTAGAGACATTCCCTCCCTTTTAGCAGTGTCTCCTTCCCCGTGCCACTAGACACAAGGGAGCGCTGGAAAGGAGGAGGATGCTGTTGCAGAAGGAAACATCTTGAACTAAGAAAAAAAAAAAAAAAAAGCACCGGCTTTCAGAATGAGAATACACCAGCCCAGCTGCCTTTCAGACAGACACCTTGTGGCAATTGCCAAGCAAATGCATCTCACCGACAACAGCAACGAAAACAGGAAGGCGCGTTTAGGTCTGCCCTTCTCTTTCTTTCACCACCTCCCTCCCTTCCTCCGCCTTGCAGGAAAAGAAACAACTTGTTTTTACACAAAACAGATGGTTCAACCTTCCCCGGCAAGCCGAAGCTTTATTATCAGCACCTCCGGAACCTAAAAAGAGGCACAGGGCAGAGCAAGGCCCAAGAAACCACCGCCCAGAAGCAGCCGGGCCAAAGATTTCTTTTAGCAGCCACAGGAACCAATCACAGACCCGGGTGAAGCTTCTGAAAAGAGATGCAAACATGCAGATGTTGTCGCAGATACCAAGAAGCTAAATATTTAGCAGGGTGCCTGGAAATTTATTTGTGTGTGTGTGTGTGTGTGTGTGTGTGTATGCCAAAAGGATGTGGGTATATTTTATCTGATGGCAGCATGTGTGCGACACAATAGGTAGTGAAAGAACTGCAGATACCACCACAAAACGACTCCCCACCATAATAATTAGACTAGGATGCAGCTACAACTAAAACACTATTCCTGTGGATACTAGCCTAAGCATTGTTCGACTCAACTTTTAAGGAAATGATGCTATTATTTATTTGTTTGTTTGTTTGTTTGTTTGTTGTTGTTTATATGCATTAGTCGCCTCACAATATGGATTCTCTAGTCAACATACAGCAAGTCGCCAGGGAGGTGAGGAACAAGCGACAAGCCTGAGTTTGGACATTTTGCTAAGCCAAACCATAGCTTAGCTCCCAGTGGTGCAACAGGTGAGGGGCTAAGCAAACCAACTGCAGTTTTCTCCCTGTGCACCAGCACACTTGCTCTTTCATGACAAGTTACAGTTTGGCAGCATTACGCGCAAACAAGGCCCCTGACAACACAATCCTATACATGTCTAACTCAAAAGTAGTTACAGTGGTATCTTGGTTTGCAAACAGTCTGGTTTGCATACGTTTTGGATTACAAACACGTCAAACCCGGAAATGCGTGTCCCGGTTTGCAAACATTTTTTGGATTACAACCCTTTTGCTTTTGTTTGTTTTTTATTACGAACAAAAAAAAAATTGGAGGCCCCATTGGCGAAAGCGCACCTTGGGTTACAACCCGTTTTGGTTTACAAACGGACCTCCGGAACGGATTATGGTTGTAAACCAAGGTACCACTGTACTGCCGAGTTCAATGGGACTCCCTCCTAGGTAAACAGTGCTGCAAAGATCACAGTAAAATGTAAGAGACATCCAGAAACCTTAGTTTAAAACAATGTGGTAAACTCAATCCTGGTTAATTGTCAGAAAGGGAAAAAAAAGGTAAGAGGATCGTAACATCCTCTAGGCTTTGTGATTTAGGATATCACCAGATGTTTCCACTGCAATAATTACTATCCCACATCTAACTGAAAAGCATCTTATTCCACCGCTAACGTTGACATGAAGACGTTTGCCTTGTTTTCTTTTTTATCTCTTCCTTGTTTCACAGATTCCTTTATCTGTGTCAGCATCTTGGGCTGCTGCTTCTCCTTCAGTATTTTAAACCGACTATATAAAAGATTTTGGTGTGTTAAATGGAACCTTTTCAACCAGAAGCATCACCTATAGGGCTATGCTCAGGCTTAATAATAAAGTTCTTCCCACACATGTTTTATATTATAGAGGAAAAGGGGGCCTTAGCTGAAATCCTTGTGAATGTAATATCTCCTTCTCTTCTTGTGGAAATGGGACTGACAAAGAGGTCTGCCTGTACCATTCAGGGCAAAAATGCTTAGCCGGCTTGACTGGTGGCAGAAAAATCCTTTTCTGCTTTTCCAAATGTGCTATTAAAACAAAACTTGTCTTTCTAGCCCACTGTACTTTCTATCTGGCATACCTCAAATGCAATCCATGCTGAGCCCCAGGATAGATAAAACACACTTGGGATGCGATCCTAAACATGCCTACTTGGAAAGAGATCCCACTGTAATAATAAAAAAATCTCCTCCCAAGTAAACAGGGCTAAATTGGGGCTGTTAAACTGCAATCCTAGCCATGCACATCATTTTTAACAATGCTGGGGGGGGGGGTTTAAAAAAATATGGTGTGCGCTTATTTTTATGCACCATGTATCCTTACACAGCCTAAACTGAACCATCCAAGAACAAGAGAGAGGTAACAGCAGGGGGTTGGGAAACCCCAAAATAGCAGAAGATAGAAGAAGAAGAAGAAGAAGAAGAAGAAGAAGAAGAAGAAGAAGAAAAGGGGGTACCAAAAAATAGATTCATGAGCATGTTCTGGGCACCACAGTTCAAGAAGGATACTGACAAGCTGGAACGTGTCCAGAAGAGGGCAACCAAAATGGTCAAAGGCCTGGAAACGATGCCTTATGAGGAACGGCTTAGGGAGCTGGGTATGTTTAGCCTGGAGAAGAGAAGGTTAAGGGGTGATATGATAGTCATGTTCAAATATATAAAAGGATGTCATATAGAGGAAGGTGAAAGGTTGTTTTCTGCTGCTCCAGAGAAGCGGACACGGGGCAATGGATTCAAACTACAAGAAAGAAGATTCCACCTAAACATTAGGAAGAACTTCCTGACAGTGAGAGCTGTTTGGCAGTGGAATTTGCTACCAAGGAGTGTGGTGGAGTCTCCTTCTTTGGAGGTCTTTAAGCAGAGGCTTGACAGCCATCTGTCAGGAATGCTTTGATGGTGTTTCCTGCTTGGCAGGGGGTTGGACTGGATGACCCTTGTGGTCTCTTCCAACTCTATGATTCTATATATGGAATGGAAGAAGAGAGAGAGAGAGAGAGAGAAATGGAGTATCCAGGAAGAGAGCATGGATGGCTAACACCAAGAACAGGAGCACCTCCACACTGCAGCATTTTTGTTGCAGGTTCTGCTTGCACTGAGTAATATGCAATATTTTTTGTTAGAACAAAACTTTCCCTTTCTGACATACAGGCTAGGATTCAAAGAGTCCTTCCATCTCTACAGAGAACTCTCTTCACCCTTCCTTCCACTGCAGCCTTGAACCTGCTGAAAAGTTCCTCCCAAGGGTCAGGAGACCCTCTGAAGCAACAGACAGTGCAGCCTGAGAAGAGTGTAGCAGGGATGGGGTGGGGACCCCCTGCCTTCCCAAGAGCACCCAGAACTGCTTCTCACCCATGCATCCTTCTGTATGGATGCCGTCCACAGAGTTGCTGAGAATTCAGCAACAGGCATTCAGTGAAGCATGTCAAGGATAAAAAACCCACATTACAGCCTTTCAAAACTCAAAATTTTACAGTCCAAAACGATCCAGCACGGACCTGCTTCTCAGCACTGTAAACTGTTGATCGTTGTGCAAATAAGCCTATCAAATATTTTATTGTAAATAAAACAAAAGAGACTTTAATAGCATTTCACTGCACTGCTCAGGAAAGCATTGTGACAAATACTACGGCTTTTTTAGAGGGTGGGGAATAAAAAAAATGTCCTATTCTGTAATTTCCAAGATGCTCTCTCTCCTCCAGCCCCTCCTCTCTCACTCCCCCTTTTGACCCACAGAAGTAAAATAAAGGCTGTGGAATCCTTTATACAAAGCAAATAAAAAAAACGGGGCCTCTGTGTGTGAGGGGGAACCCCCCACCAAGCACAGGGGGAAAGGTCTCTAGGCACACACAAAAGAAAACCTTTCCCTTAACTGCTCCATAACCACATGCTAGTCTTCCAAGGAAAGTTCTCTCCTTAAAAAAAGAAAAAAAGAAAAGAAAAACGCTCCGAGTAACCCAGTCTGATTTATAAGCAAGCCTACAGCATCAAACACAGAAGAGGATTCTTTTACATTACCACGGAAGCTCGGAAGCCCCTGCAAAGCTCTTGCCTCACTACGCATTGAATTTGGCTGTTTGCTTCTTTTAGCATTATTTATGGAGAGCACTAAGTGAAGTCTGGAGCTTGAATGGTAAATATTTAACAAGGGGGCACCAGCCCAAACCACAAAATCCAGACACACATCACCAGCACTTGCACGGAAAGCCTGCACTTCACACGAGGATGGCAATCGTGCACGAGTAAAGAAGAGCTTCCTGGCACTGTGTTCATATATGAGCTTTTACGTTAAGCAGTGCTTTTTAAAAATATATAAAAATAAAAAAATGTTTAGAGGTACTCTCATTTTGAATCAAGAAAATCACCATTTTATAGTTCAAATTGGGAAAAATAAATACAGTAAATGGACAAAAGTACAAAGATTCACAAAATGTTTAAGGGTATGCGTACCCCTGCGTACCCCCCAGAAAAAAGCACTGACGTTAAGAGATTTAAACTGAGTACAAGAGGACTGAAAGGAAGAATCCAGCCATGCACAAGGTTTATGTCCGACCGAGCTGTAATGTAGGATGGAGCATCGTTCTCCAACCAGCTGTCTTCCAGCCACTGAACCACGGCTCCAGCCAGCACAGGGACGGTGGGAGATGTGGCCCAACAGCATTTGAAGGGGACCTTAGTGAAGGCTTCGGCAGAGTTATTTATTACCTTTGTCTCCTAGCCTTCTTCAAAAAATGGCACACATGCAGTTATCACATTTTATCAACACAACCCTGTAATGTAGGGGTTGTGCTGAGAGACAGCAACTAGCCTAAGGGCACCCAACAGACTTATGGCTCAGTGGAGTCTGAATCCAGGGAGCTCTAGTCAAAGTATGGAATTCTATATAGCTATTTGGACCTCATTGATGCTCTTGCACAGCTGCATGCAGGTATCCGGAAGCTGCTTTGAATTACAAGTGGTCCTTTTCCAATGGTCCACTCTATGTGTTACGCCGCATTTCTTCTATCAGATGCTTACTAAAAGACATGGCCTATGTAAATAAAACACTCAGATGTTGACTGGAGTGTCACACACATCCCGGTCCTGTTCCTGTACTAGTACACTCCAGGGAGCTAGCCAAGTTGGTTAGAGCATGTTGCTGATAACGCCAAGGTTGCAGGTTCGATCCCCATATGGGCCAGCTGCATATTCCTGCATTGCAAGGAGTTGATCTCTTCAGGGTCCCTCCCAACTCTACAATTCCCAAAAGATGATAAAATATTGTGGGCTGTTCACAACTAGCATACTTCTCCCACTTAAGGCAATATGGTAGCCCTCCTAAGCCAAGTTGCCTAAGAGCAGTTTGAAATCCCCCAGGTGCAGGGCATGTTTACTACTGGCATGGTTTCAATTGCGACCACATGGAAATTTCTGGGTGCCAGGCTGGTAGCCACAGTTTAAAAACCTCTGCCTTAGTCCATTGTTAATTCCATTTCCACGGTTTCTCCTTCTTGCATACTGGGACTAGTGAATCGTAATACCACCAAGCTACAGTCAAGCAATGTACAGGTAGTTGAGACCAAAGAATCATAGCACCCGAAGGGGTGTCCCAAGGGTCATTTACTCCAACCCTCGGTGAATAGACGTTCCATTGTGGAGACCGTAACCTAGGTTTAAGATGAACCATTCGGGCTGCAGGTGGAGCCTCACAGGAACGAATGCTAAGGTGAGATGTTGAGAGCAGAAACCAGCACAACAGTACTTGTCTGTGAAACTGTTCTGCGTGCACATCATTATGCATAAACCCACTTGCCACAGGAGCTGGTCCTCTGCATGTAGAGTTAGCAAGTTATCAGTACAACAACCAAGACACTGATTTCCGACATGGTCGTTCTACATGTGAATCAGCCGGCTCATGTAGTAAGTGTGGCATTTTTATATATCCTATATCCATAAGAATACCTACATATGAACTTTCTTTATACCATATCAGACCATTGCTCCATCTAGTTCAGTACTGTTGACCCAATAAACATTCAGGTTATTTAACAACTCTCTCCCGAGACGTCCTAGCATGCCAATAACCAGTAGCCTAGCCTGCGGATGACAAAAACCACTCAATACTTGGGACAGAAAAACTTGGGTTTGGTTTGTCTGGGGTGGGACAGCAGTCTTGATGGTTGAGCGACATGCGCTTTTTATAGCAGCACATTCCACAAAAACAGAACTTCATGAACACAAAGCCAGCAGCCTCTGTAATTGGGAGGTTTGGAAGATTACATACTCTTTGTGTACAACCAGAGAGAGAGAGGGGAAAAAAACAGGACTGAAGTTGGTGTCAGTCCTTAAAGCAACTATAACTTTTCCAATCAACTGTTATGTCAGTGAGTTCGTGGTACTAGACGGTGGGGGCAGAGAGGAAGAAAATCCTTTTCTGCACTGTAACCCTCAGCAGACGTGGTCTTACAAACAATCTGAGGAAAACAGAAGGGGCTACCCGAGGGGCAACTTCATCCAATATCAAATGTATTACTCTTTCCCTGTTAGTGCGCATGTGTGAATGGCATTAATGCAATTTTAAATGCACTGGCCCCATTTCTAAATTGACTGAGGCCATAAAGCAGAAGTAGGAGAACTTGTGGCCCTCCAGATGTTGGTAGGAATACAACTCCCAACATTCCTGACCATTTCCCATGCTGGCTGGGTCTGATGGGAGTTGGGATCCCAACAACCCCACCCCTACCAAGCAGGAAGGTGGACTTACAACTGCTTTTCAGCCTTCATGCAATTTTGTTTTCTATTTCTTCTTTCATAGTGTGCCACGACCTTATTTCTCTTCAGTGACCACGGCCATCTAGCAAGGCTATTTTCTCCACCACCCTACCAAGAACAGCTCAAGACATTTTGCAGCCTGAAGCAAAGGGCATATCATGTCCACCATTCCCTGTATAAAAGCTGACTGGTCTGGCAGTAGAATGTTAGCTGAACACTGGGGATGGGTTAGCATCCTCTGCTACATCCAAGGGTGAGGGTTAGCTCAGAGAGTGCAGACCAGGCTGTGGCTGTCACACATGGTCCTGTGTTCCAGATGCCAAAGAAATAAACAACTATCCGACTTTTAGAAGACATCTGAAGGCAGCCCTGTTTAGGGAAGCTTTTAATAGTTGCTGAATCTTTCTATTTTATTATTCTGCTATAAGCCACCCCAGAGTGGCTGGGGAACCCAATCAGATGGGTGGGTTATAAATATATTATTATTATTATTATTATTATTATTATTATTATTATTATTATTATTATTATTATTATTATTATTATTATCCACCCTGAGTCAGCTACCTCACTCTGGCTAACGAAAGTGAAAGCCCTGTATTGCTTGTATATTGCATGTTCAATGGATGTGTATAACAAAGGACGGTACTATGACCAGGTACACATATTAATAGCTTAATATGTACACATATTAATTTTTAAACTAATACCCTGGTGCACTTATAAAATTGGCATGCCTTTCCCTACCACCAGGCTGTCAGTTTCACTGAGACATGAGAAAGTTGTTGGGAAAGTAAATGGATTGTGGCAGGCAGGTAATGCTGAAAATACATTGCCAGGGTGGCACCACGTGTATCATGATATGGTAGTATCTACGTCTTGTCACAGGGCAGGATCCATGGTAGACAAGTGAGGAAGTAGTGTCTTCAGACTACTAGCTAGTAAAGGTGTGTAGTGACATTTTAGGGCACCGATGGGGGGAGGGATCTATGGCCTTTCAGATGTTGCTGGACTACAACACCCATCATCCCTGACCACTGGCTATGCTGGCTGGGTCTAATGGGAGTTGGAGTCCAATGACAGCTAGAGGATCCCCACCTCTGCTTTAAGGAGTGAAAAGCAGAACTTGTGAACAATGGTTGCACGCATTACCTGAAGCTAAAACAGTCTGCAGTGATCACTAAAGAACTCTGTAAAGAAGTACCAGTGGCTGAATTTACTTTTCTCCTCCTCTTTCCTACTCCCTTTTCCTTTCGTGTCATGCTTTTTAGACTGTCAGCCTAAGGGCAGAGACTGTCTTATTGCTTTGCATGCCCCTCTGGTAAATTTTATTATCATTATTATTGCTGAAAATCAGAGTAAAAATGCTTCCAATAAACAATAACCCTCTAAAAGATGCACATATCCTGATTTTACTTAAGTCCATTGATTTCAGTGGGTGTACCTTGAGTATGTTGCATATAACCCAGAATATTTTATTTCTACCCACAGCATTGCAGTGAAAATATTGAAAACAAAACAATGGGATACAAAACACCTAGTTAAAAAATTAAACATATAGCAATAGAATTGACAAAAGCCTTGGCAGAATAAACAAATCTTTACCATCTGGTTGCAAGAAACAGTGCCAACCAAAATTCACAGTAGAGGGAATTGTAGTGCCACTACTGAACAGACCCCGTTCCCTGGCACCAATCAGCTTCAGTGGTACTTAGACCCCAAGCAAATTCATATGGAAATATGTGGTTCTTCAAATACACTGGGTTCTAAGGCACCCAAGGATAGGGAATCTCAAGGCATCCAGATGTTCTTGAAGTGCCACTCCCATCAAGCCCAGGATGCCCAAAGATCAGGGATTATGTGAGTTGTGATATCTGGAAGGTCACAGGGTCTGGAAGGTCACAGGGTCTCCATCCCTAGACCAAAAATTAGCACTTAAAATGAAACAAATGGGTAACAAATGCAACTGATCCAAATCAGTACAATCTGGTCAAACTGCCAAGCCTCGTTGAGGTTGAATTCTGGCAGCCGAATCTTGCACTGCTTTAAAGTTTCCCAACTGTGTTTAAAGGCAACCCTACGTAGAAAACAATACAATTGTCTTATCTAGATGTAGCCATTGTGCATAAACACATCAGTGTACTGACTCTTCAAGCCTGAACAGCATATGATGTCAGTGCAGAATGGGCACGATGCACTCATGGAAAAGCTATCCCAGTGCATGCTCGCTGCGCTACTAACAAAGAAGCTAGAAAGCTAGCATAACTGCGGATGTTTGCAGGCAATGCTCACAACCAACTGTTCCTTCTCAGAGCTTTGGAACAGTGGGAGGATAGTGTTAGCCACAAAGGGGTTGTGTTTTGTGCAAAGGGAGAAGTGTGGTGTAATGCTAATGAGTTCCAAGTGCCATGGCAGCAAAATAAATGAGAACTACCCAGATGGGAAAGTCATTTCCTGAAACTTTTTCAATTTGCATGGGGAAACTGATTACCCCCACATGGGCGGACAGCCTCCCATGGCAATCAAATATCTTTATTTACTATTATAAAGAGGGAGAAGCCACACTCAAGCAAGGAAGGCTCCTGGAAGCCAGGCTGCAAGAGTGAGAAGAAAATTAACTTTCAAATTAAAAGCAAATGGGTCTCTGAGGGAGCCAATTATTGTTTGGGGGGGGGAATACAGAAAATGCAAAGTATAAAGCACACACAACATCCTATTCAACATCTTTCAAGTGAATTATGTCAACACAGAAGCTTCAAAAAACAACAGCCACCCTTAGGCTTAAACTTAAGACAGGAAGTAATTTTATCACTTTGTTCTTTAAAAAAAACAATCGAACTAGTACTAGGTCACTGTTGTTTGCAAAGGGCTCCCTCTTTTGCCAGCTCAGGCACCTTATGAACTATCTCAGGGGCGATCATCTGTGTAAACATCTTGAAAGCCTTTGGATCTTGAAAGGGAGGATTTAAAAACCACACCAAGCGTCTGCCAACAAGGCTCATTTTTCCCCAGCATGGGCTGTGCTGCCACTAGCCAACCACCGGGAAGCCCACGGCTAGCAAGCAACCACCTCAATTCCAAAGAGCGTCTACTAACTACTGCACGTTCTGGAAACCCGCGGGACGGAAGCGCTCTCCTGTCTTTGACAAGCTCAGCTTGCAAAAACATCCACTCGTTTTCCACTAGCGCAGGAAGGTTCCGCTGCGTCCTCTAGTTGCATGCCGGTATCCGCCACAGTTCCCAACACTCAGCTCCTTCTCAAAACAGAACATGCAACCCCATCTCAGTGCGCAAGAGTGGTGGAGCATTGCCTTCGGGCAATGCGACTGTCCAAGGCACGGCACCCCCCCCCCCAACCAACACACAAATCCAGAGCTGGGTTCCCCCCTCCGCGCGCGCCTGAACCCACTACCCCCACCTCCAAGCCGCCGGTGTGCAGGATGAGGCCAACTCAATACTCCCAACTCCTTTGGGGGCCACCAATCCCTTCTGCCCACCCAGAAGGAGTCGATCGTCCAACTCGCGAGGCAGCAACGCCGAGCGACTACCCAACCCTGCGAAGTTCCAATCCTCACCGGAGACTCCTCTCAAGTCTGTCCGCGCCACGCCGGCTAGGCAGCCCAGCTTCACGCAGGGTGGAAACGACCCTTTGCACGACCTAACCGTCCGGTTTGGCTGGAGCGCGTCCACGGCGCGCCGCAGTCGCTCAGCTGACCCTCGTCCTCACGCCCCTCGGCGCGACCTTTCCTCTGCCCCTGATGCCTCCATCCCGCCCTTGCCCGCGCTCGTGCCACTCACCGACTGCAAGAAACGCAGGGTGCACACGTAGTCCCTCTCCGTGCCCAGGATCTCGTTGAGGACGCAGAGCCGAAGGCGCAGCTGCCGGTCCGTATCCTTGGCAGGCTCCGAGGGCGCCGCGCCGGGGCCGGGGGCCGCCGCTACCGGGGCCGCTGCCGCGGGGGCCGCTACCGGCTGCGCTTCCATGGCGGGGTGGCTGCCTCCTCGCCTGCCTGCCCGACTGACTTGACTGACTTTCCGAGCCGGCTGCTGCTCCCCGCACACCACGCTCTCCTCACGCTGGGCGCCCGGCTCAGGCACCCTCCATCCCAGAGGCACGCGAAACGCAAGGCGAGGGCTTCCCCAGCCCGCCGCCTACGAGCTCCCACTGGCAGCCGGAGCGCCGCTCAGGGACATGCCGAGGACAGCGGCGGCGGCGACAAGCGCAGCAGCGAAGCGCCAGGGGCACTGAATGGAGCGAGAGTGGGGAAGGGAAGTCCCGGCGCCCGAGAGGGAGGTGGAGAGCGCGAGGGCTGGGGGCGTGGCGAGGGCAGCCAGCGGGAGGGGGGGCGGGGGTCGCGCGGCCAGGCGACGCCGGTCCCCGAGGCGAGGGCGGCGCTCGGAGGCAGGAGGCGGGGCGGGGCGCCTTGGCGGGACAAGCCCAAGTGCAAAAACAGGAGTTCGGAGACTGCGGCAGGCGGCGAGGGAGACACAAAGGCAGCGAGGAAGACTCCCGAGCGTGGCCTGCGCGCGTCACCCGGAGCTGCTTTGCAAGCACGCAGCCCGTTTCCAAATCCTGGCTGCAGCAAGAGCGAGCGGCGCGCAAACTTGGGCTTTGATCAAGCGCCCTGTTGCTGCTCCGGCCTCGCGCCTCTCGCCACCTCGGGGAAACGGCTGCTGGATGCAACCTGCCGGGGAGAGAGATTCCCACATCCACCCCGCCCCCGATTGAGCTCGTGCGCGCTTGTTTGGTTGGGTTTTGTTTGTTTCTGCCAGCGCTTGCTGCTCCTGCGCAGCGAAAAGCACAGCCTGGCCTGCTGCACGCGGTTTGGGGAGCCCTTCCCGACAGGGGTGTTCCCACGGGTGGGTGTGCGCAAGCCGCGGAATTGTAGGCTACGCCAGCCAGCGATGCTGTGTGCCAAGAACTCGCTACGCAGAAATAATATTCCTGGAGGTGCTCCCCAGGTGGAGTTTGTTGTTGCTTTCCAAAGTCAGGCGTAGCGATTCCGCACACCTGCGACCCTCAGAGATCTTTTATTATGGCTGGCAGAAGGGGTTGCAGATGGGGGTCTCCAGCACCATTGACATAAGACGGTACTGCACTACAACTCCCATCACCTCCTGGCTCTTGGCATTGCTTGTTAGGGCTGATGGGAGTTGAAGTCCAACAACAAGTACTTCACGCATAGTTGAACTGTGGAACTAGCTTTTACTGGGGGCAGTGATGTCCACCAACTTGGATGGGTTTAAAAGAGGACTGAGCAAACGCATGAAGGATAAGGCTGTCAATGGCTACTGGGCGGCTCTGCCTCACTTCTGAATACCAGCTGCTGGGAGCCACAGGAGGGCAGTGTGCTCAGGTCCTATGCAGGTGGGGCATCTGGGTGGCCACTGTGAGAACAGGATGCTGGACTAGGTGGGCCATTGCCCTGATCCAGCAGGCTCTTCCTAGGTTCTTAACAACTGGAAGGCCACAGGTTCCCCATTAAGGGCCCCACCAAGCATGAGCCAGCGCCGCTATCAAGCTTCTTGCTTTGTACCTGGGCCAGACAGTTAGAGGCAGCACACACTTATTACAGTATTATCAAGCTACCCAGTCCCTCCACCAACAGACAGAGCTCCAGAGCCCCCTTGGATAGTGATGCCTCTGTTCCCCAACCCATATCCTGTTCCCTTCTCAGAGCTACAATTTCCAGAGTGGTATAAACAAGTCAATCCCTCTTTCCATTGGGAATAGTAGCTTTCCAGGGCAATAGCTGTTTCCTAACAACACTCAGTAGTAATGTACTACTGTTGTTGTTGTTCAGTCGTTCAGTCGTGTCCGACTCTTCGTGACCCCATGGACCAGAGCACGCCTATCCTTCACTGCCTCTCGCAGTTTGGCCAAACTCATGTTAGTAGCTTCGAGAACACTGTTCAACCATCTCATCCTCTGTCGTCCCCTTCTCCTTGTGCCCTCCATATTTCCCAACATCAGGGTCTTTTCAAGGGAGTCTTCTCTTCTCATGAGGTGGCCACTTCATGGATCACTGCCTTGTCGTGGCGAAGGGGCTTGAATTACTCAGGGAAGCTATGGACAGGTCAAGATGGGCAGGTCATAGTGGAGAGTTTGGACCAAACGTGATCCACCTGGAGTAGGAACTGGCAAGCCACTTCAGTATCCCTGCCAAGAAAACTCCATGGACAAAGACAACAGGCATATAAATGTACTACTACCCAGTAGTAATGTATGGAAGTGAGAGCTGGACCATAAAGAAGGCTGACCATAAAGAAGGCTGATCACCGAAGAATTGATGCTTTTGAATTATGGTGCTGGAGGAGACTCTTGAGAGTCCCATGGACTGCAAAAAGATCAAACTTATCCATCCTTAAAGAAATCAGCCCTGGGTGCTCACTGGAAGGGCAGATCCTGAAGTTGAGGCTCCAGTACTTTGGCCACCTCATGAGAAGAGAAGACTCCCTGGAAAAGACCCTGATGCTGGGAAAAATGGAGGGCACAAGGAGAAGGGGACAACAGAAGATGAGATGGTTGGACAGTGTTCTCGAAGCGACTGGCATGAGTTTGGCCAAACTGCGGGAGGCAGTGGAGGATAGGGGTGCCTGGCATGCTCTGGTCCATGGGGTCACGAAGAGTAGGACACGACTGAATGACTGAACAACAACACTCAACTCCTACAGTTCCCAGGATGCTTTGTGTGATACCATGGCTGTTCAAAGTGGTATGATACTGCTTTAAATGTACGTATAGCAAAGATGGGGCCTGTTTTTTGTTTTTCCGTTCTCCACACTTAATTTTGCCTTTACTACTGCTCTGTAAACATCTGTCAGGTACTTGGGAGAGCATTTTGGCGGCAGGCCCAAGCAAGTAGGAGAAGGCTATGAGTAAACCCTGAAGAACAGGTCTAATTGGGCTCTTGATGTAATTGTTTATTTCCTTTGCGTTTGATTTCATTTAACTTTTTGTTGCATTCTCAGTGACGCTGCAGCATTCAAAATTAATTCATTTCATCTTTGCCTCGGGTTAAAAAACAAAACAGGTACCCATATTTGTTTTTCTCCCCTATTTGGGCCAAGTGCCAGGTATCAGCTGCTGTGAGATTCTGGCATAATTTCAGACAAGAGTCTTTGCAGATTTGGCTTCTGTTTCTAAGATCCATCCACCCCAGAGTATACCTCCACCCTGTTACTGAACCAGAAACCTGTGTCTTCTAAAGCAGATGTAGCTTACTTTATCAGCTTTGCCTGGATGAAAGTAGGGTAGGGGGAGAGATGCAACTTGTAATTTAGGAAATGACGATGCAGGAATAAAGCCACTCAATCAATGCTTCTTGAGCAACCCTTTTCATGTGGATATCATTTCTGTTAACTATGCTGCTGAGTAGCTCCCCAAAAAAAGGCCTTTTATGATTTTCAGTTCCAAAATTAGGAGCGGTGTCCTGGCACTATGGTGGTTTCGTCTTGGGAATCCATTAATGTTGCTGAAGTGCTGTCATCTGTGTCTGGAAGTGTCAAGTGTCAGCAAAAGTATGCTTTCATTCTGGAATTTATATTAACTTACCAAAAAAAAAAGTCCTTAAGTGTAAGTTTCCGTGGAAAAGTACTTGCACTGTACTCTTTCTATCTAACTCTTTCTCCAAGGACCTGAGGGTGACATACAGTAGTACCTCGTTTTGTGACCAGGATCCGTTCCAGAGCCCCGGTCGCTGGCTGAAAAGGACGCTGGACAAAGCGGCGCGTCTGCGCATGCGTGAGCGGTAAACCCGGAAGTAACCCGTTCCGGTACTTCCGGGTTCGGTGCGGATGTTCAGCGGAACAGGCGCTCGACAAGGCGGACGCTAGATGAGGTACCACTGTACATTGTGTCCCCCATTTTATTATTATAATAATAATAATAATACAATGGTACCTCGGGTTAAGAACCTAATTCGTTCTGGAAGTCCATTCTTAACCTGAAACTGTTCTTAACCTGAAGCACCACTTTAGCTAATGGGGCCTCCCTCTGCCGCCGTGCCGCCGAAGCACAATTTCTGTTCTTATCCTGAAACAAAGTTCTTAACCTGAAGCGTTATTTCTGGGTTAGCGAAGTATGTAACCTGAAGCGTATGTAACCTGAGGTACCACTGTAATAATAATAATAATAATAATAATAATAATAATAATAATAATAATAATAATACAGTAATAATAATTTATTTCTACCCCATCCATCTGGCTGGGTTTCCCCAGCCACTCTAGGCGGCTTTCAACAGAACATTAAAAACTTCAGACATTAAAAACTTCCCTAAACAGGGCTGTCTTCTAAAAGTTGGATAATTACCTTGACATCTGATGGAAAGGCGTTCCACAGGGTGGGCGCCACTACCAAGAAGGCCCTATGAGTTAGGTTAAACTGAGAGATATTGAACGGACCAAGGTGAGTGAGCTTCATGCTCACTGCAGGGATGCAAAATCAGGTCTCCTTGGGTTGCTCACCTTACATAAGAGCATGGAACTAGGAGGGGTATAAATGCAGCACCCCCTCCCGCAACCCCTCCACACACTGTTTATGCTGAGAAGCTGGGAACTGAGCAACTGAAAGCAATTGAAAGAGGACAGTAATTACAGCCGAGATGGGGCAGATCCCAAGAAGTTTGGGGACCTTTTCTTAGTGCCTGCTTTACACTTGCAGGGTGACCAGATGCAAAGCAGAACAAGGCTCTCTTGCACCTTTTGAGAGCTGTGTAGAAGAGTACGTGTTGGCTACTGCTGCTTCACATGCAGGGATAACAAGCTGGACACTTGACGAAATTGCTGCTTCAATGTGACTACTAAGTGGCAAGTGCCTTCCTCCCGCATCCTGTTATGTCTTTGATCTACATTAAATGTGGGAGCAAAGAACTTGCATATCGTACTTGTTTATGAGGAAGGGTTCTGAGAGTAGCAACAGCACAGGAACTACCTGAATTTGAACCTAAGGAAGAAGCACAGACAGAGGCAGGTTTCTGTCTGTACATTTATTTATGGTCTGCATAAAAAATAATAATAATTGTAAAGCATCATCAATGTTTTCAAATGGCCATTATTAACCTGGTGAATGTTCCCCATAGTTCCCCTAGTTAATCTACATTCCTCAAAGCTGTTAGAATGATTCCCCCCTCCACTTAAATACAATAAATTTAACTTAAGGACCCACTTAATCCTTTCTTTAGTCTGGAAATTTTATAGCCTGCGCAAAAGGTATTTCGCTTTAAAAGGGAAAATGTTTAATTTGCCAACATGAGGTTTTCAGCTGTGAAAGTGTCTGCGGCCAGCATCATGCTCTGCTGTTGAAGTGCACAGTTCATTGCAACTGGCAAGTCAGCTTGTTTTCACTTCTGTTTGCTGGGTTAAAACCGACGTTTTGTACATTTTTAGGTATTGCTTGCTGTTGCCGCAGTGCTGCCAGAAAGTGAGAGTGATAAAGCAAAGCCTTTTTATAGGACCAATGTCTTTTGACGAGACTATGAAGAATTTCAAGAAAACGTATCCAATGAAAATATTGTCATCTTGCCGTGCGGCTCTCGTTTCAGTTTTCCAGAATTGCTCTTCGTTCTTATGGGGGGGGGGGAAGTGGCTGCCAAATAACTTATTCCACTGAAAATACTGCTTTTGAAAGAGCAGTTGTTTAAGAGCCATTCTACAAAGTGGCCGTCCTGCCTGTTACAAATCTGAATCAGGAAAACCATAAATTTCATTGGACCAAGTTATCAGATCGGAAGTGTACATTTTTGAACATAACGAACCAGCACACTGTGTTTTATAAAGACACTAGAAAAATGACCCCCAAATATATGGAATTTGAATTGCTGCTCTTCTCTGTATGCCATTAGCTCTTGGCCCTTTGCCTCCTGGTGTCATAGCCCCTTTCCTTAGTGTAAGGTTTTTGTAAGCATTGGAAACCTTTGATCCTCCAGATTTTGTTGGACTCCAACACCCATAAGCCCTAGCCACAATGGTCAGGGGTAATGGGAGCTGTAGCCTAGCAACATCTGGAGTGCCGCAGGGTCCTCACCCCTAGTTTACTTCTTGCTAGATATGCAAATAGAACTGGGGGAGGTGGGGATTTGCTGGTGGCTAATGTCACAGAGGCTGCAATACCTCAACAGTGATGGCCAAACTTGGCCCTCCAGCTGTTTTGGGACTACAGTTCCCATCATCCCTGACCACTGGTCCTGTTAGCTAGGGATGATGGGAGTTGTAGTCCCAAAACAGCTGGAGGGCCAAGTTTGGCCATCACTGCTCCTAGAAGCAAGAAACAGCAGTGGTGTGTATTCTTACATGCAGCTCTCAAGTAAAAAGGTCATAGGCAATGGGACATGTTGTTTTTTTCCAGGTGAAAGGCTGCAGGTTCCCCCAAGCAGCCTTTTAGCTTCACTTCCTTCTCAGCTTTCAGATAGCTCTTTTCCACCCATGCCAGCAAAGCAGTTCTGGAGGAGAGGGTGAACTGAGGGCACTTCCACAATGACCAGCTTATTGAGCATTCATCCTGACTTGTTTGCAGGGAGATTAGACAACTGGCTTTATAATGAGCATTCACCCCTATCTCTTTTCGAAGAGGTTAGACAAAATTGCATCAAAGCAAATGTTGACCCATCACTTTCCTTATCACAAAGAAGCCCCTTTTGGGGGAAGCAGGTCTGTTGTGCAAGAGCTCCCAGTCAACCATAATTGCACAACATGAATTTTTCAGCATGTGATTGAATCCAACCCAAAAATAGTGACAGTCTGGAAGTGCCTGGGCAGTCTAGTAGAAGACACCGAGTATGAACTTGAGTGAAACTCTCAATTATTTGAGGGCAGCAGCCTTCTTTGAACTATGCTGGGGAAGCATCTAGCACAAATTAATATAGGGCCTTTAAGCAGTAAAACCAAATAAGGAACAATTAAAATACCAACAATAACCTAATTAATTGCATGTTTATATGAGTGACTCACATTGTGCCCCTTGGGGAAAGTATCACTCTTATAGAGTGTTATTCAATAAACATTAATGAATAAACATTAAGTAGAGGCCTTGTGAATTTATTGTGCAAAGTGAAGACAAGCTGAGTTACAGGACCAGTTAGAAGCCGGTCCATTTCAGCTTGACCTACGGTTGCATAATAGGGCAGGACTGCAGAGATATATATATATATATAACCTTATGAAAGAGGCAGGTATGTAGCCAGTTCACATGACCAAACTGGCATGTCACACTGGCAAGAGAGATTTACAGAGATACTGCTGTATGTATACACTGTCTTAGATTTATGTCATGATTTTAAGCTTTCGTCCACTGAATGTAAATATTTCTATGAACTGGCTTCCTCTAGAGTTCCTGGATCTTGAATTTAGAGTGCAGTAAGCACACAAAGTTCAAAAGCACGTCAAAGTGCAAATAGATAAATAGGTACCCCTCCAGTGGGAAGGTAAACGGTGTTTCCATGTGCTGCTCTGGTTTGCCAGAAGCGGCTTAGCCATGCTGGCCACATGACCCGGGAGCTGTACGCCGGCTCCCTCAGCCAGTAAAGCGAGATGAGCGCCGCAACCCCAGAGTCGGACATGACTAGACCTAATGGTCAGGGGTCCCTTTACCTTTTAAGCACACAACTTACATGGGTTTATGTTTTGGGGATCATCATTGTGCCTAAAGGCAAAACTGTGTACAGTGGTACCTTGGTTTACAAACTTAATCCATTCTGGAAGTCCATTCTTAAACCAAAGCGTTCTTAAACCAAGGTGTGCTTTCCCATAGCAGCAGGGGACTCAATTTATAATTGGAACACACTCAACAGGAAGCGAAACACGTTTTGCTTCCAAGGCAAAGTTCACAAACCAAAACACCTGCTTCCGGCTTTGCAGCGTTCTTAATCCAAGTTCTTCATAAACTAAGCTGTTCTTAGTTTTTAACCAAGTTTTTAACTGCCCTTTTAAACCAAGGTACTACTGTATAGTCAAAACCCACTGGATTCAGTCGTGGGTGGGATTGCCAAAGTCATTTTTCCCGGAACCCTGCCTCCTTTCCGCCCTTTTAAACATATTTTTTGCAACACTCTTAAAGCTGAATGTGGACAAGTTAAATGTGTGTAAGTTGCAGGGTTACTGTACATAAACTGAGCTCAAGCAGTGCAGTTATTCTTGTTCCCTTCCATTTTGAAATGTAGAACTGAACTTTGGGTGGGAATCAGACTAATGCCTCACTCCTAACAATACTTAGCTGAAAGTATGGGAATAGGTAATCCTATTAAATTCATTAGGACCTACTTTTCAGTAGTTGTGGTTAATATTGCAGCCAAAGCTGCACTTAATTTCCATTTAAATCAATGAGTTGTGTTCAACTAATAACTTCTACTTGGGGTAAACCCATTGAAATTAATGGGTTTAAGTTAGCCACGTCCATTAATTTCAATAGGTCTACTCCCGTGTGTATGACTTAACTTACAACTCACTGAGAGTTAAGTCACAAATAAATTGTCCCATTGATTTTCACTAACCATTATTCAAGGCGAAATGCTGTATGTGTAAGTTTGTATGTATGAGCAGCATCCGGCTAATGCATGCCTTCATTGCAAGGATTTCTGCTTACACAGTGGGACTCCCATCTCCTCCTATGCATCCCCTAAATCTGTTCTAGGGGTTCTGCCAACCCTCCGGATCAGATTTGGGGAGGGTTCAAGGCACGCACAGGGAGGAGAAGCAGGAATTTTCCACTGTGCAACGCAACTGTAAATCCACTGAGCGGATGTATTACATGGCTGCTGCCTCAAGTGGTTTCTTTTTGACTATAAGTTTTTTTTTTCTTGGGTCCCTCATGGTATTCTTGAGAATGCTGGTGATCTGCAGATCGGTGCAGAGTCTGGCGTATAATGAAGTGGAAAGAGCATAATTGCAAGTGTGCTCATTAATTTGAATGTTTATTTAAGACCTCTTTTCTCTTTCGCTCTCTCTGGAGCAAATCTGAAGGAAAGGGAGGAGCTGGTTGATAAAACTGAAAGAACGGGTTTCATAAATGGAAGTCCTGCTAGATCAGTAACATGTAGCGAAACCAAAGCAGTTCCTCACAGGAAGGATGCCTCTTTGGCTGAAGCAGAAGTTAGGCAGCATATGCATCCTGTCTGAAGTCACGTGGGATGCCCAAACCCAGATAAACTTGAAAAGAAGTAATAATAATAATAACAATAAAAGGACCCGTGGAACATTAAAATATTCTAAATCTTACTCCTGGCTTTTATCTTTCATTTTCACTTAGCTTTAAACTGAGGAGGGCTGAGCAAGAAAAATGTTAATTCTGCCTTGGTAGCATGGGGGTCTGCAGGGGGGCTTGCCCCCCACCCTCAGAATCCTAAATGTATTTGTTTATTTTAATGTATACAGGCACACACAAACGCAGCTAGCCAGCAAGAGGTTTAGAAAGATCTCTGAGACCGCTCCTACTGGATGCAGCTGCCAGACTTCCGACTCTCTGCTCTGCAGAGTCTTCTGGAGGGGAGACTTCCTGGACCAGCAGGCAGCTCAGACAAACGCTGCTTGCTCTGACCTAATGATCCCACTTCTGCAAATGTTACGAGATCTGGAAACTGTAGGAATACAGTGACAATATATGCACAATGGAGCTTGGGTGCCCTCTGTGATGAGGTGAGGGTGTTGGGGGGTGCTGCTGGCCTGGCATTGGCCGTGTTGTTTCAAGAGCAAACGTAACCTGGCAGAATAGAAACCAAAAGGATTTGAGTGACAACAATGCTTTTATTGGGAAACAGAAAGTTGGACACCACCTTTTCCTGCCATGGTTGAACAACCGTCATAGCCTTGCCCAGATAACTTATTGTTGGGAGTAATGGAATAACAAAAGGAAGCTAGTGAAGAGACCTTTATAGCATACTAGTAGAGAAGTATGAGAAACTGGCAGATGAAGTGGTCGTAGAACTTAAAGCAGCTCAACCAACCATACTACAGAAAAGCCATGCCAGTCAGGGCCTTCTTAAGCATATCCGGCGCTGTGGTGCAAAGCTCCCTCCAGCGGCACGCCCCCCCCCCCGCCGTTTCCCATAGTTTTTTAGGGAGGATGGTGCTGCCGGCGGGGCTGGAGGAGGCGGGAAGTGGCTGGAGGGCGGCTCCGGTGGGGAAGAGGTGGAGGCTGGACGCAGCGCCTCACGGCTCAGCTGGCCGCTTCGTGGCGTGGTGGCCATGGCAGACGGAGGCTCCAGGAGCAGAGCGGCGCTGCTTTGGCGCAGCATGGTGGAGGCGAGCGAGGACAGCGAGTTGATGGTGGGAGGCGCCACGTCCAGCCTCCGCCTCTTCCCTGGCGCCCTCCAGAACTTGGCGCCCTGGCGCCTCGCGCCACTTGCCTCTATGAGTAAGATGCCCCTGATGCCAGTCATTCCAACCAATCCACAGAAGAGTTGTGCTGGAGGCCCAACTACGTTCAATGATGAAAACCAATCAGTTTACAGAAACTACATCCACATTGAAGAAACATCCTTCCAAGGCCATGCAGATTCCATTCAATAACTCAACACATCTGAAAAATTAGAGGATAAATCTGTTACTTGGTATGAGTATTGGACAAAAAGATATTCATTTCAGATGTTCTGCTCTAAGTATGGCTAACTCCAGATACAACCCAGTGTGAGAACTTTTTACTGTACAGAGATTTATGTTCAAGCATACTATGTGAACTTGCTATAGGTTGCTTGCTGTGGACAGCCATTATATCAGAACTACATATACCAGACATATGCCATTTACACTGTCTTTCTGCTGCACCAGCCAAGGCAAGCTAGTTTCAATGCATGAAAGGAGCATAATATTTTTCTTGGGCTCCTCCACATACAGCTTCATTGTCCTCTTCCGTAGCCACACCCTTTTAAGGGAGACCTTAATATTGGAAAGGAAATCCATACATTTTAATCTAGCTGCGTGAATGTATTCGATTCAATCCTGAAATCTGTTGCTTTGAACTCGGCACATTTTCACTATGATGAAAAACATTTACTTGAACCATTTGCCAGCCTCACAAGAGGCAGTCTAATAAGGCATTCTGCCTTATTAACTGATTTCCAACTTTCCTTCTGCAGGTATTGCCCCTCGGAAAAATGAAAGCAATGCTGTTAAATTTACGATATTACTCAGAACACGACATAGCTTTATCAAAGCAGTCGTGCTCTTAAATGTCACACAAGCCTTAACAAGATAAGTCACAGATAATAAATTAAATCGTGTACAGGAGACTTGGAAAATCTGCCGCAGAAGGAAGCATATAAACACATACTGAGCAAAACAGGATATTAGATATTGTTAAACAGTATAAGGAATAAAGCATAGCAGATCTGTCATTCTTAAAGCTTTTTGCAAGACCCCCTCAGGACTAGGGACCCCTGCATAATGCATGTCTATAATGCAGGGGTGCCTAGTCCTCAGAGGGGCCAATTCATTCCCCACCTAGCAAATTTTTCTGCCTTCCCCCAACTCCCCACTGATTTTAGCAGCAGCAAAAATAATCCAGATTGATCATTTGCTAAGAAAGTTGAAATAATTTAAATCTGTTTTAGCATTTTAACTTTTCTATGTTTCAAAGTACAGTATGGTTGAGATGACACTTTCTTGATTTTACTGTTTTAAAATTTGTTAACGAAATAAGTATAAAATAAATATAATAGGTCTTCCTTTTATAAATGAAAGCATTCGTTTTCATGAGGTTTTCTTAGGGCGAAAGTTTCTGCTCCAGCTTTCTGGCAAATTCAAGAGATACTCAAACCAAAAATAAAATATTTTTGTATGGTTTTCTGAAGGTGAAAATATAGCAGGATGTTTTCACTGGTGGCATTCAGGATGCAAGCATTTCCTCTTATCGGCTGAAATCAGTGTGAGCTATCACCTCATTCACTCTAATCAGGAAGCAGCAGGACTCTTGGAGTTACCAAAGAATCTGACACCAAACCCACTTTGTTGTGTCAAAACTGGACCACCTGTCTGTCTCTTTCTGTTGTCCCTAATCTTAAAACTTAAATCTGTCCCATCTTGATCAGGCAGAATCTCACTCCAATAGCCGAACGTGGTGCTAGGTGAACATGATCACATAACAAGCTGAAGATGAGTTGACGCCATTTCCAGGATGTTTATTTTTGTCGGATTGCACAACCACTGCTCACATGCATGATAGTGACACTTGCATAAGAGGTTTGCGCAACCCTTGCCCTACTATAGAAATCAGCGCAAGGTGTCATAGCTGCATTCAAGCTCAGCTGTAGATACTGCTCTGTACTACTGATAAGCAGATACATCAGATAAGCAGACCCGCCCTCTGAGAATAGGGTTTTGATCCCAGCAGCACAGAAGAGATCTTCTGTAAATCTCTTAAAGTTCATTCAGATTTCTTAAGCAAATAAGGAAAGCAGAACTCCACACATTGGCTACCTCCCAGTCAGTCTTCACATTCTTTGGGCATTTCTGGTGCCCACCGGCATGCGATAGCAGTGGCGAATAGTGCCATATATATTATAGCCACGGACTTCAGCACTCCCAGAAAAATGCTGTTTACAGCAGCCTTCCCACAGCAAGCGTAACACGTGTGCCGACATTTTGCAGCTCTTTGTTCAGGTGTAAACCCTAATTTAAAAAAAATTATCCCAAAGCCTATATTATCCCAAAGCCTATGCGAACTGAGTGTCTCGTGCTGCTACCTATAAGGCTGGAAATGGACCAAGTGATGCAAGTGATAAGTGATCAAGTTTAGGGGCTGGAATTCAACTAAGATCCGCTTGTGCAATGGGACTTTCCTCCCTCCTTCTCCCAGTTGCCCCCTAAATCTGTTCCGGAGAGTTGGAGGAAGGAGCGGGGAGAGGGAGGAAAAGTCCTGCTGCGCGGACAGACCTCATTCTGCTTCCAGAAACCCCACTTAGCACTACACTGAATTCCAGTCTAATATATGATCATGACAACCCAAATTGCCATTTCCCCAAAGAGAGTCAGTTGTGGTGATCTACAATTGTTACACACACCAAAGACCAGAGCAATGCATAGTGTAAATACCTATGGTAGTTTATTAGGATGCATAGTTTCTTAGGAGTAAGCACAATTCAGTACTGTACTTCTTACTTCTGAAGGCACTAGTTTGACTTGTAAAACACATTGAGCTTTAACAAAAGGAGCCAGCTGAAATGCAACCTTTAGTTACTTTCCTCCTCCTCCTCCTCCTCCTCCTCCTCTTCTTCTTCTTCTTCGTTGTTATACATATATTCTCCTTCCTCCCAAAGGAGCCCAGGGCAGCAAATAATAAGCAGTAAAAACATCCTAAAAACATCCTATCAATCTCTTGAGGAAGAGGCAGCATATAAATTTAATAAATAAATAAATAAATGATAACAATGCAAACAATATTGCAAAGAAGTGTTGCCATTTAAGCTGCTAGCATGAAGTAGGAACCCCATCAAAGGAAAGATGTATCCAGACCCTGGTTTATTGTTTTCTCATTCTCTGAATTCTTCTACCCCAATACAGGTGAAACTCGAAAAAATAGTATATTGTGGAAAGCTTCATTTCTTTCAGTAATTCAACTTAAAAGGTGAAACTAATATATGAGATAGACTCATGACACGCAAAGCGAGATATGTCAAGCCTTTATTTGTTGTAATTGTGATGATTATGGCATACAGCTGATGAGAACCCCAAATTTTCAACTTTGGGGTTTTCATCAGCTGTACGCCATAATCGTCACAATTATAACAAATAAAGGCTTGACATATCTCACTTTGCATGTCATGAGTCTATCTCATATATTAAACTCCAGTAGCTAATGAAAACAATTGCTTACATAAATGGACTTTTCCACAATATTCTAATTTTTTGAAACAAAATAAAAAATAAAAAAAATTCATTCCAGTAACACCTTAGAGACGAACTAAGTTTGTTCTTGGTATGAGCTTTCTTGTGCATGCACACTTCTTCAGATACACTGAAACAGAAGTACCCAGACCCTTAGCTATATATAATTTTTCGAGTTTCACCTGTATGCCACAAACTTGAAAGCCTCGTTATCGCCTTGTTCACTTGCCCCAGCAAAGGAACATCCACAAATTGCCTTGGCTCTCTGGCAAATGATGTCATCATTCATGCTCTGAAAAAAAAAGTCCCAGCACTGTGCTCCACTTCACTCTGCTCTCTGTTACGTCACTGAATTAAACCCCTTGCAATTGAGCCACCGCAGAAAGTCAAGGAGACTCTTGAACCGACCACATCCCTTCCTTCCTTGCCCTCATGTGGCAACAGCATCCTGAGGCTGTGCCTGTCTTTCAGCCAACCTGTGTTAGTGCGCTGAAACATTAAATCAACTTCCTGGGGCTCTTTAGATTTCAGAGCTGATTCACACTTCCTGGCAGTGGTATGGCAGCCGCTTCCCTATGGCTACGCACATTGGCACCATACAGTCAAAGCTCAATTTCCCCTCCCAAGAATCCTGGGAAATGTAGTTTGCAGAGCTGCATTTCCCAGCACCCTTAGCAAACTACAGTTTTCAAGAATCTTAGTGGGGGGGGGGGAGAGAGAAATGTGCTTCAGATTTCAAACATAGGGTGTGAACACACAGCCATTATACCTCTGGTAAGATGTGCTTGAAGGATCTAAATGAGCAGGGCAAGGGACATAATTGTTTCCAATGAAACTTTCCCCTCCCTCCCAACCTCATGATTGTTTTGTGGGAAATTTTCGGAAAAATTGAAAAAAAATTGCTACATTAGCACTTCTTTTTTCTTTTCCAGATTGAAAGTCATTCCGTTACTTTAGAAACATAAAATATAACTATGGACAATTTAAATGGGCATAAAATTATCACAACTAGCATATTAAAAATATAGTGTATCCAAACAATTATTGCAAACAGAATTTACTTTTAAAATAATATTTATTTGTATTTGTAACAAATGGAGCAACAATGTCCTGAACTGTTTAATAGTTTATGTGGAACAAAAAAAAAAAAACCTCCACGAAACAATTTTTAAAAATCCAGAAGTAACAATTATTCATATTTCCTCTCCACAGTATTTTTTTTTTAAAAAAACATTCTCATAAAAAGAACTGAAGAAGGCAGTGGGACTAAATTTCAATGGATGGGCATGAAATTTAATCAGAATCATTTTCTGAGCTGTAATGATCAGTATCAGTTTCAGTCTCTGCTTCTGCATCTACTCTGTTGTGTCTGTCATTATCACAGTTATTATTAAAAACTGAATGTTTGCTCAGATTGAAACAATTTTTTCAATTTTTCGGAAAAAAACAAAAAAGGCTTCAGGAAAAAAACGGGGGGAAACGGTTTCTCCCCGAATTTTTCCGGTTTTTTTTCCAGGCCTTCACATCTCGGGGGGCGGGGGGCAGGATGGACATGTCACTGGCCTTGCTTCTTCTGCGTATTTATCTGAGTAGGGAGAAGCTGTGTCGGAAGCAGTTCTCACACCAATAGATGTGAACTGGCTGTTGCCATGCTTTCTTTACCTAAAGACTATTATAAAAATTAGGTTCAACCCCAGAAGGGAGTCCACGAACCCGGGGGAGAGCCTTAGTAGGGCTCCCCTCCTCTCAGGAGCACTTATGAATAAATAGAGACAATACAAAATCTCCCAAAGCAAGGCGGTAGCCCTTTATTAGAACTGCTGCAGTCGGTGTCTTGCAAGCAAAAGACCCCGAACAAAGGTGTGCAAGCTCCTATATAGACTTTTGAAATTGCCCCCCTCCAGCTCAAGACCACCCCTCCATACATTAGAATTACATCACAAATTGGGAGGGTCTGGTAGCAATGATCTGAGCATCTTGGACCCTGCCCCATGTCTCCTCTTGCCCTCCACCAAAAACCCATCAAGTGAAACAAAAGATATTTACATTTCCCTATATCCCAGCCAAGTTATCACACCTTTTTGTCTGACACTCAGATATCAGGATGCCAGAGATTATCACTCAGGCAGAGGGCTGCTGAGTAGCTGGAGGGGCAACCCCCCCCCTTTTGTTCCTGAGACAAAGAAATACTTGGTCAGTTGGGAGTCAAAATGGAGTGAGGCCTGTCTGTGCTGTTTTTCAGACATGTGGCCTTATTCGTTTTGGTACATTAATAACAATTATTATATATAAAAATAAAATACCTTAAAATTCTTACAACAAGACTCCCTTCCATATGCTGACCGTCGTCTGGCTTTGCTTGCTTCTGACTTTGCCGCTCGCCTAACTTGCAGAGCTGCGTGTCATCTTCTCATCCAGAAAATCTCCAGCACCTTTGTACCTTTAAAGCCCCCTTCACAACCGACCCTCCCCCAACACCTAGAAAGTAACTGGCCATAGCTTTTCAAGTTGAGACTGTCCACATTCAATTGTCACACTTACTCAGAAGTGCTTTTTGCTGTGGAGCATAACATAAGAAACAAGCCCTGGGATACCTGAATATTAATGGCTGCACCGGTCCCGCTGTCTGCAAATGAAAAGAGAATTCACATCCGTTAGGAATTTACAGTTTCCTGCCATTCTGGCCCTCTGGATGGGGGGCTGAATTAATTAAGCAAACATCAGCGACATCATTATCACCATTTTGAGTTATGAAAATTTGATTTAAAAAATTAAGGTTAACATAACTAAATGCTGTATATAAATATTCTGACATGTAAAATATGTGTATGAGAGGAGAAAAGATGAAACGAAACCAATCTTTTCTAAAATGCTCATGTTAAGACAAGTGGGTGGTTAATAATCAAAGGCATGAGGGTCTATCAAGTATTTGCCAGAAAATCCCATTATCACCCTCTTCGGAAGCAGGAAGGAATGCAAAGTGAGTTGATGCCCCTCTTGTTGGTCTCTCACATCTGGAGCTGCTTGTTTTCCTTCCTCTCCTGTGTTCTACATTTTGCGCCTCTCTCCCATAAGGCTACCTTTAGAAACCGGTATTTATTATTCCAGAACAACATATTATTAGTACACTGATTTAACTGCCAACTTGGAAGTTCCATCAGTCCCATTTTAAGCTACAACTCAGCATTTTAGGATGGTGCCACACATACACACACACCGAAAATGACAAAAAAAAAAATGCTTAGTGGATGCAGGTAACAATCCAGCTACAGCTCATATGTTGAGCAAGGGCTCTGCCTTCCAATTGAGCAAGTTTCACTCCAGGTACTGAATATGTAGGAAACAGCTTGCTTTTGTGCGCATAGTGAGCTTTTCCATTAAAAAAAAAAAGTATCTTGTGCAAATATTTATTTATTTGCAGCACACTTTATATTACCATGAAGGCAGGGTTGCAATCTTCTGTACTGGGAATTTAGGCAGGTGCAGTCTGTCAGGCTGGAGTGGAAGATTGTGCCTCCAACTCATAAGACTTGGAAGGGGACTTCTAGGTCACCTTGGTTTCATTCTTTGTGGAAGGATGGTGGACTCAGTTCACTCCTGGTGCTCAAAACAAGTTCCTCGGCTCAGAATTCTTTTATTCAAATTATTTCCCTTTCACACTAGGCTCTGGTTGGTGGATCTTGGTGTTTGAATAAAAAGCAAACTCCTTCCTGCAAGCCTCTGCCTCTGGGTGGTTGGCTTTATTGTCAAATCAATCTTACCACCAATAATTTCTCTGTTCTTTACAACTATTACTAGGTAAAGGAAGGTAAAGGACCCCTGGATCCCAGTCCAGTCAAAGGTGACTATGGGGTTGCGGCACTCATCTTGCTTTTCAGGCCAAGGGAGCTGGTGTTTTCCGGGTCATGTGGCCAGCATGACTAAACCTCTTCTGGCGCAACGGAACACTGTGATGGTGGAAACCAGAGCGCACAGAAACGACGTTTACCTTCCCACCACAGTGATACCTATTTATCTACTTGCACCTGAAATGAGTTCTGCCCTCCTCTGCATTTTATTGCTCTCTCTTTTTCTTTCTCTCTGTCTTACAATATTATTTCTCAAATGCTGGTAGCACCACTCATGTATGCCAACCCAGATCAGTGGCAGAGCATCTGTTTTTCATGCAGGAGGTCTCTGGTTCAAGGCCAATGTCTCAAGGCAGAGCTGGTAGAGATCCCATTAGAAACTTCACGCCAGTAAGTGTGGATGATACTAAGCTAGATGGACACCTTCTTCTGTTCCTCTTCCTAGGATCCCAACAACTAGCTGAAGGCCAGTGTCTTAATACAATTACCTCTGATCACATGATGCTGACGTTTCCCCTTCCAAGTACTCATGCAGAAGAAAGGGTTTCTCCATCCTTCCTGTAAAAGCTCTTGCAGGGAGGGGGAGTTTTTGATGACAGGATGCTTCCTCTGCATTTCTTTTTTATTAATTGTTGCTGCTGTTTACTTAATTAGTTTTCCTTTGGAAAACAATAGCTACAAAAAGAAGAAGATTTTGCACCAGGTGGTTGCCTATGGCTAAAATAGAATACATTTCCTTTTTGATAGGATGATAAAAAAAACCTTTTGCTAAGTATGCCATACATGGGGAATCATAATAGGGATGCTGTCCTCTCGTTGGGCAGCCCTGACATCATACTGACTTCCCGAACACTTCCGATTAAAGGTGTTTCCTGTTTTCTTATCTAAGAGCAAAGGTATTAAATGAATGAAGGTAGGGATCCACACTGTGCTTTCACCTGGCTTCTCTACATGAGCTCATGAAGAAAAATTACTTTTTAAAAATATGTATTTTGTTGCAAATGTAACAGAAAGGAAAAAGGAATAAACACTGCCAACTCACATCAACAATACAAATACTCTCCCAATAGTAATTTACACATATCTTCCTATATACATAAGAATGTAATGCTGTTGACATCCTGCAGTTGGTGTGGCCACCAACAGGGACATCCAATAAAGCTGGAGAATTTTGGACAGGCAAGTACTTCAACACATAGAACATAGTAAACTATGGAATTCACTTCCACAACAGGGAAGTTGTTGTTGTTTAAAAGAAGATAGAATGGAGGATAAGGCTAACCATGTCTACTAGTCACAATGGCTCTGTTCTACCTCCACTGTAGGATCCATTATGCCTCTGAATAAAGCTCCTTAATCTGAGTAGGCTGAAAGTAAAGAATAAGGTTACTATAACTTCCGTCATAGAGCTTCAATATGCTGATGACAACATAGTGTGTGCACACTCAGAGGATGATCTCCAAACCATCCTAAATATATTTGCAGAAGCTTACAACATTGCTTAACATCCAAAAAAAACCAAAGTGCCGCACCAACAAGCACAAAACAACCCCTCTGCAGTGCCACAAATCCAACTCAATGGTGTAACGTTGGAAAGTGTTGGTCGCTTCTCCTACCTGGGTGGTTATCTTTCCACAAGGGCCAACATTGATGCCGAAATCATCATTTCCCAAAGCAACTACTCTATTCCAAACTTAAAAATGGAAAGCATAATGCTGGCGGTCAACAAAAGAGGTTTAAAGACCCTCTCAAGGCAAGTCTTAAAAAATGTAGTGTAAACACCAGTAACTGGGAAACACTGGCCTGTGAGTGCTCTAATTGGAGAACAGCCTTTACCAATGGTGTCATGGGCTTTGAAGACGCTCGAACTCAGGACGAAAGGAAGATGCTAAGAGGAAGGCACGCTTAGCAAACCCTCACCATGATCATCTCCCTCCCAGAAACCAATGTCCCCACTGTGGAAGGACGTGTGGATCCAGAACTGGCCTTCATAGTCACTTATGGACTCATTGTTAGAACTGTGTTCATGGAAGGCAATCTTACTCGGCTACGAGTGATTGCAGAAGGAGAAGGAGAAGGAGAAGCAGCAGCAGCCTCTGAATACCAGTTGCTGGCATTACAAGTGGGGAGACTGTTGGTGATTGTGAGAATGAGATGTTGGACTATGATGGGCCTTTAGCCTGATCCAACTCCTTACATTCTTATCTACCCAGTATGTTTTGGGCCCTAATAGTTCTGTCTGTTTTCAAATAGCAGAAAAAGCACAATATGATGGTTCTTCCAGATTAAACAGAAAAGAGAGGAGGGGAGAGACAACCCAAGCACACTTGACAAAGGTGAGGAGCGTCATATGCCAGAATCCCTCCTGTTCAATGCCTTACATTTCAGCTTACAGCTGATTTCTTCACAGGAAGCGCGTAAGCAGGGAGCTTTACTTGAGCTGAAGCAAAACATGGAGAACGCAAATTACAAGGCCTTCTTGGGTCAGCAAGAGGCTGCATGTTACAGCTGATGGAGGAAAAGTAGCATGCTGTGCTGCAAAAGTCGTGGGGCAAGAGAACACTTCCCTGTGTGGTGTAGGAGGGTTCTACTTTTTTGTGAAACCACCCAGTACATTTTGCCTGGCAATACTGGAAGTAATATTGGGCAGCTTTAGCAATCAGCATGGGGTGTGATGCCACAAACTCAACTACAGAAAAACAAATCAAACCCCTTATGTTAAACCCCCTTTCCTGGCTAGGATAGGACCAAGATGAAGGATAGGATAGGACCAAGATGAAGCA
Source organism: Lacerta agilis (assembly GCF_009819535.1). Lineage (NCBI taxonomy): Eukaryota > Metazoa > Chordata > Lepidosauria > Squamata > Lacertidae > Lacerta > Lacerta agilis. Next base: position 75,933,309 of record NC_046317.1, read on the forward strand.
CTGCTGTTTCAGCACTATGTTAAAAAAAAAAAACCTTATCATGTCTGAAAACATTTTTTTAATTCAACAGTAGCTTCCCATACATCAAAAAAAAAAAAGATTTGAAACTTCCCCAAATTTCATAACCAGCTTTCCATGCAGCATCAAGTGTGCTGCTGTCTGAAGGAAAAATACAAGTTTAAAAGCACCACTGAGCATGCAGAGCTGGTTATGCAACTGGGGCCAATGTAAAGATTCTGGCATGATAGGCAGGAATGCCCCCCAGATGTGGGCCAAGAGGTGGTAGTTGAGTAAAATCTGGAGGATATAGCTTGCTATCAAATTGCAAGTTTGGGGTTAATGATCTATTTGTTTAGGGATGGGAATAGAGTGGCCCTTTAGATGTTCTTGGACTCCAACCCCCATCAGTCTCAGCCATCATGGACAATGGTCAGGAATAATGGGACTTGTAGTCTGAAACATCTGGAGGGCCACAGATTTCTCATCCTTGATTTTGGGTAAGTAGGCTCAATGTCCAAATAAACGGTTGGAGAGAATGGGCAACAGAAATAGTATCAAGGAGCTTAGAATATCCAGAAAAGCAGGGTGCTACCACAACAACAAATATTTACTGCAATTCTTCAGGTCAGTCTATCCCAGCCTAGCCAAATCTCTCCATGGTGAAGCTCAGTTGTTAAATACAGTTTAAAATAAAATTTACTGGTAGAGAACACCCATCTTAGCACTGTATAGGTAAGTTCCTTCATCGCTTTGGCTCCTCTGTTGAAGGGGATCACCTGCAGAGAGGAAAATGACTTGAGAGAGAGAGAAATGTATGTGAAAGAGAATTCACCATTCAAGTAATGTCTTGGATTAAGACATAAGCACCCGGAGGAAGTAAAAAAGCAGAAATGGGCTCATCTCTGCAAACTCGAAATAAAAAGATCACTTCCTCACAACCCAGGCCATACTGACGAAGCAGTGATAGGCTTCTGGCAACTAATGTCAACTTTGCAGAATAAAACTGAGAGTCTTTTGGGGAGAAGGAAAGGCAAAGTCTGCTAACCTGCATGAATTAGCTACAAAAAGTTATCAGAGAGAAAAGAATGTCCAGAAGCATTAAAGGTCATGAAGGTGGTGAATTATAGCTTCGGCCCCTACTAAGTTGACAGAAAATGCAGCATGGCTATCAGTGGTTTCAGGCACACCAGGACAAGAAGGAAGATCCCTGGACCTGATTTAGGCACAATGTCAGGCTCTGTGGTGCTCAACTGATGCTTGATGTCCATCTTATAGCCCATGGCAGTACATCGGGGGGGGGGGAGGGAAGCTGTATATGGAGCAGAGTGACACTGTATTCTACTTATGGACTTCGCTTTGGCACAAAAAAGGCTGGACTCCCCCCCCCCCAATTATCAGCTTTGATATGATTTTCTTGTTCATAAATATCTGGTTGCATGGTTATTTAAGTGGCTTTGTTCTGCAAGATTTAAGAGAAGAAGAACAACGGCTTTGAGTTTCTTATTTTTTTTTAACAATCAAGTGGAATATAATTTTTATGAAATAAACAAGGAATTGGGAATTGTTTGTTAATGTATTTTTCAAATATAATGTAGGTGTGCCAGACTATCGGGTCCAGTAAAAAGGGCAATAGATAAGAATGGGCAAATCTGTCTTGTCAATTTCAGTCTCCCTTGGTTTCTCATTTTTCAAATATTAAATTTAATTCTCCATATTTCTGTAGCAAATTGTGATTTATTTATTTTTTAAAAACCCTCCTGAAAATTCACCAGCATTTTGCGCTAATTTCCTCATACGTCCTAATAAACATATTTTTGCAAGGAATTTTCTCAAATGTAGTGCATTCTTGTATGTTATTTCCACCAATATATGCATTTTTACATTTCCCTATTATAATGCATTTTTGTACACACTGGTTGAAGAACTGCATTGCAAAATTCAGAGAAGTATGAATTTCAAAAGATTGCTGTTTCAGTTCACTTAGTTCAATAAGTGAAAATTGGGTAGCTTCTCATTTAAATGCAGACAAAATTGAATTTCCTCACCATCCCTAGTGACAGGACATCAGCTTTGCATGCAGAACGTCCCATGCCCAAATGCCAGCATCTTCTGGTAGGGTCGGTAAAAGACTCTCTGCCTGAAACCCTGGAAAACCACTGCCAGTTATTGTGTAGACCAGTGGTGTCCAAACTCTTTTCAATGAGGGCCAGATCTGATGAAGTGAAGGGCCGTGAGGGCCGACCAAAGGGCCAACCAAAATTGTGGTTGAGGTTTTTTTTTAGGATTGAAGTTGTTGAGGTTTTTTTTTGAATTTGACTCGCTATAAAGCAGCATGGCAAAACAGATTAAGATTTGTGGAAAATTCCCTTGTATATGACATCAAATGAACACTCAGTTGCCTGTCGTGTCCGTGAATTGGATTTAGTGAGAGCTATGTGTCTTCCATGCAGATGCAGCTGTGAAGAGAGATGAAGGAAGTGGTTGTCCAATACTTACAAAAGGCTGCTAAATCATGCCTCTGTTCAAAGACCTTTGTGGAAATACCTGCGGAAACGAAGGCTAAAGACAAATTCCAGACAAGCCATTTTAATTTGCAGCTGCAAAAACAAAACCCTGTTGCGCCATCAAGTCTTAGGGTGCATTTGCAGACTGAAATTTTGAAGGGTAAATCTGATGTACATCCTGTTAACCTCCCCCCCCAACACACACACCCTATGCATCTACAACTTCATCCAGTGCTGGTCCTTGACTTCCTGCTGTTCACACATGATAGATGGCACAGGGTGCATATAGCATTATGGAAGAATTTGCAGTACATATTGTACCTGTATAACTTCTAAAGCAGAGTGTGCTCCTTTGTTTTCTAAGAAGATACACAATTTCACAGGAGATACTTACTTCTTGTTATCTGTAATTGCAAATTATTGTTATTTGTTTATTGCGCAGATCAAAGTAGGCTCGGTATTTGTGCAGACACAAGAATGCATGTTGAAATCTTAAGCGCATTTAACTTAAGAATGTAATCCTGCTGCTGTTTGTTGTTGTTGTTCAGTCGTTCAGTCATGTCCGACTCTTCGTGACCCCATGGACCACAGCACGCCAGGCACGCCTATCCTTCACTGTCTCCCGCAGTTTGGCCAAACTCATGCTAGTCGCTTCGAGAACACTGTCCAACCATCTCATCCTCTGTCGTCCCCTTCTCCTTGTGCCCTCCATCTTTCCCAAAATCAGGGTCTTTTCTAGGGAGTCTTCTCTGCTGCTGTTAGTGGGTCTTTATTGTACTACTTATTCTTGAATGGGTGATCACTCTTTACAAACTTCTGAGGTCGGTGGAAATTAATGGGTCAAAGCACTTAAAGCTCAGTTGCATAAAGTACAACAGAGGACATGCCTCACTTTAACATATTTAACTAGATCAATGGTGCCCTCAAGTGGAGAAAAGCCATTTCAAGCACAGCTAGAATCTCTCAAAAAATTCAGACACCACATCCACATCATACATTTTTAAGCACTGTTATACCACTTTAACAGTCATGGCTTCCCACAAAGAATATTACAAACTTTAATAGTGTTGAGAGTTGTTAAAAAGGTAAATGTAAAGGACCCCTGACAGTTAAGTCCAGTCACAAACGACTCGGATTGCGGCGAATTTATGAATTTTGTGAATTTATGATTATGGCAAAATTAACAGTGTCAGTGAGAGGAGGGTCCACTCAGAAAATCAATAAAGAATGGGAATGTGTGGAAGTATATATGGAGAAATTTGGAAAGGTAAATTAGCTAATAGCACATATTACAGGTTATATATTGCAAGGTGACTGAATATCATTATGAAAAGTATGGATATATTCAGGAAAATTTAATAACACAGTAATAAGTTAACATAAGACCAATAAGATCGCATATAAGTGAGGGAAGTAGGGAGGATGGGAGGGGGGACGAAGGGGGGAGATTCAAATAATATAGGAAGAAATATCAGAGATTAATGTAATACAGGATATTTGATTTGTTTATGTGTATATTTTTTGTTTGTACATTTTGATGTGGTTTTCAATAAAGACATTTTTATAATAATAATAATAATAATAATAATAATAATAATAATCTTACAAACTTTAATAGTGTTGAGAGTTGTTAAAAAGGTAAAGGTAAAGGACCCCTGACAGTTAAGTCCAGTCATAAACGACTCGGGTTGCGGCGCTCATCTCGCTTTCAGGCCGAGGGAGCTGGCGTTTGTCCACAGACAGTTTTTCTGGGTCATGTGGCCAGCATGACTAAGCCGCTTCTGGCGAAACCAGAGCAGTGCACGGAAATGCCGTTTACCTTCCCGCCGGAGCGGTACCTATTTATCTACTGTACTTGCACTTTGAGGTGCTTTCGAACTGCTAGGTTGGCAGGAGCTGGGACCAAGCAACGGGAGCTCACCCCGTCGCGGGGATTCAAACCGCCGACCTTCCGATCAGCAAGCCCTAGGCTCTGTGGTTTAGACCACAGCGCCACCCGCATCCATGTGCCACCCACGTCCATGAGAGTTGTTAGGGGACCCTTATTCTCTGCACAGAGCTACAATTCTTAGAGTGGTTTGACAATCAATCTGTAAGGGGTGTCAGGTAGGTAGCCGTGTTGGTCTGATGCAGTCAAAATAAATTAATTTTTTTAAAAAAATGTCCAGTAGCACCTTAGAGACCAACTAGGTTTGTTCTGGGTATAAGCTATCTGAAGAAGTGTGCATGCACACGAAAGCTAATACCAAGAACAAACTTAGTTGGTCTCTAATGTGCTACTGGACAATTTTTTAATTTTTCAATCTGTGAGGGGGAAAAGGGTCTCCTAACAACTCTAAGGACTCTTAACAAACTATAGATCCCAGCCCCCCTCTTTCCCTTCATCTCTTCCTCTCCTTGTGACATCTCGGCCAATGGCAATAGCTGGGGATACATCATGGTTATCTATAATGGTAATCTACCACTCATAATGGTAGGTGGACCTCAGCAGTTATTTTAAATGAGTGTTGTTGTTGTTGTTGTTGTTGTTTGAAAAATAGCCCTCTATACAATGGGTGGGGAAGCATCACAAACAGTTTAGGGGGTGTTCTCCAGTACAAGATCTGCATTCTCTTGTAGGGAACCTTCCAGGAGTTGCATGCTAATGTACAGCAGAGTCAGAAGCATAGAGAAGTGGAACAGCAAGTGTGACTCTTATTATCTTTGTACCGTGGGCTCCATTTCAGCTGTGCAGAAACCATAGGTTTCTATGCTCCCACCCAGCTCTCTAAATCCAGTTATGCAAGAAGCATCATCGCAGTTCAGGGAAAACGGACAAAAGTACCTCAGAAGTGTGTGGAACAAGTCTGTTTAGGAACATGGTATGAGGACCTGGAGAGCTGCATTTGGCCCACATTGTAGAGGTTTCCTACTCCTGTCACACTGGGGGTTGAGTCTTTGCTTCCCTTTGGGCTCCCATTCTGCCTCTCATGGGGCTCCATATGAAAACATCTACTGGTAGGTCCCCTCTTTGAGGCATGTCTAGTCACTGCTTGAAGCAGAGCTGCAACAAAAGGTTTGCACAGATTTGGGTTTTGTGTGTCACCAAGAGGGAAAGTTGGGTGTCTTCCAGTACATCAGATTTCACAGCAAGATTACAGGTCAGGGATGTTGGTCGTTGGAATATGATTGGCATTAAACTGACAAGCATGATTCTGGCAAGCCAATAAAGGTTAATTATGCGAAGCTGTGACAGTCAGGACAATTTATGTCCAAGTTGGTGACATTTCATTGGGTTTTGGCATCACAAGAGCATCCCATAAATGCTGCTGCCCCCAAAATCTCTATTCTAATCTCTTTCCACTACTTGTAAAGAAATATCAAATCCTGCTCTACAAGTTCAAGAACAGTTTCAGTGAACTTGCAACCTATAGTAGACATTTTGTACATTATAACATGCTAATCTATCAGGCAAAAAAAGAAAGAAAGGGTTTGCTTAATTTGGTCACATACACACCTGACCCTAGTCTTATTAAGAAGTTGTTGTTGTCAAAACATGTTTAGCATACAGCATGCATTACATTCCTTGCTCTATTCTTTAGACCAACACTTGGGATGATCACCAGTATTCCCTTTTCACAACACAGAAACTCACATTACAAAAGTTTGTTCCATATAGTAATTAACATGTGACCAGCATATAATTTCCATGCATGATGGTAATCTCTTCAGATGTGTTGGGTTGCAAGTGTACATCAGGCATGAAAAAAATATTGAAGTGTGGGAAAGTCCTCTTATTATTTTGGGACTGAAGAATCTTCTCATCAGCTCTGCTGAGAGACCAGCAGGAACATTTGGCCCTTCATCTCCAAATCTCTCCATCCTAGCCAGTCCCTAATATCTGAGCTTCCTTTTTTTCCTTCTCCCTCCCGTCTCTCTCTCTTTTGTATTGTGCCTCTCAGACTGTGAGCCAGAGGGCAGGGTTTGTGTTAACCATTACTATTTGTAAGCTGTTTTGGGTTTAAAATGCTTTAAATCATCATCTTTAATTGAAGGATATCATCAGGTACTAGGGTTGGGAAAAAGAACATAAGGAGAGCCCTGCTGGATCAGAGCAAAAGTCCCCTTATAGGCCTACTGCAGTTATAAACACAGTTACTTGGGAGTCATTCTTGTGGAATTACTTCTGAGTAGATCACACTGCTAGTCAAGCATCCTATTTTCCACATTAGACAGATTCTAGGGAGTCCTCAAATAGGGGTTGAACAGCAATAATTGCCCTACAGCAACAGGTACTCAGCAGCCTACTGACTATAATGGTTCTGACCATAAACTTTCAATTTAGCCACATGACCCATTGGTCTACATTCTACTTTTAAAGCCACCTAAACCAGCGGATATCATTCACATCCTGTGGCAGTGAATTGAAATCCATAAATAAATTGTGTGAAGAAGTGCTTTGCTGTAATTCTTCCCACGCCAGTTTCACTGGAAGATTCTTTAATTCTAACATTATGTGAGCAGCGGAAGAAGAGCTCTTTCTATTTTGATTGCTCCAGGCCAGCCTTACTATGTATTAGGCAGAGTGAAGCAGCTGCTTGAGATGCCAGATGAGAAAAGGGGGGGGGGAGAGAAGTTGGTGTGGTGTTGGAAGATAGAGCAATGTAGGCCATGCAGGCCTTGCACCCCCTAAGCTAGAGTGCTGCCCTCAGGAACATATGGCCCCATCATTGATGTTGAAATAAGATTAATCATCATCATCATCATCAAAATTTTATTCGACCGTCAGTCAGAAAACAAGGATTTATCCATACAAAAATTAAAACAACTAAGCATCTAAAGGAACATGACACTTAAGCCAGCAATAAAAGTAGATTATACATTTAGACCCATGTCAATGCTGTCAATTTTAACCTTACGGCACTTAAGGGCCAAAAAAAATGGAATTTGGCCACCAAGGATGCTGTTGGTCCAGTAAAGTTATTCAGCAAAAACAAAATCTGTTTTGAAATAAGATTCAATTGCCAGGATGATGAGCGTCTGTATTTTCCGGTGGTGGGAGGCAGGGGCTGCACGGTATTGTCTTCCTCAGGCAGCAAAATGCTTTGGTGGTGTCTTACATTTCAACGCTGTACATAATTTTATAAACCTCTTATCACAACAGTAGCAAAACTGGTGACCTCCAGATGTTTTTAGGACAACAACTCCTGCGGAATGGCCAATGGTTATGCATGATGGGAGTTGTAGTCCACAATGATTATGTCTAACCCCTGCTCTCGTCTTCTCCCGACGTTACTTAATTTTTTGTTTATTAAAAAGGTGTGCATGGAGCTTTCCTTGTGAGATATAATGTAGGCCTACTAGCGGCACCAGTTTCATAGGTCTGTATCTCTCTGGTTCAGAATCCGAACCCACATCTTCCTCTTTTTCCTAATCCTCTGCCTGGTGTTTCATGTCACTAGTCCTCAGCAAAGCCTCTTTGAGAACTTTTGATGCCATTTTAAATCTCTTTTCCTTTATTACGTTTTATTAGTTTAATCGCTTTTTCGGAATTCTGGAAATCTTGGAACTGAATGGAACTCGTACGGAAATGTTTTAAAACAAACGAACATTTCAAAACACGTCCAGGGCGTTTATTTTATAAACCTCCACCCTGTAATCTCGCGAGCTGAGAGTTAAAAGGCAACGCGAAGTGAGACACATCATCGGCTGGGATCCCTGGCCCCGCCCATCGCACCTCCCATCACCACCACCTCGAAGTTAAGCCCCGCCCTCCCGCGTCACCGCCTCTGACAGGGCAGCGAGAGCCGTTCCACAAGGTGGCCGTGAGAGAGAGGGGGAGGGGGGGCTAGGTCACGTGACGGTTCCAATATGGCGGCGCCGTGCCGCTGTCCATCACCACCACCGCCAGCGTTACCTCTGAGGGAGCCGTGTCTCTTCCGGATCGTGGAGCCCAGCTGCGGCCGAGCACCGTGAGCGCCGCTTCCCGCCCCGCTTGGGATAGACCGTGACGGGAGAGTCTTCAAGCCTCGCGGCGGCCATGCAACCCCCGGCCCGCGAGGAAGACACCCGCACCAAGAGCATGTTCGTCTCCCGGGCCCTGGAGAAGATCCTCTCCGAGAAGGAGGCGAAGCGGCCCCCTCACGGGCAGCTGCGGAGGGCCTGCCAAGTGGCGCTCGGTGAGTGCAGAGGCCCCCGCAGGCTCCCGGCTACGAATCTCGGGGCCCTCCCCTCACAGAGGCGCAGCTCCGGGGAGCCCTGTCAAAAGCCCGTGGCGGAGACCAGGGCCGCTGGCGCTCCCAGCCTTGCTTCCTAGCCCGGAGCTTTGCTATCCTCCTGCGTAAATCCCGCCCCGCGCATAATGTCGCCAAGGGGGAAAGTGCCGAAGGTCGCCGAGAGGGTTGCCTGTTTCGGAGTGTTTATATCCGACCATCTCCCAGGCGGTTTAAAGCCCCGCGTCTTCTGCTCACATGGAGATGAGGTCGGGGGGTAGGTGGGAACCTGCCAGATTATCTCTGAAACACAAATGCGACCCTCTCTTCTCGGATATAAAATTTGGGTTCTTTCTCCACCCCATCCCCCAACATGAGCTGTCTTCTCTAAAATGTTTTGCCACGTGCATTTGGGAGCCTACCAGCTTCTCTCAAGCTTGAACCCTTGATCTTATTACATGCTTATTAGTTCCAATGAGTCCAGCGGAGTTGGCTCCCATTGAGCCTGCCCTCTGTGATTACACAGCTGCTTGAAAAGCAGTCAGGTCCCTCTAATTGCAGCCTAGGATCTGAGTTCAAAATTCTCTTCCTTGCTTCCTCTTGTTGTGTGTATGGTGGGGTAGGGGGTTCCCTGAATGAAGTGTGATCTGGGATCTTACTAGCCCTCCATTTAGGCTGTGGTGGGGGATCCAGTGCCTATGGAACACTCCTGTCAGATCTCCTGGGAACTCCTATCTGTCTTCCCTAGCCAATGACTTTCTGTTTTTAAAGCCTCTCTAGATTTTTTACATGATGAAAGATATTAGGAAAAGTATTTCTGGGAAGTGTCTAATGAATGACTTTATACACACGAGTGTACTTGGTGATAGGATTTGGCATCAGATATGCTCGGTAGATTAATTTGCCACGTTGGATACTCCCCTCCTTGTGAACAGGTGACCATGCTCCAGATCTTCTAACAGGAAGTGTCATAATAAATTTTGTGGTCAGGTTTGGTTGTCAAGGGAAAGAGGGAGGTTCCTTTCATTCAGGAAGAGAGAACAAGGTTCACTTTGCTTATCTGATTGTAACATGCAGTACTAATTGCTGTAGATTTCTTGAAGCAGTTCGCAAGTCTTTTTACTTATCAGATGGGCAGATTGTGTGCATGTGAAACAATTTTCTATAATATTTTCTTGAATTGTTTATAACAAAGCCTCTTGGTAAATATGAAATTTGTTGTGAGACTTGAGTACAAAATAGTAGATCAGTACTGCCTTACTGAATAGTTTTTACAGGATGAAAGAAATTAGATAATTGTTTCTTAGACATATCTAATGAATGTGACCTTTCTTTAAAAGAAAAGTTAAGAAACATCAACTTGCCTTACAAGCAGAGACAGTTTCATTTTGACTCTATACTTTTTCTGTGTTGGCTTGCGCAATAAGTCCAATTTGGGGGGGGGCAGTTCACAAAGCATTCTGTATGCTCAGTCCACCAGTGGTGAAGTACTTAACACTTCAGCCCTATGGAGATCTACTCAGAAATAATTATTTTTAGGTTTAGGGACTGACAACAAGGCAATTGCAGCCTTAACCATTCTTATAGTACAACGTGAATTCTAACAGTACCACATGAAATATTTTTCACAACTCCCAGCTTTCAAAGAATAAAATGAATCTGATATTCAGCCCAAAACAAAAGCATAATCTGAAAAATAATTATACAGTGTTATGATATAATATACAACATAATTCCTGTGTTCATTGCATTCATGCAACAATTCAACTCATGTATAAATGTTAAGTATAATATTTTGTTTTGTTCTTTGTATGGCTGGTGGTGGGAAGGGAGACAATCTGTATTTCCATGCTGTATAAGAGGTATTCAGATTATCATAAGGAGAAAAATGGAAAGGACGCATGAAGATGATAATGGCAGGAATGCATGTACCACAACACAACATGCTTCTGTTGTTTACTATAGCTTCCTCAATGTTCCTTGTACATTTTTAATTGAAAGCCTCTGCTATACAGAGCTTATGTTCATTGTGATGATATATAGACTAGGATACACCAGACAGGAACGTTATATACAAACTAACCGACAGAACCCTCTATTGACCTGATAGTAGAGTTTTGTCTAAAGGAGGTGGAAATGAGACCTGACCAGAAAATGGGTATGTAAGCCCAGGCAGATCTCACTGTGGGTAAGAGGCAGAACAAAATACTGTAAGGCATAAAATCACCATAGTGAAGGTCTAACATTTAACATATTGGCAAAATATGTATCGTAAGAGGCAAGAAAGTAGCTGGGGCACAATTTAGTAGAACATTCTAAGATAGTGACAAGAGGCTTAAACTCTGTTTAGTGCAGGAAGGGAAAAAGATGTGGATTATAAAAGCTTAAGGGCATAAGAGTGACTGAATACAAATTCTGCATTGGGGTGTGGGCAAAAGACAGGTCAGTATCTACTGGTAGATTTGTGCACATTTTGCAGTAGCTTGGCAAGTGTTTCGAAGCTCTAATTGTTTAAAAATAGCAGCAACAGAATGACTTTTGCCACCTAAATTAAGATGAAATGAAGAAAGCTAACCAGGAGTGGACTTTTGTGCTGGTGGCGTTGTGGTCTAAACCACACAGCCTAGGGCGGTTGGTGGTTTGAATCCCCATGGCAGGGTGAGCTCCCGTTGCTCTGTACCAGCTCCTGCCAACCTAGCAGTTTGAAAGCACGCCAGAGTGCAAGTAGATAAATAGGAACCGCTCCGGCAGGAAGGTAAACAGTGTTTCCGTGCACTGCTCTAGTTTGCCAGAAGCGGCTTAGTCATGCTGGCCACGTGACCCGGAAGCTGTATGCCGGCTCCCTCGGCCAGTAAAGCGAGATGAGCGCCGCAACCCAGAGTCGTCCGCGACTGGACCCAACGATCAGGGGTCCCTTTACCTTTACCTTTACTGTGGAGTCAGTTCCATTCTGTTACTGAAAACATTTTTGTGGGCTCAGAATGCTCAGAGCATCATGTTCTTTAATTCTAACTCTATGCTTATTGCACAAGCTTCTGGTTGGTTCTAGTAAAAAAAACAAAGTAGATCCAACAAGCCTGTCTGTCTACCCCCGTTTGACCAGATCAACAGGTTTGTCTGACCTGAAACATACATGTATTTGCCAGGAAATTAATAAGAAGACATCCGAAGGGTTATTTGTGTGGTTGTGATACAGCAGTCCATTTTTATTTTTATTTTTTTACACTGATGAGGGGACTAGATATGGACAGGTGCCACTTTGATAGGTATTTATTTCAGGTTTATTAAATACATACAAAAATATTTTATAGTGACTTAGAATTAAGCCAAAAGTAGAAATATTTTGTACAGTCTGCAAGGTGTTGGCAGAAAGCTACTGGGAAGGACAGAAAACTGACTGCTGAATCATTTTAAATTAATATTAGTTTAAAGAGACTCTAATTTCTAGCCTATTATATAAAGAAAGGGAGCATAACAATTTTATATATTAATAACCTCTGCTCATTACACTGAAGAATAGTATGCTGATTGTCCAGAATAGGTAGCAGGGCAAGACTCATTTCCAGTAAATAATTATCACCGACAGTTAAGAAGTCAATCATAAAGTTTCCCACATCAGCTACACTGTACACTTTATGCTGTAGGTTGATTTATTATTGATTTAATTTTGTACTGCTTAATAATATAAATGATATGCAAAATCTGAAGCAACAATATACAGCTTAAACAAAATATTGCAAAAGCAGACAGTTACATATTTAAACATCTTTTTCCTAAATATTTGTTTTTACTTATTGTAACCTTTACAGGATATAAAATGTCTTTTAAAATGTACCAAAAAATGCTAGCTAGTTCATAGTCACTGAATGGCATTTTCATATAACTTACAGCTTTCAGCCACAGCCACTCAGTAAACTTTTTATTTTATTATGTTAAAGGATATAGCTACTAAGGACTACCACTTAAATTGTTATAGGTTTTTCAGATAACATATTGTGCTATTAACTCCTTACTTGGTTAAGGATGTTCCTTGAAAAGAATTGGTCTTTACCATTTGTTTCGACGCCATATGATGTATTTAAAATTGCTTACCCCACATGCTGCCATGTAATGTTATCCTGTACTATGGCTATGGCAGATCACTCCTGGCTAAGGAATTAGTTGTAGCTGAGATTGCAATTTTCTTATCTACAGTTCCGCAGATTCGGGGAAGGAGGGTTTTATGGAATTTTGCTTAAGTTTGTTGTCACAGTAACTTATTCTTTCCTCATGAAATACTTTTCTGTGTATTCATTCTACTTGCACTGTATGTAGAAGCTCCACAGTTTCCCAGTAGCAACTGGAATTGAATCAGGGCCAGGAAGGGATAAAAATGTTTGTTCCGAAGTAAATCCTGATTTAGATCTGTTGGACCTGGGACCACAAAAAAAGTTTGTGTCTTGTTTTTAAAATTTGTCAGTTGCCTCAAAGATCTTTATTTCATAAGGAACAGGAGGTTTTGCTCTCATTTAGAAGCAGTCATTATGTAGAACCTCTAATTTTGCCAATTAACAGTTGCTACTGGATATAATAATTATTTCTGCAAAGGACTGTTTGTTGTGGCCTCTAACCGAACCCAGTAAATTTACAAGTGTTTGACAAGGTACTGTATACTTAGCTTCCTGTTCCTTCCCCTGTAACGGGGCTGGGGATTGGGAATATCAGACCTGGGGTCCAAATACAGCCCTTCAAGTCATATCCCTCACCACTTCTGATCTACGCTCTGCCTGAGTGCTTTTGCTGGGCTGGATTGTGCCCTTGAGTGATGCTAATGCCCCTTGCTTCCCTCTATGGAGGATGAAGAGATGCAGGTGGTTGTGTAGAAACTGCTGAGTTTTGCATGTCTGGAATACCCTACTGTGCAGTCTCATCTGCTCCTCCACCCACTCTTGACTGCCTACCAGTAGCAGGTATTCCCCAGAAAGTTGCCAAGGAGGCCTCAGTCTGAAAAAGATTCCCAACTGCTTCCTATAGATCTCCACAGTTTTTCACAAATCTTCCTTTTTGTCTCCTGTTCTTTCCTTGCAAATATCACATGGTATTTAATAAAATGGCAGCATATAGAAGTGGCTATAGCAATCTCTTCTAAATAGTCAAGTTGTATGTCTTAAGAGGTGGTTGTTTCTGATAATACATAATTTTGAATGTCTAATGGTATCGTGAGAAGTGGGCATTGAGCAGAATAGAAAACAGGTGGAAGAATAATGTTTTGTTTCTGAATTTTCTTTCTTCCCCTTCTTTTGTCATAGGATTTCCTTCATTGGGCATTTGACAGATTGGGCCATGTGTATGGGATTTTGATCAGGAAAAAGGAGGGAAATAATTAAATCACGCCCAGCTGTTCCAAACAGATTGACCTCCCCACAAGTGCATTACAGTTAAAGTTTGGAGAGCAGTCTGACCTGCCAAACTGACCTGTCTGTTAGAGGAGGGATTTTGATATAATTTATAACGTGTTTTCTTGTGGGAGTAGAAGCCAGCAGGAGAAGACAATGCATTTGTAGTTTCCTGCCTGCATTAATATTAAGTACCTTGCACAACTGATGGAGTGTGTTTGTGTGTGTGAATAAAACTGTTGGAGCCTGGAAGAAACCAACGTTTAGTAAAAGGGAATCTTGTGCAATGCTTTCCCCATTACGGCAGATACGTTTTCCCCGAAGCTCCTGATATCTCAGGTTTCCTAGCTTCAGTTCTGACTTAAATGTTACTGTGATATCTCTTGCAAAGTAGTCTGCTCAGAGATTATTACTGGACTTTCAATGTAGTCATCCCCCGCCCCTCATCAAAATTATATTTTATTGATTTGTTAGCAAAAAAAAAGGTGCAAGCTCAACAAAAAGAAAGAAAACAAAGTCCGTTTTTGTAAAGCATTGCAACCTGGAAGGACAAAAGTACAAAGATACAACACAGCTCCAAAGGGATAATAAAGTACTAATGCATACAATGATTCTCTTTACAAAACAGTAAAGATATGTAAAAATAGAAGTGTTCTCCACCCGTGACTTTTGTGATTATTGAGTATAAAGGGTCTATAAAGTCTTGGGTGAGCCAAACATTTAAATATACTGGTCAGCAATCATGTGCCTCCTCTATACCTACAATTAATCACCCAGAGTTCAGTTCTGGTGGATGACAATTAGCACACTGTATCATTTTTGAAATGAACAGCAGCAGAAAAATTGTCAGTAAAAGTTGATGTAGCCAGCCGTACTCCTTGTTTAAGAAAACCTTTTGCAAATAAAGTTTTGAAATTCCCCGCAATTAAATAGTTTTTGGGTTGTGTTATCTGCATGTCTGGAACAGTATTTAAATTACAGTACAACATAAATTGGAAAGGAAATTTTTTTGGGGTGAACTTGGGCACTGAATCACAGCAGTAGGGGAATATTTGCTAAGCTTTTGTTTAAGTGACTCAGGTGGTATATGAAAAATAATTTTATTTGGAGCAAATACTATTCTAACCAATATTTTGTTTCGAGAGGAAAATACAAAACATTTAGTTTTTTAGTTTGCTGTTTCTGCAGTAACTGTCATTAGTTTTGCCATAATGAATATTAGGGCAGTGTGGCAGAATAAGTGCTAGTAAACATGGCTCTCTCCACATATTTTGACAACTCTCATCATGCTTGAGCATTGGGCCATGCTGGCTGGGGCTGATGGCTGTTATAGTCTGCAACATCTGGAGACCACCACATTGGCTATCCGCATTGGCCAAGTTAATGAGAGAAGTAAATTCAGATATCCGTTTAGTATAAATAGTACTTTGTTATTGGTTCTCAAATGTGCATCTGGCAAAACTTGTCTATTATACATGGCATAAAAATGTGTTTTGAGATAGAATGGTAATACATATATCATTGTTGGTATCATCCACTATTTTACCGAGTTCTTGCCTTTTGCCTTGTATTGGCATCTGTGTATGGTATAAGTCTGCAACATAAACCATTTGTTCTGTTTTTCTCCCCAGATGAAATAAAAGCAGAATTAGAAAAGCAAAGGTGAGTAAGTGTTGGTGACCATGCGTATAATATAAAAACACCTAATATGCAGGTGTATGTATAATTTATCTGGGTGCTTCAGGTAACAGTCTTTAAGGTAACGCATCACAGCAACACAACGAATGTTCTTTTGGATGTACGTGTTTCAGGCTCGCTTCTAGGCAGGAGTTGAGTGGCATGGACAAAAAAAAAGTGGCTTTGGATGTGGTAAGACTTTCTAAAGCTGTCCTCAGTGCAGTTATTTGCAACTGTGTCTCTAGAAAAAAAATGGGGAATTTGGAAAAAAATGAACAAGTTTAGGTAATCCCTGTTGCTATGAGTGGTCTAAGTAGAATTAATTGTATTTCGGTTGCAAGTAACGACTTCCCAAAGATATTGTTTTACCACTTCCTTTCTTCTCAACTGGATTTTTCTTTCATTGCTTATGACGTGGCAGTTTTCTGCTAACAGAAGACCTCCACTTCCTCTCTTTAGATCTCTTTTGCATATGTTCCATAATGTATGCATTTAATTGGCTTGGTCAGAGATACCAATCTGCATGATGAATGAAACCCAGCTCTAATCTGTTGGTGTTCAGCTGTCTCTCTGATGTTCTCAAATTAGAAAATTACTGTAGATCTGTTTTCTGGATCTCTGTTTCTTCAGTGGCATGCTGTGCCTGGTGCAAACACAAGTTCATTATATTTTGGGAAGAATCCTAATAATTTTCTTCTGTTCTTCTGTGTTAGTTTTCCAAGCCACTGTTGGTCATTTTCCACGCTGGATTTCTGTTGTGATTTGGGGTGGGGTGGGGGCTTCTGCTTGTCTTACCCCAACACAATCTGGAAATTCAATGTTGAGTCATGTGCCTATCGCCAAAGAAATAAGCTACTGTTTTGGAGGTAGCTTGACATGACTTTCATCATCTTTTGTTCTGCAGAAAAACATTAATAAGCATTTTCACTATATTTTTCTAGGTAGATACGTGTGCTAACCATTCCCTTGTTATGTTTCCAAAGAAGTTTAGACACTGCATGCTATGTGGGAATATTCCAGTGCTTCAAAAACATACTGTGAGAAGTACCAGTAGCTCTTAGCAAGATTTGATGGTTGGCCTTGCAGTAGCAGGATCCATTGACATTTTCTTCCTCCTGAAACTTAATAATCTTGAACCCAATGGTTAAAAATACTTAAATATAAAGATATCTTAACTTTTTAATATACATTTTTTTTTAAAAAAATGATATACAAAAACATACATACAAATATGTCATTCCTATGTAACACATGTCCTATTTCGGATTAAATTTCATTCCTTATAAGCTATATTTGATCTTGGTGCTGAAAAAGCATTAAATTATTGAATCTTTTAATTTTGCTCCATATATGTCATAAAAGGAGACCATAATCTTTCAAATTGTTCTTGTTTTTGTCTGCCTTCCTTCATTTTAACTTCTAAGCCAAAAGGGAATGAATCCATGAGAAAACGACTCATGCTCAAAAATTTCCACACTGATATATTTTAAAAGTACAGTACTTAATTTTATTAGCTACTACTTCTTGACACATCCATTCATGCAGTGCAATTGGATGTTGTTTTTCCAATTCTGTAGGCTGTAATCTTGAAGTACATGCATGCAAGAATGACTTCCTCAGTAGTCTTTCATCAACCGAAAAATAAAGTGGTTTTGTACTTGAGGGAGGAGTTAAACCAAGTTGCTGTTAAGAGTGAGACTATAGAGAGAGTGTCTGCATGTATAAAATTGTGTGCTGATTTCTGACAAGCATGGACATTGGAGACTGTAGTCCTAGGTTTCAATACTTCACTTGCTTGCTGACAAACCTGCTGCCAGTTAGGTATGGTGGATGTTAGCCCTTGTCTTCTTGTTTAAGAGGTGTGCAGCAAGGCCTATTAGTATGCAATTCTGGGTTGGAAATAGTTATATGTTTGGAGATAGGAGCTGCATTGCTTTCCATACCTTAGAAAGAAATGTATCGATGGCTTTTATATTGTGTGTTCTATGTGGATAGGAAATTACCGTGTAATAAGTTCATAACACTGAGTGATTTTGTTGTTGTTTTCACTTTTTCTAACTAGCCAAGGCAATGAAACCACTCCAAAAGCTAACTTCATTGAAGCCGATAAATATTTCCTCCCATTTGAGTTGGCCTGCCAGTCAAAGTCCCCACGGATTGTCAGCACCTCATTGGACTGCTTGCAGGTATCCTTTTTAAATTAAGTATTTATCAACCTTGGCTGTGTTTATTTTGACAGTGTCCTGTAAATTTTATATTGAAGCAGATGCATGTATATTGCTAGACTGCAGACAGAATTGAGAAGCTACTTTCTTTTGTCTTCCTTTCCCTGCCTCCAAAGTTCTTTAAAACATCTGTTATAGGTTTTATTAGTAATTGTTCCACACTCACCCCTCCCTCAGCTTTGACTTATTTTGAGACATTCCTTACACTTACACACATGCGCACACCATCAGCTTCTTTGGAACCTACTAATGAAGCTGGCCTGCATTTTGAATCTTCTAAATGACATGGAAAGTGTTTCATGTGAGAAAGTGATTATAATACAATTCTCTCTCTCTCTCTGTAGAAACTTATTGCATACGGACATATCACTGGCAATGCTCCAGACAGTGGAGCTCCTGGAAAACGCCTGATTGACCGCATTGTTGAAACAATCTGCAATTGCTTTCAGGGTCCTCAGACTGACGAGGGAGTGCAGTTACAAATTATAAAGGTCTTTTATTTTGATTTCTATTTTAGAAAGGCTGTTTGTTAATAAGACTTTTGCTTAGTCTTTGCTTTCTAAATGGAGGAGGCTCTTCCTTTTATCTTCCAATAAGAATCCCCAAATCTAATTTTAAAAGGCTGCACAATTTACCCCTTCCTGTATCATACTATGAAAATTAAATTAACTACCTCTTGGTAAATATGAACTCATATCTTATTTAAGTAGCCATTTCTTCTTGACCACAGAGCCCTGGTAATGGATTTGAAATGTTTTTATGCCATATGCTGCCCATTTCTCCTTCACCTTCACCCAACTTAGCTTTCTGCAAATTGCATGTTGTGTACTAGTTTAAGATTATTTTCTGAAGCTCCAGTACCTTATTTCTCATTTGGGGTCTAATTTTCTTAATAACACGTAACTATTGACTTACAGGTCATAAGGGCTTAGCTTGTAAGTAAATCTTTATTGCATTTGGTTGTAGTACTAGCAGCAGCAGCAATTTATTTTTCCATCTATAAAGCACCCCCATGTATAAGACACCCCCTATTTTTGGGGACTCAGATTTAAGAAAATGGGAGATGTATCTGTGTATAATACACCCCCTAATTTTTGACATTATTTTTAAGGAAAAAACCCTAGTCTTATACATGGGAAAATATAGTCATTCATTCATTCATTCATTCATTCATTCATTCATTGTACCCCTTCCATCTGACTGGGTTGACTCAGCCACTCTGGGTGGCTTCCAACAAAATAGAAAGAAACGCAACAAAACACCAAACATTAAAAGCTTCCCAAAACATGTCTGCCTTCAGATGTCTGTGAAAAGTCATATAATTGTTTATCTCTTTGACATCTGATGGGAAGGTGGGCGCAACTACCGAGAAGGCCTTCTGTGTGTTTCCCTGTAACTTTACGTCTTGCAGTAAGGGAACCACCAGAAGGTCCTTGGAACTGGGCTTCAGTGTCCAGGCTGAATGATAGGAGTGCAGACGCTCCTTCAGGTATGTAGGGCCTACATCATAGGATATGGCATTTACGTTTTGCAAACATTCTTTTTCCTGACTGTACCAATGTAACAGGTCTCTTCAAAACTTACTGGCAATAACAGTTTTTACTGTAAAAAGTCAATTGATTTCAAATCCCTCTGTCTTTTAAATTGCCAGGATGATGTACTGCAGTAAAACTTAGTTTTAAACTCTTAACACATAAGGCCTGAACTAGATATAACATGCAGTTGTATGCATTTTTATGTGTGAGGAAAACACCTGGGAGTACTAAGAGGAAAAATGGCTGGAGCGGGAGCAAGCAGCTCCCCCTGCTGTTGTATCACATTCATTCTGCTGCAGCTGCGTTTGAATTAAAAGAGAGAAACTCCTCATGTATGAGACATACTGTACACATGACTGTGTGTCACATGTTCTGGCATCTTGGATATTCCTTAGGCTAGTGAGTAAACTTCCAGATTCTGCAACAATTCTTAGCAAAGAGATGCTTACAGTGCAAGCATATACTTGTCTATACAGTCACATTTGAATGCAATGAGAATTACTCCCAGGTAAATCATGGAATTGTAGAGTTGGAAGGGATCCCAAGCATCATCTAGTCCAACCCCCTGCAATGCAGGAATCTCAACTAAAGCATCCATGACAGATGGCCATCCAACCTCTGCTTAAAAACCTCCACACCCTCTTCATAACCTCCCAAGGGAGTCCGTTCCACTGTCGAACAGCTCTTACTGTCAGAAAGTTCTTCCTGATGTTTAGTCAGATGTGTAAGGTGCCATCTTAGAATGCAGGGGAAAGCAGGTTTCAGGAGTTGTGTAGAGGAGACATTCTCAGACAAGAAAAGCAAAACAGTGGGGTTCAGTTTTGAACAACAAATATGGAAGTTGATCTGCATAAGTCGGTAGTGTGTTTTGAAATCCACTTGGGGGCTTAAAGAAGCAGAACATTTGAAGAGGAAAATGTGAAGGTTGTGTCTTCTGCTTGTAAGCATCATGAGCTCCAAAGCAAAGTAACAGTATGTCATCTTTGACAAAAATACAGCCTAAAATAGTCTTTAAGTAGAAACTTGTGCTATCCCTAGCAAGAGGTCATGCCTGCCCATAGTGTCCCCCTCTCCTGATCCTCATACTTTTAGAAAGGAGGGTGTGGGGTTCATTTGCTACAAAAAACATTGTGAATGTTTCCCTCAATCTTTGGTCAAAGACTGCTTTTTCTCAATAGTGCTATAAATTGCTAGTACTGCTACTATAATACTTTTTTTTATTAGTTTTAAGTTATGGGACTATGGGAAGGCAAGAGCCATGCTGACTTTATGATTGATTGTTCGTTGTTCAGAACACTATATTTAAAATAAGTTTTGTTCCCATTTGCTTAGATGTCTTTATTGTGGTGTATGTTGTGTTTCCCCCCCTCCAGGCTCTTCTCACGGCTGTCACGTCCCCGTATATCGAAATTCACGAAGGAACAATCCTTCAGACTGTTAGAACTTGTTACAACATTTATCTAGCCAGTAAAAATCTCATTAATCAAACAACTGCCAAGGCTACTCTCACTCAGATGCTGAATGTCATTTTCACCCGGATGGAAAATCAAGCTGTATGTAGTAAATGTTTATCAGTGTGACTTTTATGTACATCATTTAATTGTTATATTACTGCTCCTTCTCCTCTGAGCTATTGTCATCTGATTCATATTTGGAAGCATGTTGCAGGCTTACAAGCTCCCTCTTTCCCACTTGCATGCCAATTATCACCTCTCTTTTCTGGTTTGTCTTAACCATAGTTCACCATGACATCTCAATCAGGCAGACCACAGTTAGCATCAACCAGGAATTCCTGCTAAACCATGGTTTGCAAAACTCACTTCAAGCCATTTCACATCCATAATTTGGAGGCAATTCCTAATTTGTGCTAACCATACTAGACCTTGTTCAGACATCAAAGGAAATAGCAAATCAGAAAGAAGAGGAAGGACTCTTTCTCGATTTTGATGTTACATTCTAGTCCTCCAGGCTGTGATTTAGAGTAGGGGTGGAGAACCTGTGGTCCTCTAAATGTTGTTGGACTCCAGCACCCCAGCCAGTATGGCCAGTGGTCAGGGATGATGTAGTAGTCCAACAACATTTGGAGAACTATTCTCCTTGACTTGGAGAATAAGGACTCTGCTGTGTTGTGAGCTCACAGGTGATCTTTCATCATGAACATTGTGTGTGCCCAACTACTTCTTCATTGTTGTACTGTGGTTTCGCCACACTGTGATTCCTCTCCAAATATGAGGAACTTTGCAAGCAAAGACAACTGTCCTCCTTGTTTCAGAGGTTGGATTTAAATTATATAATTTCCTTAAAATCTGTTTTCATTAAATATTTATAGTCAGTACCTTGTAGACTTAAATTTTCTTTATGATGGAACTCCAAAGTCATTTTGGAAAATAACCCTTGCTGTCTTACATAAATGTTAAAACTGAAGGCCTCTGTATTGGAGCTGATGCAATAGGAAGGTGTATGGTTTTTGAAGCATGCTGCATTATTTGGTTCTGCCCCCTATTGAATATTACTTTGTTATATACCTGATGAATACGGTATGTTTCCATCTTGGTTGTTTAGATACAAGAGGGAAGAGACCTGGAAAAATCAAATCAACAAAAACCCCAGTCTCCCATGATTCATAGTGCTTCAGGGTCTCCCAAATTTGGCCGATTGAAATACAGCCAGCATGGAAGCAGACCCTCGACTCCTGTCAAAACAGACTTGACTAATGGCGAGCCTGAAAGAAAAGAAAACGGAGACCAGAAACCAGAGGACAGTTTGACACCTTCTGTATTGGGTAAGAAAACTTCCTGTATTGGGGCTGACTTAGCTTATCAGCCATAGTTTTATGAAGTCGTGCCCAAGTTTATGTGCCAGTTTCAGCACAAAGATCCTAGCTTAGCTTAATTTGGAGCGTTGCGTTACATCCAGGGAACTCTGGCATAATATTAGGTAACGGATCAGGAAAATAAGCCAGGATCTGGCACTGAGCCTGGGTTCTCTGGTTCAGATGCAGCAGAGAGCTCCAGCTTAATGCAAGGGAGGGCTTTTCTGTTGAATCAGTATGAGATGGGAGGATAGGGGAGCTATGGTTTGACAGCATTCAAACAGTCTTCCAAGGCTTTACAAAGTAAAGTGATTTGTCTACAAGGATAATGCTGATTTACACTTCCTCTTATGATACTATTACAGCAGGGATGGGGAAGCTATTGGTCCTTCCGATATTGTTGGATTCTCTCTATTCTCTTACCATCGGCCATTTGAGCTAGTGCTGATGGGATCATGATTCCCACCCCGTTCTATGATATTCCCCTTTAAAATGGTTATGCAGTCACTTTCCTTTTATTGCCTGTATCACTTGCCAAAAAATGACTCAAATTGCCTCTGATCCCAAACTGTAGTACTTGTCGCTTCATCAAAGCTTTCAGCAGCAGGCTGGCTATTTCTCAAAGCCTTGTAGCTCCAAGCAGCGTAATTTATCTGTAGGTTTCTCTATCAAATTGCAGCTTTTTGTGCCAAATGTTGGTCTAATGGAATTGGGCACCATTAAAAAGTATGTTGGATAGGTGAATGGTTGACAAAAAAACAATGCAAGGCATTTTTAAAAAATTGAATGAATCACAATAAACAACTGCTAGATTTTCCAGCTTATTGGATGCCGTGATTTGTCAAGATAGCTAAAAGCATTCATTTGTGTAGCTATAGGGCAGGTGTGGCTCACTTGTGGCCATCCAGATGCTGAACTTCAAGTACTGTTCCTAAATAGGACTCTATTTGTTGTAGACCAGGCATAAGCAAACTCAGCCCTCCAGATGTTTTGGGACTACAACTCCCATCATCCCTGACCACTGGTCCTGTTATCTAGGGATGATGGGAGTTGTAGTCCCAAAACATCCGGAGGTCCGAGTTTGCCTATACCTGTTGTAGACTAATCTACAGATTGCAGCATCAGAAAAAGAGAGAGAAGAAATTTTAATTATGAAACAAAGCTAATTGTATTAAGATAAAAACAATATTTTCACATACTAGTAATATTAATCCTGATAATCTCTCTATTAAAATGTAAAATCTTCTATTTTGATCAGTATTTCTGTTTGGCTGAAGTATAATAAGCAGTTTGTCACCTGCTAATAGATCTCACTTCCCAGCTCAATATCTTGAATGTTGTCTCTTTTTTTAGTGGATTCTAATTGCCAACATTTATATTTAAAAGAGTATATAGCAGAATATATTGTATTTGGCATCAAATATTAGTTCTTTCAGATATCATCCATTTGACAGATATTCTAGGAAATGATTGACATATTGGCCCAATTTAATAATAATTGACTGCACCAAAACTGATATTTTTTTTCCTAGGATGACTGAAGTAAGTACTCTGAATCCCAAATATTTGTTCCCATGTGTCTTTCAGTGGGAAGTAAAAATTCTACAGTGGTGAGACTTGTTTAATAGCCATTGTAGCCCTATTTTACTGATACAAACACAGTTTTAGCCTTTGAACCTGACACCAGGTGAGTCCAGGTGCCTTGGTGTTCTACAAAGCATTCTCTGACATAGCAATGTTACTTTACTGTGCTACTCGATTCTTCAGCCGTGTGAACAGCTTGATGAAAATTGTTTTTCAGGTGACTTCCATAATAGCTAAGAACCACTGGAGCGTAGCCATCCTTAAAAGTGGAACACAGAGCAGAATTAAATTGCCCCTAAGATCTAGCTCAAAATATAACACACTTATCTAGTGAACTGACTTCCTGCTATGTAGAGGCTCTGTTAAGGCCCGGCACGGGTCTCAATTTGGCCCATGAGGCAGTTTTCCCCACAGCCACCTGTTGTCCTGTGTCCAGGTGAAGATGCATTTGCGAGGAACATTTGGAAGCCTTAAAATGCTTTTGATAGTTCCTTGGCAAGTGAGGCTTGCTGTCAGTGCCGATCAATTGATTGGTGGTGACAACAGACCTGCTGGAACCGGCTGCTGTGTAGAGATCCTCATTGGAAACTGTCCATACATTCCCATAGCAAGCTTGCTGTAAATGTCAAACAGCTTTAGGGCTCTTGTGTGAAATAAGTCTAAATATCTCTAATCAGCTTTTCCTAACCAGGGCTTTGTGCTGTGTGTGTGTGTGTGTGTGTGTGTGTGTGTGTGTGTGTACACACACACACACACACATACGTATACATATAAACCTTTATATGTGTGTGTGTGTGTATATATATACATACACATATATTATATATATATTTATATACATATTTATATTATGTATATATATTTATATACATATAATATAAACCTAATCTCTGATCTTATGTAAATTGTTGAAACCATATTTTAAAAGAGAAGGCTAAATTGCAACTTTTTTCAAATGACTTATTGTTTTATTAGAAGAAGAAACTGATGAAGGCAAAGAAATTGTTAAAGGAATCTTGGAGGATGTGGTGACATCTGCAGTTAGAGGTAAAATTTATTTGGGGAAGTCTGTCTTTCTTCATCCCTTTCCTAAGAGATTGACTCATTCTTAAAAACCTTTCCTCCAAGATTACAAATCATTAGAAAAGTATATTAGAATTCTGTGCAGGAGTAGTGTTATTGACTTGCCACTGATATGATTCTATACCTACTAATCTTCCATATATAAGATAGGATAAGTACTATCTAATAGTTTAGCAGTACTTCCCCCCCCTTTCTTTTAGCTGGTGTGAATGAGATTATATATCGAGGATGCTGTTCATAAAAATGTTTTACTGCGTTTCCCCCCCTCCTACAGCTTCTTTAGAAGAAGAAATGAAAAAGCAGTCTCTTCCTGAATCGGTTAGGATTTTATCTGACTTGGCAAGTGCAGTTCCTGCCTCTCCTGGTGGTATTAATGAAAACACACAAGCAAATGGAATTCCTGATGATAGACAGTCTGTCTCCTCCACGGATAATCTGGTAGGAGATTTAAGTGTACAGTAAACGTAATGCAAAGCTCCTAACTTTCTGAGATTAATTGGTAGGAGATCAGTTGGACCACAGGATACTCGCACATCAAAATGTGTGAAAGGACATATCCCCACTACTTTAATAGATTTTCCATAGAAATGTGATTTGGGTACATATTATCATGAAGTTATCATGAAGCTTAATATAATATGAAGATTATATGACAATCCTTATTCAGTCTTGTTCTTGAAAGCAAAGCCTTACTTTAACAGGGCTGTAAAATAAAAATAAAAAGCTGCTTGAGACAAAGTACGACCTTTAGTCAATCTACCTCAGTTTTATGTGCAGTGACAAACAGCAACTTTCCAGACCTGTGTGGAGAAGCCAGGGATTGAATGTAGGACCTTCTGCATGCAAATCATGCGTTCTACTGAGCTGTAGCCCTTCTGTAGTGGAATGGTAAAGGCTTAATTGTTTTCTATGTGCCATTTCTTTTGCAGGGGCTGTTGTGCTTGATGTAACCAAATCTGACAATATACACAGTTTTCCTTCTGCTCAAGCAACTGCATTTGAATGTAATGCTAAACCTTGGTTGAATATTATGAGCCTGAGCCTGCGTGAACCATGGACTTGTGCACCTCTTTCCACTTTTGGCGTGGGAATATGATCAGAAACACCTGCTTCTTTGTTTAGAATAGTTAGCTAATAGTTGGTGGGGGGGGGGACAGCTTCATAAACTATAGTTTGAAGGTGGCTATGTTTCAAGAAACCATAATTATCAGTGTTTGTCCGAGTCCAGACATCATAATAAGCTGCGCTTAATTTGAAGTGCATGCCTCAGAACTCAAGACTTACAGCCATGTCAGAGGGGAGTGCACAAGCCCAAGGCTTACATGGTGCAGCATTAATCTGAGCAAGACTTTTATTTCCTTTTTAAAACTGATCTCAACAAAATATAAGTGTAATTCAAATGCTACTTGTTCATATGTGTTTGTGGCTGAATCCAAACTAATTCCTTTGTTTCTTTGTCTAGGAAACTGATGTGCCTGGACCTCAGGCAGCTGCCAGATTCTCCCATATCCTTCAGAAGGATGCTTTCCTTGTGTTTCGGTCACTGTGCAAGCTTTCGATGAAACCGCTTGGTGATGGACCTCCAGATCCCAAGTAAAAAAGAAAATACTACATTTATTGATTTGTACACTATCCAGAATGAGATCTGAAGTAACACTGTTAAAAATGCATTCATAATTTAATTAGCTATCAGACTGCATGTATGGTTGCGTTGGTGTATAGTATATTGTAGCCTTACTTATCTTGGGTGTAAACCTTCCTCTTTTATGAAACTGCTAAGTCAAGTTTTTCTAAAGTGATCCATGATTGCTGGACCAAGTCTGAATTCTGATACATGCCCAAGGGAACAGCTGCATGCCTTGACTTCAAAGAGAGACAAAACATATTCTCTCCTCTGCAGCAGAGGGAGACTTACTTTGTGTATAGGTTCACTACTTGATTTGTACGTTTGCTGTCAAGTAAGATTTGTGTGTGTGTGTGAGAGAGAGTGAAATTAAGTTGTAGAGATGACAGAAGGCTCAGGGCTGTGAGATGATTCTGGCTGATAGAAGTTGCTGTATTTCTTGTGCTGGGAAATGAATGAAGGTTCAAAGGGATTCAGCATCTGTAAAGGGCATTGTAAGGTCCGTGGGGTGGTTGCTCGCGAGTAACCAGGCAAGACTCCAAACCGTCTTCTCACAGGTTTATTGTGCATGCTATTTACAGTGCAGAGCTACAAGTTCATGTCTGTATCAGTCACTCGCAGAATCCGGGAGTGGCCCCTTCCAGCTGTGACCCCAACATAAGAGTTTCGGTATCCCAAATCTCCGCCTCCCCTCCTTGCGTTTCACCTCTCTGCACACTTGGGGCGCCGGAAATAGCGTGTCTCCTCTCCCTCCTTGCCCGCTGAGTGAGGGGAGTGCAGGGTCTCTCCAACATCCCCAGACCCTCTGCTCTCAAGACCCAAAGCTGCCTGCCCCTCCCCGCTGGAGACCTTGCTGTTTCCTCCACTAGACAAGGAGGTGCTGCTGGGGCTCTCTGTAACATCCCGAGAGCCTACCCACCACCCTGCCCTGAGCCGGGGACAGTTCCCTGACAGGCATGATAAACTTTGATGCCTTCAGTGGAACTAAGTGACCCTCAAGCATTGTTAGCATGCAGTGCTGTCCATGGTGGGGTGTGTGTGTCTTATTACAAAGGAAAGGAAAGCTTAAAGGTTAGCTTCTTTGTTAAGTGTGGTGAAATCATCTAAAAACTACTCTCTTGTGAACATTGAAAGACAGTCAAATGTTTCAGTACATCAGACATGCTCCATAGACAATGTTGCATCTTCCACACACACACACACACACACACAGCCCGATTCTATGCACCGCCACTACCATTACTCCTGACCATTGGCTATGTTGGTTAGGTCTGACTGGCATTGGAGTCCGTGAGATCTGGAGGACATCATTTAGGTAGGGCAACCTCTACTCTTATAACACACAAAGAGCTTATAACAAGATACTGTTTTGACTCTGTTCTTCTGCTTACTATTTTTAGATCCCATGAACTACGCTCTAAAATAGTGTCTCTCCAGCTGTTGCTTTCTGTTTTGCAAAATGCTGGTCCGGTCTTCAGGACACATGAAATGTTTATAAATGCAATCAAGCAATACCTCTGTGTAGCATTATCTAAAAATGGAGTATCTTCCGTTCCTGACGTCTTTGAGCTCTCCCTTGCCATCTTCCTCACCCTTCTCTCAAACTTTAAGACCCATTTGAAAATGCAGATTGAGGTAAGCAGGTTTTGGTTTTTTCTCTTGCTTCAGATGCTTAATACTCTCCTTAAGTTCAGTTCAATAGTAATATGAAACTGTCTCTGCCTATGGATCATGAATCAACCCGGTATGTTCTGTATTTGAATTTGTGTGTGTGTGTGTGTGTGTGTGTGTGTGTTCAGAACTTTTAACTATATCTTTGGAATGTATGCCTGGGGTACAGAACTTGCACCTACTTTTCCTATTTGTATTCAACAGGTATTTTTCAAAGAGATCTTCCTGAACATTTTAGAAACCTCTTCCAGTTCCTTTGAGCACAAATGGATGGTAATTCAGACCTTGACTAGAATTTCTGCAGGTAATTTTATAACATCATCAATAAATTTTCCCTTTCTGCTTGTTTAGAATATCAAGAATGAATAGAAGACGTATAGGCAAACTGTATAGAAGTGATAACAAAATAAATATATCAAAGTGCCATGAGGCAACACACCCACAAACACCACACACACACTAATAATATTAGTCTGGGCACTTTTTTTGTTGGAATGTGACCCCAGAGTGTGTACCTGAAGCATTTCCCAAACACATTTGCTAAGACCATTATGCACCACAATGCATCCCTGCGCTATGAGGTTGGTGGAGCCCAGGAGAAACAAGAGGGGATAAGAAGTACAGTAGCCCTGTGAAAATGTCAGGTGGAGCAGGAGGGAATAAAAACAGCTAATGTAGGTGTCTTTCACTGTGCTAAGTGTTTTGCAGTGTTTATCCCCGTAACAAGTGGTAAGTCCGCTAAAGACTGGTAGTGACTGGTTCAAGGTAATCAATCCACTGTGCTTTCTGGCTATGCAGGGACTCTCTCGTGTCCAGTTCAACCAATGTCCAGTTCAGCCAAAGGGCAGACACTGGGTGTGTTTGGAATATGGAGGCAAAGAATTGGTGGGGAAAGGGGTCTTCAAGGCGTTTGGATGCCAACTGGGTATTTTCTGCCTTCCAGCAGTGGCTGGTGGGGTGGGGTGGAGCGTCCTTCCTGACACCAAAATTGCTTGTTACCTGGATGTGGCAGGCATGGGGCATTGCTGTGACAAGGTCAGAGTTGCACAGATGCACCATTGGAGCAAGCCTGGCTCTCCCACCAGTGCATATGCACACAGCCCTAGTCTTGCTTTTTGCTACTAGTGCAGGCCTTTTTTGATGTGGGGGAAATAGTTCAGAAAATGTAACCCAGCTCTGATATAATAATGCAAACAATGGCTTTTATTATCCCTTCCTCACCCTTTTCCCCACTACGTTTCATAGGTATTAAATTGGGGGGGGGGGATCCTGTCACAATAGTCTGTTGTCTGCATACATTGTTCCCAGACAACTCAATTTCCATAATGTATTTTTTGTTTTGTTTTGTTTTAGATGCTCAGTGTGTAGTGGACATATATGTGAACTATGACTGTGATTTGAATGCTGCTAATATTTTTGAACGGCTAGTAAATGACTTATCTAAAATTGCCCAGGGAAGGAGTGGACATGAGTTAGGCATGACACCGCTGCAGGTAAGACTCATCCATGCAATTCCCACTGTGTTCAGTGATGCTTGCTCTCAGTTAAGTATATTGGCAGCTTTGTGTTAGTATCCTGTATGTATCCCACCCAATGGTATTTGCTCACAAAGAGTTTAGGAGTGCACTTAGTTTCATGACAATGAACATGGAGCCAAACTTGAGTAGAAGTGTAAAGCAATGCCCTTGAAGATAACTGGTCCAAAATGCAGCAGCCAGATTACTGGTTGGGGTTCCACTTAGAGCTCGCATAACCTCAATTTTAAAAAAGCTGCATTGGTTATCGGTTGGTTCCCAAACCAAATTCCAAGTATTTGCAGTAGCATTTAAAGGCAAAAACAACTTAGGCCCCAAATAGCTGAAAGGCTATGGCTTTTTTCATTTTTAATATTCTGAGGTTCCCAAGATCTCAACCTGTTTACACTGTAATTGTTCTTTCTCCGCATTTTGTGTACAGGAACTAAGCCTACGGAAGAAAGGTCTTGAATGTTTGGTCTCTATATTAAAGTGCATGGTAGAATGGAGCAAAGACCTATATGTGAACCCCAACCATCAGGCCAGCGTTGGTGAGAAATCGGTCCTTTTCTGTATCCAAAACCCTACTTAAAATAGCTGGAAGCCGGAGTGAAATGATTTGTGGCTTCGTACATGTTACCTAAAGCTGGCTTCTTATTTTAAGCCTTGTATTATCATAGAATTAGAATTTTCTGGTGCAGGTTTTGTGACTTTTTAATATCGGGGGATTGCCAGTGAATAATTAAGAACATGAGAAGAGCCCTCCTTGAGCAGGCAAAAATCCGGCATCCCATTCTCACCAGCTGCGTATTGGAAGCCCACAAGCAGGCCCTGAACGCAATAGCACCCTCCCCACTTGCTTTCGTGGATTAGCAAGATGAAAGATCCCTTTGTGACTGGGCAACTGTGGCTCTTTATCTAGATCAGAGGTGGGAAACTGGCCTACCCCCTGTGGGCCATTTTTGACAGATGGGCATGGAAACCCATGTCAGTCATACACCGTCAGGTAGTACAAAGCTCAGCCCATGGCAGCTGGTAGAGGTCTATATCTGATCCTAGCGCCGTGGGGCTACTGTGTTTATCTCCATCTTTGCACTGTGGTGCCTAGGACTGAGATCACTTATATCCAACCTTGGCACTTAGTGATTCGATTGGAGATCACAGGTGTCCATGCATGATGTCATATGACGTCAGCTGACTGACAGGTGGGCATGGTTTGCCCAGAATGGTCTCAGAGTACCTCAGTACTCCCTGCAGGAAGACAACTGCTAGACTGGTGGGAAACTTGGAAGATAGTGGCTGGGTGTCTTGGCTGACCTCTTGAGCTGTGTGTAAGACCACAAGGCTGGTGTGAGTGTCCGTCCATTTGGAGAGCCCACACGCTTTTACTTATGCGTTATTTGGGAATATGTGTTTACGTCCCTTTTTTACATGCAGGTCCAGACAAGCCTTCAGAACATGAAATGGGGGAAGTCAAATGTTTAGATATTGGGGGAAGAAGAAGTAGCGCAAGCTCGTTAGATTCAACGGTCTCCTCTGGAGTTGGAAGTGTTGGCACCCAGACTGCTGTCCCTGATGATCCTGAACAATTTGAGGTGATAAAGCAACAAAAAGAGATAATTGAGCACGGGATTGAACTGTGAGTTGAACCTATTGCTAAAATAGCTTTAAAATGGCTTTTCTAATCGAACTTTTTAACTTTTTACTGCTTTATTTGCTGTGCATTTTAACAGTGGAAAAAAAGGAAGCTGGTACCAAGCAATCAACAAGAACTGAACTTCAGATTGGTGCCAAATAATTTATTGCATTGAGTGTTTGGCATTTTTATTCATTCAGTAAATTTCCCATTTTTCAGAATACATAAGAGTGCAAATGTGAATTTTAAGCTGTTTTAGTATTTTAACTTCTTGTATGTTTTAATGTACTCGAATCCCCCCCCCCCGATTTTCTGATTTTATCTTTGAAAAAAACCCTAGAGCGGCTTACAAAATGAAGCTGTCTATACATTTTAGGAAATATATAAATGTTTGACAAAGATTGCTAAACATTTCTGTTCAGTTGATTTAACATTTCTTTGCCTACTCAGCCAATTCCATCCTACTGAGCAATACATTAAAATCAGTAACTCCTTCCCATTCGTTTTGTCCATTCTTACAACTTGTAAAACTCCCTTTAAAAGCAAACACCTGCTTTCTGTTTTTTGTGGCTAAATTGGCCATTACTATCCCTTAAAATTATACAGTGCTGTCAGTATATTTCTATATGAAGTCCTGGGATTCCCAGTTCAAGTTTCACTCTGGTTTGTAGTTCATAAGTTTTTGACTGTACATTTTAGAAAGGGGCCTGCTAGGGCTGCAAGGGGAAGTCAAAATATCACAATAAAATAAATAAGAATTAATCTAAACCTAATTGTTTTCTGATATTTTCTGTCAGTGTTTGAGAGTTCAGGAGACTATCAGATTGATCAATCCTTTTCCTCCTTGTCCTGTCTCTAAACTATAGGTTTAATAAAAAGTCCAAGAGAGGACTGCAGTATTTGCAGGAACAGGGAATGCTTGGTGTAACAGCAGAAGACATAGCACAGTTTCTGCATCAGGAAGAGCGGCTGAGTTCTGTAAGGCTAAATCTTACATTGTTCAAAAATCACATGCTTTTGTTAATGCTATACACATACATGCTTTTCACAGCTGTTTCCATGTGGGGATGTGAGTGTGTAAATATCACACTAATGAGGCTTTTGGTGGCGTTTCAGGACCAGGCATTGATAACCAGATTGACAGCTAATGATATTTAATAGAGGGACAAAAGTCCTTAATCACTTCATTATTATCATTATAGTTAATTAAATTTGTATATGCCTTTCATTCAGAGATCACAGGGCGGATCACAACACAAAGTGAATGTGATGAATGTGATGGTGAAGCATGATGATTTTGTAATGTAATGTAATGTAATATATTTGGAATGTAAGAAGGGAAATTATCAAAGTTGCTACCTTCATACGTTTCTCTTCCTTCCTTCCTTTGATTTGTTTTCTGTTAGAGCCAGGTGGGAGAATTTCTGGGGGACAGTAACAAGTTTAACAAGGAGGTGATGTACGCCTACGTAGACCTGCTTGATTTCTGCGGAAAAGACTTTGTCTCTGCTTTACGCATATTTCTGGAAGGATTTCGGTTACCTGGTGAAGCTCAGAAGATTGACAGACTAATGGAAAAATTTGCTGCTAGATATATTGAATGCAACCAAGGGTAACTTGAAACCTATTGGACAAATCATAATAGAAATGAGTGCGTTTTTGAAAGCAGCGGTTGGGAGAAGATATGGTTTAGTAAGACTAGCCAGGTAGCCTTACTCATCCAGCTCATTATGCAAAAGCAATTTGTAGAATACCATGCGTAGAATACCATATTATTATTATTATTATTTAAAAAAGGATATGGCTGACATATTCTAAAAACAAAACCTTTCTGTAGCCAGACCATAGAATCGTAAGAAAATTAGGGAAGTGTATCTGTACCTAACTTTTAGCATCCTCAACACCTTGCTTTTATTATATATGAGAATTTCCCCCTGCCCCAATCAATTAGAACTTGGCAGCAACTTTGAAAGAAATCAACCGGAAGCCGAATTTGATGAATACTTCAGACAGGACCACCTTACATAGAATAAGGTCACTTGTTCCTGACATAGCTTAAGTCATGTATCCAGTAGGAATGTTTAAGGCTCTTTATTATTTACACACATACACTTACATCATGAACATTGTTTCAGCTCTAGTATAAAAATGATACTAAAAACAGTAGAAAAATATAGTAAATTTAAAGCATTTTCTCCGATTCCCACTCTCTTACTGGGAATTCTTGCAATAAGATAATTGAATATCTTAAAAACAAAGCATTTTTTCTCCATCCTCAAAACTCTAGGCCTAAAAATAAATTTAAAACTAATTGTTTCTTTTCCTCCTGCCTCGCCTCAAGGCACTCATCTTTTCCTGACTGACATTATTTCCAGTGTTTCAGAACAATCAAGGTCAGTGATCAAACAGGGCAAGGGTGCACAGAGAATGCTGAAACACAAAATTCAGAGACAGACAAACCATGTTCCTTGCTCTCATTTCTGTCAGGTCAGGACAATTACCATTTTTTTTTCTGATGAGAAACTGGTGAGGGGTACCACACCTGAATTATCTTCTTTCTTAAAAAGCCATTCGTACAATCAGTAATTGCCTGAATGGCACTGCAATTTGACCCTTGATCACTGGGGGAGGCATTGGATTTGGAAGAGCTCAGGAAGAATTTGGCTGCTGGTTCCCAGTGCTAGATATTCTGCAAGCATAGCTATTTTCCAGATGAACACAGTGAGAATTGTCCTGCTTGGCAGTTCCCTGTTGATATTTTGCCAAATTGTTATGGACTCCGAGGCAGTCTATAGTCACAGCTCAATGAACAGCGTCTACATTTCAGTAGGAAATGCTATAATAGAGTTTCTAATGGTGTTTTGCAAATGCACACATGAAGAGATGATAATAACAAGATCTAGGATTCTAAAAACCTGCTTTTCTTTTTTCCCCAGTCAAATTCTGTTTGCTAGTGCCGACACAGCTTACGTTCTAGCATATTCTATTATAATGTTGACAACAGACTTGCACAGTCCCCAGGTATGTGTGTATGTATATAATGAAACAGAATGGTTGCAAAGGGGCTTTCGCGTAACTCAAAACTTCTTTACCAGCTTTTGACTGTTTTGCCGTAACAGGTGAAGAATAAGATGACGAAAGAGCAATATATAAAAATGAATCGTGGGATCAATGACAGCAAAGACCTTCCAGAAGAGTATTTATCTACCATCTATGATGAAATAGAAGGGAAGAAAATTGCAATGAAGGACGCGAAAGAATATGCAATCACACCAAAATCTACTAAGCCAAGTATGATGTTTTGACCCCGAACCCTCAATAATCCTAGGCTTTTTGTTTAGTATGTTTTCATTGTTCAACTTGCTAACTTCCTGTTGTTGGCACAGAGGATACTTAGCATAACCAAGGCGGTATAGTGGACAGAGGATATTGACTAAAGAACTCTGGGTTCAGATCCTTGCTCTGTCATCATTTGGACCACTTTGGGCCAGTGTATCTTTTAGCCACAGCTGCCTCAGAAAGTTGTTGTGAGGGTGAAACAGTCTTAACTCATATGCTGCCAGTCTGGGCTTCTTGAAGGAGCAGCAGCTGGTTCCAGGTGTTGTGGAAACAAGAGGGAAATAGTCTGATGCTGGTCTGGCTGACCTTGCATTGGAGCAGGTGCTTTAGACTTAGCAGGCTTCCTTTCCTGCCCAAAATTCCCCTTCAAAAATTTTGGACTACAACTCACATCATCCCACCATGCCTATTGACCATCCTGACTGGGGCTGGTTGCAGTTGTTGTTCCAAACATCTGGAGCACACTAGGGTTGTTCCAGGCCTATGTTTCTGTGTTCGTTGAATGTTCAGCAGCACACCTCTTTACCTGACGGAGTTAGGTGGGAGATTGTTTCAAGCTGACATATAAAGTACTTTTATTTCATGCTGTCTGTAGAAGATTGAAATGAGATGAACAGCATGCTCCTGTACTTATCTACTCAGTAGTAAGTCCCGCTGAGTCCAAGAGAACTTGCTCCCAGGTACATGTGTGTAGGATTGCAGCCTAAAAGTCAAAGCATTGCCACAGGAAAGAAAAAGTACAGGAATGTAGCTGCTTAAAACAGATGATCTCTTCTTGATGCAAAGCTTAGTTGAGGAGGCTCAGATGAGGGGAATGAGATTCTTGCACATTGTGGCTTCCTCAGGAAAGCTTCACTGGCATGTTAAGCTGCCCATCCTGCTGGGTGAAGTGATTCCTAAGGGCTGGGCTTAAGAAAAGTGTAGTCACCGAGTGGCCACTCTTCCCACATCATCATCATCATCATTTTATTGGTATGCTGCCTTTCCACAGTTAAACCAGGGGTCCGTAAACTAAGGCTCGGGGGCCGGATGCGGCCCAATCGCCTTCTAAATGCGGCCCGCGGACGGTCTGGGAATCATCATGTTTTTACATGAGTAGAATGTGTGCTTTTATTTAAAATGCATCTCTGGGTTATTTGTGGGGCATAGGAATTCGTTCATTCCCCCCCCCCAAAATATAGTCCGCCCCCCCCCCACAAAGTCTGAGGGACAGTGGACTGGCCCCCTGCTGAAAAAGTTTGCTGACCCTTGGTTAAAACAATGCTCAAGGCGGCTTACAATATGAAAAGATTTACATAGTTACAAACATAGCAAAATAGTCATAAAAATCATACAGGCGCAGACGGTGTGACTCCTCGTTGCTTGAAAGTGTGTGCAGCACAATTGGCTCCGATCCTCACACAGATATTTAATCGTTCTTTGGAGTTGTGTAGAGTCCCTTCATGCTTTAAACATTCTGTCATCATTCCTGTACCTAAGAAGCCTTCCATCAGTGTGATGAACGATAATAGACCAGTTGCTTTAACATCTGTGGTAATGAAAGTATTTGAGAGACTAGTGCTGGCCTACTTGAAAGACGTTACTGATCCCTTGCTGGATCCTCTGCAATTTGCTTATCGAGCTAATAGGTCAGTAGATGATACAATCAACATGGCAGTGCACTACATCCTGCAACACCTGGATTCCTTGCGGACCTATGTACGAGTTCTGTTTGTGGACTTTAGCTCAGCTTTTAATACTATTGTACCATCTAAATTGTTTTCTAAATTAATTCATCTCAATTTACCTGCCCCTGTTTGCCGATGGATATACAGCTTTTTAACGGACAGGAGGCAGCAGGTGAGGTTGGGGAAAATTATATTGAGCAACAATACCATCAATATCGGTGCTCCCCAGGGGTGTGTCCTTTCCCCACTTCTTTTCTCTCTATACACAAATGAATGTACCTCAACTGATCCATCGGTTAAGATCTTGAAATTTGCTGATGACACAACAGTTATTGGGCTTATCCAGGAGGACGATGAATCTGTGTATAGGCGGGAAGTAGACCATCTTGTTTCGTGGTGCACCGAAAATAATTTGGTACTAAATATCCAAAAGACAGTAGAAATGGTAATTGATTTCAGAAGGCACTCTTCTGTTCTGCCACCACTTTCCATTCTTGGTAACATGGTTGTAATAGTAGAGTCCTTTAAGTTCCTGGGCTCCATAATTTCTTATAACTTAAATTGGTCAAGCAACATCAATAGTATTATTAAAAAGGTCCACCAGAGGCTGTATTTCCTGCGTCAACTAAGGAAATTTAAATTGTCCCAGGAAGTGTTGATTCAATTCTACAGAGGCATCATTGAAACTGTTCTCTGTAATTCTATAACAGCTTGGTACGGTACAGCCTCTAAGAGAGACAAGAAAAAGCTCCAACGAGCTGTAAGAATTGCAGAAAGGGTAATTGGTGTTAGCTTGCCTTCAATAGAGACAATTTATGCTACCCGAGTAAGGAAGAGAGCAGAGAGAATTGTAGCAGATCCTTTACATCCCGGTCATCATCTGCTTGATTTACTTCCATCTGGACGTCGCTACAGGACTTCATATACAAAATCGGCCAGGCACAAGAATAGTTTTTTCCCTTGTGCCATTAAATTGTTAAATTCGTAGTTGTATAGCTTAAGGGGAGGTAAAATATGGGTGGGGTTTCTTTACTTCTTTGTATTGTGAGAGGAACAGTGTCTGTATGTTTACATTGCAATGTAGCCGAAACAAATTCCAAGTATGTTGGAAAATGTACTTGGCCAATAATAAATTATTCCTATTCCTATTAAATAAATAAAACACATCAAAACTACATAACCAAACTGAACAATTGCCACATAAAAATTAAGATACAAAAAATTAGTATCAGTAACAGCAAAAACTCCCAACAAAACTTTCCCCAAAATACCCGATCAAGTGTCTCTGTTCCCTTGGGGATGTCTTTTTCTGCACCTCCTCCTCCCATCACGACTCAGATAAAGCAATAGTAACAGTAGTAACAGTAAAGCATATTACGTATGGCTGGGTCTAAGTGAACATTGGTAACAGTCCTCTGTTACCTCCTTCCAAAAGCTGTACTGGGAGCTGTGGCAGCAGAACAACAGACTGACAGCAACCGTTGCACACTCAAACACTGCAGGATTTCTTCACATTTACCCGAGGGAACAAAGCAATTGTGTCAGTTCTTTTCCCCACTTCTGCAACAGGGTAAAAAAGGTCAAAATGAAGCAGCACCAAAAGGCTTATTTTCTTGCTACAGCTGCTTGGGGCCAGCCAGAGTAACACAACTTGAATAGTGGGTCATTTGCCACTTCTAAAATGGCAGATAAGGTTGAATCAGCACTGGTAAACATCATGACTTCATCAAGGAGTAACACTATAATTGTTATAATGTTTAACTGAAACCGAGAGATTCTGAAGGAATGATACGTTCTGAGTGTGAAATGTATGATTTAGATTGGTCTTTTCTGGGAAGTGAAGCAGAAACATAATGAAAATGAAACTCACTTTATTATTACATCCTCAGTATTTAA
Source organism: Lacerta agilis (assembly GCF_009819535.1). Classification (NCBI taxonomy): domain Eukaryota; kingdom Metazoa; phylum Chordata; class Lepidosauria; order Squamata; family Lacertidae; genus Lacerta; species Lacerta agilis. The sequence goes on from NC_046317.1 coordinate 75,971,642, forward strand.
TACAGTGGTACCCCGGGTTACGTCCTTAATTCATTCCGGGTTACAGTACATAACCCGAAAAGGACGTTACCTGAATAATTCGTCGAAAAACCCGAAAAATGGCTTTTGCGCATGTGCAGACCGCAAACACACTTCTGCGCATGCGCGAATCGCGCATGCTTCGGGTTGCACTTCCGGGTTAGCGGAGTTCGTAACCCGAAAAGTACACAACTGTAAGTGTACATAACCTGAGATACGACTGTATATTCAATTATGCATGGATTTCTTAAGTTGCACATAATTTTTTTGGTGGATATGGGAAGAAGGATTTGTTTTTTAAAGATTACATACTCTTGATTTGTCTGGAATGTGATGTAGGTGTGCCAAAAGATATTTAATGCAGCTTTCTGGTGGGTTTGGGTTTTGTTTTTTTTAGATGTAGCCAGTGAGAAGCAGCGAAGGTTGTTGTACAACCTGGAGATGGAGCAAATGGCAAAGACAGCTAAAGCTCTAATGGAGGCAGTAAGCCATGCAAAGGCACCTTTTACTAGTGCAACTCACCTGGATCATGTCAGGCCCATGTTCAAAGTGAGTATGGAACAGAAGTCATGGAAACCAGAGGTCAGGCTTCCTAAGCATCCTTTTGTCTTGGGATCATATTTGCACAGCATTCATTTAAGAAACAGTGGGTTTGCGGGGGGCCGTGCAGTGATAGACTTAACATGTGTGAAATAATGGAGGGGAGAAGGTACAGTCAGAAGATAGTCAAGATTGTCAAAAATATTGTTATGTTCCTGGTCTATGTCACATGATGTACAACAGTTCCTTTTTGACATGAGTTATATTTACATTAAATAACTTTCTGGGGCAAAATACGTTTGGATTAAAAAAAAAGCCAAATTGACTAAAGCCTCCCCCTTCTTCCTCTCCCCATCCTTTTTTAAATAGCTTGTGTGGACTCCGTTACTGGCTGCTTATAGCGTGGGTCTTCAGAACTGTGATGACACTGAAGTTGCATCATTATGCTTGGAAGGAATACGCTGCGCCATCCGAATAGCCTGCATTTTTGGCATGCAGGTTGGTATAGAGTAGGCTTGCTGTATGTAGTAGGGGTGTGCAAAAAGAGTTGTATGAATCCTCAACCCAGGAACCGAAGCCTTCTGTCAGATTTGGGGCTTGTTTGAGCCAAAGCAAGATCTCTCCAAAATGCACACTGATCTAGAGATCTTCAGGGTGCCTCAGAGATTTTGATGTTTAGAAAACACTGCAGAATAGCCATCCTATTCCCTTTTTACCTGCTTTAAAAGATTATTCCATCCACAGAACTCTTTCTTGTCTGGAGCCGTATCCAAGTTAGTGACATGCCATCACTGAGTAACATACTACCTTCACTCCATGTGCTTATTTCATGAGATATATATTTTTAGCAGGAGTGGTGGGGGTGAGGAATGCAACATGCCTGCCTTTTACCATGGTTTATTTCTACTTCTGATTTTTTACTTTTTACATTTTAGCTTGAACGAGATGCTTATGTGCAGGCACTTGCCCGCTTTTCCTTGTTGACTGCCAGCTCCAGCATCACAGAAATGAAACAGAAAAACATAGATACAATTAAGACTCTCATTACAGTGGCCCACACTGATGGCAACTACCTTGGAAATTCCTGGCATGAGGTAAGAAAGCACGTGCGCCTTTGCTGTGCGCTGTCAATTTTGAAGAAGTGATCTGACTGATCTGCTGATACTGGTTCTACATATTCATGCATTTCTGTAGTCTCAGAATTGATGCAGAAAACCTCTCATTGCATTTATATGTGGAACCAATCCGAGTGGGGCTTGCATTTGGCACCAAATTTTAACGGTGCCAAATAAGAGTCCTGCTTTCCAAAGAGCAATTGGGACTGCATTCTGATATTCTAGATGGTTCCTTTGAAGCTGTGTCTTTCTCTGCCCCACACTTGACATAATATATGACGACGTGTATGGGGTGGGCATGACTTGGGGGAAACAGACTCGCTGGGCCTAATGAGACCTGTGATCTGGATGTTATCCACTGCTAAAGTACACAAAGCAGTTCTGTAAATGTGCCCTGCTTATTGCCAATCCTAGGAAAAGTGAATTTCAAGACAGCATCATCTTTTCTGGGATATGGGTGTTTGAGGTTCCTTGAGATATGCTTGTCAAAAGAAACCAAACATTTCTTTCTCCATAACTGCCTTCCACTTTTCAAAATGGCTTATCTGTTTCCTTAAAGTGCTAATTGGCTCTATCTGCTAGACAGAGTACCCACAATGAAGAATGAAATCCTCTCTACCTGCCCAACTATATATTAGGTGAATTGTAATTCCAAGGGTTTAACCTAGCTGGTCCTGAATTAGCATTGCAAATTTAATCCTGCCGCTCCATGACTTTATTGGGCCAATGTGCCAAAAGCTATATTTTGGGGAAGAAGTCTCAGTTTCAGCCCTTGGCATTTCCAATTAAAATGATTGGGTAGGAAATTCCTTTGGCTTGAGAACCCAAAGAGCTGCAGCCATCCATAGTAGACAGGAATTGGCTAAATGGACAACCTCGCCTGGATTGCATACACATGTCAGAACTGCAGTTTTTGAAGTGGAGCAGATTCCGCGGCCGGAGTGGAACATTGAGTGCATGCATAGCAATTCCTTAGCATTAGAAGTGAATGGGAATGTGTCTGACCATGTGGAGTGTGACATTTGCATTGGATGCATTTTCTTGGTTCTGCAATCTGCAGTTGCTGACTTCAGTACTGAAATGCGCATTTGTTTTCATTAGATCTTGAAATGTATCAGCCAGCTGGAATTAGCACAGCTCATAGGGACTGGAGTTAAAACACGCTACCTGTCTGGATCTGGGCGCGAAAGAGAAGGGAGCCTCAAAGGCTTCACATCTGGAGGAGAAGAGTTCATGGGTCTTGGACTAGGTGAGAAGATTAGCCTTGACTCTGTCTGTTCTCATGCCTGAGGAGCCAGGTTAATTAAATAAAGGCATTTGTCATCATAACAAATTACCTGTTCCTTGATTTTAGACTGCTTTAACCTTAAAGATCCTCTGTTTAAAGTAATTGATGACAGTGGCTCATTGAATTGTTGGTTTGGAAATAAGAAACAAGGGTAGATGATTAATCGTATATAGCTCATGCAGGGTGATATATTTATTCATGTTGTCATTTTGGGAACAGGAAATAAAGCTTTCCTTAACTATTGTATCACATACAATATTTTATAAGAGGACCATTTTCGTGGGTGAATTCTCAGACCGCTAGGTGCTGTTATTCTTTGAGCCTGTTCCTTTGATTTTACAGTCTACAATTCAATTGGTATTGGTAGTTCACTGATGGTAATATATTTCATGTTAGTTTTAACAATTATTGTTGGTTTCTTCCTAACTAGGTAACTTTGTTGGTGGAGGTGTTGATAGAAGGCAAATAGCCAGTATTCAGGAATCTGTGGGAGAAACCAGTTCGCAAAGTGTGGTGGTGGCAGTAGACAGGTATTACAGCGACCTTTTTTCTTTTTCTTCTTAAAGAAATATTGAAGGTTACTATCACTATTATCACAACAGGCTGTGGTACAGGCTTTTAGATACAAACCATAAGTTTCCTGGTCTCTGATGTAGAGTAGTTAAAGATACCAAAGAAAGGGATTGAATGGGAATCAGAAGTTGGGACCTAAGAGCAGAGAAATTGTCTTTGCAGTTGTTGGATGCCCCTGTCCTGCCCCTCTTAAAAACAACATGTCACATTTTGCCCTAAATATAAACAACCTTTCCATAATTAGTTTGGAGTTGCATGAAGTGAAGACTTTCCTATTGTAAATATTGGTGTGTGGTATTTACACATATACACATACTTTTAAATTCTATCAATGCTTAATTAGTTTTAATTATTGTTTCTTCTATGCTTTTAGCAGTTCTTATTTGTTTCTGTATGTTGCCTTGAGCCCCATCAGGAAAAACAGTGTTCTTCCTTCTGGGATCACATAAATTTACAATAATATGTAATGGGCTTTTCCTAATGTTCTGTGTCTTGAGAATTAACTCTATATCTCAATTTATCCCACAGAATATTTACAGGTTCAACTAGACTGGATGGAAATGCAATAGGTATGTATGTTGGGGGGGGGGGAATGTCCTAAGGCAAATAATAATTGCTTTGTACCATTTCAGGCTTATTGACATGTTTGGTCTCAAAATTTTCAGTGGACTTCGTTCGGTGGTTGTGTGCTGTTTCCATGGATGAGTTAGCTTCCCCTCATCATCCACGCATGTTCAGCTTGCAGAAGATTGTTGAGATCTCCTATTACAACATGAACAGAATTAGGCTGCAGTGGTCCAGGATATGGCATGTCATTGGAGATCATTTTAATAAGGTATTTCAGCATTTGAAACCTATTTCCCCTTCTGGTTCTAACACCAAGGTTAGCATGCACACAACTGCTTCATTTCGAGACCCATCAAATTTACATGGCAATCTCTGATGGCATAAAATGAAATATAGACTTGTGTTGAACAAGATGGACTTGGAATCCACTCTGCCCACACTACTAGGTAGAAAAATATTGATGGCAGGTCCTATATAAAGCTTGACTGGCAAAACTGCAACTTGGGCAAAATTACAGACCATTTTTAGCATAGACACCAATTTCTGTTGGACATTACTTATTTCTCAGCCAGAGCTCATGAGTTACACACCTTTGGAATTTGGATGATCCCAAATATGGAATTGAATAGTGTTATGAAAATGTGTTAAGCCTGTAAGAAGAAACAAAAAGTTCTTAAGACGTTGAAAGCCCTTAAGGGTGTGGTTGGGCTTCCTATTGTCAGGCATGGACAGTTAGCTTTCTCCCTTACTGCTCCTTGTCAGCTCAAACAGGCTTGGTGCCATACTGAGTCTGCATTTCTTTTTTCCCTTCTTTTTAAAATATGTAGCCTTTTATATTACTGTGTGTCTTTCCTTAATGATTGGCTTGTCATAATTGTGCTCAAAGTTTCTGGATTTATGTCTTGATCATAAACAAAATTACATAGAAACAAACACTACTCTGATTGATGATATTTACTGCCAAGCTAATTTTGGTACTCTGCAAAGATTTGTGACTGATTTATTTTGAGAATACCTTGATCGGGGTGGGCAGCCTGTTTCTCCTCATGGGCAATCTTTAGGGAGCACATGCCAGCTATGGGCAGAGGCAAAAGGGATTGGGGCAATGGGCATGAGTTACACCTTTTCATAGTGGGTTGCATTCCATCCTGGCAAAAGTACTCAAGGAGGGCCTAGAGCAGGGCCACTGAGTAGGGATGGTTTGTGAAGGAGAGGTTGCCTGGGAAGTGTGGCATAGCCTAGGAAGAGTTCCAGTGGCTGAATAGAGAGACCCAGCGGGCTTGAGGTTCCCCAGTCCTGCCCCAGACTGTCATGCCAGTCATTGTTCTATGGACCAATCAGGTTGCAAGGCTGTATTTGTATAGTCCAATTTTCACTGGATATACACTTCTTCTGAGAGAATGCCCGTTTCTCTTTTTAATAGGTTGGTTGCAATCCTAACGAAGACGTGGCCATCTTTGCGGTTGATTCATTGAGACAGCTGTCAATGAAGTTCCTTGAGAAGGGAGAGTTAGCCAACTTCCGATTTCAGAAAGACTTTCTGAGGCCATTTGAGCATATCATGAAGAAAAACAGGTTCGTCCTTTAACTTGAAATGTAAATGTGTTATTTTATGCCAGTGCAGATTCCTCTGGTGTCATCATACACGATACCACAAATAAGTCAGTAATTATTTTTTTATTTTTCTTCAGGTCTCCTACAATTCGAGATATGGTAATACGCTGCATTGCTCAGATGGTAAATTCTCAAGCTGCTAATATTCGCTCAGGGTGGAAAAATATCTTCGCAGTATTTCATCAAGCAGCGTCTGATCATGATGGGAATATTGTGGAGCTGGCGTTCCAGTCAACAGGACATATAGTTAGTAAGTAAATTTTAGCAAGACTAATGTGCCAAATGATGATGGTGGAGACCAACCTCAAAATTTTGAAACAATGACTTGTTTCCTGTTCTCACATGTGCTTCAAATAATATTTCTCCCTCTCTTTACCTTCTAGAAAATGCTGGGTGGGGGGGGTGCTCCTTGATTTTGCTTTTAAGCAAAACACATTTTAAGAAGGGATTGAAAAGCTCCTTATGAGAACAGAGAATCCAGCAGCCCACAGCTTTGAAATTTCTACAGCTGTAGGCTCACTGAAAGCATTGTATGATGTAGTTGTGTCAAACAAGTTCACTTTCAGAAACTGCCTACATTGTGTGACACCAGCTCTGGTACAGCGAGGCTTGCTATAAATCTCTGCTTACCCTTAGGTGAAATCCCTGTTTTGCCAACAGGTTTGTATGGGTTCCTGGGCTCTGCTGGATGGCTGTCCTCCCTTTTAAGACTGATTGGATTAGCAGGGGAAAGTTGCTGACAAAAGAAGTCACCTGCAATTGCAATAAATTTCAACATACCTACTTACCTTGCTGGACCACCATAAATAATAGCTGCTGGACTTTGTGATGGGCTGTAACTCATGCAAGTTGTGCAGGCCTGGTGCAATGGTCACCTCCTAGAATTGCAACCAAGTTGACTTCTTACAATCAGTATTTATTAGGTAGAAGGGCAAATGTTTGTATCACAATGTAACTCCAAGCCCTGTTGACCTGGTCTGCTTATGTACTTGTGTACCAACTGTATCCTAAAGCAGAGCAGAAATACAAAAGTAGTGATTTGTTTTTATTTCACATTTCCCTCCACAGCCAATATTTTTCAACAGCATTTTCCTGCAGCAATAGATTCATTCCAGGATGCCGTAAAATGTTTATCAGAGTTTGCCTGTAATGCTGCCTTTCCAGACACCAGTATGGAAGCAATTAGACTTATTCGTTATTGTGCAAAATACGTTTCAGAAAGACCTCAGGTACTTTCTTCCCCTCATTTGTATTTCTGTGCTTTTTCAGAGGCTCAAAAATATTTTCAGTATGTCTACATTCCTCATTCCCTAAAGACCATTAGGCAACAAGGCAATGCAACCCTATTCCAGCAAGCCGTGTGGATATGCTAACTGCTTTTTTATGACCACTGTTTGCTTCTTTTTTAATTGTTTTGCGCTATTGGATTTTATTGATTTTACAAACTCTTTCAATTTTGTAGTTGTTGTTTTTTTACAAAAAAGAAACATGAAAGCCACCTTAGACAATTTGTATCAAATGATTTTATAAATGATTTTAGTAATCAAAACAAATATATTATACCACAGGCCTGCTTTAAATTAAGCCTGCACTGGTTATTATTGGGTAGCACCTTCTTAAATCATACTCAGAATAACATTATGATTGACTTCAGCCCATTGATTTTAACAGACCTACTCTGACTGAGAATGATTTCGTTGGATGGCACCCATTATATTTCAGCAACTCTCTCTATCAAATCTTAGTTCCTTCCTCCTCCCACATCTCAAATTAAATATGAATGGGGAATCTCTACCATTTTTGCCTAGTGGCTTGGGCAGAAAAAGTGTCTCACTAGGAGAGATATTAATTTGTTGTGAGGTTACGAAGCGATTTGCTTGTGTGTGAAACATTTTTAAAGTGTGTTTTGTCTTGCAACTTTTCTTTGCATTTCTCCGTTCTTTAGCAAGACCTGATTGAGTGGCTTAAGTGTTTGTACTGAACTGCCAGCTCTTGTCTGTTCACAGGTTTTGAGAGAGTACACAAGTGACGACATGAACGTGGCCCCTGGGGACAGAGTTTGGGTTAGAGGCTGGTTCCCCATTTTATTTGAACTTTCTTGTATCATCAATCGATGCAAGCTAGATGTACGGACAAGGTAATGATACATCATCCTTTTTTTGGTTCTGCCCAGTTTTCAATGTTTTTCCCTGTTAACTTGTGTTGTCTTATTACTGCTTTCCCCCCATGTTGCAGAGGCCTAACGGTTATGTTTGAAATCATGAAGAGCTATGGCCATACCTTTGAACAACACTGGTGGCAAGATCTGTTTCGAATTGTGTTTAGGATATTTGATAACATGAAGCTTCCAGAGCAGCAGACAGAGGTATTGGAAGCCATTTTATAGAAGCAAACAATATTAAAAACAGAAATTGAAGTCAAACTTTGATCTAGTGGGATGTTATTATTCCTTTTTAGTGGGGGCAGGGTGGGGATTGGAGATGTAGAGCTTGAGGCTTTTCTATCTGAGGTAGCATGCTACAAGGGCATTGGTTTATGTTCCATGTTGTCCTTGTGCCTTGCCCAAGTTGAGCAAGAACGTTGGGCCATTCTGTGCTTCAGTAGGCAGTCTAGTTCTTGCTGTGCACAGTACATGGTGCTTCTTGGGATGGCATAAACAAAAAAATGGCAAGTTAATATCCTTAGGAGCTTGCAGTCTTACATTTTTGCAATGGGAAAGGGGGAACACATGAAGGCAGCCTTTAAATTTATAAGCTTTATTGTGCTTTTCAGTATTCAGTCAGAACTTTTCCCAGTTAGTAGTATTTTCAAAAAAATAATAATACAAGACCTGCTTTTTCTCTTGACAGAAATCTGAATGGATGACTACGACGTGTAATCATGCACTTTATGCAATCTGTGATGTATTCACTCAGTTCTATGAAGCTTTGAATGAGATTCTTCTTGCTGACATATTTGCACAGTTACACTGGTGTGTAAAACAAGGTAGCTTATTTACATACATGTCACTTTATTCTATGGATGGATGAATTGGTCAAATTCTCTCAGTTTCTGATTTTTCAGATCTTCTAAATTCAGTTTGCCCCACTTAAGCATCAGCTTGCAGTTTTTTTAGAAGTCAGCAAGAAAATTTTACCTAGTAAAATTCATTTTTGTTTCTTGTTTTTTAAAATATTTTTATTAATTTTACATATAATCACAATACGTAACATCGTATCCTCTTATTAAGTCTCTTGGCTCAACAGAGCCTAAATGACTTCCCTCCCTCCTGCCAAATGGTTTACAAAATTAAATTTTACTTTTTTGCATTTCACTTCCTTTCTTATTCTTGTTATCATTACATAAGATATTAAATTACTCAACCTGAATAGGTAACTAGTTCATCTTATAAATAAAATTCATCTTACAAAGTAAAATTCATTTTTGTATGCTGTTTCCATTAGTTGATGCATTTTTGTTCACACTTTCCCCTGATTTTGGGTTGGAGAACGGCATTGTAGAAATTGGACAAGTGGGAATCTTGAAGGCTAGCTGCATTACAGTTCATTTATTGGTTCAGAGAGTATGAATTGGGTAATTTGCATTAACAGACAAGCCAGATTAATTTATTCCCGCATCTTGACTTTATACTGAATTAATAACCTTGGGGCAAGGTCTTAGCTTAGTTTGGATAATATTCTGTTTGTGCTTTTGATAGAAATGTGTTGAAACAGTGATTGGTGATTTGGCTTTTACTTAACTTTTACTGGTTGTCCTACCTGAAAGGTCTTCATCAGAAGCCTCCATCCTTTCAGTCATTTGGCAGATGTGCAACTCAAAATACTAGATCACATTAAACGTGTTCTGTGTGTGCTTCTAAACAATCTTTGGAATATTAGTAAGGCAGCTGAGTAATTTCTGCTAGAGTCATCATTCCAAACACCACTTCTATATCTTTTGGAGCCAAGTTCAGATAGCATTGTATTGTATATTCCCACTGCTCAGCATTGGGCTTTGTTTTTGCATTTGCAACGAAAAGCGGGCAAGAATAGCTTTTTAGGTACCACCTGTTTAATTCCTCCCATTGTGCCTGAGATGCTGATCAAACCTCTTAACAGGCTTGATTTGAAACAAAGGTAATTGGAGTTTCCCCCTTTCTGCCCATTGACTTTGTACATGTCTGTCTGCCTATGGACGATCATGCTGTGTTCTTTGTGAGACAATGGGGATTAGCATTCCTAGTCGTACAGAAATCCTTTTCTCTTTTGACTGAGGCTACATATTGCCCTGGTGCAAATGTAATAGTGGTTTCCTGCAGGTGAGGTGCCAACCTTGGAATAGTGCATTCTGTCCCTTTCCTCCTTTTACTGGAGTGATCTCCCCCTCATTTTCTGTCATTAGTCATTATATTCAACTTATCTATGTGTCCTGAACCGCAGGCCCTGCGTTAATGCAATCATGGTTAATTCTAATCATGTTTCCTAAAACAAAATTTACCAGGCGTTAAAACTATGGTTTAAAATAGCCTTCAAGCTTTTGTTTTTAAGAGTCATGATTAATGTTAACCATGGTTTTACATCACTGCATATAGGAGGGAATCATGAGTGGGGAGGAAATATTCTGGAGAGGAGAGGATAAGAAAGGAATACAATATACATATAATGTTACATTTGCTCCATCTCATTGTCTCATTTTGCAGTGTTGCCTTGACTTCCCAGTAAGAATAAGCGCTAAACGACTGCAAGTCATTCTTGTTAGGTGGTTTATAAATACCATTGATCTCTGACACTGTGTGTCTATAGTCACCGTGAATGTTCTTTAATTTTGCTTAAATGAGGATTGTTATTTTTTCAAAAAGTTGGTTCTTCATTTTCTGCAGATAATGAACAGCTGGCTCGATCGGGTACCAACTGCCTAGAAAGCCTGGTAATATTAAATGGGCAGAAATTCAGTCATGAAGTCTGGGACCAAACCTGCAATTGTATGCTAGAGATCTTCAAAACTACAATTCCTCATGTGTGAGTATAATTCTAAATGCAGAATATGTAAAGTGGTTTCAAATTAGGTTACATTTCAGATCATTTTTTTTCCTTTGAAGCTTGCTGACATGGAGACCAGCAGGAATGGAAGATGATTCATCTGAAAAGCACTTGGTAAGTGCTCTGATTACTCATTCCTTAGCTGAAAAAAATGTGTGCAAAATGATGTATGTGACAGCTTCATGTTTATAGACATTTAATATGGAAACAGAAGTTTTCTACAAGAACAATCATTAGACTCATATTTATTAACAAATAAAAGTATTAGTAGCAGCAATATGTATCTTTGGGTGTGTTTTGAACTATAATTATAATTATTATTAATTTATTATCATTATTAAATATTTTATTATTATTATTTCCCACCCTCCAAATTGTATTGTCTTGAAACTGAGAAACTTGTGAATGATTCATGAAAGAAGCATTAACACAGATCCTGTTTACTTCTAGGATATGGATCTAGATCGCCAGTCATTAAGCAGCATAGATAAAAATGCTTCAGAAAGGGGGCAAAGCCAGTTTTCAAATCCTACAGATGAAAGCTGGAAAGGTGGCCCTTATTCAAGTAAGTCTGCACTTCAATCTCTTCAACATCTATCTATCTATCTATCTATCTATCTCTATCTCTATCTATCTATCTATCTATCTATCTCTATCTGTCTATCTATTTTTGAGGGCTATCCACTCCTCACCCAGGTTACAAGCAACACCCACCCCATTGTGCTGAAGGCCTGCTGAGATTTTCCATTCTGCTTTCAGCACCATCTGCATACACGCATTCTCAGTTCCTAGCCTCCACTACAGTGCTGCTGCCAACTTGTGTACAAATTTGTTTCCAGATTTGTAGCATTGTGAAAGAGCCTTGGAAATTACAGTGGCAATCCACAACCGTTGTCAGCCTATTGCTGGTTGTTGTTGTTTTTTTAAGAGCTTGGGTCGATGGGATTCATAGATTCTTGAAATTTTCTTAACAGGATTCATGTGCCAAATAATCATCTATAACCTCTGAGAGGTTTACAGTCCCATTTTTCAAGGTCAAATTATACTGGTTGGTTAACCTCAATTTAAGGAGCTTTGATGTGGCAGTGACACAAAAGTCTGATATCTTACTTACACAGGAAAATGTATTCTGTTGTTATTTATTGAATTTATATACAACCCTGTACCTGGAGGTCTCAGGGCAGTCCTAAAGCATTATTTTATCAATGGCATGGTGCTAGTCTTGGGATGATGGTAATCTTCACTGGCACCACGGTAGCTCATGAAATCCATGGTTCCCTGTTGCTGGAGAATATTGCACAGTATATGCTTGGAAAGTAATCTTGTTGGAAGATGGGGACCAGGGGAAAGTGGCATCAAGGCACCTATATTTGGCTACACCAGTTTTTAGTGCATACAGCCAAATTACTTTGAAACTAAGACCTATCATATTGATATTCTCTTAGACCAGAAACTCTTTGCCAGCCTCCTTATTAAGTGTGTTGTGCAGCTGGAATTGATACAGACCATTGATAACATAGTATTTTACCCAGCAACGAGCAAGAAGGAAGATGCTGAGCATATGGCTGCTGCTCAGGTAAGAAGCCTCACATTCTTCTCCAGTGTCACATCTTGACTTCCACATTTTGTTAACATTTATCGCCTAGTTATGGAAGAGAGGGAGAGAACTGTGCTGCGACAGTCTTTTGCCTTGTATATGAGGTCCTCTTATAACAGTGCCTTAATTTTAGCTGAAGAGGCTTAGCGTTCTCCTCTGGCTGACAAGAGCATGAAGTGAGCAAACAAAGCGTTGCTACTGAACAATTGTAGATAGGTCAAAGTCATCAGTGAAAATGAAGGATGCCCCTGATACTGATACCACCCTGTTTTTCTCCAGAAGACCCAATGTGCCGGCTGTCTGGGACAAATGTTACTGTGAACCAGAGAGAAATTTAGATTACATTTTTGATAACAGAACTACATTTATTTCCTAATTGCATCCAGAAGCAACTGGCACATATTCTACCTGTGCATCTGTGATTTTGCCTCCCACAAACTGGGAGGAATCATCAATTAATGGTGATTCTGCATAGAATACTGACACTTCTTTTACCAGTACCAGAAACTGTGGCATGTGCCCTCTGCTCTGGCTGGGGGGGGGGGGGTAGCAACTGATGCATCCAGGTACACTGGACTGATACCAAAATTGGTCTATAGTATTGCGCTTGGAAATTGTGATATACTCTGATTTTTTTTAAAAAAAAATATGATTACACCTATTCCTTCAGTCAACATTTCTTGTAACTGGATTTTCCATTTTAGAGGGACACACTAGAAACAGACATTCACATTGATACTGAAGATCAAGGAATGTACAAATACATGTCTTCCCAACACCTATTCAAGTTGCTGGACTGTTTGCAGGAGTCCCATTCATTTTCAAAAGCTTTTAACTCAAATTACGAACAAAGGACTGTCCTGTGGAGAGCAGGTAAGCATAAAGTGTGTGGTGCACAAAGGTTTTTTAAAAATATATATATACTTAAAGCAGTGTGAGCATAAAATTGCAAGTCTAGTACAGTCATACCTCTGGTTACGTTCGCTGCGGGTTGCGTTCGTCACGGGATATGAACACGCCAAACCCAGAAGTACAGGAACAGGTTACTTCCGGGCTTTGCGCTATGCGCATGCGCATAAGCACCGAATTGCGTGGCGCACATGCACAGATTTGGTGCTTCAGGTTGTAAACAGGCCTCCGGAATGGATCCCGTTCGCAACCAGAGGTACCACGGTACATGAATCCAGTTCAGGGAACTGGTGGCTCTCCAGATGTTGCTAGACTGCAACTCCCATCATCCTTGCCCATTGGTCATGCTATCTGGAGCTTATGAGAGCTGCAGTCCAGCAATATTTAGAGGGCCACAGATTCACCATATCTGATCTAATAACATGGAATTTTATTATTTTGATTTTGAGGTTAAATGTATAACTTGGAATAGTATAATCCAATTAAGAAATGTACCTTGCTAATGATCTTATATCAAGATGGGGAATCAACAACTTCCACCAGCCCCGGGCAGCATACCAGTGGTAAAGGAGTGATGGAAGTTGTAGCCTAGCAACTTCTGGAAGGCAACAGGTTTCCCATTCCTGCCTTGTATGAAGATCACAGTATGCAATAGCAGTTCATATCCATTCATCATGTAGGAGTTCTGTAAATTTGATTCCAGAAGATAGGCTCAGATTCAGTGAAATGAAGCCAAAGCTAATGGCATTTATTTTGCCCTTATAGTACAGAGGGAGCATGTCATATTTTGGGTTGTTGTAAACCAGGAATAGGCAAACTCGGCCCTCCAGATGTTTTGGGACTACAACTCCCATCATCCCTAGCTAACAGGACCAGTGGTCAGGATGACGGGAGTTGTAGTCCCAAAACATCTGGAGGGCCGCGTTTGCCTATGCCTGTTGTAAACCTTAAACCTATAGAAGGGTTAAGTACCCCTTCCCCTTTTCTATTCTAACCACTTCCTCCTAAAGTTGTATTTTTTCCAGTTTTAAGAGTGATACTGGCTGGTAACAATGTGCATTTAAGTGTAATGTGGAGTCAGGCTCTAAGTGAGGCATTAAGAGACTTTGTTCAGGGTTTAGGTTGAAACTGCACATTTTCTTGCTCCAAATGCCTCACTTCAATAGTGTTTACCCGCATGTGATTTCAAAGGCATATGTGTCTTGCCAAATGTGTATTTGGGACCTCACAGTGTGGAAAAGTTGTATGCATGCACGTCTGTTGGAGTTGGAGCAGGCGTGCAGTTACATAAATCACACATCAATTTTAGTTTTCTTGTTGGTGTTACAAGCAGCTTGAGAATATCTAGCTATGTCGCTGTCCTTGATTTCTAGGGTTCAAGGGTAAATCCAAGCCCAATCTTTTAAAACAAGAAACCAGCAGTTTGGCTTGCTGTCTGAGAATCCTCTTCCGAATGTACGTTGATGAAAATCGCAGAGACTCCTGGGAAGCTATACAAGAGAGACTCCTGAAGTAAGCATTATTTCTACCCTTCAAAGATGTTACTAGGCTGCCCAGTCGAGTGACTGCTTTTGGCTGCAGGATTCTAGTGTCTGTATGGAATACCTCCACCTAAATCTTCCTATTAATTTCAGTCAAGATTATAAAAAGTGATGGGTGTTCAAATCTGGGCCTTCCATTAAGACCATCTTGGAATGTGTCTGTGAAAGTAACCTGATACCTGGAGCAGGCCATTCATCCCTTCCGCACCATTTGATAAAAGAGCTTTTGACTCTGGCTTCAGTGTGCTTTTTGCAAAGTGTTGCTTCTAGTTAGTTAGGTGAAATTGTTCAGAGAGTGAAAAGATAATTCTATTCATAAATGACATTGGACAGCTTGTGTGGATACCAGATAAAGAAAATCGCCCATTTGTACATTGAACGGCAATACATGTACTTTTCCAAGCCCACTTGCAGCTTCAGCCGGGTGATTTTAAATAGAAAACAAAAAGGTCAAATAATGAAATAAAAAGGCATTGAGAGGAATTCAGTATAGCTCTGTGATAATGATCCAATTAGTAGAAGCGTTTCAGCTTGCAGATGGAACAATCCCCCATTTCCTCTTCCGCCACTCTGTTCTAGGGGTTCTCCAGGCCAGTTTCGGGGGGCAGGTGTATGTGCGGCAGCAGCAGAGGAGGGAAAAGCCCCATCTTGCGTTAGTTGAATCCAGCCCACTGAATGTTTTGGCACTTTCCTCTTCCCATTTAAAGTGAAACCTATCAAGCTTCCACGTTTACTGCTAGGCTTGAGGGTAGACCGCAACACCTGTTGATTCCATTTGCTTACGATTCCTTTTTCTATGTATTGAGTGGGTGCATAATCTTTCTCTAGTGTGTGCAGTGAGGCGTTGGCCTATTTTATCACCGTGAACTCAGAAAGCCACCGAGAGGCCTGGACCAATCTCCTGTTGTTACTTCTAACAAAAACACTAAAAGTCAGTGATGAAAAGGTAAGAAAAGATTCTCACCTTGGTTTCATGCACATTAATTTCACACTTTAACATGAAACTATGTCCTTTTTCTCTCTCACACACACACATTGTATGAAAGGGCATCACAATTAAATGGTGGCTTCGGGGATGTGCCTCTGGCTCCACCCCCCAACGTCATGTGGTGGTGCTGCTGGCCCTTCTCCAACTCAGGCATGGATATCTGTAAAAGGAGAGGCTGTGTCTGTTCTGGAACTCTGCAATTGAGGTTGCAGAATGCACGGGGCTGGTGGGAGCTGGAATTCAACCACATCAGGTAGGACGCAGGGGCGGAGCAAAGGGGGGACGGGGGGGCAGGCCGCCCCATGTAGCACCCTGGGGGGTGACACTCGGGGCGGGGCCCTGCCCCCCGCAATCCCCGCCTCCAGCCAGCGGCGATAAAAGCTGCTGAAAGAGGGGGCTTTCCCCCGTTCGGCGGCTTTTCTTCGTCGCTGGCCCGCCCCTCTCCATGCCCCGGGGCCAGCTCCGCTCAGGGAGCGCATCGGCAAAAAAAGCCGCTGCGCTCCCGGAGTGGAGCCAGCGGGGAAAGGAGGGGGTTGGGCCAGCGAGGGGAGTGACACCCCCTCGCTGGCCCAACCCCTCTCCATGCCCCGGATGGCTCCGCTCAGGGAGCGCAGCGGCAAAAAAAACTGCTGCCCTCCCTGAGCAGAGCCTGCGGGGAATGGAGAGGGGCGGGCCAGCTGGCCCGGGCGGAGGCGTCGCTCCGTGCGCTTTCGTCATGACGTCATGTGCACGGAGCGATGCCCCGCCCCCAGGGGTGCCGCTTGGCTTGCCGCCCCCGGCAGCCCAGCGGCTTGCTACGCCCCTGGTAGGACCACAGATTAGCCACCCATGGTTTAGATGGACTTTCTCAATGCTATGTGCTTAGTGTGTTGCAGCCTAAAACTTGAAGATTTCTTTAAAAAGATTAATATTGCTACATGTTGACATAGAATGGGAAAAGCAGGGTTTCCCAAATTTGGGTCTCCAGCTGCTTTTGGACTACAATTCCCATCATCCCTGACCAAGGTTCTTGGTAGCTAGGGATAATGGGAGTTGTAGTCCAAAAACAGCTAGAGACTCAAGTTTGGGAAACACTGCTCACTTGCCACCTCTACAATAAATTGATCCCTGGGGGAATTTCTGGTTACTGGAGGACCAGCCCTACCATTAGGCAGGTTGGAGATAGCCACCTCAGGCAGCTGATTTCTAAAGCTATGAAAGGGCAGCAGAATAGGTAACTGTTTAATATATACTATTTTAACTCCCAGGGAACAGGGGAAAGTTGCTTATGGGATAACTTGACTGGTCTTAAGTTAAGACAAACCTTAACTTGAAGGGCAGTGGCATTTTCTGCTCTGACTCAGTCAAGAAAATTGCTTGGACTGGCTGTTCTGGTTAGGTAAGAAACTGAAGGAAAGGTTCATTGGTGGCCTCAAAAGGTATGCAGTCTCCAAATCTAGATGTTGCTTACCCCATAGTCCAGGCACCCCCAAACTCAACTCTCCAGACTACATCTCCCATCATCCCTAGTTAACAGCACCAGTGGTCAGGGATGATGGGAATTATAGTCCCAAAACATATGGAGGGCCGAGTTTGGGGGTGCCTGCCATAGTCTGACTGTGAGAACTTGGTTCCTTCTATTATTATTATTATTATTTGCTTTTTAAAAAACAATCTTACTTCCACCCTTTTTTCCCTTCCAAGTTCAAAGCACATGCTTCAACATATTACCCCTACTTGTGTGAGATAATGCAGTTTGACCTTATCCCAGAGCTCCGAGCAGTACTGCGGAAGTTTTTCCTGCGCATAGGTGTAGTATTCAAAATCTGGATTCCTGAAGGACAGTTGCGGACGACGGGGACCCACTCGCTTGCATGGTAGCTCCATCGTTGCTCTTTCCCAAAGCTTGAGTTGTGCTAAGTTCAAAGAATGGATGCAGAGAGAGGGAGATTGGACTCAAAGAAGATGAAACAACCACTGGAACAGATCAATATAATAGCATTTCTAAAGGAAAACTGTCTCCTTTAAAAAAAAAAAAGAAAATTCTGGCTTCCCTATAAGAATAGCTGTTGAGCATTTTGCAATTTAATGCAGTAAATGTCAAGTCATTCTTAGCACAAAGCTTGTGTCTTCAAATCTGTTGTTTGCAATGGTTCCTTCTTAATGCCTTTCAGCTAATTGCCCATAATCTGTTGGAAATGATGAATGAATGGAAAATGAAATAATACTGAATATATTCATATTGGCCTGTGATGTTAGCAAATGTATTAATAATTATTTAAGAGAGGGCTTAAATTCATTCGAAAATCATGCTGGGACATCTGGTCCCCCACCCCCACCTCCCATTTGGGTGGATTCAACCTCTGTGTTAACACGAGGTCCCTTTTTGTTTTAATGATTTGGTGCTGTCTATTCTGTAAAGTCATAGCAAGATGGCAGTTAGGCGGTAGCATAACCAACAACCCAGCAAGAATCCAAAGAGATACTGATCTTCACCCTCCCTGCCAACTTAACAGAATGTGTGTGATACATCATTCCCAGAACTGCACCATATCGTGTTGGCCTGGACCTTCTTTGTTTTTCATCATAAGTAAATACCCTTGATACTGGATTTGTATCAAGAAAATAATTTGCAGTTTACAGTATTGCAAAGGAAATACTACCCCCCCCCCCAATGTAGCAGAAGAAAACCATTACACATGAGCCTCTTAATCCCGTTACTAAATCTCTCATGCCTTGAATGCACCATGAAGCTTGAAATCTTTGAAAATTCTTCTGATTCTTGAGTGGTATGGAGGAAATGGCAAAATGAAATTTTGAATAAATATTTGAATTGCACATTGAATGAATTAAAATGTATAGCAGTTGGTCAAGCCCTTCCCCTTTTGAATAATATATAGATGAACATTTTGGTAGAAGCAAATGTGCATTAAGATATTTCTATTTTTATTGCAGAATTGTGAGTTGCGGTTGTTTTTAATGGCTTGGTTAGTACTTTATTGTCAATAGTTGTATGAGGGCGAAGAGTCTGGTTCCTATTGGGACCACTTGATTTATTAATATAAGTGCACATGTACTTGTGACGAAATCCTGTTTGTTAGGGGGCAATAGGAAGCAAACTTGCAATTTTATCAGTGCAGTTCTATTGGCTCTACTGACTTTGGGTCAGGGGGGTAGAGTTGTTTTGTTTATTTGTAAGACCATGTCTTAGTATTCTCGGCCTAGTAGAGGAAATAGTTTTGTAAGGTATGGCAGGCTAGAACCTGTCTAGTTGTATTTCAACTCTCCAATATGAGTGTAAGATTTGTATAAGAGGGCAGGAAGGGAATTGTTTCCGTCCAAATGTGTGTATATATATTAAAAAATGCAAGTGCAAGAGTATTATTAAGCATATTTTGTACTTACCCATATCTGCAAATAAGAATGGTTAAAAGTATTAACTTAATTGGTAGTTGGTTGACTGCAATCCTAAGCAAGCTCCATTGAAGTTCCATTGAAAATGATAACACCCGAGTTGAAATGTAATTGGGGGTTCAGTGTGTTTGGAACTTTTTGCTTTGTAAATTTAGTTTGGCTGTTTAGCTCAACCAAAGTTGTTGCGGTTTTGGGAAAACCAGAATTGACAGCTGGATTTGTTTTATTAAATACTGGTGCTCTCTTTCTCTATCTCAAGTTAATTTTGTTTTATATTTGTGTTTGGTCATTAATATAAGTAAGAACAGTTTCTGACGTTTAATTTCTCTACCAAAGAATTTTTTGCAAAAGAGCTGCAGCATTTGTTTCATATGAAGTACGTTGACAGAAATGCGAGTAATTTATTATAAAAGATTGTGGTGGCATTTTGCCACAGTGAAAAATATAATAGTCTGACTTTCTTCAAAACTTAAAGAAATTTCAACTTTTAAGTTTGCATCATAAATATGTATTTCACCGTGTACCATGTCATTTATTGTTTATACACACACACACACACACACACACACACACACACACACACATTTTCTTTAATTGGACATATTCTTTAATTGAGCTGTTTATTTTTTCCACTGCTATGGTTCTGCTATTAATACATTGTATGAATGCAGCTTGGCCTCCACCCCGTTTTGTCAAGTGTTACCTGTTCAAAGTTGTAGCTGTTTGTCTTTTATTAAGGGAGCATGGCAACATTACAGCTGCTTCAGAATCTGAAAGAGAAGTGCAATACCCTTGGGACTGAATTAGCATCTTCCAGAACTTTGCAATGTAAAATAATATGAAGAAGCTTTATATGTGAAATCTTAGCTTATAGATAACATTCTGATCATACAACTTAGAACCTTTTAAAGCCTTAGTGTTAAATGACTTCGTTTCCTTCAGAAAGGTGTTAGCAGTCAACAGTTACATTTTCAAATTGCTGAACTTTAATTTAATGACATTTGGGGGGGGATCTAGATTACCATATGATCATGGTGTGTGTGTGTGTGTGGAGAGAGAGAGAGAGAGAGAGACTCCATAATAGCCTTACTCCAGATGTTCCTGAAAGTGTGTGTGTACTAGATCTGTGGAGATTAATATAATACATGTAATGTCTGGATGTGTTCTTGCAGTGGCTTTGGGCTTCAGTGTACCTTTCCATTTAGTCAGCACCAAACTCCACAGACAATCGTAACAATGATAGGAATTCTCTCCAGCTGCTTTCACAGCAATTCATTTGAGTGCAGATCATGGAGCAGATTCTGCAGACTAAACACAGTACCTCCTATAGACTTCCTTCGACCCACATGGAATTTGGTACAAGTCAGCAGCAGAATTCTGTGTCTTGGATCCAATGTAGAATTAGAGGTTTGTGTAAGGTCCTGTGTACATATTTCTGCCCATCCGTTAACCATAACTTAGAGATCAGGAGCGACCCATGGACACATGCAGAACACAGGCTCCTTCCTCCTATTTCTAGTATGAATTCCTACCCTCAGCATTAACCTTGGTTTAGCTTTACCACTATACCGCCTGCACTCGTGGTTAACAGTCATCAGGTTTCCTCTTAAACCAGAGGTTGCAGACCTGCTTCTCAAACACAGTTTTAAGATGTATACCCTGGTTAGCATTAACCCTGGTTATTGCTGATGCAGACACATTGTTTTGGGGAATGGGGCAGCAGGAATAGGAACTGGAGAAAGGAGATGAGAACACACAGAGCCTGCTCATATTCTCTTTAACTGTGGCTGTCCAGCATTGTATCTACAGTAGCCCACAGAGCACTCTTACAATTGGAGACATTTAAACTGATGAAAGTAAGTTATGCCACAGTAAAATGTGTAGAATACAGTCCGACAAGATGTACAAATCTACATGTAGTCAATATTTGGAAGAGGCACTCTACAATAAACAGGTGAGGAAAAAGGTTAACATAGACATACGTCCTGAAGGTGACCTTAATTTTGCTGCTCCGAGGGTTGTCTTATGGTGCTTTATTATTATTATTTTTGCACCCTTTCCAGAAAGTTAAGTTTATTTAAATTCTAAATCGGAGATAGAACAAAAGTCCAGTATAGCTCCTGTATGTTAAAGGGTTTGTAGTATAAATTCAAACTGAGGCTCAAATGTCTTAAGCCTGCATATTTGCACACAAGCTGGTTTGTTTTTTAAGCAAAGTTGATGGAATAAAGTTTGCTTAAATCTTTGTGTGTTGCATTTTATAAGGATAGTTTGCTTACCACTAGCATAATCCTGCTTGAAGATAATGTAAGCCAGTGTAAAATGGCCAGTGAAATTTGCCCCCCAATTTTATTTTAACATTTAATCAGATGATATGATCCTTGGCTTGAAACAATTTGTGAGAGGTGCAATTCCTAAATGTCTTGACATTTTGTCCAGAATATCTCTTTACAACTTAAAATAAAATATACTTTGTGCAAAATGTTTTACCTATATAAATGCCTAAAATTAGTTACAAGCTACTTTTTTTCTTAAGAGATCTTCTATTATGAAGTGCATTTAATATCATTAAGTTAATGAAAAGCATTCCTTGCCCAATGGATGTATACATTTTTGAGAGAATAGCAGAATAATTATATAATTATGAAAAGCTATGTAAAGTTTTTTACATAAAAATATTATGTATAATACTGTTGTATTCCATGCTTTAATCAGGTGGTAAATAAAAGTTTAAAAACGAACTTTCTTTTTCAAATGTAATGATTTCAAGCTTGCATCAACTACCGGTATTTGTATCCAGTTGGATGGAGTGATATTATAAAGGAAAACACAGGTATAACATGCCTGATGCCGTCTGGTCCACTTCCCCTTGTAAAATTTTGAGTCAATGAGACCCAGTCATTCCACAATAAACAACTTGCCTGGAACCAACCAAAATGTGTTCCAATACCAGCAGATCAATGGAACAGCTTGCTATGAGTTACCCAGTCCAGCCAAGAATGATATGTTCATAGCAATGATTTCCATTCAAGGATCTTCCCTATGTGTGGTGCCAGTGGTTGCAACGCAAGGATCTACTTATCCAGCACTTTGCAGTGTGTCAAACTCCCCTAATGTCTGATAGATGACAGTGATGGCTGGGTCTGATGGAAGTTGGAGTTCAACAACATCTGAAAGACCCCACATTGATTACACCTGCTGTAATGGGATAGCCCTGGTATAAACATGTACAATTACATTTACATAATTTTATTGTAAACTGTTTTGCCCGTGGACAAAAGTGCACCAGTTCTAACATCTTTTTCCTTTTCAAGAGAAAAAGTAGCTGTGATTTTCAGAACCACCCAGTCCCTTCCTGCTGCTCTTCCAAGGAAGATTGCAACCTCTGCTGCTGTGGTTTTTAAAAATATATGCAGTGGTACCTCGGGTTACATACGCTTCAGGTTACATACTCTGCTAACCCAGAAATAACGCTTCAGGTTAAGAACTTTGCTTCAGGATAAGAACAGAAATCGTGCTCTGGCGGCGCAGTGGCAGCGGGAGGTCCCATTAGCTAAAGTGGTGCTTCAGGTTAAGAACAATTTCAGGTTAAGAACGGACCTCCGGAACGAATTAAGTACGTAACCAGAGGTACCATTGTATATCAAATGAATAAATAAAAACCAGGGCCAACAGTTGCATGCAACTTCTTGTCATGTTCATCTTTCCTTTTTGTATGTATAAAATTTGTAGCAACGTGCAGCAGGTAGCTGGAAGTGAAATATTTCAGTCCTGTTTTCAAAGCGTCTGCTGACTACAGCACTGCAAAGTGAGCATGTGATGCCTGCAACATTGTTGAAGTTAAGCTGCTGTGTGTGCGCATGAGGAGTATCTGGTCAGAACCCTGGTTGCCACATCCATATAAGGCAGTGTTTTTCAACCTTTTTGGGGCAAAGGCACACTTGTTTCATGAAAAAAATCACGAGGCACACCACCATTAGAAAATGTTAAAAAAATCTAACCCTGTGCCTATATTGACTATATATAAAGTAATTCTCTTGAATAGGAATCAAATAAACACAAAGAAAGTATTTTATAATTACTTTATTATGAAATAGTAAGTAAACAGAAATATGAAAAATTATAAAATACTTTATTCAGTGTGCAACCAGGGCCTGTTTGGCTGAACACAAAGCTGATATTCTGGCTGGAATTTTTCCCACGGCACACCAGGCAACATCTCGCGGCACACTAGTGTGCCGCGGAACAGTGGTTGAAAAACACTGATATAAGGCACTCAGAGCTTTCCGAAAGAATGGAATATAAGCATAGTGAATATTTTGCTTTGCTAGTACCCAGTAGCCACCCAGGGCCAGCATAAGGTGTACAATTATCCTTGTTCTGAAAGCTTTAGTGCAACTTTCTGAACGCTTCATTGTAAAGAAAAGCCCATCCTGGTCTGGTGTTTTCCTGCAGGTGTATAGTGCTAATAATGATAATGATGCCTTAGTGGTGGATTAATTCTGCTTTATTAGTTATTCTGTGATGCTTCCCCAATACTACCACGTTACTGCTGTCCAGAGGGGCTCCAGGGCAACTAAAGTGGGACCAAAAAATAAATAAAAATCCAGCACATTTGCAGTATGAAGTTACATTATTTCAGCAGGAAGTTGCAGGATATGCAGGGACTAGAAACGAAGCAGTATGACTACCCCAAAACATCTGCTGGCACAAGTATTGAAAGTGGGATTGCATATAACTGCCGCAATAGCATAATAAGCAGAAATCATGTGCATTGAAAAGATTGGAGGGGTCCCTATGGCAAGGGTGGAAGGTGCTATACCAGTTACGCTCAGCAGCTGGCAGCAGTGATACACAGACACCAAAACATTTCTAGCACAGATGGAAACACGAGCTAGATGTCATGGTTAATCGTGTGCGTTCCCACGACAGCCTCCCACTTATCTCCTTTCCTCATCCACGTTCAAAAGCCCCTATTATGTGTGTGTCTGAAGCAGAGTTGCTAACTTAGTTCTGGCAACATACAGGGCGGGGCGGTTGAGGGCATTTAAAAAAAAACCAATCTGGTGCTGAAGCGACTTAAAAGCAATCCATTATTGCAGCCTAACAGGATGGCCGCTCTGGAATCTGTCACGTACAAAACCCACCCCCCGCCACACACAAATACATGAACTTGTATATCTGTCTCTGCTTGGCTACCCAGAGCTTAAATACATGACATTTTTCACACATCCTTTCAAACACATGCAGTTGGAGATGATCCATAACTTGGCAGAGAGAAGACCGGAAATATAGGACAAAACTGAAACAATACAGGACGTCGCATTTTATACTGTAATGCGAGACAATCCTGTATTATACAGGACAGGTGGCAACCCTGGCCGAAGGTACACTAATAATAATAATAATAATAATAATAATAGTTTATTTGTACCCCGACCATCTGACTGGGTTTTATATATAAAAACATTTAAAAGCTTCCCTATTCAAGTACAGAGCAGGGGCAGAAGTTCAAAATATGATGGCGACATTATCATAAACCTTTACAAGGTGTACCCGTACGTCCCGATCGGCCTTCCACCCACCCCTGGGTTAGCCTGGGTGGACCGATGCGGACCAGCAGAAGCCAAAGGACGGCAACGGCGCCGTCATCCAGCTTCCGGGCGCAACGCCATCCTCTCACCCTCCCGGGCCAGGCTTCAGCCAAGCCGCGGCGCCTTGTGGGAAACCGCTGAGCAAGGCGAAGCCCATTGGCCCTCCAGGACTGGGCAGGCTCGCGCTCGGGATTGGCTGGGGCCTTTCGAGAAGGCTGCTGCTGATTGGTGCCCGGCGGGGAGGGGGGGAAGGAGGCCGCGCGGCGCCCTGCGTAATTCGGTCATCGCGTCGCCGCCGCGCCCTCTCGCCGAGGTTTGAATGTGAAGCGGAGCTAGAGCCGTAGGAGGAGTTGCTGTCGCCGCCGTCGCTGCTCGTCGTGCTCTCAAGGGGTCCGTCAGGTGAGGCCAGGTGGGGGTCCGGAGACCTGAGTCGGGCAGCGGGGAGACGGCGGAGCCACGAAGGGAGGCGGCCGCGGTCCGCCTTCCCCGGCCCTTGGGTGGCTCTCGGCTTGTGGGCCCAGCCGAGGGAGGGGGCGCACCTGAGCATGCTGCGTCTGCCTCGGCCCGCCCCTTCGGGGCTGCGCGCGCCCCCCGTTGGTCCTTGAGCCTAGCCCGTGACGAAAGCGCCCTGTTGATTGGCCACCGCAGCTGCCACTCCGGTGGGCGAAATAACGAGGTGGTGTAATCCGAATATACTTTCAATCCCCGTCTCTCCCCCGCTCCGTTGCAATTTCCCCCTTCATCGTATTAAGGCCAAGCCTCTCTCCTCGCGGACTCAGCCCGGAGGCCACGGGACTGCCACATGCTGCGGAGGGAGCGGGATTTGTAGCTCCTGGTTCCCTGGGTGTAATGAGCGGGTGCCAAGCAAGGCTTAGGCTGCAACCCTGTGCGTACTTTTCCTGGGCATGAGCCCCACTGAATAGAGCTGGGCTGACTTCAGAGTAAGCATGCATGTTAGTTACTGCGCTGCTGGTAGCTCTAGATGTGTAGCTGGTAGCTCTCAGGCTTATGCGGAAATAGGGTGTTTCCTAACCTGACTTGGAAAAGACTTGCGGGTGTTCAGTGACGAGGGAAAGCCACTCTACACGTGTTCAGAGGTGATTCTTGGGTGCTTGCATGGAATGTTACATTTCAAAGGATTTCCATAAACGTTTGTGGTAGTTTTGCATGGCATATTATTTCCGCATTGCAAATTAGGGGTTGAGAGAGAATAATGCCCACTTCGTGAACTCACAGCAAATGCAAGATTTGAAGTCTGTAAAGGCTACTTTGACTTAAGTATGGAAGCAATCAAGGTAATCGGTGTAAATGGTATGAAATAGAATATGTTTACTGTATATCTCCCAGTATTATTTAGGAGGTGTGCAGTAGCATTTTGCAGTAGTGGAACTGGATTAACAGCGGCTGGATCCTCCTTATACAACAATGGTTTCTTAAGCACTGGGCGGACCTTCTCCAGGAAAATGTTTGTAATTGTAGCTAGAAGTTTTCATCTGACATGATGGGTCTGGCGTGAAAACACACATCATAGCTTTTGCAGTATCAAGCAGCCTGTGTGGAAACTAGGTCAAACTAAGCCATGCAACTGCAACAAGTGAATACTTTTGACACTTCCTCTATAGGCAGTATCTAATTATGTCCCAGTTGGACAGTACCTTAGTAGCTTTTTCAGCAAAACTTAACTATTACAGTGAGTGGAGTCTAACAGCCCCTGCACTATATGGAAGATTCTGTGTTTTTTACCACTAGTGTTCAAGCTTGTCAGTAAACCAAAAAGCGTGATCCGTGGAAGAGATGTTGGAGGGTCACCTTGGTTGCCTTTGTGCCTCTGACAGGCCATGTATTGAGTTAGCCATGTTCATCATTTCTTGCATTATCCATCAGATCCATACATTCACACATGATGTGCCCTCCTCTTTGCTCAACTAGTTATTCTTGTTCCCATGGGTCTCAGTAGATCAGTGATCAGTCTAGAATTGAGGAGGAGAGTTCAATGTTCCAACTGGGGCTGTCAGTTCCAGAGTTTCAGAAGTGGAATGAGAGTATAGTGACCTTTCTCTTGCCTACCCTGTTTCTCCTAAAATAAGACATAGCCATAAAATAAGCCATAGCAGGATTTCTATGCATTTGCGAAATATAAGCCGTTCCCCAAAAATAAGCCATACCCCGAAAATAAGCCATAGTGACGTGGTACCTCCCATTAAAACAGCCTGGAGAGGCGTGGCTATGCAGCGTACCGATGCAACGCGGTTAAAATAAGACATCCCCTGAAAATAAGCCATACTGTGTTTTGTTGAGCGAAAAAAAATATAAGACAGTGTCTTATTTTAGGAGAAACACGGTAGTTGTGCAGGAGAGGAAATTCTTGTTGTTTCCAGAAGCCTCTCGGTGTTATAATCACTTGTCAATAATGGTATGTGTGTACATGTATGTGAATGATCACTTTGGTTCCTGATTTTGTGTGATGGTCAAGTATGTTGTATGTAACTTATCTAAAACTAAAGAACTTCATGTGTGCACCTAGAAGTTTTCATACATGCCTGTAGGGGTTTTTCTTCTTTTAGTGGCTGTTCCTAGGATTCCTTGACTTTCCAGAGAGATTTTTCAGAAGGCAAGGGAAACAAGTACAACAAGTGGTTCAAAAACATGTAGCAATATACAGAAACTTTGCTTATGACTCTTGTTCTTGTTTCTGATTTTTATAGAAAATTTTGTTAAATTTTTAGGTTCTGCAGTTATGGAACTGAGTGATGCCAATTTGCAGACTTTGACAGAATACTTAAAGAAGACACTTGATCCTGATCCTGCCATAAGGCGTCCTGGTAAACAGTTTAAAAATATGAAATTAGAGCCTGCATTGAATGGTGTCTAGTGATAGTTTGACCCAAAACATTATAAGATCTGTTTAGCCATTTTCTGGGTTTTTCAGAATCAAAAACCCAGAACATTGTTTTTCAAACTGTTGGGACAACGTTCTTTAATTAAAAAGAAAACTGCTTGATCCCCCCCCCCCCAATATGTTGTTCTTATCTGAAGGAGCAGGCTGGCTGAAATCAGTATGTGTCAAAATGAGACCTGTTTACTTTCTGTCACTTTAAATGCAGATCAGTTGTGTGGGTGGGATTGCTGACCCCTGGAAACCTCATGTGACA
The DNA here is from genome assembly GCF_009819535.1 of Lacerta agilis. Lineage (NCBI taxonomy): Eukaryota > Metazoa > Chordata > Lepidosauria > Squamata > Lacertidae > Lacerta > Lacerta agilis. Next base: position 75,999,549 of record NC_046317.1, read on the forward strand.
GTTGGACATACGTTCTTTAAAAAAATGGATGCTTTTTGAATTGCAGTCAGGTTACTGATTATTCAATGCAAGTTGGCTTTAATCTTGCTGCAATCAAAACTGCATGATGGCTCACTGAATACTTTCTGAGTCATATTAACTGTCCATGGTTCCATTCTGAAATCTGCCTTTGAGGTGATTGGGCATGATGCAAAGAGAGTAGGTTGCATTGAAATCTGAAATCAGATTTGAAGTTGAAGTGAACTGTGTAAGCACTTAACGTCCCTTTGGCTTCATAAGGCATGCCTTACTTATCTTGATTATACCCACAGTCTTACTCAGGATAGTCAATGTGAATTCAGGGGATGTTGCTTAGGCAAAGTAACTGTGGAAATCTCAAGAAAAAACAAACAAATTTCAATACGACTAGAGGAGGGGCAAATGTGTATTTTGCACATCTATTTATTAGCTGTTCAGATGAATTAGTGGTCTATGCATGGTTATATTGGAGTAAGCTCCATTGAATGTAGTGGGATTTGCTCCTGAATAAATATTTGTTGAATTGCATTGAAGGTCAGGTCCACACTGTGATGACTTCTTAGAAAGAATCACTACTGGAAGTGCTACTTCTGCCTAGTGGAATTGTTGACCCCCCCCCCCCACTCCCACTTTTAACAGCAGATCCTCAGGCCAAATCTCACACAGCTTATGAAACTGCTCTCACAACAGGCTTGTCATGCAGCATGGAGAGCTTCTGTACAAGAAACATTTAGTCTAAACCTCTGTTGGCTGTGTGGAACTAGTTATGTGGTTCTTTGAATCCAAAACAGTTTATCAACACTGCAAAATATAAATAAGTAAATATATATAATATTGGTGTTCAGCTGTTAAATTTTACAAAATGCATAACTATTTCATTAAATTACTTCCCATCAGTTAAATTGGGTCTTCCAGTACTAATTCTTGCTGTGCACTCTGCATTTCTGGAAAACCTCCAAAGTTTTCCTGTAAAATGAAGGGGAGAGGCTGAATATTTTTTGTCTCTTTGCTATTCACAGTCATAACATTTAGGTTAAGATGACAGTCCAAACTGCGCTACCTTTTAAGAAATTGTGAAGATACAGAATTTAAGAGCAGCTTCCTGATATGCATCTAAAATGATTTGCAGTTGCCATATTGCAGCTGTTTAATAACGGTGGGGTTGCAAGCACTGTCATAGAAATATTAGGCGATATTCAACTAAGTCATACTTTGTGTAGGTCAATTAAAAGTAACAGTATTGAACAAGCTGGTTGTGGCTAAAATAAATTAATTTCAGTGGGTCTACCCTAAGTGTGGCTTAGTAGCATACCATCCATTAATAGCCATTTCTTCACTGTATCATGCTAAACACCAACTTGGTTTTGTATTAAATGGTGTTAAATGTTTGGAGTTTAGACTGTGTAATAGCTAACCTTTTTGCTAAATTCATGATATTTAAATGCTTTACAGCGGAAAAATTCCTTGAGTCAGTTGAAGGAAACCAGAATTACCCACTGCTACTTTTAACGCTGCTGGAGAAGTCCCAAGATAATGTCATCAAAGTCTGTGCCTCTGTCACATTCAAGAATTACATTAAAAGGAACTGGAGAATTGTAGGTATTTTGATTATTACAATTGTACTATGATAGTGTGTTTTCTTGTAAAGTAAGTGGTTATGAATAAAGTAATGGGAACACTTGTGAACTAAGATGTTGCAGGATGATTATAGACATCAGATTTGGAATTGTGGTAAGCTACTGAAGGAAATAGTGGTTTTGTATCTGAAATCCCAGGTTAATAGTTTCCTTGGTTGCTTTGCTAGTTGCAGGGATCCAAACATTTGGGCTTACTTTACTAGCTAATCCTTTATTGGTGTCCTTCATTGTCTCCTCCCTTCCCCAAGTTCTGTGGTACCTACAAATAACTTGAGAAAGGTATGGATGGTGGTGCTTGAACTTGCCTTTTGCAGAAAACATTACAAATGCCTTATTACTATCTTCTGCAAATGAGCTGTGGAAAGAAAGAAAAATGAGAAGTAGAGGAAAGAAAAAGAAGAATTTTCTCTCTCGCAGTCAGGATTTTTGAGACAGTACAGTGCTCTTGATAGATGAGAAATGGTTCTCACTGGTGAACAGTTGAATCAATTTATTATAATTCCTACCATGTTACCCTGTTCTGATTTGTTTGCTTTCATTAGAATTGGTCTTTTAATTTTTTATAACTTTGAACTGTATCTGGTTCAGATCTTCCAACTATTGATACTAATTCATTGCAACAGGAAATTAGGACACTTAATCACAACTGAATCAAATGGTCCACTTTGAGGTTAATATTTATTATTTTGAGGATGTTCCAGAATCTGCTTTAACGGCTTGTACTCGGTGACTCTTCAGGTGCTTTCTCATAAATGGGTTAAAAATGTTAAAAAATAACTTCATATGAATGGTTAAATCATAAATTTGGAAAAGTATAATTTTATAGCTACAGTTATTGGCACTAAATCAGGAATTGGGAAAGTAGCTCCTTTCTCATGGATCATTTGAACCTGTGAAGATGATAACTGAAGCAGTGGGGGTGGGGAGGCTATAAGCCGGCAGTGGATGCTGCACCATGGCAACCCCTGCAGTTGCTGTTTAGTTTGATGATGGAGAACATTGATGTGGTGACCAGTTCATTTCAGATGTAAGTGGAAACAGAGCACGAAATGGAACTCTGCTTCCTGGTGTCAGCAAATTCCACCCATCTCGCCTGATGCATCCACATGCCAGTATGTAGTGTTTGCAGCTGAGCTGTTGTGATGCAACTGGTTGTTGTCTATTGTCTGTCTGATTGGCAATATGCACAGGAAAATATTTACTGGGCCCAACATGTTTCAGAATAAATGTGTAGAGTTCGCTTCTTCCTGAAAGATTACAATGCAACCAATACACTTGCTGTAAAAATGCATGTGTCTCGAGATGTTATGATACTAGCTCAACTAACATTTTGTTCCTAGATTGAAGATGAACCGAACAAAATATGTGAAGCCGACAGGATAGCCATCAAAGCCAACATAGTACACCTAATGCTTAGCAGTCCAGAACAAATTCAAAAACAGGTGAGGTGACAATGAAGGGAAATAAACAGAATTCTGTTTACTTCAACAGGGAATTGTTTTGTGCTGGGAGACTGATTGTGTTAATATATGAAATTTTGTTTTAAAGTGAGAAGCAATAGATAAATCTAAGGGCTGATGAGTTGCTTTGTTTCTGGTTTGTGTCAATTTCACGCATGTTGGTTCACAAGTCTGTCTATAACCTGAAAAAAAATCAGTATGAAAATTGGTTTTTTAAAACATATTTAATTCTATTTTTATGTCAATATATACATTTCTAAACACATTTTACCCTAAAATAAGTGATTTTGTGTGCATTTTGGTATGTTGTTTGAGTTGAGAATTGTATTGTAAAATTCAGGGAAGTGTGAAATCTGAAGGATAAGTTTGTTCCAATTTGTATTGGTATTATTAATATGTATTACTACTATTCATAATATATGTATCTTATATTAAGGGAAGCTGCTATAAACTTTTTATTGGAAATAAGATGAAACCTGCATCAACATTTCAAAAGTGTTCAAAACATGCCATTGAAGCCATGGCTGGGAATCCTATGAGAACATTTGGGCAGATTTTAAAAAGCCATGAAATAGTTAGGCATTGTGTGAAACTACCCCAGTATGCCAGCTGAATTTCCCATATGCAGTGTCTTGTTCTAGTTTGATACCCAGGGTGAGTGGGGAAAAGGCAACTAAATAGGCCCACTAGTGCAATAATTTCTGCTTGTGCACGGAAACTTTCACACTCTCCTTGCCCCCCATGCATCTCCCCAGTTTGCTGTAGATGGTCAAGGGAACCCCCATAAAAGATTTGAAGGGTTGGGGGGGGTTAGGGAGAAGAGAAGAAGAATAAATTCATTTGCACAGCCAAAAGTCCTTGCCCTAGTGGATCTATTTAGTTGGATACCATCCTTAGAGTAAAAGTGGCATATTCTTAAGGCAAAATGAGCCAGGACACTGAATGTGAGTCTGCCACTGAAAATGGTAGCTGTACATGCAATTTCCCCTCCATAGCATCTTGTACCACTGTCATGATTTCACATGGTCCACTGTCCCATCATGCTGCCATTGACAGTGGGGTGGGGAAGGGAAAAAAGTTGTGGTGTCATGAATAAGATCTGCTAGATATTGCAGAGAGGATCTGGGAGGTACACATGCACCTGCTTTTGTCACTGGCAGTTGCATACTTAACATGTAGAAATCCTGTCTTGAGTTAACTGTAAGGTAGCTGTTTATCTCCATGCAAATATCTACATTATTTTTCTTTCTCTCTCTGTCCTAGTTAAGTGATGCTATCAGCATAATTGGTAGAGAAGACTTCCCTCAGAAATGGCCTGATCTGCTAACGGAGATGGTGAATCGCTTTCAGAGTGGAGACTTCCATGTTATTAATGGAGTTCTTCGTACAGCACATTCTTTATTCAAAAGGTAGTGGGCGAGGGCCATGAATTTCCACGTTCTGTTTTTGAAAGTAAAAGCTCTCTGTTCTGGCAATAATGCCTTTCAACTGCTAACTTCTTTCTTTTGCTTGGCTCTAGTTTTCAAACCTATAGAAAATGATCACACTAATTAAGTAGCTCTGATTTTCCTTCATTTGTCAGGTATCGTCATGAGTTTAAATCAAATGAACTGTGGACAGAGATCAAACTTGTTCTTGATGCTTTCGCACTTCCCTTGACAAATCTCTTTAAGGTACAGTGTTGTATTCAAAATCTGGAATTGATTTATGTACCTTCTGTGTAATGTGTTTTGCAGTATTTTTTTTAACTTCACTGCCAACATAAAGCATTTTATGTTGACTATTATGAGGTTCCTACTTCTGTCCTTGCTGCTGCAATAGTCAGATATATATAGTGAGGAAGATAAAATTTGAACTAAAATCTTCCATGCTTACTCTGTCCCTTCTTAAAGTGGATGTGTTAGCACCCTATAATATGCTGTTTATTAATAGCTGCAATCATTGATGCTAAATTAAGATGTTTTTATTAAAACAATGCTACTGGTGTTCAGACCTCTGTTTTTTAGGCTGTGCCTTTTTGTTTTGTTGCTATTATATTTTATTGATGTTTTAGCTTTTCTGGTTTTGTACATATATTGTGCTTTTAATAGAAAAGAGAAATTACATTTAGTTGAATTTGGATGAGAGGCATGAATTTGTGGCGTCAGTGAGCTTTCACAGAAATGGAACAGGATTGGCAAGTGTCTGAATAGATTTTGTTGGTGATTGCGATTAAAATTGTTCTTTTCCAGGCCACAATTGAGCTTTGTAGTACTCATGCAAATGATGTCAGTGCTTTGAAAGTTCTCTTCTCATCTCTGATTCTGATTGCTAAGCTGTTCTACAGTTTAAATTTTCAGGTAAGCCATCTTTTACATGCTCTTCTAGTGGATAGTTCTGATCCTGCAAGCAGCTTTCTGTATAGGAGCAATTTCACTGATGGATAGCTGCGTGATTAAAAACCTCGGTGTTGCTAGCCAAAATTCTTGATGGGTTTTGGAGATGCTAGAGTGTTTAAAGACGCAAGTATCTGGCCAAATGTCAGTACTCCATAAGTGTGCTAGGATAAGTTAATTGTTAGAGCTTTAACAAATCTAAAGTAATGTGCATGTAACCTTTTTGTATAACAAGCTTGGCTTTTCAGATTTGGATTCAGCACTGATTATTTCTGGTAAGATTGGGTTTGATCAAAGGTTGTGTCAGGAGGCAAAAGAACAGAAGGAATGATAGCTGCTGAAAGACAGAACTTCTCTAATTTAGGGATAATAAATTACTTAGGTTTAAGTAAGGAAAGGCAGGTGCTTTTTGTTTCTACTCTTCATGGGCATAATGGTAGGCCAGTAAATAAAGAAGCAGGGCTTACATGCATCTGTAACTAAGACTTATGTGGTCCACAATGACTCTTAATTCTGGGAGCCCTAGGTGAGCACAATAGGCTGCAGTTCATTACCTTGAAGCACTGTCAAGCCCTAAAGCAAGCTGGTTGTTACACAGCTCATGCTATATGCTGATTGAAAACTGAGGAGAAGGTTGATGAGCTGCATGCGTCAAAAACTACAGAGAGATTGAATTGGTTTGTATCTCTTGGGCTTTGGATTTCCTTTAGCAGTTGAAAATTATGTTTCATATGTTCTCTTGTTTTTTAAATAAGTAGTGTGGTGGTTCTGTGGTTTCTTTGAGCAGGTTGCTTGCCGAAATAGACAGGAAAGTATGCTTCTTAAATAAGCAATTACCTAATAGAAAAATAACTTAAAATACAGATCTGCTTCTCAATTTTGTAGGATCTTCCTGAATTTTTTGAAGATAACATGGAAACCTGGATGATGAATTTCCATAATCTTCTAACTTTGGATAACAAACTCTTACAGACAGATGTAAGTAGCAACATAAATGTGGGCTAGAGAAGTTGCCGCCCTCCAAATGTTGCTAGACTAAAACTCTTATCATCCCTGTCATGCTGGCTGAGGTTGATGGAGTCAACAAAACTTGGAGGGCCACAGTTTCCTCTTCTCTGGCAATAAAACCTTTTAGAAAATGTATGTGTAATGGGAAAGTGAATTCAGGACTCCACTTGAGCTGCAAAAAAGAAGCTTTTCCTGAGTTCCGACACTGAAATTGCAGTATCTCAAGTAATTCTGATTTTTGTCATTCTCTTGGAGGGAAATTGTGGAGCCAGTACTGTATAGGAAAGATTAAAGGTAGATGGGAATTTTCCCAAATAAAAAAAATTGTGTCACTTTGTATAACAGACCATAGCACTATGTTGATAGTGGTAATTCTCTTGTCATGGTCATATGTGATGACTGGGCAATGAGAAATTGACTTTAGAAGAGGGAAATACTGCCATGCCTCTCTTTCTGTTAGTGATTGGGAACATTTCTCCATCCAGACTAGGATTTTGGCTTTGGGCAACACAAACTACTTTTTCAAGTCGTGGGGAATTGCTTGGCTGATTTTGGAACCCAGTTGTGACACTCTTGTACCCTAGATGATGCCATTAGGCATGTGTCATTGTCCCGTTTTCATTCCCTGACCATCCTACCCTCCTTCCTTCCTTCCAAATCTCCTTTCATTTACTTTACTTGCTGCTTTGGCAGATGTCGGGAGTACTAGGAGACTACATTTTCCAAATGCGTTGGTGGTGCTTCTTTTTTGTTGCCAGGATGAAGAAGAAGCTGGTCTGCTAGAGCTTTTGAAATCCCAAATTTGTGACAATGCAGCCTTGTATGCACAAAAATATGATGAAGAATTTCAGCCTTACTTGCCCCGTTTTGTCACAGCAATCTGGAATTTATTAGTCACAACAGGGCAAGAAGTTAAATATGATTTGGTAAGTGACTCTTTTCCATTCAGCTTGAAATGAATGAACCTTTTTAGGTCTTCTTCAGATTATGCTCATTTCGTGTTTTTCTCCCCCGCAGTTGGTAAGTAATGCAATCCAGTTTCTAGCTTCGGTTTGTGAGAGGCCCCATTATAAGCACCTGTTTGAAGACCAGAATACACTGACAAGTATTTGTGAAAAAGTCATTGTTCCCAACATGGAATTTAGAGGTAAATATTTCTCTTCTTAAAAATCTTGGTTACAATTTTCCAGGAAAGCAAAAATTGAGTTTTTAACAATGAGGGCTTTAGAACTGGCACAGTAGCCAAGTTTTGGACTGTGTTTGTGGCCATTTGCGTTCAAGAGATTTGCAGCATGATTTTGAGAGGCGCTTTCTGTTCTGCACTCTCAGAACTGCACTTCCCTTTAATATATATGTAATATGTATGTATGTCAGAGTTGGCGAACTTCCCTTTAATCGAGTGGGTGTGGCACGCTGCTTTTACATTAATAGGATTTCCTCCTGCCTCTGTCATGAAGTGGTTCATACATAATGTCAAACAAAGTTTTTGTGCTCCAGAAGTGAGTCTTTCAGAATCTCAAACTGATTTCCAGTCTTAGTTTGCTGGGCCAAGTACAAAGTATAATTTTGGCAGTTCAGATGAAATGGTAAGTCATAGTTTGCCTCAAATGATGAAAGAAGTGGGCGAATCATCATGTCTAAGGAGAGGCTTCTTCAAAGCTTGTTGTTAAAGATTTTGTCTTAAGCAACCCAGTGGTGAAAATCCCCCAGCTATCCTCAATATTTTATCATACAAAGATACATATTGGTTGTGCTCAGGATCTAAAGAGCATCTCATGCTAATGGAATCTTTTACTTTTTGCCTTTGAATAACAGTGCTATACCATAAGCTGCTGTTTCTGGAAATCTCTCTGTTTCAAAACTAATTTGCTGTGCAGTATGGTGCAGGGTTGCTATTTAAAGGGGGAGTAAACACCATGCATGGCTTTATAAAAATAGTTCCACATTGTAATTTGGACCCTGGCCTGGACCAAGTATTCTAGACAAGAACGTTGTTTACTACTCTCATTTCAAATACTGATGATTCACGAACTCTCGATGCCTTGATCATGCTAACTTCATAAAATAGTGCTCAATTTAACGTTATTTACAAGCGTATGTGACATTAAAATAAATGTAGTTTTAATAATAATAATAATAATAATTTATTCCCCAGCCACTCTGGGCGGCTTCCAACAAAATATTAAAATACAATAGTCTGATCTGAATAACATGTCTGATCCTTTACATGTTTGTGGACTGCTTTTCTGCAGCTGCTGATGAAGAAGCCTTTGAAGATAATTCTGAAGAATATATCAGAAGAGATTTGGAAGGATCTGGTAAGCAGTTCTACTAGGTGTATAATGGCATTTGAGAACCGATGCAGTTTTCTGAAGTGTTGACATGTGCATAAGTACATGCGTTAATTTTCTTCCCTTGAATAGGCATGCAGTCGTAATAGGGTTGAAATACTTCTGCCCTTTGGGATTCAAATGTAATGGTGTTTTTTTGCGCTTGTCTTGTGATTCCATGAATGAGCACATTTGTTGGCTATTGGGGGTGGGGTTTCATCTGACAAGCCTAAAAGCAATTTTGCTTGCTCTAAGGGTTACTTGTTTTTGTTTTGCTTTTTAGTAGTTGCTGGTGTATTACTGCAACACTAGGAGGACTAGCACTACATCAGATTAAATGGTTGTTGCACCTTATTTATCCAGTGCCTACAGCCTTCTCCTACTGAAAGCTCAGCCTCCACTCCTGAGTTACTCCAAACAGTTCTCTATGAAGTTCTTCTTTACCCCAGCCAGAATTCTCTTCTTGTAGCTTTTCACACCCTCTCTTCTAATGTATAGTCTGTTTCTATGGAGTACTATAGAAGCAAATGCATTTGGGTTGAGTGCTTCACATACTTATTACTCAAAAGTCTCAGTTATATATGTGCACACTTGGAATTTAAAACACATTGAACTCTGGGACTGAGAATTTCCTCTGAGCCTTTAAGGGGCACATGCTGCAGGGAGCAATCATTTTTAGTGAACCATTTGTTCCCCATGTTATCTTAAATTGCTGACTCAGTCAGGATAGGTTTTATAGGATCCTAAACTATCCTTTAAATAGTCCCAAAATTCTTCTGAATGTTATTTTACTTGTTTTTTGATGCCATGGCCCTGCAGTTTTTGCTTTCATTTATATTCATGAGAATCAATATTTTGGCAGATTTTGTAATTCTGCATTCCTTAATACCACTAGCGTGATTTTTATGAATAATAATAGAGGAGTAGAAGCCTTTTTAGCAAATTGCTCTGTCCCTGAAGCACAGCAGGGTGAATCCAATTTAGCCTTTTTTGCAACAGAGCTTCAAAATGAAGAAACATTGTTTTAATATAACCCGTAATGCATCTTGTTTTTATCTCTGCCTTGCAGATATTGATACCAGACGCAGAGCAGCCTGTGATCTTGTAAGAGGGTTGTGCAAGTTTTTTGAAGGACCTGTTACTGGGATCTTTTCTGGTTATGTTAACTCTATGCTGCAAGAATATGCAAAGAATCCATCTGTCAACTGGAAGCATAAAGATGCTGCTATTTACCTTGTAACATCTTTGGCATCGAAAGCTCAGACACAAAAGGTATTTGTTGGCATTTGACTGTAAGCACAGGGTAGTATACCCATCCAGACCCTTTTCCTTGGTGAGAAGAACCATTATTAATACTAAGCACTCCATGGAAGAGCATTTTTTTTTGTATTAGTGTTAATCAGTAATGACATGTTTATGACCCACAGACTTTTAGATATATAAAACTGACTTCAGAATAGTTTATATAAAGTAGGTCAACCCATGAACAAAATTTGGTATTTGCCCTGGGAACAACCTCTGCAGACACTGCTTCCAATTTTTTTGCATTCCCACGCATGCCTTCCTGGAAGTATGCTAATATAAGTGTACAAGGTTTAACAATCTCTTGTAGGCTTGGCAAAATGTTGGGGTGGGTATTTCAGCACTTGATGTAAATATAAGAGGTGGGACATATGGAAAATAAAGCTTCTGAACAGGAGCCCAGCTTTATAATTTTTGGTGTATTGGGGATAGCCATGTGCTGCTCTGTTTGAATGGGACATTTCCATTTTACCAACAATTGAAATTAGAAGTATTGATTACATTACTTCACAGATTTAGAGCACCTCTACAATAAAAACCTAAATAGTATGGGTTTGACATAACAATCATGAGCGTATTGAGAATTAGCTTTTTTCAGGACTTACTATGTTTGCAATATAGGCTGTTTCTATCAAAGTTGTATTTTTTACATTTAAGAAGACATGGCATAAAATGTATTGTGGTTAACCTACTGTCAGGGAACTGTCCCCGGCTCAGCGCAGGGTGGTGGAAGGGCTCTCGGGATGCTACAGAGAGCCCCGGCCCCACCTGACCAGCAGCACCTCCTCTGACAGCGGAGGAAGCAGCGATGTCTCTAGTGGGGAGGGGCATGCAGCTCAGGGGCTTGAGAAGCAAAGGCTCTGGAGATGTTGGAGAGACCCTGCACCCCCTCGCTCAGCGGGTGAGGAGGGAGACATGCCATTTCCATCGCCCCAAGTGCGCAGAGGGGTGAAACACAAGGAGGGGAGGCGGAGATTTCGGATACTGAAACTCTTATGTTGGGGTCCCAGCCAGAAGGGGCCACTCCCAGATTCTGCTAGCGACTGATACGGTCATGTTTTTCAGCACTCTGCACTGTAAATAGTTTGCACAATAAAACTGTTAAAAGACAGTTCGGACTCATGCCTGCTTACTCGTGAGCAACCCAACGCAGACCTGACACCTACATTTCACTTGCACCTTCCATAACTATATTAGATATCTGAAATAGACTAACCTAGTATCCTATATGTAGAATATAAGAGTATTCTTTCCTTCTCCCATTCACAATCCAATGCTTGAAGCCAAAGTATATACAATGAATACTTACAGAAATTACCAGATAACATTCACATGCGAACTTCCTTAGTGTGTAAATGGGAGCTTCTATAAACCAGTCCAGCAATTAATATTGTTTATGATTATTTTATCACACTTTTTTCATCCTAGCATGGAATAACACAAGCCAATGAACTTGTAAACCTGACGGAATTCTTTGTGAATCACATTTTACCAGACCTGAAGTCTCCTAATGGTATGCTTAGAATTCTATATTTAAACATCTGTAATACCAATAAATGTAAATGAACATGGGAATAATTTTGGATCTGTGTTGTTGTGACATGCAGGGAAGACATGGGCATTGATAACTACCAGGTTTTAGTGGATTGCCTTGTATACTTTATTGTATTTTTGTAGATGCACATCTGGTATCGATGGGCAAACTGTCCAAGATCTTGGAAAACCTCTGCCACTCAGAGTGGCCTGGGGTGCAGGGCCCTTATCAGCTGAAGATTATCAAAGCAACCTTCCACGGCCCACATACTAGTGGTGGGCAGGGCCAAAGACAAAAGTGGGCAGAGCAATGAATGCAGATTTTGCCTTTATACAATAAACTAGTTTGTATGCTTGCTCTCACACTCCTCTCTGTCCTCTGGGTAATAATAATAATAATAATAATAATTTATTATTTATACCCCGCCCATCTGGCCGGGTCTCCCCAGCCACTCTGGGCGGCCTCCAACAAATATCAAAATACAATACAGAGTCACAAATTAAAAACTTCCCTAAACAGGGCTGCCTTTAGGTGTTTTCTGAATGTCAGGTAGTTGTTTATTCCCTTGACTTCTGACGGGAGGGCGTTCCACAGGGCGGGCGCCACTACCGAGAAGGCCCTCTGCCTGGGTAGGCAACCAAGAGCCATTATCGGAGTTCAAGGGCACATTCCAGCCAGGGGGAGAGGGAGAAGCTGGGGAGGGGGCGTGGCTTGTGTACAGTGCCAAGGACCTGAGGTTCCCCACTGTTTGAGTGCACAATATTTGTCTAGATGGACCAGTGTTCTGACATAGTAGAAGACAGCTTCCTGTGTTCTTAATGTGGGTCCAGTAAATTGAGGATGGCTGGAGTTATTTTTTTGAAGTTGGGTGGGCTAATGGGTATGGGGACAGAACAAAGGAAAGCCAAGTGAAGAGCATTTTGTGTGTGTGTCATTCTGCAATGTTGTCTCCCCTTAAGCTTGAGACTGTCAGTGGGAATCTTTATTCTGTTGATAAATTGTGGAAATATGCTGTGAAATTTGAGGGACTTTGAACTTCTATTATATATCTAATTTTGTCTATATGGTAACTGCTTAAGTAACTAGTATTAACTTTTTGGCAGTGAATGAGTTTCCCGTGCTTAAGGCTGATGGTATCAAGTACATCATGATTTTCAGGAACCAAGTAAGTTGTATCATCATTCTGAGTTCTTAACATCCAGCTGAAGTTGTTTGATAGACTATTTTTTGTGGGCAAAATACTGTAAATGGTGCACCTAGAACTGTACTAATTGTTTCACAATGTGGTATCAATACTTCCGGAAAATAACATAAATTATTTTCGGGTACCCCACCCCCCATTTTAAAATCTCCAATTCTGAAAAAGTTACAGTATACAGATGAAAAAACCCTTTCCCTGCAATCCAGCGAACAGATCATAATTGATCTGGGGAAGATTCTCTAATTTCATAATTTATGTTTCTTAGAACAGGTACAGAAAGTGCTCCTGTTTTCGTGTGTGAGATATGTTTTAAAATCTTCAGCTATGCAATCTTCTAATGTGCAAAACATTCCAAAGGTCCATGGGACAGCATCCTGGGGACCATAGGATTTCATGAGCCTCTGTTTCTGTGGCCTCCTGGAAACCTCTTTGTTGTGGCTGCAGCAGCCTCCATGACTGTCCCTCCTCTATTATCAGTGATTTGGCAGTAGGGAGGGGAAAAGGGACGTGTTAGGGGCGCAGTGGGTTAAACCACAGAGCGTAGGGCTTGCTGATCAGAAGGTCGGCGGTTTGAATCCCCGCGACAGGGTGAGCTCCCGTTGCTCGGTCCCAGCTCCTGCCCACCTAGCAGTTCGAAAACATGTCAAAGTACAAGTAGATAAATAGGTACCGCTCCGGCGGGAAGGTAAATGGTGTTTCCGTGTGCTGCTCTGGTTCACCAGAAGCGGCTTTGTCATGCTGGCCACATGACCGGAAGCTGTACGCCGGCTCCCTCGGCCAGTAATGCGAGATGAGCGCCATAACCCCAGAATCGGACACGACTGGACCTAATGGTCAGGGGTCCCTTTGCCTTTACCTAGGGGCACATCAAGAGAGGCTTGGGGTCCATAGGCTCCAAAGATCTCTTGCTTCCCCAACAAGGGAGGGGGAAATTGCTGGCTCTAGAGCTGCTGTGCTTGTTTTTCCTCCCCTACACCCAACACACATGGTGTCTGCTGTTGTTGCTGGCAGTTCTTCACCCACAGATTCCCCCACCTACATTGAATTGCTGTGACTTAGAACTCTTACTTGACCCGTGATCTTGGTTTTATAGAATATGCAAAAGTAATTTTAAAAAGCTTAACACAGGTATGGCTGCACAATGTATGTACACCTCAAGCAGGAAAGTTACAGTGGTCTGCTTATATAACAGTTGCAATGACCAAAAGATTGTGATAACAGATGGAATGTTTCAGTCCAATGTTTCTGACCTAATTCTTCCAAAACTGCTTGGTACTTGCTTCTAAAGCATTTTTACCTATGTGACTATTTTGTAGGTACCCAAAGAACAACTATTGGTGTCTGTTCCTCTCCTAATCAATCATCTTCAGGCAGAAAGCATTGTAGTTCATACTTATGCAGCCCATGCCCTTGAAAGGTTATTTACAATGAAAGGAGCTAACAACACTACACTGTAAGTTTACATTCAGGTATATATGTTATGCTCATCTATCAATTGATTTCTTGCCGCTCTGGTTATATCCCTCACTGTATTTGGAGAATCCTAAATTGATAATACCACACACATGTATTTATTATGTTGGTTCTTGCATTTTCTAAAACCATAGTTTTTAGCTGATTTTCAAGTTGACTGCGCTCCAGAGGCACTTGAAAATGGGTTGGCCTTCTTCATCTCTCTGTCCCTTGCACTGCCATACTCTAGGATTTCATACATTCTTGCATTCCCTCTGGTGTCCATTCATGATTGGTAGGACTCTCCAAAGAAGAGGATCTTGATGAGTCATTGGAAAAACATTGGCGATAATCAAACACTCTTTTCCTCTACAGGATTACGGCTGCAGAGATGGCACCGTATACAGAAATGCTCCTAACAAACCTCTTCAAAGCACTGACACTTCCAGGGTCGTCAGAAAATGAGTATATTATGAAAGGTAAGAGGCTACATTTATTAGTCCAAATAGTTACCATCAAATTTAAACCACTTTTCTTATCTTAGAGGCTCTCCCATTAGTGTTTTTGAATGCGGTGCTACGTGCCTATATAAATAAACAAGTTATTCTCTTGGATGCATCCCACAAGATCTAGTATTTTTATGCAAGTGAAAAAATGTAATGTTAAGCTTAATGTTGCTGTCGTTTCTGCATTCAGTGATATAAATCTTTGAATTTCCAGCTATCATGAGAAGCTTTTCCCTACTTCAGGAAGCCATAATTCCCTACATCCCTTCTCTCATCACTCAACTCACACAGAAACTGCTTGCTGTCAGTAAGGTAAAAAAGAAGATACATTTGCTTTCTTCTGTTCCCCTTTTCTCAACCTGATTTAGAGGTTCATTTTTTTGTCACTTGTGTTGACATAATTCCTTGCCAATTTAAAAAATAAAGCTTGCTTGAATCCTTGTTAGGGAACGAAATTATGTATGGGGGGGTACTCACCATGATCCCAAGATCCACTGGGCACACAGTGGAACTGCGCACACAAGGCTGCTCTGGGCTCATGTTTATGGACAAGAGCTATTGAATACAACTTTATTTTAACCTTAGGTTTTCTCTTACTTATATCACTGTATCCGCTTTTTAAAAGAATTCTATTGAATTTTTGTAGAAGCACATCAGGAGATTCCACTGAATACTAACAGAACAAATGTACATACAGTGAGGGGGGAAAGTATTTGATACCCTGCTAAATTTGCCCGTTTGCCCTCTGACGAAGAAATGACCAGTCCATAATTTTAATGGTAGGTTTATTGTAGCTGTGAGAGACAGAATAACAACAGGAAAAAACCCCAGAAACCCAGAAGACAAAAGTCAGAGATTGATGTGCATTATAATGAGTGAAATAAGTATTTGATCCCCTACCAACCAGCCAGATGTCAGGCTGCCTGGTATCTTCACTGTATGTAACGAGCTGAGATTAGAAGCGCCTGCTGTAAGGGAGAGGTTTTACCTGTAATCCCAGCTCATTACAGTACCTGTACAAAAGACACCTGTCGACAGAAGCAATCAATCCAGCAGATTCCAAAGTAGCCACCATGACCAAGACCAAAGAGCTGTCCAGGGATGTCAGGGGCAAGATTGTAGACCTGCACAAGGCTGGACTGGGCTACAAGACCAAGCAGCTTGGTGAAAAGGTGACAACAGTTGGTGCAATAATTCGCAAATGGAAGAAACACAAAATAACTGTCAACCTCCCTCGGTCTGGGGCTCCATACAAGATCTCATCTCGTGGAGTTGCAATGATCAGGAGAACGGTGATGAAGCAGCCCAGAACTACACGGGGGGAACTTGTCAATGATCTCAGGGCAGCTGGGACCATAGTCACAATGAAAACAGTTGGTAACACACTACGCCGTGAAGGACTCAGATCTTGTAGACCCCGCAAGGTCCTATTGCTCAAGACAGCTCATGTACAGGCCTCTCTGCAGTTTGCCAATGCACATCTGAATGACCCAGAGGAGAACTGGGTGAAAGTGTTGTGGTCAGATGAGACCAAAATCAAGCTCTTTGGCATCAACTCAACTTGCCATGTTTGGAGGAGGAATGCTGCCTACGACCCCAAGAACACCATCCCCGCCATCAAACATGGAGGGGGACATACTATGCTTTGGGGGTGTTTTTCTGCTAAGGGGACAGGACACCTTCACCACATCGAAGGGACGATCGTCAAATCTTGGGTGAGCACCTCCTTCCCTTAGCCAGGGCATTTAAAATGGGTCGGGGATCTCAGTGTTCCAAACCATTCCAATATTGTGAGGAATGAAATGCTTTAAAAGCTGAAGGAAAGATATAGCCAGATTTATATGGAATGGGAGAAAACCAAGAATTGAGCATCAAATACTTATAGACCAGAGAGAGGGGGGAGGTTTTGCTCTTCCAGAATTAGAACTGTACCATGCGGCCGCTGGATTGACATGGATAAAAGATTGGATAACTCTAAAAGATACAGACGTGCTAGACCTGGAGGGGTTTGACAACTGATATGGTTGGCATGCATATTTAATTTATGAAAAGTTGAGGGTACATAAGGGATTTTTAAATCGTATCATAAGGAAATCACTTTATAAGATTTGGATAAAATATAAAGAAATATTAGAACCAAAAATTCCCTTATGGTCCTCACTGACAGAAGCCCTGGCCGTTAAAAAGAAAAATATGGAAGGAGACTGGGCCACATATAGAGTGTTAATAGAAGAAATTAATGAGAACTTTAAATTAAAAGATTTTGAAGAAATCAGAAGTCACTTGACAGATTGGCTACAATATTTTCAGATAAATGAAAGATTGAATTTAGACAAAAAAAAGTAGGTCTTGCAAAAGAAACATCTAGATTTGAAAAAGAACTACCATTCAATATAAAGGAAAATACATTTCAACAATCTATAATTTCCTAGAATGCGAGGTGACAGAAGAAGTGGTGAAAGTATCAATGGTGAAATGGGCGCAAGACCTAGGGCAGGGTTAGGCAACCTAAGGCCCAGGGGCCGGATGCAGCTCAATCACCTTCTCAATCCGGCCCGCGGACAGTTCAGGAATCAGCGTGTTTTTACATGAGTAGAACGTGTCATTTTATTTAAAATGCATCTCTGGGTTATTTGGGATTATTTGTAAGATTTCGAGGCTGATGTGTAGCTACTTGACCCTTCAGCTCCCTCCACAGATTTTGGATGGGATTAAGGTCTGGAGACTGGCTAGGTGACTCCCGGACCTTAATGTCCTTCTTGAGCCACTCTCTGCAAAGAGGAGTGGGACAAAATACCTCCTGAGATGTGTGCAAACCTGGTGGCCACCTATAAGAAACGTCTGACCTCTGTAATTGCCAACAAGGGTTTTGCCACCAAGTACTAAGTCATCTTTTGCAAAGGGATCAAATACTTATTTCACTCATTATAATGCACATCAATCTCTGACTTTTGTCTTCTGGGTTTCTGAGGGTTTTCCTGTTGTTATTCTGTCTCTCACAGCTACAATAAATCTACCATTAAAGTTATGGACTGGTCATTTCTTCGTCAGAGGGCAAATGGGCAAGTTTAGCAGGGAATCAAATACTCCCCCCTCCTCACTGTATAAAAGCATAGCCAAACAAACAAACAAACAAACAAACAAGTGTGTAAGGAAAAGCATGTTTGCTGAATATAATTAATTGTTAATAAACATCAAAATATTTTTCACTCTGTTTTCATGTAATTCCCATGCACGTTAAATGAGGATCTAGTAAAGTATATTTAAAATTGTGATTGGAACTCACATGGAAGCATTTAAGCTTGTCGTGTGCTTTTTCTTAATACATAGTTTTATGTCCACCTATAATTGCTGTAACTTTTAATCTATATGGTGAAAAGTAACTTGGTAGTCAGAAGCGTGTTGATATTCATCTAAGGCAGCCTTGGGAATTCAAGAGGAGATTCTAGCCAGATACAGGCTAAATATGGCCATTTGCAGAGTTAGACCTGATTGGAGATCGGAGGAGGCCCATGTCAGAGGTTAATTGTTTGCTTTCCTATGGTGTGACTAGAATTCTCATGTTTTAGGTTGCACTGAAAGCAACTTCCTACTTTTTTAGTTTTAAGTAAGAATCTTATCAGTGATTTTGTGGTGTTCATGTCTTCTTTTTTCCTTTTCCTTTTTAGAATCCAAGCAAACCTCACTTTAATCATTACATGTTTGAATCAATTTGCTTGTCAATAAGGATAACTTGCAAAGCAAACCCCACTGCTATTGGAAGCTTTGAAGATGCTTTGTTTATGGTGTTCACAGAGATTCTGCAGAATGACGTGCAAGGTATAAATAAAAGATTGTCTGGCTTCTTTGAAATATGGTATAGGCAGTGTCTGCAGTTCAGGTAGCCATTATTTATTTATCTAATTGAAAATATACCTATTTACACCTTTTTATATTTGGCAGATAAACACATATCTTCTTATCTTTATGTAATAAAGTAAGCCAAAATAAAAAAAATCTTAGTTTGCGTGGCTATATTCATTTAGTTATGTTATTAGCCCACCCTTCCTCCAATAACCTCAGGGTGTTATAAATGGTATTTTCTCTTTCTCTGAGGAGGTAGGTTAGACTGAGAGTTCACAACCAGCTCAAAATCACAAAATGCTCCTTTGGATTATAGGTATCGGTATTTACATACACTCTCCTGTCACTTATAAACTCTTCCCCTTTCAACAGAATTCATTCCATATGTGTTTCAAGTGATGTCTCTGCTTCTGGAAATGCATAAAAATGACATCCCATCGTCGTATATGGCCTTATTTCCACATCTGCTTCAGCCAGTTTTGTGGGAGAGGTCAGGAAACATCCCCCCTTTGGTGAGACTCCTTCAGGCCTACTTGGAGAGAGGTGCCAGCACGATAGCAAATGCCGCAGCTGACAAAATTGTATGTACACACTGATTGCATTGCTTGATTTCTAAAAGTGTGTTTGTGTGTTTCATAAAAAAAGAGGTTGGAGACTCTCTCCTGTGTTAGTAGATATCAGAAAAAAATGAATTATCCATTACTCACTGGAAATCCAAGTTGTTAATTCAAGTTGGCTTGTGAAGTTACAAAACTTTATTAGACTCTAATGGCCATCACTAAGGGAAAAGCCTGCACCAGACTGTGATCCTAGAAGGCATAATTCAAAGGTGCTATGCATATGCTTCATTGTAGAAAACAACACATTTTGAATGTATTATCTTGAGCAAGTTTCTTTTCATGTTGGAATGCATTCAGATTTGCCCCTCCACAAATGGAAATGGTGCTTTCATTCAGAGAAGGAAATGAGATCTACCTGAGGCTCCCCTATGGCCCCCAGAGCCACTTCTATTCTGTTTGGGAGATTTATTGACTCTTCAGATTTTTGCAGACTGAAGAGATTACTGGCTGGGGTTCCGTTTAGAATTCTCATAAAGATGCCAACTCCCAAAAGCAGCCCTTCCAGTCTGTTGGAGAGTGCCTGTTTGCTCATGTCCTCTTATGGGCTTCCCATAGGGATCTGGGTAGCCAATCTGGGAACAGAATGTGGGACTAGTTAGGTCTGATCCTGAAGGACTTAAATTCTTAATCTGCATTTGATGCTGGGCATTTGTCACTTAGAGAATGAATGGCTATAAATTTTCACTGTTGTTTCCAAGCCATAAAATTATTAGATGAGCTAGAAAGTTCTTTCCCATGAAAACAATACTTTTCAGTAGTGCATTCAGTCTATCCTAGCACTGCTGAATACCCAGCTATGATCTGAAATTCTTGAATAATCTTAACTCAGTTTTTTATCCCATTGCTAGGCAAGTTTAACTACGCAGAGTTAAAGCAGTTCCCAGACTCATTGATTGTTCTGCTCTGGTAGTCAGTTACATCATAATTCCCTTCTGGGTAGATTTTGTAGCTGCCAGATCATTTTACTGTTAATAAATGGCTGGCATCTGTCTGTCTCGGGAGACAATGGTGGAGTGCGCCTTTGGAGGTGAGGTCAAGCTGTTGGAAGGTTGCAGCGCCTGCTGTGGCTGTGGAGGCTGATGCAAAACTTTGTGTTTTCCTTAATTTACAGCCTGGACTATTGGGTGTGTTCCAGAAACTTATTGCCTCTAAACTTAATGACCATCAAGGATTCTACCTTCTCAACAGTATTATAGAACATATGCCCCCGTGAGTATGAACATACCGAATTCAAGTAATTTTGCTGCTGTTTGTTTGCATTATTGTAGATCTCCCAATATGCCAAAAGAAAGTTAAGAAATAATACACTCAAATGGCTTACTGGATTGATTAACCAGTTTCAACATCCTTTTGTCTTTCTAGTGAATCCATTGATCAGTACAGGAAACAAATTTTCATCCTGTTATTCCAAAGACTTCAGAATTCCAAAACAACAAAATTTATCAAAAGTAAGCTATTTGTTTTATGGCTGAATGATTTGGGGAAGAACTCTGCACTGAGTGGCTTGGTATACTTTGGATCAGAACAATCATCACTTGTCTTTTGATTTGATTTCAAAGATGACAATAAACGGCATATTGGTCAGAGTAACAGGATTTGAAAGCAAATAGAGGAATATTCATTGAAGCTTGAACTTTGTGCCTAACTAGTATAAGGGCTGGGTTGGTGGGGATTTGTGATGGAGTTGGTCCCTCTGCATAGCAGCTTTGCCAGGTGGGTGCTAGAGACCCTGTGAAACCAGCAAAGAAGTTTTGTCGACAGGTAGCAGAAAAGATACAGATGCTTATTCACTGTGATTTTATAGAAGAGAGAGACACATATTAATGCTGTTATACGTGCTCTTTTACAGCTTCTGATTCATTCTTCTTCTTTTAATAGGTTTCTTAGTCTTTATCAACTTGTATTGTGTAAGATACGGAGCAATAGCACTTCAAGAAATATTTGACAGTATACAGCCAAAGTTAGTACCTTTATTTAAAAAAAAAAACATTTTCTTTCTATTTCTTAGTATTACATTTCTATCCCGCCTTTCATCGCAGTTCTCCTGCTCCTCATTTTATTCTCATGACCACCCTTTGAATTAGGTTAGGCTGGGAGGGGGTGATTGGCCCAAGGCCACCCAGTGAGTATTCCATGGTATTCCAGTGGGTCTAATCCAGCTCTGCAGCCACTACACCACACTGACCGCACCAAGCTATACCAGGGATAACTGATAGCTGTATTTTCAGGTATCATTCTGTTTCCCAGGAAGAAGGCATTGGAGCTGGAAGTGAATATGAAAATGTATTATTTGTTTATTTATTAAATTCATATCCCACCCTTCCTCCCAGCGAAGCCTAGGGCAGCAAAAACAATTGATCCCCTCACAGGTCGCTAGACTTCATAATTAAGTTGGTGCCATCTTGCAATAAGGGCTTGACAGTTATGTGCTTTAATTCAAGGTGCCAAAGAAGAATCTGGAGGAGCAATCACCCTTTTGAAAAGTTGTTTATGTTGTGAACTGCCCTGAGATCTATGGGTATAGGGTGGGATACAAATTTAATTAATAATAACAGTAATGGTAGTTATAATTAATATAACTACTTTGGCTGCAAAGGAAGATGGCAAAGGGAGGCTCAGGAGCAAACCCTCATAATTTGGTACTTTTTGGATTTGGCACCTTTTCTCTGTCACTGTTCAGTCAGAAATGTGGATCTTAATGTTCTTCTCTTGTGGTATACTGATTAAGCCAGGAACTCTCAACACATCATTTCCTTGGTTAATGTTCGGTGGTCTGCCTGATTTGTGTTCAGATTTCTGAGTCAATGGATCTCTAGCCCCTCTGAATATCTGTGCTTGACCCAATAAATGCATTAGGTGGATACTGCAAGATTAAATGGGTTTCTTTTGGCACTTAACAGGATGTTTGGAATGGTTTTAGAGAAAATCATAATACCAGAAATACAGAAAGTATCTGGGCAGGTAGAAAAGAAAATCTGTGCCGTTGGTATCACAAAAATACTCACAGAATGCCCTCCTATGATGGACACAGAATACACAAAGCTGTGGTAAGTGCAATTACTTCTTTGATAAAGTTTATTATTGAAAGGTAGAACTTCTAAGGATGAAGAAGAAATTCCTCTCTTTAAAAAAAGATGTCCGTCTTACCCAAGGAACATGCTAGGTAAAGGTAAAGGGACCCCTAACCGTTAGGTCCAGTAGCTGACAACTGTGAGGTTGACGCCATTTACCTTCCCGCCGGAGTGGTACCTTTTTATCTACTTGCACTTTGATGTTCTTTCGAACTGCTAGGTGGGCAGGAGCTGGACCGAGCAACGGGAGCTCGCCCCATTGCGGGGTTTAGACCACAGCGCCACCCGCGTCCCCTAAGGAAAATGCTAGTTTTTGCTTAAACAGTTGCGTATTTGCCAAAGGAAGGAAGTCTCTCTATTGGCCGCTCCCTCCCTCCATTGCTTCCATTCCTATTTCAAAAAAGATTTTAAAACGTGCTGGCCAAAGTATGCTGTGCTATTGAGAATAAGAGGATTAAGAGTTCCAATTTGGGGGTGAGAATTCAATCTTGCTGTGTCTAAAAGAATTCAGGGGACCAGTTTAGGGACAGTGTTTTCAGGATACAGAATATATGTGTGTGAGGTCAGGGAGCACATGCAATTTAGCACAGTTAAGAGTAATCAAGTTTACTAATGATATGTAACCAGAATATGTTACCACGTTATGTGTTGTTAATATGGGCTTCTGGTCAGTATCGGTGGAGAAGACCTCAGCAGTTAAGCCCTCTGCTTGTTTTGCATCCACCATTCACTGTCCCCTCTAGCACTTGAAAAGCAATAGGTTTGGTTGTATATTCCTCTTTTGAAAGTGGTTTTCCCATGCACCTCACTCAGGGAGCAAAGGTATAATAAGAGAGAAGTTCTCCTGTTCTAGATTAAGACAAATAATAATAATTTAAACATCCACATTGCCGAGTCAGGAGCAGGAGTGACTAGAGCAGGGGTCCCCAAACTAAGGCCCGGGGGCCAGATGTGGCCCAATCACCTCAATCCGGCCCGTGGACAGTCTGGGAATCAGTGTGTTTTTACATGAGTAGAATGTGTCCTTTTATTTAAAATGCATCTCTGGGTTATTTGTGGGGCCTGCCTGGTGTTTTTACATGAGTAGAATGTGTCCTTTTATTTAAAATGCATCTCTGGGTTATTTGTGGGGCCTGCCTGGTGTTTTTACATGAGTAGAATGTGTGCTTTTATTTAAAATGCATTTCTGGGTTATTTGTGGCGCATAGGAATTCGTTCATAATTTTTTTCAAAATATAGTCCGGCCCCCCACAAGGTCTGAGGGACAGTGGACTGGCCCCCTGCTAAAAAAGTTTGCTGACCCCTGGACTAGAGCTTGAATGCTTTTTTGAGCAGAAGGTGGGCTGGAGTGCAGCTGTCAATAGGAAGTGCTCCTGGCAGGAACCGTTCCAAATAAGTTGTTAATAGTTTTCCAATATTCCCCCAATAATAGCCAAATTATAACAATATCAATTAATTTGGCAGGAACAGTTCCAGTGGCATTTATACCAAGGCAATGGTTATATTGTAGAGGAAAAATGAATTATAAGGAAAACAAATAAATGTATGGAGCATAATGGAAACAAGAGCAAGTACATTGTTTTCCTTGGACACCGTCCAAAACAGAGGAACAACCAGAGACTGGACAGGCTTTTTCCAGTTTTTCCGAATGCTTGTGCCATTCCATTGCCAATTTCTGCTCTGGCTTTGATAACCGGATCCAGGTCGTCCTCTGTCTAAGGAATATTCTGCTGCTGAAAATTTGCTGTTTTCTGGGGCGAATTGAAATGGTTCTCTGTAATATATTGTTTTTGTGCTATGTCTTTAAGATTTTAATTTTCGTAAGTTGCTTAGATTCTTTTGCAGCGAGCAACTAATAAATCCACTAAATAAAAGGTTTTCTCCATAGGACACCCCTTCTTCAGGCCCTCATTGGTCTGTTTGAGTTGCCTGAAGATGATACTCTTCCTGATGAAGAACACTTCATTGATATAGAAGACACGCCAGGGTACCAAACTGCATTCTCCCAGCTTGCCTTTGCTGGGAAGAAAGAACACGATCCAGTGGGCCAAATTGTGAACAATCCTAAAATCCATCTTGCACAGTCCCTTCACAAGTTATCAACTGCGTGTCCAGGCAGGGTAAGATTGCGTGGCTGTAATCTAGTGTGTGTGGTGATATGAATTTGGGGAATCGTTTGTCTCTCCTGAGTCTGTTCTCTTATCCTAGAAATCGCAGTGTGTCAAAATCGGAAGATTCCTTCTTTGACTGCTATCTTGAATGAACGTGCTCATAATCACACTCTGTTGAAATCAGTTGTGCTGATTTTGTAGATGTGTTGGGTACTAGGGTGCCAGTCTTCTGCCTAAAGCATGCTTCACTTTCAGATTATCAGATAGAAGGGCCTCCCGCTCCATGTTAAGAGATGTGTTCATAACTTTCCACCTAGCTTCATGCTGGTTGGACTAATTGGATAACCACAAACATGATTCCATCTTTTCCCCTTTCCTGCATCCAAAGTTAACCTCCCTCAGTCCTGGCAGCATTATACTGCCCCCGCCCCCGTGGTTTGAGGGACTAGGGAGTTTTACAAGTGCCCTTGGTCCTTATTGACTAGAAACAGATTCAGGCTGTGCTAGCTCTGCACAATGTTGGCAGCAACGGTACCAACGTCTGTAGACGCAGGCAATAGCTTAAGTGCTGACTGCAAAACGAAGGTATAATATGAAAGTATACGCTGATATGCACACAAGTCAATTAACGCTTTAGGATTTGGAGAAATTGAAACATTACTGAATGCCTGCATGCTGATATGTTAAAGTACTGTAATTTAGATGCATATTAACAGTGCCACTCTATCTTGTGTTTAAAGGTTCCCTCGATGCTGAGTACTAGCCTGAATGCAGAAGCTTTGAAGTTTCTTCAAGGATACTTACAGGCTGCAAGTGTAACATTGCTCTGACCTCTTTATTTTGAATGGGAGAATTTCAAAGTTGCATCAAGGAACGCTGATATTGACTGTTCTAAACAAAGCTCGGACAAGGTGAAGCGAGTTGCTACTTCGAAAAACACATCACTGAATTACTGCTTGATACAGAAGCTGAATGATACTTCATTCATGTGATCATAGGTAAAGAAGCAAATGACTTTCCCATTCCCAGTTTGCTTTCAAAGGGAATAGTAATACCGTAGGAGTTTATCATTTGGGATTGATTGGAGTTCCACATCTGCAGTGTTTGGGTACCATTTTAAAATGTATAGAGTACTGGATGCAAACTCATGTTGTCACTTATTTTTTCCAGTTTATTGTCATTTGTATTTCTTTTGTGTCTCAAAAAAATTATCTAAATTGTGAATAAATAAGCTCTTGTTTAAAGTATTTGTCTAGCAATATATATCTTACTATGGTAGAATAAATTGTAGTTGTCTGCAAAGAAACTGTCAGTTAGTCCCAGCAATACCCAGCACTTCTTAATTTGCTTTTCCACCTGAGCTTTACCTTAACACTATTCATGACAAACATTAAAATTGTATTTGGAGAGGCACCTTCATAGCATTCTGACTCTTTAGTGTCTCAGTCATACTTGAACATCCCACCCATCTTTCAGGAAATGCATTGCTATGAAATAAATGTCTCAGATGTAATCCATGCAGGTGCTTCTTGTTAAGCAGTTGTGTTCAGCTGCATTTGGGACTTGCTGGTATTCTTCATTTTCATATTTTAAACACTGAAAACTGAGTCTTAATATTGGTTAGTGAAAGGTAACAAATGATTCTGGAGGAACTGTATCTTGCTGAAATTTTGTCTAGGGTTGTGTAATCACTGCTGTTAACATGTGGTATGAGTACCTAGGAGGCTTAAGGTTACAGATATTCAGAAATAAAGAAAATAAAATTAGGCAATTTATTATCTCTTACTCTGATCTCAGATGTTTAACAAGACTGAAATGACCTTTACAAATTTAGTGCTATATAAATAGGAGTGATCTTCACAATTGTATGCAGCTTGAACTTCCTTAAAAATAATTACTATGCAACTTGAATATTCTAACCACTAGGCCCAGAAAACAGTCTTGAAGGCACATGATGCAGTTCTACTGCTGAAGGTCTGGGCCTCAGTACAGCATGAGTGTGTGACTACCTAAGAACCAAGTGCAAACCATTTTCTGCAGCAAGAATAGGATACATGCCAATTAAAAAGCAAGTTGACAGTCAAATGTATTCTGATTTCCTTTTTTAGTATGGACTCATGACCTGTGTGTGTGTGTGTGTGTGTGTGTGTGTGTGACTCTAGAAATCCTGATGCAATACAGATGGTAGCAATGGACCTTTAAATATGTTTTCATGTACCATTAGTCCAATGTCTAAAGAACCTTCTATTTTAAACTTAGGATAAGCTTGCACAAAAGCTGTATTTCACTCACAGTTTTCAAACACTTGTAGTTCCCACCAAACACTTGTAGTTCCCACCAAGTGGCTCAAGTAAGTAAGTAAGTAAGTAAGTAAGTAAGTAGAGAGAAACCCTTGACATCAGGCTTACTGTACAAACGGGGGAAAAAACAGGCTAGGAAAACATAGAGGAAGGAGATCAAGTTATTCAAGGTCAGAACAAAGTGGTGAGGTTTAAGAGGGTGTTTATATCCTGTTCAGGCCAGGCTGATCTTCCGTTGCTAGTGATCATGCTTGATAAGCAATTGGTGGGTTTTGTTCCTTTGACTGATGGATGGGGCCAGAGTGTTCTTTCTCCTTGCTGTCTTGGGGTAACAGTCAGCTGGAGCTGAGTGTTATTTCAGGCAGCGAGAGTTCCCTGCAGCTAACTCCTTCTGTAGATGGTGCCAGGTTGGTGTCATCATTCCTCGCCTTTTCCTTCATGTTACCCCTAGAGGCAATGGGGTGCAGCCTACCCTCTCTGTTCTGCTGATGGAAGCCTTTACTCATCACCTCAGGGATAACATTGGATGGAACCCCATGGTGCTGAAGAAAGCAAGCCAAGGAGAAAGTAGAACTGGGGTTCTGCTCTACCGGAAGGGAAAAGGCGGGCAAGCAATGTTGGTTCTGGAGGGCAAGGTAGGAGGCAGTAGATGCAGACATGAGACTCTGATAGGAAGTCGGTCATTTGTTTTGTTGTACCATTTAACCTAGCAGCCCAAAGCAGGCAATGTGGGCAAAGAAACAAGTCAAAATAATGAGCAGGGGTTTCCCAATTATTTGCCCCAAGCTTCGGTTCTAAGCAAAAACTGTCCACAAAGTTATGCTGTAAGAGGCAGAGAGATCACCTTTTAGGTTTCATATGTAATATAAACTTGCATGTAATGCTAACTCTGCCCATGTGCTGCTTTATTAGGGCTGTCACCAGATTAAATAAATGCTGGTTGATTAAACTTGCATAAGCATGAAATTAATAGTTTCTGGATCAGGCTACTGAGGAGGGCTTACTAATTTCAGTGGGACTTTACAACCAAGCGATGCTGCAGAATTGCAGCTTATATGGAGATACTTCATGTGCTGATTGTCCTTTTTCCTCGCCAAGCCAACTCCTCAATACAGAGCAGCAATGCCTCCAAGCACATGGGATACCTTTTGAACATCTGTCCCTGTTCTACTGCCCAAGGACAAAGGATGGCAGGTACCAACCTTGAAATGTGGAGAGGGAGAGAGAAGGGGGGAAATGACTTTTCTACAGTGATAGGAAGGGGGAATGCCTTCAGTTGATTAAACTGCAGCTCTACTTCAGAGACTCATCTTTCATAAGCAAAATATATTTCACATTTTTAAAAAATTTCTTC
This sequence comes from Lacerta agilis, assembly GCF_009819535.1. Lineage (NCBI taxonomy): Eukaryota > Metazoa > Chordata > Lepidosauria > Squamata > Lacertidae > Lacerta > Lacerta agilis. The sequence goes on from NC_046317.1 coordinate 76,027,671, forward strand.
ACTGTTTAATTTTCAGGGCTGGCTCTACCATTAGGCAAAGGCACCTGCCTAAGGCAGCAGATGCTTTGATTTCACTTGCAGTGTAACTATTACCATGGAAAATATGGATTGATATAATAGAGTTTGGAGAAGATATACCATGATTAAAATGGGACGCCAGGGGAAGGGGGGGGGGGAGTCCTGAGATCCGGAGGAATCTCTCTATATGGATATGTAATTGAATTTTAAAAATAATTTTGTACAGTAAAAACCAAATAAAAATGATTTTTTTAAAAAAAGGCAGCAGATGCTGGGGATAGTGGCAACAGCAGTAGCCCCCAACCCCAACTCTTTCTTTTGAGCCTAGATAGGATCAGGTTGCACATGTAATTATTCATGGATAAATGCACACACACACACACAAGAAAGGACACAATGTGCATATTCATAGGATATAATTAGTCACTAACCTTTTAGGGTTGTTTTTTTGGGGGGGGGGAGTTTTGGGTCCCACCCCCTCTGAACACCTCCCCCCCCCCTTCCAGTCTATCCCATTGAAAGACTGGGTGCACATCTTTTGCTTTCCCAAGTCAGATCCAGTATAGTTAATCAGCCTGGAAAAGTAGATAGAACCGAAAGAGGAAATCAGAAAAAGTGTCTCTCTTTGAACTTCCTCCTCCATCTCTATTCAAGGGAAGGAAAAGGTAACCAGCCCCATGACCAAGAGAGCAGGAAGCGCAGTCAGGGGGTCAGAGGCTTAATGGATGCTAGGAGAAGACCTTAAAGGAACAATGTTGGCAGTCCATGGAATCTATACCTTATACTATATACTTCTCTGACTCTACCTCAGTACTTTGGGACAGCCAAATCTTTAGTCCTATGGGAAAAGAAGACAGGTGCAAAAGTAGTCTTGATGTTTGCTATACTTATTGATATGAAATTTTCCTTTAAAGCCAATTTTGTGACTTTTTTGGCCGGGAGAGGGGCACCATTTGCTAACCCACCTTAGGTAGGAAAATGTCTCTATTCAGACTTATTTTAGACTGTGAGCAGGGTGTTCTCGACTGGTGACTGGGAGCAGCCACCAAGACCATATAACACTGGTCCTGAAAGACCTACATTGGCTCCCAGTATGTTTCCGAGCACAATTCAAAGTGTTGATGCTGACCTTTAAAGCCCTAAATGGTCTCGGCCCATATACCTGAAGGAATGTCTACACTTCCATCGTTCAGCCCAGACTCTGAGATCCAGCTCTGAGGGCCTTCTGGAGGTTCCCACACTGCGAGAAGTGAAGCTACCAGGAACCAGGTAGAGGGCCTTTTTGGTAGTGGCGCCCGCCCTGTGGAACGCCCCTCCCACCAATTGTTAAGGATATGAGTAATTATATAAGGTTAGGTTGCTGAAATGAAAACTAAGAAAGAATGGGGTGTGTGTGTGTGTGTGTGTGTGTGTGTGTGCAAGGACTTTTGAATTCAGGTTTGTTCTGGTACTAAAAGCAAATCCCTAGGCTAGGCTCAGAGGCAACTCTCTTCTTTAATTCCAATGTGTGTCTTTTGTGCATGGTTTTGACTGGTCGGGGTTCCAGGAGAAAAGCAGCAAAGTAGATTTGACAAGCCTGAAGTTCGCCCACTCCTGTACAGTGCTAAAAAGTCCGTTCGGTTTAAAGGAATGTCTGAAATAACACAACTAGAAATGCGTGGGGCAGGTTTTGCGGCAGTCATTTTCTCAGCTAACACTATTAGGACATGCGGCAGCGCGCAGCCTGTAAGCTCTCGCCCACTCATTTGCCACATAAGCACTTTGCGGAAGCTCCTTGGGGGGCCGACTTGCTTTAAATAGAGCAGCATGCTTGGCTCAGCGGCTTCCAGTACTACTTCGTAAAAGACTACAATACCCAGCACCAACAGTTACTTTCTCAAGTTTTAGTCGGAGCTTGACGGAAAGGAGGCACTACAAACCCCCAAGGAGTCAGAAAACACATGCAGCGAATACTGTAATCTTCCAGTCCGTTCCATAGATAAGGCTGCAATTGCAAACTCTGTATTGCTTGAAGGAGTGGTGCGAGAGCTTTTGATCTAGCTTAATTAGAAAAGAAGAAGAAGAAGAAGAGTTTGGATTTGATATCCCGCTTTATCACTACCCGAAGGAGTCTCAAAGCGGCTAACATTCTCCTTTCCCTTCCTCCCCCACAACAAACACTCTGTGAGGTGAGTGGGGCTGAGAGACTTCAGAGAAGTGTGACTAGCCCAAGGTCACCCAGCAGCTGCATGTGGAGGAGTGCAGACACGAACCCGGTTCCCCAGATTACGAGTCTAACACTCTTAACCACTACACCACACTGGAAAACGGTTGAAACTATCTCCCCACGCCCGAAATCTTGCGTTCCCAGAGCGAAAGTGATCTCTTACTGATCTGGAGATCAAATCTGATGATTCAGGCCACAGTTTCAAAAAAGAGATGATTTTATGGCGTTGCAATGTATTCACTTTTATGATTCAGGAAAAGTACGCGGAATGAAGCGACCTTTAAGCCTGAGACGGGAAAGCTGGCGTCCCTCTAGGTATTCTTGGACTCCAACTCCCATCAGCCCCAGCCAGCATGGCCAAAGATCAGGGATGAAAGGAGTTGTGGTTCAACAACGTCTGGGAGAGGGAGGGCACCGGGTCCCCACACCTGCTTTATGCAAAGAAGCACAATACGTTTCTGCGGACCTGTTGCTTGGTGCCCTAGAATTCAATAAAAGGAGGACGTGGGTGCTACTTAGAGCAAAACTGGGATTCCAGGTTCTTCATTCGTCCAATACTTAACCGCGAAATAACAGATACCAATATTATACAATGCTGCGCTGTCCCCTCTGTTTCCTCCCCGCCCTAAATCTACTCGAGACTCATTCAGTTCATTCAGGTCGTTGCACCCGCTATCTTTAAGAGGAACGGAACACGGTGCAATTTTGCGAAAGCAAAGCCTCGTTGCCCTTCACTGGTCTTCTCAGCTGAGAAAGAAAAACAAGCATGTCCACCTGGGCTCTCCCGCGAGGGCCAACCTTGGGGACCCTATAGGAATTGTTTCCTCCCAGCTCACACATTCCCTGCTGCGCGGTGCCCCCCCCCCCCCCGCGTCCTCCGGGGCGGCTGCAGCCGGGAGTCCCGGGGTTTCTGGTGGAAAGCGCGTGGTGGGAGAGCTGTCACTTCCCCTTGCAAGCGCAGCATGCTGGGAAATGTAGTCTCGCCTCCTTCGCAAAGGGGAAAGCGGGGGGGAAGGAAAGCGAGAGCGAGCTGGAGACTCCGACAGGCCGCCTAAGTGACAGCCGCGGGGCATGCCGGGAGTAGTAGTCCCGCCGGCATGAGAAGCCGGCCCGTGCCCGGATTGGCGGCACGCTCCGCGCTGGGCGGTGCTATAAATAACTGCGAGAGGCCTGGTTGGCTCCTCCTCCTCCCCCCCCCACGCCGTCGCGTGGTGCCGTCACTTCCTTCCCGGCCGGAGCTGGCCCCGCTCATTCTCTTTAGTGTTTGCCCTGTGTCTGCCGCCGCCGCGACTCGCTCGCCTTCCCCCCCCTTTCCCCGGACCCCCCCCTCTTCGGCCTGCCAGCTGCCCATGGACTGAGCCGCCCCACGGCCCGCCCGCCAAGACGAGCCGGCCCGGGAGCCGCAGCCCAAAACAACCGCCAGGTGAGGGGCGGAGAAGCAGCGGGCGGGTGGGCAGCCGGGCAGGCAGGCAAGGCGGGCGTCCCTCCCAGCCGCCCCTCGCCCGCCACTCCTACCGCAGCGCTTGGATATGTGGGAGGGGAGAGGCCTCCGCCTGGCTTGCGCTTTGGGTTGGGCCTGTGGACGGGGCGCGGGAGACGAGGCTCAGGCCCCTCCGAGCGGCGGCCGGGGTGCGTGGCGCGGGTGGGCTGCTGGCAGGTGGGGGGCTCGAGGCTGCCAGGCTCTGCCTCCCCCCTCCTCTTTCTGTTATTTAGGGGAAGGGGTCGGTAAGGAGCGGGCTTGAAGACCCACCACTCCCCACTTCTTTCGACTCCTGCCCGCCTTCCCTCCTGTCCGTCCCGGGCTCTTCCCTCCGCCGGCTCGCTCTGCCTCCTTGCTCTCCTCGTGTCCTGCTCGTGGGCTTCCCAGAAGCAACTGTGAGAGAGCAGGAGGCCGGGCTTGGGAGGCCTTCCCCCCACCCCACCCCACCCCGTGGCCTGATCCTGCAAGGGTCGCCTTACGTTTTCCTCCTGGCCGGCGCTCCTGTTAACAGGGATCTTCGCCGCGCGCATAGCACAGTTGTGGCGGGCAGGGAGAGCGTAGGAAGGGAAGGTTGCCTTCTGGCTATCCCGAATTACCTGTGCAAAAAAAAAAAAGGGAACGGGGTAATTGGTGACAAATCTCTGCACAGTGGGCTGCAATAGTACATGTCTCTGCCCCAGCTCTTCATCTTGCCTTTCTTGATCGGGTGAGATTGTGCAGCCTGCTCAACGTTTCTTGATAGTCATGTGCATTGTGTTCTTAATATCTACATGCCTTGCCAAGTTCCCTGATGTTCTCGTCTTGTACCTGTGCAAGGCAGGTGGTAATGCTTCTCCATCCTGAGTTGTCAGTTGCAGGGCATGTACTTTCTCATTTCCCTGGTCAAGAAAATAATGCTGGTGTGTAGAGCCTGTAATTTAAATCATGTAGCGTCTACTGGATCACACTTTAGTTGCTTCAGGCTTCTCCCAAGACTTGCTTCCTTGGAATATTGCTGTCAAGTTTCAGTTTAGTTGGGGGGGGGGAGGAGTTTGTGTTCCCACTTACAAACATAATGCTTTCATCTCCTAATGGAAGTAATGAATGGCTTAATGGCTCTAATGGTTTAATCTTTTTCCACTATATATGCCTGCAAACTTAATTGGTCTCCTGTCATTTAACTTTAGCAATATGAGCAAGCTTTTGATGTGTACTGTTTTCCACTTCAGCCTGGAACCAGAACCACTTCTGAAACTTAAATAGTTTTGTATTTGCATATGTTGCTTCATCTTTGGTGATATGAATTTTTCATTTTATTTCAAAGCATTTATATACCACTTACTACTTCACTGTGCATCAGTGTGCAGTCTAAAAAACAGAACAATGTACAGTATCTTTAATACATTAAAACAAAAGCAGAACCTGAAACCAGTAAAACAGCATTATAAAAATGCATAAAAGCAAATAAAGCAAATTCAGAAGATTCAGATATGTGAAGCAAAGTCAGGGAAAGCCAGGGTGAAAAGATACGTCTTCACAAGACTTCTGCAGCAGCTGATGGTTGCTGCTTCACATACAGCAGAAGGAAGGGCACTCTGCATGCCCGTTTTTGGGTCAACACCATATGATATTCTGTAGGATGCAGTGCCACAAGTAGAATTTCCTGAGATGATCTAAGTACAGGGGCAGGTAGTCTTTCAGAGTTTTATATGTTTACAGGACCTTGAACATGCTCTGGTGCGGATTGGCAACCGGTGCAGTTCATTCAGTTCAGGTGTAATATGTGCACATCCTGGTGTTCCTCTTAGCAGCCTGGCCACAGCATTCTGCACCAGCTGCAGGTTTTGGACCAATCCCAAGGGGAGACCCACATAGAGCAGATTACAGTAGCCACGTGAATCACAATAGCTAACCCTGTTCAGGAAAGAGTGTAGTTGGCATATCAGCCTAACACTGTGCCCCAATTTGATGAGTGCTTCTAGTGGTTTCATATAGTTCCATCTGTACTCCCATGAAAGGAGCAGGTTCATCATTTGGGGGTGTTCCTGGATTCATACTGCCACTGGAGGCTGAGGAGGCCTCCAGTGGCTGGTTGTGTCTTTTCTCAGCTCTGGCAGATTCACTAGCTATGACCACTTTAGGAAAGCAAAGATTTGACCACAGTATCCTATGCTCTGATAACTTCCCTGAATGGATTATTTCAAAATGCTTTACATGGGGCTTCCCTTGAAGACGACTTGGAAACTTCAGTTGGTCCAAAGTGCAGCAGCTGGAGGTTCCATTTTGATTTCCTATAACCCCTCTTTTAAAACAGCTGCACTGGTTACTAGTTCATTTCCTGGCCCAATTCAAAGTTCTCTCATTAGTGTTTAAAGACCTATTCAACTTTATTTGGGACCCAAATATCTGAAAAACCACCTCCTTCCCTACAGACCCTCTTGCATGCTGAGACCAACAGAAGGGGGCACTCTTGGAAATTCCTGAAGGTGACAGCTGGGAGAGGGCATTCCCTGTGGTGGCCTCTAAACCCTGAAATTCCCCCCCCCCCAAAACAGAGTTATGTCTGGCACCTCCATTATGCACCTTCCAAAATGCTGTATAATGGAGGTTTGGATCTTTAGGACCCACCTTATTTTTATTATTGCAACTTTAAACTGTTTTTAATATTGTGCTTTAATGTTCTGCCCTGCCCTGGAACCTTAGGGTGAAGGGTGGGTAATAAAAAAATATTAATAATACTAAACAGGGGGCAGTCGCATAATCTCCCAATCCAGTTCTCTGAATCAGTCCTGGTGAGTAGGAATTATAGCAAACAATACTTTGTCACAGCCACATTGTCACACTTTACTATCTGCTTGAGAACTTGAAAATATTTTAATACTGTGGGTTTCATGGAATCGTAAAGCTGTAAAGCTAAATCCCGTAGAAGTTAACTGGTAGTCAAGAGACCAATGTGATTTTCGATATATTTAAACTATCAGTCTAGTTGTTTTAAGTCATGTTCTAAATAGCACCGTATGGTGACCCTACAAACCAAACACTTGATCAAATAGATATTCAACACTGCACCAGAATGTTTAACATTTTTTATTAAATTCAGCTTTGTTGGACTGTATTCTGTGCTATATATTATTAGACATTCATACCTGACTAGTAAGATGCTCTTTCAGATTAAAGCTTTAATCATAATTACTCTTACTAGGAAATGTTCTATAGAACTTAGTGATACTTAATGCATGATAGGACTGTGAAAGGAGAAGGAAGTGATCTCTAAGTGCATTTACGCTTTTGTGACACTAGTAAAGTCATGTTCCAAAGACTTACTGGGGGATGATTAATGCATGGCCTGTATATCCCTTGATTACACAACATCTGACAAATAACTGCTAAGGGTGTGAACTGAATCTATTGAAAAACATTGTTTAGGAGTAAATATAGATCTATCTGTGATGGCTTATTTATACATGTTGTGTGAAGCTGCAGCCAACAAGTAATAAATGCAAATGTGTGAACTTGTTTGTAAAACCTAGGCTAACATTAGTTTTAGGCATATGCAAAAGTGTCTGAAGTGTAGTGTGAAGAATTTGTCCCTACCAGTTGCTCTGCTGCCTAGCAAAACTCTTAAGTAAACTGAAAGTGATTGCAGGAACAAACTGAAGTGGGGCCATAGAGGATATTCCTTCGACAATTCCTTGAGTAGTATACCATGGGATGATCCATAACATCAAAATTGTGATGGTGCAGGTATGGCCTTGTGCAGTGTTCTTCGATCTTGGATCACTAGATGCTGTTGGACTACAGCTCCTGTCATCCCTGACCTTTGACCATGTTTGCTGGGTATGATGGGTATTGTAGTTGAACAATATATGTGAACAATATCGGGGCCCAAAGGTTAAACAGTAGCCTAGTGTATGAATACTCCCCCTTGTGCAGACCTGTTGGATGAGAGGAAAGAGAGGGGCTGAAATGCAATTCAGAGCAGAGCCCAGAGACTTTCTGTGGACCAAGCTTGCTTACCCACCACTGCTCCTGCTGCTGCTTCCTCCCGCTGAGTCCTAGAATTCAACTTGAAGTTTAGCCTACAACATGGTGCCTCCTTCTGTGTGTGTGTGTGTGGTTTTTTTTACTAAATATTTCTGTTTGCCCTTCCTTTTTCTCCATTTTATTATCTTAAAAGTTGATGGTGCTGTTAGTGTGACCCACCATAGAGCATCACAACCTACCAGTTGTTGCGCATCTGCATACATGACCTTACTTAACTGTGCTATTGCAGACAGCCTGAACTGAAACAAGAAGTGTGCATGCACACGAAAGCTCATACCAAGAACAAACTCAGTTGGTCTCTAAGGTGCTACTGGAAAGAATTTTCTATTTTGTTTCGACCAGCCCTGTTTAGGGAAGTTTTTAATTTGTGACTCTGCATTGTATTTTGGTATTTGTTGGAGGCCGCCCAGAGTGGCTGGGGAGACCCGGCCAGATGGGCGGGGTATAAATAATAAATTATTATTATATTATTATTATTATGGCAGACCAACACGGCTACCCACCTGTAGCCTGAACTGAGTTAGGGTGGCAATTTCACTGGTTTCAGAAGCATTAATGCTTTTTGCTTTTATAGTATGGTGTGCTGTTGAAAGTCTCAAAAGAGGCAGGAGGTGTTTCCATTTGTACAATTGTGCAGCTACAACGAAAGGATTGCTGCAGGTACCATCAGTATTAGCCATCAATTTTGGAATTGGCAGTCTCTCTTAAAATATGCTTACCCTGCTATCTTTGTGTTTGGCAGACTGAATTCTTTCCATTTCAAAGTGTTTGTGAACCTTTTGACATGGAGCATACAGGCTAAAGCAACCAGGAAATAGTGTGTGTGGATTTTGTTGTTTTTCACTTTTTACAACTACAGAATGCATTCCATCAGGGAACTCATAGGTACAAATCTTGCTCGAATGAATGGTAATTGAGCCAAAGCACTGATGCATATCCTTCATTTCACTTCCTTGGAGAATACCTATATAAGTCAGTTGCAACAAAACCAGAGTCTTGTAGAGGCTTAACATTGGGCAGATTTATTATGGCATAAGCTTTTATTGATGCAGCCAGTGGCTTCTGCTGTAAACAATTACCTGGTTCCCCCATATTTTAATTGGGATATTTCTAAACACTTAATATTTTAAAATACCATATTGATGGACAATAAAGGTACAGTGGTACCTCAGGTTAAGAACTTTGCTTTAGGATGAGAACAGAAATGGGGCAGCAGGAGGCCCCATTAGCTAAAGTGGTGCTTCAGGTTAAGAACGATTTCAGGTTAAGAACGGACCTCCGGAACGAATTAAGTACGTAACCAGAGGTACCACTGTACAACAAATAGCTGGAGACAAGAAGACCCGGAAAAAAACTAGGTTCCCCACTCCCAATTTTTCTGGTCTGGTCCCCCCACCACCACCACCACTGGTATGCCTTTCACATATCTAGATATTGCCTAACTTTCTGGGGAAACCTATAAAAAAATAGCATCCAACGAAATGTATATGTCTCAGCCTGTCTTACTTCAGTAGGCAGCTCTTCTTACTAGTTAATTCTTCCCTGTTCTTTTTCTTTTTAAATTGCTTTTTATTGTGTTTTAACATTGTTATTCATATACATATTCCATTCACTCTAACATATATTGTACACTTATATAAACCAAACAATAACAATATTTCTTTACAAGTGACTTCCCACTCCCTCAGTGCGGCTTCTTGTTTCTTCCTTCTCTTTTCAACTCTGTTGTTTTTCCTTATTACCCTTCTCTTACACAATATTTCTTATCTATCTGTTCTTTACTTTGCAAAATTTAGTCGAAACATATCAAGGCTTTTATTTGAGAACAGTGTTTTCCCATATAATCTTTTACATCTGAAGGCAGCTCTGTTTAGGGAAGTTTTTAAATGTTTAATGCTGTATTGTGTTTTTAACATTCAATTGGGAGCCGCCCAGACTGGCTGGGGAAACCCAGCCAGATGGAAAGGGTATAAATAAATTATTATTATTATTATTATTATTATTATTACACATTCCCACTTGTTTTTAAATTTTTGGTTTGGTTGGTTCCTAATTGCCTCTGTCATTTTTGCTAATTCCAAATATTCACACAATTTGATTTGCCATTCTTCTTTTGTTGGTGTCCTATCCTCCGTCCAATTTCTAGTGATTAACATTCTTGCTGCTATTGTAGCATATAGGAACACCCTTTTAAATCATTTGAAATATCAATTATAATGCCCAAAAGAAAGGCTTCAGGTTTCTTCTCAAATGTTTTTCTGAACATTTTTTTAAAATTCGTCATAGACAATATCCCCCCCCAAAATTAATTTTGTCACAACCCCACCACATGTGGTACATCGTTCCTTCCCCTTGATTACACCTCCAGCATACACTTGACTTTGATTTATATATTTTGGCCAGTTTGCTGGGGTGGGGGTTATGCATTTTCATGAAGTTTTCTTTTATTGTGTAGCGGTCTGTAAATTTTAAGTCCTTTGGCCACAGTCTTACCCAATCCTCCATCTGGATGGAGTACCCAATTCTTCCCTGTTCTATTCCTTTTAGCATGTCATAGTATGAGTCCCTAGACATGTACTGTCCAGCACAATGAAAATGTAGTTGGTATAAAGTTCCTGGGGTTTTGAGGAACAGTGTTCTTCAGAACCACAAGAAGATTGAACCCTAGGTTATCTGTGTTGGTAATATGTGAACCCCTGAAAATGTTGATGATAAAAACATTCAGGACCCCATAATGTACATGTTAAGGCCTGAAAATCCAATCTTGGGGAGTATGCTTGAATCCAAATGCATTTTCTCTCTCTTTCTCCCCCCCCCCCCCCACATACAGAGAGAGAGAGAGAGAGAGAGAGAGAGAGAGAGAGAGTGTGCATGTATTTGCGAACATATAGCACATACCACAAATATATTATTGAGCATAGCACAAATCATAGTGGTAGTAATGTAATCTTTTAGTGCCATTGATAATTGACAAAGTGCATAATGATCTGATTTAGGATGGAAAAATCTCAGTTGAACAAACTTTATTTTAAAAAGCTTATTATTCTCTCTCTATTTATTTGGCTTTCATCAGGGTGGCTCAGTCATGGTCATATGTTGCTGGCCTAACAGCCTGACCATCAAGCTCAGTGGTCAGGTAGGAAGGAAATTGTAGTCTAGCAACATCTAGCCAGCTCTGTTTTAAATGGCGGCTGTCAGAAAATAAAATATGAGCATGCACTTGGTGTTAGGGAGAGAGACAAGAGCCTTTCCCTCATCCAACTCAGTCTTCATGTTTGTTACATTGTAGAAGAACAGCGCTGAAAATTCTAAGAAAACATATGACTTGTTGTGCCTTGTGTGTTTGGGGCTTTTCATCATCCAGCAACTTCTAACAGGTCAGTCTCTGCAACCCAGGCCAAGTAATGCCAGAACCAGAAAGCAGATGTGTAGAAAAAGTACCTACAAAGTAAATTAAGATAGCTCTTGCAAGCAAACTAGCAAAACATGAGAGGAGAGGTGGGTTCTTCCTCTGTCTTTCAGTCATAGGAACATCAAAGCATGTCCATGTTTTTAGGAAGAGGTCCGGCCAATTTTGCCTGGAGCAAGGGAGAACTTGATGTGTAAGCAATTGGTGAATAGTTGGGCAGATTGCAAACTATTTTTTGGCTTTGCAGTGTAGTTACAGAACTTCTGTAGTAGATTATTTAACCCGTGTAAAGCTGCTGTTGCTATTTCCATTTCAAAGTTATTTGCTACCTGTTGTTGCATGTGACTTGTGTAAATGACAGACATAAGACACCTGTGTCCCTAGGAACGTAAAGGTTAAACATTCAGGCAGTCAGGAAACAAGTACTTAAATTCTCACCAATTCTGTAGTATCTTAGAACTCTGAAAGAAATGCAGAAAAATCACTTGGTGGTTGGCAAGTGTTACACAACAGCATGGGGTTTTAATAACTATCATAGACCCCAATATCCAGAGGCTGTAACCTATTTGGACATGTGTACCACAAGCACACTGTCGTATAACCTCCTGTGTGTGAGCTCTTTACAGGCTGTTATGCTAACTTGATAAATCATGTTCATACATAGCCTATTGAAGTCTTGACATTTTGCCTTGCTTACCATGGTTTTTAAGAGACTTTGAATACAACTTTTTGGTAATAATGATCCCATGGTACAAGCATATGTCAAAGCTGTAGATTAGGAGTGGGGAGCCTTTGGCGCTCCAGATGTTGCTGAGCTACAACTCCCATCAGCCCTAGCAAGCAATGCCAGCATCTGGAGTCCCACAAGAGTAGTGTATGTATGGCATCTTCTACAACACACAAAGGACATGGAACCTACAAAAAATAATGAATCATATGTATAGGGCAGCAAATCTTTCCCTGCAGGATGTGTGTGTAACAAGCTGGATGGAGATCAGGAAGTGTCTCTAGAATCTTTTTATCTTGAGCTTAATTGTAGTCACTAGCATCCCTAATCTCCAGTGACAAATGTGTTGTCTTTTAAAGCATTGTCAACGATGTCTTTGTCAGGTCAGTTTGCTCTAGTTTGTGGTACAACTTGACCTTGTTGCTGATGCTCCATAAAACTCCCAGCTAGCTACATATCTCTACATATTGCATCATTTGATCTGTTTGTCTTGCAGCTGAGGAAGCTGTATGCCTATTTTTTTCTAACATCTCCACTGTTATATATCAGGACTAGTGTAGCCATCTTTTATGTTCACAATAACATTGACTAGGAGTGAGGGAAAGGGAGATCTGATAGGGTGACATTCTAACCAAAATGCATTCCATTTCGCTAGCCGCTCTAACTTTATTCTTCATGGTCATCAGATTTCTGCAGTCTACCACTTCCTTTGTACAAAACAGTAAGCATGTCACAATTATGTTGGGGCACAGGGCAGTTGTTTAACATGAAGATGTGCTGCAGTAACTAACTTGGATTAATCTAAGGCATTTGCCACGAAGAAATTACTACTTAAATAGGAGTGTTCATGAACGTTCTGTAACTTTTTTAAAAAAGTGTAGCACTGATCAAAGTATCTGTAAAAACTACTTTTTGAAATGCACTCAGGCCTGATTTAAGTTTGCACAGCTGGTTTCACTTAACTATGTATGATTGGGCATGGCTGTCACCACGCTTCAATTGGGCTTCATTCCCTATAAAATGTAGAGAGTTGACACACCTGGAATTCACAACCCAAGTGTGTTGGTGTGGTTGAAGACTTAAATCAGGGGGTCATTGCTGCACTAACTGCTTATAAACCTGCACAGGTAGGTTTCTTGCACATTGCTGGCATCATATTTTAATGGAACTTATAAACAATGAAGTATTATTTCTTAGTTCCACTTAATCCTAACATGAGGGGACAGCAAGCTATGAAATCTCAGAGCAGACTGTCTTTCTGTTGCCAGAGCAGGAAGACATGTATTATCATTGTGAGCTTTATATGTGTGTGCTTATGTGTGTGTATAATTCTGATTTGTGCAGGGCTGAGAAGAGGCTGTTAATAGGTAGCACCAAGATACAGTTAAGAAGGCACAGTTGCCAACATTAAACACAGTTCAAGCATACTTACAGGGCTTGTTTTGGCAATATGGAAACAAGAATCTCTGTTCTCTTTCTTCAGGATCAACAACTTGCTGGCTCTAAAGAGGAGGCATCAAATATTGTCATTTAACCACCTCAAAAATGTTTGGAATAGTGAAATGCTTCAAATCAGCCTTTTGGGGAGTGAACTGGCTTTGTTTAGATTTAGGTTTATTCAATTTATGAATCGCTTCCAACAACAAAAAGCCCTGAAGCGATTTGCAGCAAGAAGGTAATACAATATTTAAAATGCACAAATATAAACATTCAGAGTAAAAACATCCAATTGATGATGCCCAGGAAGACAAAAACATTTTTGCCTGAGGCCAAAATGATGACAGAGTTGGTGCCAGGCGTGCCTCCCTTTTGAGAGTGTCAAATAATTACTGGCTAAATTTTAACTGTAATGGGTGCTGTCTCTTGAAGACCCTCTCTGAAATGACTTCAACACTTATGAAAAAGTAAACATTTCTAAACCTTTCAAAGCGTATGTGCTGAACAATTTTATCTAATGAGAATTTTTCTCCAAATGTTGCTCCTGATAATGTTGATAAATAGTTCATTGTGGAATAGTATAATTCTGTACTACCCAAAAGCATCTTTCTAAACCCTTTTTCTTTTGTTTATAGGCAATCTCCAACATATAAATCCCCTTGGAACTAAAGCTAAAACTACACTGTCCCTGGATCACTTAAAGGTACCGGAAGTTGGGTGTTTTGAAAGTCCAGCAGCTTTTTATCACTGGCTGATATTTTGGGATGAACATAAGTACACAGGAGTTCTGTTGCTTTTTCCTATCTTAAGATGCTGCTTCAATGTCAGTTGTATCCAAAGCCATCAGTACTTGAGCTGAGCAGACATACACATTGCTCTCTACTGCTGTGGGTGGTTAGAGAAACTGCTTCTCAGTTTTCCCATATCCTGGCTACTGCTTCCCCCAACACCTATGTCTTCTCTCCCTGTTCCATTACCATCAACAGCATCTTTGAATCCCTTGCTTCAACAATATGCCATATATAAGGATGACACACTTTAAACCTGAAAGGAAACATCCAGGGCATGGACTAGTCTTCCCTAGTTATTGGGGATTGCTTGTGGCTTAGAATATACACAGGTCTGTTCATTTCTCTGGAGCACAGTTCCGATACTTATTTCTGGTATAAAGCAACAGAATAATATTTACAATCTGTAATCATACCTTTGTTAATTTTTATTCCTTCATTGAAACAGTCCAAATAGTGAGGCAGTATTCCTGCAAATGGGGGCATGTTTTTTTCAAGAGTATATGCTCTAGGTGTGTTTCTCTCAACAGATCATTAGGGGGCTGTGCATGTTAAAGCTGATGCCTGCATTCAGCAGAGAGCCAGTTTTTGTCTTGTGTATATCCAGGTGACTCAGTGCTCTTAATGTAGTGGTGAGTCATTCTAAACAGATATCTAGAGGGCAGGCCTCAATTGCATGTCAAGATAATGGGATGTGTCCAGGTTTTCTGAAAGGGGCAATCTGAGAGTGGTATGTGCATGCTCGACCATTTTATAGAAAAGGCCTTCAACTAAGCAGATCAGCTAGCACAGTTGGTTTAGGAAAAACAGGTTTACTCAGTGACACATGTGCCTGCCTTCAGCTTCTTAATCTCTAATGCAAGATGTCCTTGCTACACGTTTGTGAACATGCTCTGTCTTAAAATGGCAACTTGAAATTTTCATTATTGAACCTAATATGGAGAGAACTTTAGGCAAGAGCAAAACAACATACCCACCCACACAAATGCGGACTATTCCTTGGCCAAAGCCCTGGCTGGTGTTTGTGTGCTCTTTGTACATAAGTGAAACCTGTAGCCTCTTGGGTCCCTTTCTTGGAAATGTAGAAACATACCAGGTCAGACCATAAGCAAAACTAGACACTACATCATTCACACAACTACCTGTTATGCAGATGGCTTTTTAAAAGGAAATTTCAGGTGCAAGGTCTGATCCAGACCCTGAAGTTGTAGGCCGGTGGCTTTGACCCTTTATTCCCTGCTACTGTCCCAATAAGTGTCAGCACAGAGTTGGGGGGGTGGAAGCTTTTCCCCAATGCAAATAGCAGGGCCTAATCAATACTGGGACGCACAGCATAGCGCAAAAGGCCAAAGCCCCTTCTCTAGGTGTGAATCAGGCTCCTATACCTGCAATTTGTAGAGCTGATGATTGTGCTAGTTTGGCCCTTTTTGAAATGGCAGGGCTTCTCCCTGTCTCTGTCAGAGATGTCCCTTCATTTGCTACCTGAACTTTTTAGCTGGAGATGCCAGGGATAGAGCCTGGGACTTTCTGCATGCAAACCCTATGCTATACCACTGAGCACTTAGTGCATGAAGGGTAGTGTGAGGTACAACATGGCCCAGCTGCTGCTGGGCTGTAAACTCCTGGCTACTAGTGAGCTATGGCCCCTTTCCTTAAGCATGCCCAACCCTGTTTCTGATGGTCATTCATAGCTTTAAAAATGGCTGTTTTGGGAGCTGTGCCTTTTGAAGCTGAGCCAAGCTATTGTAATTTACAGGAAGCATTAATGCTGAGTTGGAAATCAATAAAATCCTTAAAATAGTGTGTGCCATGTTAAACATAAAGTTAGTAAAACAAAGCTGTAAACCTTTTTTCTCTCTGAATAAAAAACACACACCTAGCAGCATGTTTTTGATAACTTCATTTACAAGCGTAGTATTGGTTTCTTTGGCGATGAAATTTGTGAACTTGTCAGAATATTAGAACAAAATAAAAAAAATTCCTTCCAGTAGCACCTTAGAGACCAACTAAGTTTGTTCTTGGTATGAGCTTTCGTGTGCATGCACACGAAAGCTCATACCAAGAACAAACATAGTTGGTCTCTAAGGTGCTACTGGAAGGATTTTTTTATTTTTTTATTTTTTACTATGGCAGACCAACACGGCTACCTACCTGTAACTAGAATATTAGAAGACTTTGGTCTGTGGTACTTCACATGAATACTTTCTGCACATCTCAGGCTAGCATGTTGAGCCCAGCCTGCTATTTTGTATGTGCAGATATTAGAAAATGTTTGCACGCTGGAGAGCATTCAGTTTCCTATCTGCAGTCCAGCATCAGGTTCATCAAGTGAGACTTTGGATTGTGTATTTCAGCTCTTAGATGCCAACTTGTTGTGCTGAAAATCCATTTGCTTCCACTGGCCCATAAACCCTTGCCTGCCTTTTCAGAAGTACGTGTCTTTCCTAAAATCCTTAAGAGGCAGCTTGCAGATCACTTTTGTCTTTGACTCATCCTTTCTAAATTTGGAAGCCTATTCATGACATCAATTCTGAAGGTCCACAGAATGCTTAGACAAATTGCTACTATTAGCATCCAGTGATTGCTCATTTTTAAAGCCAGGACCTTTGCTGGTTCAAGATAATTTTTTTAAACATCCACAGGTTTTATTGGGAGACAGAAATTGGACTATGGTAACTTGACATTAGCGCCTTGTTTTTGCTTTCATCACTGTGACAATATAAGTACTCAGTTCACCAAGCACTACTGCTCTGCATGCAGTCCTTAATTCATTCTTCTTAGCTAACACAAATGAAGTGCGTTGGATTGTGCCCAGCATTGTTTCTGGTCTAGAAAGGTTGCCTGCTAAACCTACCATTTGCAGAAAGCCTGAACTATCTTTTTTTCCAGTACTAACTCCTGAGCAGTTGACCACATGCATGCTCAGTTTGGCATTCATTTGGCAGCACATGTTCATTGTATCCAAGTTTCGAAATTAGCAGGGCGCCAGGCGCATTTTGCACCTAAAGTTTCTCCATTTACGAGCACCTCAGAAAGTCTGGGTGCCATTTTTTTGCATCTGGCTGACACTAAAGGATTACTGAAATGTATGTCAAGGATAGACAATATGTTAAAGAGTTTAACAATAAAGAGTGGAGTGTTTTGAGAACTGAAGTATGGTACAAACATTTTTACTGTAAACACCAAATTAAATATGTATTAACAATTTCTGTTAAAACGTAATATTAACCATGTTTCTCTTATGTGAATTCTGTTTTGGTGCCCACAACCCAGCTTTTCTATCCCAGTTTCTAACACTGACTGTATCCAAATGGAAGGCTTGTGTAGACTCTGCCTGAAGTTGTGCAGGAGTACTTTTACTATTTTCCCAGAAGGCCAAAGATACTTGTAGAATAGTCTTATAAGTATTTGGCCTTAAATACATGACACAGTGTAATATGTGTTGTTGTTCATCAGAGGTTGTATTTTACCTAATTTTAAGACCTGCTAAGGAACAGATAGTGGTTATTATGTCCCAATATGTAAAACCACAGAATTCAAAGAGGGGGTACTTTCTTTTTCCCATGACTGTAAGGTGGCATCTCAATTGAATATTTTATGTAGAAAGGTTGGGAAGCAATTGATTCTCTCCTTTTTCTTTTCTTTTTAAGGTAAAAATTCAAGCACTTGCACAGAAATAGCCTGCATTCAAAGCCAAGTTTACCTGCAGCAATTAGCTTTGGATGGAAGTCAATATGTCTCAAGTTCAAATCCAGAATCCGTCTGCTGCTCTCTCTAGCAGCCAAATACTAAACAAGAACCAATCACTTGCACAGCCTTTGAGTATTCCTTCCCCCACTAGTTCTTTGCCCTCTGAAAATGCAGGTAGACCTATTCAAAATTCTGCTTTACCCTCTGCATCTGTTACATCTACCAGTGTAGCTGCAGGTAAGCCTGAAAATTTATTTGGTATATTTCAATGATAATGTGAGTGTCAAATGCCTTAAAAGAAAGTGCCAGGTCCTAATACCCATGCTGTTCATATGCTGTTTGTTTATTGAAGTTGTTTTGGAAATAATGAAAATTATAAGGAGAAATGTTTGATGGAACAAACGGAGATCAGATTAAAACAAATGGCTAAAATGGCTTTATTTTATATAATCAAACTCACTGCTCCATCGTTCTGGTTCTGTACAGTGTTTTCTGATCATGTGTTTAGCCATGAAGACATGTTTAACAAGGATCGTTCCAGAGAGCTTCCTTTCTAATATAGAGTGGTTTATGCTAGTAACTTAACTGTAGTTAAGTAATTTTACTAGTAATTTACTTCATTGACTACATGTGTGCATTTGCCATTTGCTCTCTTCAATCTGGCAAACTAAGGTTTTAGGTATCCCTCCAAACTGACTTAGAAGATCATTGGAATGCACACACCCATTGTGTGTTTATCATCATGGGTGGTAGCATAATTCTTAAATAGTGTGGCATTCCATAAGCACTGACCATTAAAAATGTATGGCATTTTGATTGCACAGTTTTGGTCATCTACAGCCTCTGGCCACTTGATAAGCCTAGCTTTGTACTTCCAGAACCCCTTGAGAATTTGGGGAAGCAGGAGTTAATGGCAATGCTGCACTCAAGTCTTATCCAGAGGCTACAGATTACCATTTCTCTGTGCAATTAAAGTGTGCCTCATGTGATTCCACTTTCAGAATATTGAATCCTGGAAGACACAGAGCTTTCATGGGTTGGGCTTCCTTGTTTGTACAAACTAAGTTTCTGTAAAGTCTATTGGGCTTTGTGTTCTTGTTTTCTTCCAAATTGGGATGACTGGCAAAATGGAAACTATACCTGGGACAAATCACTCAAATGGGACCCTCTTTTTAAATGATATGACAGAATAAAAGTGGAGACAATTAAGTATTAAAAATGAGAAATTAAGAATATAAATACCTGTGAAGCAGCTTCATTCTTAGGGAGAGAGAAGCTGTCAGATTAGGACCAAATATGTCCTGGTAGTGGAGGAACTTTCTAAACAGCGTATGCTGTGTAGGTTAAACAAGGAGCCTATGGCTTTCAAACATCAACTCGAGGATGCAGGCACCAACTAGTTTTGTTGCAAAGCAAATTAGTTTGATCTTTCCTTATATTGCAACTGCAGTGTTCACTCGCTGTCTGATCCTTAGAGTTAGTCTTACAATCAACTTTTATCTGGCATTCTGGACAACTAGATTAGCATTTTCTGAAACCAATTTACTTTGGGCATCTTCTGTAGAAAGCCACTTAATTTTATAAGTCTAAGCTTCTGTGCAGTGTTTTCCCAGCTTTGAGTGCTAAAGTCTTTAAGTGCTTCTGCGAATGTAGAATAATACTGAGAGATCAGATTGATTTCTGCATGCTGAGGAAGTTGTTGGTCTTTTCTTTTCAGTTCCTTCTAACATGGCAAACCCCAAAGAGAAAACCCCAATGTGTCTTGTGAATGAGTTAGCCCGTTTCAACAAGATTCAGCCTGAGTATAAGCTTTTGAGTGAGCAGGGTCCAGCTCACTCGAAGGTAAACATTGCCTGTCTGACTTCCATATTTATAGTAAAACGACAATGTTTGTGTGTAGTAAAAAAAATAAGTAAATGTGAGAGAGGTCTGTTAGTCTGATGCAGCTTCCAGTGCACAGCTTTTATTTTATTTTTAAGTTGGTGCTACTAATATAACTCAGTGAGCGTTATTTATTTATTATCTTCCACATACATCTCAGGGCACTGTACAAAATGTAATAAAAACAGTTAAATGCACAGAAAATAACAGCAGATAAAAGAAAAACAATATCAAGTATTCACCCAGCTTGGAAGGGTGGGAAGTAGTGTAGGTTTGGCCCTTTGCTGAAATCCAGGTGGCTTAAGCAGGTAGTTGTACCTTCACCCCAGTATCCAAACCCAGCTGTAAAAGAAAATGGAGTGGGGCGGAAATAGTAAAGGAGAAGTCCAACAAAGCACAATGTTCGGAAACGGCAGCATCCAACTCAAACTACTTATTTTATCATTTATAGCCTTGCATGGCCTCAGGCCCTGCATTCTCACAAGAGTTTTCAAGGTTTCCAGATTCCTTTACTTTAGGAAGCAACTTACTGGGCAGCATTCGATAATGTGGTAGGAAGGAAGGGCCTTGGGGGTCTCACTGTGCACATGGTAGTTCTGCATGCAGCCTTCTGGATCCCTTTGGTTCTGTGCATTACATATTATCACCTTCTGCAAAGTCCTTGGCCATAGTAGGAAAAAAAAACATTTTAAATACATTGGATACTTTTACAACAATTCATGTGACTTTTCTTTCCTATAGTTTAATAGTGTTTCATGAAGTAGTTGCTTTAGAGCAGGCATGTCCAACCGGTAGATTGTCTTTGGTAGATCATTGGTAGATCACTGCCTCCCCCAAAGAAGCTCAGCGACTTTGGCTCCCCTAAAAAGTAAGGCCTGCACCACCCTCGGTAAGGCCTGCACCCCCCCCCCCCCAAAATGGGGCTTTCCTCCTCCCTAAAATGCTCAGCAACTTTGACCTGAACCCCCCCAAAAGGGGGTAGATCACTGCCAGTCTTTTAACTGTGAGTAGATTTCAGTCTCTTGGGAGTTGGCCACCCCTGCTTTAGAGTGATCAGTGTTGTACCTGTGCCTTTTGACCTGTGCGTGTTCAGACTATTAAAATATCACACGCATGCAAGATCAGGCGGTGAGTTGTTGCAGTAAAGACTTATTTCTCATTCTTAGGTGTTTACAGTGCAGCTGACTCTTGGGGACCAGCACTGGGAAGCTGAAGGAACTAGTATTAAGAAAGCTCAACATGCAGCTGCTGCCAAAGCTTTGGAAGGGACGAGATTTCCTAAACCTACAGCTCGCCCATCACGTAATGAAGGAAAGAACCCAGGTACATACAGCTAACATGGGTTGTGCAGTGATGTGAGCCGTCACTTGATGTTGCAGTGGTACAGTGTACATACTGTACACCTAAGCTGCCCCTGAATTTGCACGTTACATAATTGCAAGCTACGGTGTGATGATCATGTTTAAGTATTTGTAACAAATATTTGTATGCCACGTAATACAATAAAAAAATTCAAGGCAATTTACATGGAAACAGTAAAAATACAATATTCAATAAAATTTCCTAAAAAGCCAAAAAACCACCTATGTATTCACATGACAACAGCCAACCATCAATTTCTGGTCTTATGACAGCCAGAAATTTCCCACTACCTGAACACAGGTGTGCTAAAGTAGCATATAATTGTGTCGGCTGATGCACATTGTGCAATCAGCATTTAGCCCTCTGAATCCAAAGTTCTGTGGTTAAAAATTCTGGATTCCCAAATGCTTCCACTTCTTAGTGGAACGGCCTCGGTCCTGTATACCTGAAGGAGCGTCTCCACCCCCATCATTCAGCCCGGACACTGAGATCCAGTGCCGAGGGCCTTCTGTTGGTTCCCTCACTGCGAGAAGCAAAATTACAGGGAACCAGGCAGAGGGCCTTCTCGGTAGTGGCACCTGTCCTGCGGAACGCCTTCCTATCAGAGGTCAAAGAGATAAGCAACTACCTGACATTCAGAAAATACCTGAAGGCAGCCCTGTTTAGGGAAGTTTTTAAACTGTGATATTTTAAATGTATTTTAATATTTGATGGAAGCCGCCCAGAGTGGCTGGGGAGACCCAGCCAGATGGGCGGGGTACAAATAAATTATTATTGTTATTATTATTATTATGCTTGGCATTATTTTATTAATTAATATATTTGTATCCCACCCTACATCAGTTGATCTCAGAGTGGGGCACGTATTCCATAAAACAGTTAGTGCAATAAAACAGGATAAAATGCCAATCAAACCACCTCCTAGGCAGATCCCACTCCAGACTGTAATTGGCATGACCCAAACACCAGGGTAAACAGGCTTAACTTGCTGCCAAAAAGAATCCACCACTTGTGTCTGCTGATTATCCAAGTTAGACCAAGTCATGCTTTTATCAATAAGTCATGGTGCCTTTTGCCACTCTTGCATCTGGCCCCTGGAATTTTCTCTAAGGCTGAATGGTATAGGCATTGTTAGACTCAACAAGGGAGCAGGAATATGATAAAGTGATGGTGCAGAGTTACTACTTAACCTCACAGTTCTTTTCAGGGTTTCACTGGAGCCCAAAACCTCTGTTTATTTTCCATAGTCTCATCCAGTTTTTCAGACATTTATTGTCTCCCAAAGAGGCTCTTTAAGAAAAGAAAAGAAGAGACATGCCCTGCCATTATACTTACAGACTAAAAAAGGCAAGGTTTACAGGGGCAGGGAGGTAAAAGGCAGAAGAGGAAGATTGTTCAAGCCCTGCACAAAGTGGTGAGCTACAAGCATTTATATCCAGTTTGGGCCAGGTTGGTTTTCCTTTGCTGGTGTTCTTGCTTGGACATCAATTGGTTGGGGTAGTGTCTCCTTTCCTCTTGCTTTTGCAGTCTCAGGACTGCAGGCAGTTGGGAAGCCAATTGTTCTTTCTGCAAGTAAGGTGGGGGAATAGAGCTCCCAGCAACTCTACTTGTTTTGGTTGCTCTCCGCTTGCCATGATGTTGTTTGTAAGGTAGTAGTCCAGCCTTCTAGTAATCCTTGATTCCCAATGGCAGAGAATAGTGTGTGCCGCCCTCCAGCTCTGCAGCCCCAGGAGAACTCTAAGTATCAGTCGTTTTACCATTTAGTGTTTATTTTAAAACATCAACAAACTTAAGATATTGGTTACATGGGTATATATTTATTCTTAACTCAACCCTGTCCTAATCCTACGCTCGCCACTCTACCTCACCACCAACCCTCACAATCACCAACCACCCACCAACCATCTGCTTCAGTCAACTGCTCTTAACCAACTCCCTAACACCAACTGACTAACTCCAACTGCCTTTGTTCAGTTGCCCCTAGCTCCTGCTCCCTCTGTTTATTGGTCCGCCTAGGGTCAGCCACTTAACCCTTTACTTACTCCTGCACATTCATACATTTTCTAGGAAGGGCAAACGCCACACCCCCCAAACCCAATGCTGTCTCAGGGAGAAATTTAGTAAGGTTACCCAAAGCCAGTACTGTATCATGAGTCGCTTGAGTCTGAATTGACCTAAAGACATATAATTGTAACTAAAACATAAAAATAAAGTATTGACAGAATTAATTTGCACTGAAAGTGATATGGACAAGGAATTGGATAGCTTCTTAACTTTATGGCGGCAAGGATTGTTATCACTTAGAATTGGAAATATTTGTAAGGAGCATTGATAGACGCTTAGTTCGAAAATAAGTGGGAGTTTGCAGTGTCTGAGAAGCTGACTGAAAACAATTCATTTGAACAAGGGACAAATTAAAAAACTAATAAATTAATTTTTCATTGTGTGGTATGGCTGTCTTGTGCACATGAACTGAGAGAACAGCACCAAACTGGTCCTGGCATGTGCAAGTATATATAATTCAAAGCCAGTCTGGACGTTCACTTCAGAATATTAGCTCTGTTCTTCCTCTACTGTGCTTCATCAAGTTGATCCTGTGGAAAAACCAGAAGAGTAATAATGGAGCCATGGGGCCATATGGAACTAAATAATTGTGCTAGCTCAATGTGTGCCCTGTGTCATCCCCAAATCTGCTCCAGAAGAGGACTGGGGAAAAGCCAAGAAAGGATTTAGGAGGGTAGCAGAGGGAGAACGTTCTGTTGCAAAAGGGAAAATCTTTGCATTGATTGAATATATCACTATGTAGAAAACTACCCATATTTCATATGCTATTTTCATTTCTCTTGCCTACATTGGTTTTCTTTATTCTTCTTAAGTAAAAAAACAAAAAAATTCCACTATATAATACTAAATATTTCCAAAACTGAGAAAAGATAAGAAATGTATACAAATGCAGACTATCTGCTCTGTCTGAAGTTATTTACCCAGGAACAGTCCCCAATGTTTGCAGAAAATAGCATTGTTTATTTACAACATGCTTGCAGTAAGTCAAACTGGGATAAAGGGAAACAGGAAGCTCTTCCCATGTCTACCAGACTTCCACTGAAAGCACTCTAGGCAACAAGTTAGTCTCGTAAGAAAAAGGGATGGCTAAATGCATATTTGACATGGCCAGCCCAGGTCAGCCACAATGAGGCAGTTTCAGGCTTGTTCCAGTTGTAGTGTGTGCAAATAAGGTTTCCTGATCTTAGACTAATGCAGGTAGGAGGCAGTTCTCTCACCTGGCTACATGATGCACCATTAACACACCTAGCTATGATAGTAACAAATTTGCCAACAAAGAAATCAAGCAAGCAGCTAACTAGGGAGAGACTTAGAGTTTAGAGGGAAAAGTTGGTTTGCCTGAAGAAGCTAACACAATTTAAAAGACTTGTGTCACAGGGAGTGCAGAAGATGGCACAACGCTTTCTTTTACCAGGTGATGATAATCCTAGAAATCGGGGATTAAGTGGTAGGTTGCAGGACTTGGTTGCCCATAGAGCAATATCCCTATGAGTTAGTTGTAATTAGCTTTCCTTGAAAGAAAATGGCATTATTTTGAAACATGGAATGAGCTTGGAAATAGATAGTTTGTGCCGCTAAGATCTTGGACGCGCTGTGGAATTTTTATTTTACTTTTTTCCTTTTGAAAACAGATCTCCATGCCATGTCACAAACCGCTTCCCAAACTCCTTGGTGTCAAGGGAAGATTGCTAGGGATGGGTGGGTGAGGGGACACTGCTGTTTTTGACAGTTGACAACTTAAGTAGACTTGCTGAAATGTGTGGGTCTTCAGTATATCTCCCAGCTCCTTGCCTTTCTAATGTCTCTGGCTCTGCTGCCATCTGTCCTCAACTATGGTTGCACTTGCCTCTCCATACCTGGCCTTTGAGTCTTCCTTCTCAGCTTTGTTTTAAGCAGTTTCTTGGGGGGCAGGGGGGCTTAGATAAGAACATAGAGCTTTAAGATACCAGGCAGCAACACCTCCTGTTTTCCCTTAATTTGGTTAACAGTAACACATTTTCTACTGATAGACAAGCTGTATTAACACTTCATTGGATAAAAGCCTTATTCAAGTGTGTTTTATTACATTTTGTTGCTTTTTATCTGTAGAATATGAGGCTTTAAAACTCATATAGCCTGACAGTTGTGTAAGTCTCTGGGGAAATAGTGATATTTAATCAAGACAAAGAAAGTTAGAGAGCTATTTGTGGCTTCTTCTTTTGAGGTCTTTCAGAATCTTGGCTGGAGTCCATAGAGCTCCATGCATGTGCTTAATATGCATCCACACACTTATAAAGGATTTGTTTTTTTGTCCCCTTCCAGCTACAGCCCTTTGCACTGCATCATATGCTGCTATGTAGCTTTCTCTGACCTTCATAGTGACTTCTGAAGCACACAGGCTATGGCTTGGGGTGGTTGTTGGGGGCATGGATGCTGGAATGCTCCAGCTCACTTGAAGCCCAGGTGTAGATTTTGGTTTTCTGCCATTGATTTTAATTCTCCAGAATTGAGAATTTGCAAACACTGCCACAGTACTATGCAAATAAGAAGAGGCTGGCAGTCATATAAAAGGCCAATGTGGGCAGCATGTGAGCTCTCAGTGAAGGGAAAAGGTGTTTATATTAAACCAAGCATGTGTAATGCAAGCCTTTGTAGTAATGATAACCTTCAGTTTGAAGAACAGCATGTCTTCTATATTCTATTCATATAGTGCTAGGCTTTCCAGTCAAATGCCAGTATTTAAATATCAGTTTGCAAATACAAATCAAGTTATATGCTGCAGCAAAAATCTGTTCACGTGGCATTTGCATTAACACCTGGTTTCTGTAAAATAAGCACGCCTCCCCTGAACAAATCTAAATGACAAATTGCCTTCTGTCCTTATTTAATACACATGACCTTCTCTTCCTACCACCCATTCCTTTGATGCTTCGCAAGTTTACTCCTAGCTATCGAGGGAATGAATGTCTGAGGCGCAGTGTGGAATTCTCTCTGACCTCCACCTTTAACAGTTGCTTTATCTTCTTCTCTTTAGATAGTGTAACCCCCACAGTGGAGCTGAATGCGCTTTGTATGAAGCTGGGAAAGAAACCTATGTACAAGCCTATAGATCCTTACACAGAGATGAGGTCCACTTACAACTACAGTATGAGAGGTGGTGCTTATCCCCCACGGTATGTCATGCCATGATTCACGCTCCTGTAATGAAGTCCTCTGCTCACACTCTTTCAAATTGTGGTGATTGTACTTGTCTTCCTAGTATAGTGATTCTCAGACTTATTTCTCTGGGCCACACTTTCAGAATAAAGATTTGCTTGTGCCACGCCACACTATTTTTTTTATTATTATTATTGATAAGAAACACATTGGAAAACAAAAAGGAACAACAACTACTTGTGCTTGACTTAGAACAGTAGAACACAAGTGCTTTATAGTATGATCATGGGAAATCCAGAAAGTATAAAACAAGGCAGCTACATAAGAACATGAATCATTCCCAAAATATAATTATAAATGAATCACATACATATATACCTTAAGTATGTTTATAAACTGAATGAGAGGTGTGAGCTTGCTTTTGCTGAGTAATCTCATTTATATTAGGTCTCATTTGAGAGAACCAAACTCTCATCTCTTCATCAACACAAATAATCCTTTCTCTTTTATAATCTTTTTGTATTATGGCAGGCTTAATCATTTTGTCAACTATTGTATGTGGTTTGTTTATTATTATTAATTAAATTTGTATACCACCCTTCGTCCGTAGATTTCAGGCTGTTTTTGTCTGTTGAGCAGTCAATTCAGCCATTTGGTAAGATAGAATTTGCATCTTATCTGAGACTTCTACTTGTTTTTCAAAACATGATCATTGACATTTCTGCTGTTCCAAAAGCCTTTCAAAATATTGAACATTCTTGTTTGCCAGATTTTTGACAACAGATTCTTTTCATTTTGTCTGGGGCCATATTGGAATGGGGAAAGCTTCCCACCACAGAGCAAACACATAGGCTGAGGGACGTTTTCCTCTCCATTCCATGTGAAATCAAGACTCAAAATAGCTACCCACATGTTGCCAACAAACTTTCTTGTTTGGATGTTTGCTTGGGCCTGCTACCAGTGTCAAATTAAACGAGTCTTCTCTAGCACTCTGTTCCAACGGTGATTTTGGATCACAACTAGGATTGTCCTCAATATCACTTGATGCTTTTGCTCTCATTTTGAAAATATATCTATCCATATCCTGCAGATTAAAATAAATAAGTTGATACTCCACTATACTACACTAAAATGTCAAAATATTTCTTTGATGGTTGTCATTGAACCTTCCTGCCACACTTGCCATTCTCTCCTGCCACGCCAGTGTGGCACGCCACACCCTTTGAGAAGCGGTGTCCTAGGACAAGCAGGTTTTATGCATGAACTGCACAGACAGTTAAAAGGCAACCATTCTAAACATCTGGTTCCACAATAATGGCCAGCTATTGCCGCACTGCAAAACCCCAAATCTGGATCACCAAAATAATACCACGGCCTTCCCAAACTTAGCTGTAGTAAAAAAGAAAAAATGGATCATTCAGCTGTCCAAAGATCCATGCTATCTGGAACAGGGGACACACAAGAGAAAAGGCTGAGAGCCAAGATCCACTTAGAGGAGCAGAGTTTTGGGAGAAGGAGGGGGTTGCACCCCTCAGCCTTTCTAAGTACTACATTTGGTGTAGCGGATGGGAGTACACCTGCTGCACACTATTGGAGAATGAGAAGGTTGGCACTTTGCCCCCGAGTCAATTAAGCCACACTTCTACAGCCTCCTGGCAACAGCCTCAGTCTCCCTGGTGAGGCTTCATAAACGCTTTTAGAACTCTTTATTTAAAGCACCCCATTATCTTTGTTTCTCGATGCAAAGGGAAAACTGGTAGTTCTGTGCCGTCTTGCCCTATATTTACAAAGCTCTTTACAAAATGTCAAGGTGGTGTACAGCAACGTATGCAGATACGACGTAATATAAAATTGAAAAATAATAATAAAATTACTCGCTCAACTTAAGAAAACGCAAGCAACCAAATAGGCCTGCTGGAATAAAAAGGTCTTCCAAGGACACTTGAAAACTAAGGTGTATTCCGCAGAAGGGGACTGGCGACACTAAATGCTTGAATTCTGGTTATAACTGGTCGGACTGCTGAATAACTTAGAGTGAGTTAAGATGGCGGACTATCAACATCCTCCCTTCTGACCTCCGTATTTTACTGGTCTGTTTTTATGATTTATACTGTTTTTATCTGCTGCTTAGGTTTTATCTTTGTTTTACTTTATTTTTATTTGTTTAAGTAAGTGTAGATTGAGTTTTAAATTTCAGTCATAGGTTTTTAAGGGGGTTGTTTTAAGTTTTAGTTTTGAGTTTTTCTTGTCCTCCACTTGGGAGAGCGTCGGGGCCGAACGGTAATTAAGAAGAAAACTCCCAAGCTGCGACCGCTTTTCATCTTTATCTTCCCTGCATGTACTCCCTGCTTTACTGTTTTATTATCTCAGCTAACGAACTGAAGTGAGATTCTTACCAACCTGATTGTAAACAATCAAATAATGGTGACAACCCGGAGTGGCTGTAAAACCTCAGGCTTCCCTAGGAGTAACCAAAGACCTCTCTCCAAAAGAGTTGCCTCAAGGGAAGTGCAATTAAAATCCTCTCGGCTCCACAAGAAGAGGGATAAGGTGGAGTTGTTTGAGAACCAGCAGAAAACCGAAACTCCCCCCTCTCGTATGGAGTTTCCCTTCAGCCACAATGAAGGGCTGGCAGTGGCAGTGCAGAGAGAGGATAATGTTGAGGAATGTCAAAACCCTGGGTCGATAAAGTTGAAAGTAACCTCTAGTACACCTGGTGCAGACTCTGAATTGCTCCCGGAACAGAGACTTAATCCTCAACCTCCTCCTGAACTATCCCGAGTCCAAAAATTGGAGGAATTAATGTTAAAACAAATTTCAGAACTGTCTTCGGGAAACTCTAAAACACCAAAAGATTTATGGTTCCAATCTACAGAGACAAATGATGAGGATTTACCTGTAATTAAATGGCTTATGCTCCTAACTGAGGACATTGAGCATATTAAATCCTATCTAACTACCTGCACAAAAATCCTTACTATAGTGACAGATATCTGTAAAACCTCCTGTGAGGAACCAGGCAGAGTGACTGTTGGACTGAGTAACAACAATTTAGTCCCTACCACCTGCAAAAACAAATCATTGAGGAAGTCCAAGAGTTCCTGCAGGACTACTGCCTTGAAAAGGAGACCTCCTAATGTTAAAAAGAGCAAAAATGTTAAAAATTTTAAGGCAGGGCGCTACAAAAAAATGGATTTTAAAAAACTTTTTAATCTCCTCAAGAGTACCACAACCCCCAGGTCCAGAGGGGAGACTGGGAAACACCTTTCTAGCAAGCTATCCAAACAAGAACCTCCTACAAATTCCCGCACTGATGCTGCGTTGAAATGCCTGGAACCTTTAGCACCTGGACCAACACTTAACTCTAAGCAAGACCTTATGATCCAAGACCCATGGTCCCATGTTCTATCTGTAGAAAAAACCAAGCCCCCTGAGATGAGGACTTTGACAGATAACAACTGGAAATTGGTGTTGTACCAAAACAAGCTTGTTCTATCAAACTATCCTAAGCCCCCAGGTCTTCTGTCACAAGAAGAGCGTAAAGCTCACCTACTGAACTTTCTAAAGATCTACATACCTGGTATCCTCAATAACCCTACTGATTTGGCCCAAGTGGAATATCTATATTTCAATGGACTCCTTGCTAGAGCGGTGGTCACATTTTGCGACGGGGGACTGGCAAAATTGGTGTACAAATGCAGAGAACATCTGATCACAAGTGGTGTAAGAATATCAAGATATTTTAAAAATGAAGCACCTCCAACTCCACTTTTTCTTCAAACTGCAATTTTGCCAAACTCTCTCCGACACAAGGCTGACCAACACGCTCTAATTGACATAATCTCGGCTGATGAAACCGTTAACCATCCCACTGACTTGGCCGCTAAGGTCCCTCAAAAGCTGGATTCTTCTGAACCTATGTATGCGGTGAATCAGGGAATCATCCTTGACACCTTTGATAATAATTTACTTCATTCTTATAGTGCTCTTACACAAGAAGCTCAAAACGAAATACTCTACAAAATTGATACCCTTCGTTTCTGTCTGGCAAAACTGACGAAGGAACAGCTGGAACTACCCAAACAAAACATCCCTGACTGTGCTCCATACCATCATGAGCTGGATCTGTGGGTTGGGAAGGTGTCTACTCCACCCTGCCATCAGGTGGTTGCTGAGGTGAACCCACTTTCTCATAACCAGGAGGCGATAATCTCTCCACCAGACCCAAGCTCCAAACATCCCTCTGAGGCCAATAGGGCCACAACATCTGCTTGGGACAAAATGAGAGAGCTTAATGATCTCGAATTGGGCTCTCCATATAAAGTGCCCCGTATGGATGTGTCTCCTTGCAATCATATTCATCCACTCTCTTCAAATGTGAGCAGGCTCCATACATCCATAGACATCATCGAATCGGCAACAGAACCAGCTGAACCAGCCCAACCACTGAAAGAATCTTCGTCCGCATCAGGAAAAGTGCTGAATAATTCACCAGTGCCTATGCAGAGAGCTCCTTCTAGGCAACCAGTACAGCCAACAGACCTCAGGGCAAATCATCAAATGAGGGATGATTCTGAGACATCAGTAGGCCTGAAGATGGGCTCAACAGAAGACCCCTTGGGCCTTATAAATAAAATTACCTGCCCAAGGAAGCGTCAAAGGAAAATTACTGAGTTTGTTAGAACTGGAAATCCCATGAATCTTGACCCCCTCCCCCTCCCTTCTTGACCATCATACTTCCAGACAGATCAATCTACACTTTCATTTCTGTGCTGGAACATTGCTGGGTGGAGGGGAAAAAAATCAGACCCAGAATTCTTAAAGTTTTTAAATCTATTCCAGATTATATTGTTACAAGAAACATGGGAAGACGAACAATGGAAATGAATGGGTATGAACTTCTTTTACTTCCTGCATGCCCATCACTCAAAGGGGGTCGTGCCAGAGGTGGCTTGGCCATAGCAATTTCACTTAAACTGCACGCTAAAGTTACTCTTATAAAATCCTCCCCCCCTTACGCGATCTCAGGTCTGATTTTAAGTAATAAGGTAGAGTTAATAGTTACAAACGTATATTTTCCGCCAGGCGGTCAAACAGCAGATTTATACTCTAGATGGGGAATTTTGGATGACCACCTTACCTTCTGTTATACTAAATACCCTAACGCCCTCTCCGTAATGGGAGGAGATTTTAATGCGCGTATTGCAGCAAACTGGGACTCACTTAGTAACTCTAAATGGTGGATCACACCTGACCACCTAATTTTTGATCTCCCCACCCATGTTTTTAGGGAATCTAAAGATTCTAGGGTGAATGTGGCAGGCACTCTCCTTTATCACTTAATTTTACGGTTGAATTTAACAGTTCTAAACGGGAACTGTCCTCCCGATATCCCAGGAGAATTTACTCATTTAAGTTCATCAATGAGCAGCGTCCTTGATTATTTTATTGTATCTAAAGAGGCTTTCCCAAAGTTTTCTTATTTTAAAGTTGAAAATGTTCAACTAAGCGACCATCTTCCCTTAGTTGCAAAAATGTCGATTGATTGGGCACTGGTAGGAAAAAGGCACCCTACCTACATAGGAATAAATGCGGCGATAAGAGTCAAAGGATCTAAATGGTCTGCAACGCAGGCACAAAAATATTCAGAATTTTTTCATCAGACGGTAATACAATCTTATCCTGAGTTTGGTTCAAACCTGCATCAACATCATCAAATTATCAATCTATTTTCCAACTTATTGAATGACCTTACGTCCTTTTTTACTGTCCCCGCTCATCGGATTAATCGGGTTCATTACAAGATAGGTGCCCCGTGGTTTTCTATCCAATGTAAACAAGCCAGGCAACTTCTTGGTGCCATTTATAACGAATACAAGGCCACTGGAGCGGAAGTGCTTCCTAAGGAATATTACCAGGCAAAAATAGCGTATAAACAAACGCAAAAAAGGGCTAAACAGGAGTGGCAATCGAACCGATGGCAGGAACTAGTGGCTGTCTCTAAGTCTCGGAATTCCCGTCAATTCTGGGCTTTAGTTAATAGTAAATCTAGACGATACCCATTAACAGTTATCTCTGCTCCAGTATGGGAAGATTATCTGAGGAGTTACTTTACTTTACCAAATACCAACATTAATTTAAAGGACGATTTTTATGACCACCTCCCCCTCTGGCCAGCCATTGACCCAGCTGAAATTTTAGATATCATCTCCGAATTTAAAACCGGTAGAGCTCCTGGCCCCGACTTGATTCCAGTGGAGCCTATAAAAGTTCATGCAGAATGGTGGGCAAAAGTTCTAGCTATCACGTTCGATGCCGTGAACAACAGTGGTAAGATTCCAAAAATATGGAAGGAGGCAATTATTATTCCGATCTTTAAAAAGGGTGCACCAGAAAACCCAGAGAATTACAGGAACATCAGTTTACTGTCCATAATTGGGAAAATTTACGCACGTTACTTGCTAAAAAAGCTTACAAAATGGGTGGAAGATAATAAATTGATTGGCTTTGAACAGGCGGGATTTAGACCCAATCAATCCACCACTGACCACGTGCTAATTTTACATCACTTAGCTCAAAAATACTCTTCCCCAAAAAGAGGACAACTTTGTGCGGCCTTTATTGATTTAAAGGCCGCTTTTGATAGCATCCCCAGAGAACTATTGTGGGAGAAATTAGCCCGATGGGGAATAGACAGAAGGCTTTTATGGCTGATAATCCAATTACATAGCGGATCGGCTGCCAGGGTGAGACTTACCCCTGCTGGCGACCTTTCAAATTCAGTTCCTATCAATAAAGGAGTGCGCCAAGGATGTATACTTGCCCCATCTCTTTTTAATCTTTTTATCAGTGACATGAGGACGCCATTGATAGAATCACAGGAAACTATTCATGCCCCACGTCTAGCCCAATATCGTTGTCCCCTTTTACTTTATGCGGACGATGCGGTGGTCCTATCCTTTTCTAGAGTTGGCCTAAGGAGAGCATTAAATATTTTTGATTCATATTGCAAATCCAATCTTCTTACGATAAATCACGCCAAATCTAAAGTTTTAATTTTCTCCAAAAGCCGGAGATCTTATAACTGGAAAATAAATGGAACACCTATTGAGCAAGTTTTTAAATTCCAGTATTTGGGAGTATATTTGCAATATAACATGGTCTGGAAGGCACACCTCACCTATACAGTAAACAGAGCGAAAGCTTTTTCATTTGCGCTTTTGCGCTTCTTCTTTTCAGATGGAGCCTTTCACATCCCATCCGCACTAAAAGTCTTTAACGCTAAGGTGATCGCCACATTGGCTTATGCGATCCCATTATGGGGGCCTTTTGTAAATCTTAACCCTTTGGAGATAATCCAAAACCAGTTCCTGAGACGGTTATTAAAACTACCCCGATGTGTAAGCAACTCGGCGATACGTCTGGAATTGAATATAACATCACTTGAAAGCACCCTATGGAAACGCATGTTTAGTTATTGGTTGTCATTATGGTATAGACTCCCTAACCATTATCTACTGCAGTGTCTCTGGAGAGATAATTTTCCCAGCCCTTGGGCAAAAATTCTACACTCTAAACTGGTGTCCCTTGGATTATCACCATCTGAACTACTGGGAATGGGTTTAGGCCCTGCCAAGAGAGCTGTTAATATAAGGCTAAAGGAGGTTGATCTCCAGCTTAACATTCTGACAGGAGGTGGCACCTGTTCACCAACAAGCCTGGGGTTAGCACCAATAACGAAATTACCATCTTACTTATCTTCTATTTCTGTGGCGGCGCATAGGTATGCCTTTATCAAGGCCAGATTTAATGCCTTTCCTTCTAATGTCATGGACAACAGACTCTCAAATGGCCAGATCTCATTGCTATGCAACTGTAATAGTGGTTCCGTAGAAACATTACAGCATATACTTTTTTCCTGCCCAGCTTATTCGGCAGCCCGGTCTAGATTTCTGTCCCCACTTCTGATAGGACAGGCTGATAGAACCCAGGAGGCTAAATTAATTCATTTATTGAATGATGAGGAACCGAGTAGATCTCTTACAGTCGCTAGATTTTTGATAAATGTCCTATCCCAGAAAAAGAGAAATGGGTCACTGCATAGTTTCGATACTTTAACTAATACTAAGTATCATTAAGAAGAAATTAAGTTATTAATCAACTCTTAAATTAAGTTTTAGCTGAATCCCTATGCTGTATATGTATTAACTAAATTGAGGTAAAATGTTGTTCTTGATGGGTTGCTAGATTTGATATTGTTTAAATTGCAGTCTTGCTGCCTCGTGTTTTTTTAATTGTCTTACGTCAAGTTGTTTTAAATTCTATGTTTTGTTCGCTTGTCTGATTTGTTCTTGATATGGGCCAATGGCCGTAATAAATTTTACTTACTTACTTACTTACTGCTGAATAACTTAACACCACTCCTGGATGATCTCCGTGATCAAGCTGAGATATAAGGGCTCAGGTTGTCCTTAGGCTATTACGGATCCAAGTTGTTGAAAGGAGCCATACATCTTTTTCTTTTTTTCTTCTTTTTTGCGCCCAAATCTTTTCCTTTGCAGTGTGACAGACATCCCTGCAACCTCCTCCTCCAAAAAGCAACATCATTCCAAAATTTGAAAACAAAAGCTAGGAAGTGAAAATCGAAGGATGGTGGCCTGCATTTGCGGGGGATGGGGGCACACTACACTAAACAGCCAGTCTCCTTTTTCTTGTAGGTTCAGTTGGCCTAAATAAAGTGGGCAGAATTTACGGGCCTCAGCTGCTAACTTTTTAAAAACAAATGTTCTATTGAATGCAGCTGAATATATTAATAGGTTAACTTGCTGGTTGAGTTCAGAAATGTTTAATCTCTGTGTTGGTGGCTTTGGGCTTCTGGCTTTCATGTTAATGCTTCTAGTCATGCAGTGTCTGCACTGTAAGTGCTGCAGTCAAACGTTTGAGGGCCAACAGTTGATGCGTTGTGTTCAGTGCTGGTTCTCCACTTAACGCTTTATTTGAGCACCGTCTGCTGGCAAGGATAACCTTGTACACCCCACTCCAGGCCTGAGTTGTCAAGTCTTTCTCTTTTCAGGTACTTCTATCCATTTCCTGTGGGACCCTGGCTCTACCAAGTGGAGCTCTCCATCGGGGGACAGCAGTTTCACGGGAAAGGAAGAACAAGACAGGCTGCTAAACATGACGCGGCTGCTAAAGCACTGAAAATCCTGCAAAATGAGCCCTTGCCTGAAAAACCAGAGGTAGTATGTCTGAAACATAGTAGAAGTTAACTATTTTGAAATTGGCTTTTTGGGTTGCTCAAAATGCTGTTGCTTTAATGTTTGAAGGCTTGCACTCACATATTTTTCTGTCGCTTATGATAAGCCTGTCTGTGGCACTTGTTGGTTCCCCTGCTTAGCTATAGTGAACTGTATAGTGAACTCTGCTTGACAGTCCTGTCGCTAATGAAGTGTAAATGCATCAGTTACTCAAGTGCTGGCAAGGTAATGAGGGAAGATATTTGCAGACTTTTGGCCTCCTCCAAGGCTGCTATTCTTTCCTTCTCCGTTCCTTGCATTGCCCCAAGGCAGACCAACCAGCCAGCTGCTCCTCACTGGTTTTAAGCATTTCAGCCTAGAGAACATGTCACAGATACAGCAGTTCTCATAAAATGGTGCCTTGGTTATTGCATGGCTTAACTATATTGCATTGTGAAAATTACGGCTTCATAGTCAAGGCTTTGGGGTATGTAAGTGGATATACACAGAATTTGGAGCGGAGGGCGGGAAATGAGCTCGATACATGTATTTGGTAGTAAGTTTAAAAAAATGAATTTGGGCCCCAGGTTATATTTAGTTCAGTTTAGAATAACAGAGAGTACCGGTACATGTAGATCTATAGCCAAGTCTGTGCTGGAGTTAAATTGATTTCAGATTTTGGAGCAACCATTGCCAAGTCTTTGAGACACTGTAGAAATTGTGAATGGGAGACCAGTTTTCCCGCAGAGTATATTTAAGTAGTACTGGAACAGCAACTGGAATTCTATAAATAGGTTTCGCACAGTGTTGGCAGCAGAACATTATTGTTAAAGCTGTCACTACTTTGAAAATACAGCACAGTTCTTTTCCGTAATCAGCAGCATCAGAACTGCATTGAAACTCCATATTCTTCCTTACCCATAACTTGGGTTACATGAAGAATAATATAGCCAGCTTGCAGCAGAAGCAGAACTGAATTACTGGCATCGTCTCATTTTGCAGATGCATCTGGATGAACATTAAACTGCTTAATTTGGCATTTCCTTAGAAGCTGCCTGAAGTATTAACCTTAATACAGTTTACCTTGACCACCAGCAGCAGTTCAGGGTCTTGGATCAAGCAGCCTTCTTCTGACACTGCTCTCTGAGGCCTTTTTAACTAGAGAGATCAAAATCTGGGACCTTCATATGCAAAACACATTCCGTGTGTGCATAGACGTTTCTTAAATAGTGTGTTGAGTTTTTTCTTCTTCTGCCCCTTACATTATTTCCTGTTTTCAGCAAAATAAAATTCTAAAGAACTGTTCTCTGCTTTAACTTCTCTTACATTCTCATTTGCTCCGCTAGCTAGCTCCAATTAACTTAATTTTGCATGGTAGTTATTTGGAAAGATTATTGTACTTGTGCTGTGTGTACCACTGCATGGCTGTTTTTCCCGGCCTCTAGAAGGGCGTGTGTATTTGTTTTCTAACCTCAATATCCTCATCAGCATGCTCGTTAATTGGTATGAATTATCTGAGGCATGTGTTCGGAGTTTCGTATATGCATGGCTTTATGTAGGCCTAAAGGTGATTGCTGCTTTATGAATGGAGCTTGTTTGAAGAATCGGATCATAAACTGGCACCATAAAAATGGCTTAGTCAGAACATTTGATTTCCTTGATCTTACAGCCTCACATTCTGCCATTATCTCCTCTGTACTATAATTCCCCGGTTAATAAATAACTGAGCCACTAATTCTCCAAACTTGGACTTATTTGGCAATGTTGCTTCAGTCCGTATATTTTTTAAATCCATGGTAGTAAAATAAGTAGAAAAGAGATTCAAGGTCTTAGCTTGCATTGGGGAGTCTTTTTATAGGTAGAGAAGTTATGGGAAGTCCCATAACTTAAATGCTGAGCTTTTAAGGAGAAGCTTTAGACCAGGGGTCCCCAAACTAAGACCCGGGGCCCGGTTGCAGCCCAGTCGCCTTCTAAATGCGGCCTGCGGATGGTCTGGAATCAGTGTGTTTTTACATGAGTAGAATGTGTGGTGTAGTGGTTAAGAGTGGTAGACTCGTAATCTGGGGAACCAGAGTGTTTGTTGTGGGGGAGGAAGGGAAAAGAGAATGTTAGCCGCTTTGAGACTCCTTAGGGTAGTGATAAAGCGGGATATCAAATCCAAACTCTTCTTCTTCTTCTCTGGGTTATTTGTGAGGCATAGCAATTTGTTCATTTTTTCCCCTTTCAAAATATAGTCCGGCCCCCAACAAGGTCTGAGGGACAGTGGACCGGCCCCCTGCTGAAAAAGTTTGCTGACCCCTTCTTTAGACCCATCCCCTCCCTGTGTTTGGCTTTCTAATACTGGAAGAGATGGAATGCGTTTTTGAGTAGGAGAAGAAAGACTCAATAAAACAAAATGTGTTTGAGTGTAGAGGGGATTTTAATGAGCCTTTCAGTTTACATTTTTTAATTGCCTTCTTAGATACAGATTGTCTATTTTACTGATCACTTACTTTTATATTACTTGTTTTACTTGTTTTAAAAAGCTGTTGATTCAATGGGTATTTTCTTATGAAAATTTTAAATTATTTATGGAATGCACTTAGTTTTCTGATTAAGTGGTACAGGTATATAAATCTTAATAAACATATAAAATGTTGTTTTAGTTTTATTGATTTTCATTGCCTTTAAGGATGTTTGTATTTCTGCCCTGGGACCATTTGGTAAAACCTCAGAAATAAATAATGAACCACTAGTTTTCCACAGTAACTCTCTCAATCACATTTGCTAATTCTTAGCATTCTTGGACTGTACTGTGTCTCTCTCTGTGTATAAAATGCCTGCTGAAACTTCCAAAGCTAGAGTGTGTGCTGATTATGATTTGTGTGGCGTCTTGAGTGTGTCCTGCATAGCTTATTTTCTCTTCTCTTGGAGCACAATAAGTAGAAAAGGACATTCCACTGACTACTTAAATGCCAGAACTGTCATTCTGAAAGGCATAGCAGATATAGGAAGCAAATACCATGCAGAAAACTCCCTGAGAGATTAATTGTTGCAATAGAAAATAGTATTTCTCCTCAAGCAAGGGAATGTCATATGCCTCCAGTCTTCACTGGGTGAATACTACAATTCAGCTCCAAAGGACTGAGTTGGGTGCACCCAGTGGATTTATTTGCTGCTACTTCCCTTTTAGTTGCAGCTCCTGTGCTAGACTGCAGGCCACTTTTGAAAACTGTGACCTTTATAAAAGGAGCTTTCCGTGTGGCGTTGGGTGGGGTAGGGAGTCTGCGGTTGGCAAACCCAGGCAGAACACTCGCCTCGGGGTTATTCTCTGGGTTAATAATGGCCTGAAATTGGAAAGGCTGAAAATGGGTAAATAACATTGAGCTTGTATTTTGAAAAATATATTTTATAAAGCTCTGAACTTTATTGCCAGTTTTTACAGGTTGCCTGCAAGTAATTTCACGTAGACCCCAAAATTAACCTCTCCCATGCTTAGCATGCGTCTTTCAGAACTGCTGGCTGTTTCCACGCAGATTTTTCAGACAAGGGAATAACTCTGGAAAATCTCCTTGGCATGTCAGGCACTTGTCGTGAAAACTGTCCTTGAGCCTTCAGTTTAATCTGCTCCTTGGATTTCAGTGGAGAAAATCATGTTTAAAATTATGATACTAACCCTTTACTGTGTGTGGCAGATTTATTAGTTAGAAGGTGCAAAAGAAGCTTCTTCAATAACATTGTTCTTCTCTTAGATTAATGGCAGAGAACCAGATGATGAAAATCTCAATAAATCTGAAATAAGCCAAGTGTTTGAGATTGCACTTAAAAGGAACTTGCCTGTGAATTTTGAGGTAGGTTTAGTTAATTGCTCTAAAAGTGGTTTTACTTTAGAATACTGAAGGTAGCACTACTTGGCGGGTGGGGGGGGGAGGGGGATACTTTGGGGTGGAATACAGCTGGCCTTTAAAATCGTGTATTAAAATATATCCTGATTCTCTTTCCATGAGTCCAGTAGTTTCGTTTCATAGCAGAAAGCCATTAAAAGGTGAATTATGAGAAGCTGTGTGCTGACAGCATTTAAATTATTCCAAAGCAGGCACTGGCAAACTTGGCCCTCCGGATGTTTTGGGACCGCAACTCCCATCATCCCTAGCTAACAGGACCAGTGGTCAGGTGTGATGGGAGTTGTAGTCCCAAAACATCTGGAGGGCTGAGTTTGCCTATGCCTGTTCTAAAGTATTAGGAAGGAAAGGAAGATGCCACTAATGTCATAAAATGTCGCAGATATATTTGTTTATGTGAGTGGGAGGGAGGGTGTCACTGATTTTCCCTTTGCTGCAGCCCCCACACTGTGTACCACACCACTCCAAAGGTTCCTCCAGCCCTCAGGAGCAGATGTGGAAGGTGCATGAGGGCTGCAGTGAAAAGGAACTTCATTGCAAGGGGAAGGAGCTTTTCCCATAAGTGGAAGTCCATTCTTGGTAGTTGGATTCAGTGGGCAAGGCTATGAAAGGACTCGAAAAATGGCCAAGTTGAATTAACCTGTTATGAGAGTATAAATATCTAATGTAATTTCTTTCTGTTTAAGAATGTACTGTCTTGCTGCTTATTGTGTGTAGAGTGCAAGAAAAAAGAAAACTTATTCAGTACCAAATATGTCGCTTGGTTGCTTTATTGTGAATTGATATTTGGGTATTTGCTTAATTTTAAGCATGGATGCATGCCGGGGTTTAAAGCCTTTAAATAAGTAAAAACTTGCACAAACCTAAATATATGTAGTTGGGGCAAAACGTAGTGCCCCCAAAAGACTAACTTGGTACATACTGAATAAAATAAGACTGCAAATACTGTCTTTAGCATGTAAAGTTTAGCTGGGTTTACATTTTTAACCTGCATGGGGTGGGGTAATGTACTGAGAGGCTTTTAAAATATAGCCACTTCCTGCTTTATTAGGAATGTTGTTTAAATTAGCCTTGTTCTTCCCTGCCCCCCCCCAAATTGTAGTTTAGTGTATGTGAGTAAAGTTTGCTACAACCATTTTACCCTACCATTTTTAATAAATGTTTATCACGCTTTCACTCAGTTTTTCCCTCTGAAACAGGTGACCCGGGAGAGCGGTCCCCCTCATATGAAGAGCTTCGTAACGAAGGTATCTGTGGGAGAATTCATGGGTGAGGGTGAAGGCAAGAGCAAGAAGATCTCAAAGAAGAACGCGGCCATAGCAGTCCTAGAGGAATTGAAGAAACTGCCCCCTCTTCCTACAGTTGAGAAAATGAAGCCACGAATCAAAAAGAAAACAAAATCAATAGTCAAGGTGAGAGAAGTATGCACTTAGCCAAACCTCAGCTGTTGTAGAAGGAAATTCTTGATGAGTTTGAGGATGCTGTCTTGCACTATAGCAGACACCTCTGTTTGTACCTGTAGTCATCGGAACTCTTTGCTCACTGTTGCCGTGCCAAACTAGTGGTGATTCTGTATCAGCAAGAAAGCACTTAACTTGTCTGAATACCAGGACCTGTGCTGTGTGTTTGCTGCCATCTGTAATCCAAATGTTCTTGTGCAGCTCTCTTTCAGTGGAGGCTTGCATAGTAGGCATTCTTAGTGTGTGAAGCATAGCATGCATGTTCAGCCTTCATGTAACAGCCTTGTGCAGAAATCAGGCATAGCTTAATCTAATGAGCACAATTGGTAATGTAGTTTCAAGTATATCGGATCTCTAAAAAAAAAAAAAGTTCCAGCACCGTAGGGAGCATAGAGACAGTTCAGTTGCAGGTAAGTGGGTATCCCCCATCACCTGTGTTTCTAGACACCATGGACTGAAACCTCCAGAGACACAAAAATTGTTTCAGTATGATTTATTTCTGAAATAATTTTGATCGTAACCTTATTACTGAAGAACGCTGGAGGTTGTGATGCTGTAGATACATTTCCCTGAGTCAGTTTGAGCTTCCTGGGTCTATGTACCATGTTTGCAGTTGATACTGGTTTTGTTTTGTTGTCTTCTTAAAGCTATTCAGAACAATTCTTCCCAGCTGTGTCTGTAACTCTGCAACTTGTACCAATACTTCCTGAAAACCCAACAGCAAAGTTAACGGTTAAAAAAACACCAGCCCAACACCACCCTATCTCCTGGAGTGTTTTAATGGGAATGTGGTGTATTGGAACTGCTCTTGCCAACCGTTGGCTGATTCTTGCTTTTTTCTATCTAAGTTGCAGACAAGTCCCGAATACGGCCAAGGTATGAATCCCATTAGCAGGCTGGCTCAAATACAGCAAGCGAAGAAAGAGAAGGAGCCAGAGTACATGCTCATCACAGAACGTGGGCTTCCGAGGCGCAGGGAGTTCGTGATGCAGGTTTGTGTTGAGCTCAGCACTTTGTCCAGGGCAGGGCAGCCATGTAATTAATTGATTTATTTGAATTTATAAGCTGCTTTGGGCCACAAGGGCCCCTCCAAGCAATATTACAATAAAACCACAATAGAATATCATAAAAACCTCAAACAGTTCATATAAAAAAGTGCCACAGCAGTTTATCTGGTATTAAATAATTGATCAAAGTTTCTCGGCCTAGCAGAGCAATATTTAAGGTGCTGTAAATTCATTTTTTTACAATCGAGTGAGCCAGCTGAATTTCCTTGGGAAACAGAATGCAGGTGGTACCACCAAGTAAAACTCCTGTTTTTGGGTTAGAGGGTAAGCTTAATGCATATTGCTTTGGGGGCTACTGCCATCTATCAGGTAGATCTTAACACAAAAGGGTAGTGGGGTGGGTATATATGTGGGAGCAGATGCTCTTTTAAATATCTCAGACCCAATACTTCAACGGTTTAAAATCAGCATAGATAGTGAATTGAATCCAGAAGCACACGTGGTAAACACAGATGTTCATAGAAAATGGGTGTCATATTATCTCTGTGGGGAGAACCACACAAGATGTGGGACCATGTGACAGTTTCTGAACTATTCAAGGGCAGCCCCATGTAAAGTGCACTGCAGAAGCCAAGAGGCTATCACAAATGAGAGCCTTGCATTAGACAATGAACCAATGCTATGCAGAATGTAGTCCCGTGCTAA
This sequence comes from Lacerta agilis, assembly GCF_009819535.1. Classification (NCBI taxonomy): domain Eukaryota; kingdom Metazoa; phylum Chordata; class Lepidosauria; order Squamata; family Lacertidae; genus Lacerta; species Lacerta agilis. The sequence goes on from NC_046317.1 coordinate 76,070,180, forward strand.
TTTCAGCACAGTGTATTTCTATGGTGCTCACATAATTTCCTCCTTGCATCTGTTGCTGACCAAAAGCTACTGTTGCTTCTAGAAGAGCTTGCTCACTCTTTCTCTTTCCCCAGCTAGCCCCTGTGATGCAGCTGTCTAGTGGTAGTGGTAGGAGGAAGGGAAGGTGTTCTCCATGGCCAGCCAGCAGCTTGCTTCCTCTGGTTTTTGCTGTCTTTATGTCATGGGGAACTTTTTTGTGTTTGTGACAGCAGTACGTGATGATTTGAATTCTATTTTCTCTTGCTGGGAATGTATTGTCTTTGTGTCCCAAACTCTGATGGAGGTGAAGATAAGCAGGAAATAGCTGACCACTTCTTCCCATGGCTGCTGTAGGTTCATTCGACACTCCATCCCTGTCATGTTACCATACATTATTATATTCTATATTCCTCCTTAGCCCACACTTGTCGCCCCTTCTCCTTCTGCTGGCACAGTCCTCTGCTCTCTCCCTGGTTTGGATTTTCATATTCTTCAAGGTTCATAATGAGATCAGTGCGCTGTAATTTTAAAGTAGAATTCTGGGAAGCCTTGTCTTGTCTTCATCTGCTAGTCCATTCTCATAGAATCCTTTGGAAGCTCTGTGCCTTGCAAATGCAGAAACTGCTTAGATGAGCAACATGTTACAATAATATTGGGGAGCTGTTACAGGGGCTGAAGAACGTTGAGATCATTGCAAAGCACAAAACTGATTGCCACATGCATACTAATAGACTTCTAATCATGTTATCTTGATGCTATACTCTGGACACTAAACAGAATCCAAACTTATTTGGGGTGTTAAAACAAAAATAAAAGCCAGGGGGAAAGTCTTGGAGCATGAATTGCCTGCTTTGTGTGTCGGTGCCTGCAGTCAGTGGCATGGAGGCACTATAACTTGGCTGTCCTCCAAGGCCATATTTGGACAGATACGTTACTAATGATCATCGGCGTTTAGCTTCCCCTTCCTACATAAAGAGATACTTGTTCTAATAATCCATTTCTCCATACTTCTAGGTGAAAGTTGGCATGCACACAGCCGAAGGAATGGGAACTAACAAGAAGGTAGCAAAGCGTAATGCAGCTGAAAACATGCTGGAGCTTTTAGGATTCAAAGTCCCTCAACCACAACCCCCAAAGCCAGCACTAAAGACAGAAGAAAAGGTAAGACATGTTAAATGATGGGCTGCGCATTGCGCAGGTTGAGATGGGGACTCGTGTGCTGAAGATTATCCAGACTGTAAAATTCACAGGTGTAGGGTTGTTGTCCTGGGGCCAACAGGGTGGTTGTGAACTGGGTTATTTAGACCAGGTTGAGTCAATCTCGGGGCATCTGTGGTCGATACTCTGGTCGATCACATGATCCTGAGCCATCCCCCTCCCCCAAAAAGCTCAACAACTTTGGTAAATCCAATGGGTAAGATCACTGCCATTTTTTAAAATAGTGGGAGTAGATCGCAGTCTCTTAGGAGTTGGACGTGTCTGATTTAGGCAACTTCAGTTTCTTGACTTGGTTGTAGGCATGATCCTGCTTACGTTATAAAATCCAATTTTGTCTGTGTCAATAATATGTGGGTTGTGCTGAATCCCAAATATAGTCCTTTATTAAGATCCTGCATTTCTTGCAGTTCTATAGTGTGCATTGTGCCAAAACGAGTCTAAAACCAGTGTTTCCCAAACTTGGGTCTCCAGCTGTTTTTGGACTACAACTCCCATCACCCCTAGCTAGCAGGGCCAGTGGCCAATGATGGTGGGAATTGTAGTTCAAAAACAGCTGGAGACCCAATTTTGGGAAACGCTGGTCTAAAAGCTTAAGGTTGATGTGTAATAAGCATCATAAGGAGAGAGAAACCATGAGCATTGCACTTTCATTTGCTGCACCGTGTGGTTTTTATTACTTTATTAAGACTCTTTGAACAGTGGGATTGTTATTGTAGCATCTTAGCCCCCTGTCGTTGTACAGGTGGACTAGTGCATGTCCACTATGGATATGGACACATTTCATCAGGGGCCCTTGGAGTGAGTGAAACAAGATGCTTACCTCAACATTGCTGATGACCTAGTTATTCCATCAGGTGGCAATGAGGGCAAGTCTCATCTCATAGGTTCAGAGGGATGGCCGTGGGTTGTTGATTTTTGCTATTGGAATGGTGTAAGAACAAAGTGATGCAGCCTTTGTTTAGAAAGGTTGTTAGAAACTCTCAACTCTTTAGCTCAGTGGGCATAACAACTCTCTTTTGTGCTAGACGCCAGTAAAGAAGCCAGGTGATGGAAGAAAAGTAACGTTTTTGAGCCTGGCTCTGAAGAAACATCTGCTAGTAAGTGACCTTCATTTCATTCTTTTTATTTTATTTATTTTATTTTATTTTATTTTATTTTATTTATTTTATTTATTTATTTATTTTATTTTAATGATGGCTGTATCAGAGCAGATTGACATTCCGTGATTTCAGCCATCAATAATTGAAGATCAGTTAGGGCATACTATTTGGTTGATTGTTGTTGTTGTTGTTGTTGTTGTTGTTGAGTCATTTAGTTGTGTCCAACTCTTCGTGACCCCATGGACCAGAAAACGCCAGACTCTCCTGTCTTCCACTGCCTCCCACAGTTTGGTCAGACTCATGTTGGTAGCTTTGAGAACACTGTCCAACCATCTCGTCCTCTGTTGTCTCCTTCTCCTTGTGTACCTCAATCTTTCCCAACATCAGGGTCTTTTCCAGGGAGTCTTCTCTTCTCATGAGGTGGCCAAAGTATTGCAGCCTCAGCTTCAGGATCTGTCCTTCCAGTGAGCACTCAGGCATGATTTCCTTAAAAATGGATAGGTTTGATCTTTTTGCAGTCCATGGGACTCTCAAGAGTCTCCTCCAGCTCCATAATTCAAAAGCATCAATTCTTCGGCGATCAGCCTTCTTTATGCTCCAGCTCTCACTTCCATACATTACTACTGGGAAAACCATAGCTTTAACTATATGGACCTTTGTCGGCAAGGTGATGTCTCTGCTTTTTAAGATCCTGTCTAGGTTCATCATTGCTTTTCTACCAAGAAGCAGGCGTCTTCTAATGTTGTGACTGCTGTCACCATCTGCAGTGATCATGGAACCCAAGAAAGTAAAATCTCTCACTGCCTCCATTTCTTCCCCTTCTATTTGCCAGGAGGTGGTGGGACCAGTGGTCGTGATCTTATTTTTTTTATGTTGAGCTTCAGACCATATTTTGTGCTCCCCTCTTTCACCCTCATTAAAAGGTCTGCCTTGGATTCGTATCGAGATCATTCTATCATTTTTGAGGTTGCATCCCAGTACAGCTTTTGCCACTCTTTTGTTGACTATGAGGGCCACTCCATTTTTTTCCACGGGATTCCTGCCCACAGTAGTAGATATGATAGTCATCCGAACTGAATTCGCCCATTCCCGTCCATTTTAGTTCACTGATGCACAGGATGTCAATGTTTATTCTTGCCATCTCATTTTTGACCACATCCAGCTTACCAAGGTTCATGGTTCTTACATTCCAGGTTCCTATGCAATATTTTTCTTTATGGTTGATAGTTACTAGGCGTTAAATAGGTATAATGGGTCACCCAGGTAGACCAGGGGACACTAGGGCTGGGTGATATCTGTTTTTCAACAGCGTGAGCTTCACCAGCTAAACATCCCAATTTACCTATATATCACGATATCTGAAATAAGTATGGAGCTATGTAGAGTCATTGGCTTGCTTCAGTTTTTTCCTGCATCGTGATTTTTGCCGACACCTGCTCCTGTGATTCGCTACCCCCTCCTGCGAGAGCCAGGGGAGAGCTGAGATGGCAGAGTTAACAGGTGCTGCAGGAATCAAGAGCAGCTTTGGGTGGCTTTACGGTTTTCCCCCACCTTGTGATTTTTACATAGCATGCACACACATATGTGAAAATAAGTTTGCTGGCCCAATAATATAAAGTAAATAAGGTTTGACCATTTGCTTATTTTCCAAGGTATATTTCCAGAGCAATGCATGCGTGGAGGGTGATGCAAGATATATTTTTTAATCCACTCTGATAAAACTAAAATACTGATTTATTTATTTTCTATTTGGAAAAGACTTTCAAAGTTTCGGCTCATATCAGGCATGCTTGGGACATTAGGCTTATTTTTTGCAAACTGCTTTGGGAAAAGCAATGTGAAATCATTATCAGAATAAAACAAATTAGACCCAGAAGGAATGCTACCATCTTGCTGAAGGCCAGGATAGGGTTTGGATTTCAGAAGCGATTTTGTGCTCTGTGATCTGCCATTTTGTGTATGACCAGACCCTTGCCAATTAATGAATTTTTTGTTTGCTGCTTGTTCTGTCTTGTTACTAGGTAATAAAGAGGATGAGTTCAGGATGCCTTATCTCAGCCATCAGCAGCTTCCTGCTGGCATTCTTCCCATGGTCCCTGAGGTTGCACAGGCTGTAGGAGTTAATCAAGGACACCACACCAAAGAGTTCAACAGGGCAGCCCCCAATCCTGCCATGGCTACTGTGACAGCTATGATTGCTAGAGAGCTATTATACGGTGGCACTTCTCCTACCGCTGAGACCATTTTAAAAAACGCTCCTCAGGCCATGTGCCCCACGGACCTTTCACTAGACCTTCCGAACAGTTGGACTACCTTTCCGGTGTTCAGGGAATCCAGGTATATTGGTTGCAAGCACATAATTCAAGGTGTCTCTTCATAGGATTTGACTTGCTCAATAAAAACCTTGTTCACAAAACCACATGGGGCGGGTACCAATTCATGCATGTCAGCCTTTCGCCTAAGACAGAAGGTTTCCTATGTTTTCGGAGTTATTGTTGAAAATCAATATATTACATTTTTAAAAATGGAACGTTTCCCAGCTAGTATACAACTTGACGGCTGTTCCTATGTTTTTGTGTGTGTTGTCTTTTTAATTACTCAACAAAAACATAGCCCTGTCCATCAGACACTGCACTAAATAACTTCTGTTCATCTCTATATGGCTTGTGCCAGAGACTCTTCTCTTTGAAGAAGAAGGCTCATGCAGTTGAAGTGTATGTCTGAATTCTTCCTCAGAGGACACTTAGATTCAGCATACATTTTGACTTGTTTTCCATTCTTATTGTGTACCAATCTACATGATCAGGATAATTATGCAATTGACTTTTTCTGGACTAGGCTTTCCTGCAGGTGAGAGCTCTCTCCCAGTTTTAGAATGTTGCTGAGGAAGCAATGACATTGCATATAGGGAAGTGGCATACTCCTTGAGATGCTAATAAAAGCCCATTCGTGATTGTACCACTTTCCTACATGTAGAAGACCATTCTAACAAGTTACATTCACAAGAGTAGAGTGTGGGGAGAGTGATTTGGGGCTCCGGGGGGAATAGAAATCTCCCAGTTCCCAACAACAAAAAGTCAGGCAGACTAAAACCTCTAGCTTATATGAAAGTTTAGCCACCTCCATTCTCCAGCACATGCAAAACCTGAAAGATAGATGAGGTTTTTTTTCTTTTCTTTTCACTGTGGTTTGGAGTAGACAAAACAGGGATCTTTTTCTGCCTGGAAGTAACTCCTGCTTGTTACCATATCAATGTTGCAGTGCTAATGAGAGTTCTGGGGAGCGAATAAGAGCTTGCTTAGAGGGTTGGGGGACACCTGTTTGAAAATAATTCAAACTTCCTTTTTTCTTAGGTTGAATACAAAGATTTCCCCAAAAACAACAAGAACGAATTTGTGTCTCTTATAAATTGTTCCGCTCAGCCGCCACTGATCAGCCATGGAATTGGAAAAGATGTTGAATCTTGCCACGATATGGTAAGAGAACATGGAACTGATTTATATAAATGAATTGTGGACCAGTCATTAACTTCCTCCAATGTGATCACTTAAACATTCAGATGGGTGGGAGTCTAGATTAGGCATCTTCAGGTTTTTTCTCTTTGGGTCCAAGAGAAACCCATTGGAGTGGTGACAAATGTTGACTAATGGAGGACAGTTTGTCAAATGTGTAGGTATCTGTTGCTGCTCTACTTGAGGGAGCCAGTGTGAATTATGAACCAGCACACTTTCCCATTAAACAGCAGTATATCTTCACTGAGCCAGCTTTTTAAACTCTCGTGAGATGCACCATCCTAGTGGACTGACTGCTGAGATATCTTACGCTGTTGTGTCTTACAAAAGAGAAACCTACAGTGGTGCAAAGATTTTTGTCGTAGAAGCCTTGACTTCAGTCCTAGTTTCAGAGTTCTGAGTTGGCCAGAACTTTAGGCTACATACAGGGCATTCTTCCCATGCTGAGCCCTTGTTCTCACATATACATACCTAACCTGCCCAGTTTTGTCCATGAGAAATGATCTTCATTCTGTGCAGCTTGGAAATGGAAAATGGCAAGTGTGCTAATTGAGGCCACAGAAATCCTGTATGGAACTAATCCTTTTCATTTCTGTAACCATGGCCACCAACTTTAGCAGAGTATTGAGTGTTTTTAATACACATTGCCCAGTATTCTTCCAGCCATTTATCACAACAGGCATCCTTTATTTATTTATTATTTATTATTTATTAGCATTGATAAACCACCTAACATTTCAAAAATATCTCAAGTGGCATACAGTCTAAATAAGAAGAAGAAATCATTGAAACAAAAATGCAGCCTAAAACCAATAATACAAAAGCTTAATTCAGTGACTTCAGACACATAAAACACCCATGTTATATGCAGACATTTAATTCAATCTTTTCCTTCTCCAGGCTGCATTAAACATCTTAAAACTGCTGTCTGAGTTGGACCAACAAAGTACAGAGATGCCAAGAACAGGAAATGGACCAATGTCTGTGTGAGTGAAAATGATCTTTTCTAGCGTTTATCTCCTTTTTTACTAAACAAAAAACCCAGCCACAACATTCTAACCATTTCACAGAAATATCATGTATTTGTTTACATGGAGAGTTATAAAAATCAACCTAGTATCACATTGGCAGATGAGTGGGAGAGCAGGTTTATGCCCAGCCGTTGTCCATTTAGTGTCACAACTAGTCTAGTTTCGGTTTCTTCCAACAACATGTCCTGTCGTTCGTATTTCTTTGAGGTTTTGAATGTGTTGCTGTAAGCAGAACATCATTAACTGTACCCGTTCTCAGGACATGCTTTACAGAGTCGTCTTAAGCTAGTGAAGCACACTTCTCTTGCCAGCACTAGCTTAATTGCATTACTGGCAGTGCATTTAAAGTCAATGGATAAATGCGACAGCGGGAGTTTGCTATTTCAAAGGAAAGGTGCCTCTTGGCATGAGTTTGAAAGAGCCACAATTCTGGTTGAGAGATTCATAATCCCGAGCGTGGTTCCCTTTTGGGGAGAAAAAACCCTTTTCATATTTTTTTCCTAGATGCGTGAAGCAAGAAATGGAAAACGACCCTCTCCTGAAACCGGCTAGCTCAAACACTTTGGGACAAACACTGGACAGCACTGCCTAAAAAAGGCTTGACTGGACCCAAACCTTGAAAGCACCAGAGAAAATCAAATGCTTCCTAATTAATGTAACCTAACTGTTTTAGAGCGCTACAGTTGTCACAATCCACTGTAGTATCTAAATCATAACCGTTGCTTTTCAAACAGTGATAAAATTTTTAGTTTCATTACATTGTTTTGAATGACACTATAAATTTTTCATTTAAAAAAGAAAAAGAAAAGTTTCTTTAATTGTACCTAGAAATATAGCACAGTTTAGAAACTTTTGTTGTCTGATAACACTTACCTATGAACTAACTTGGGAAGATCATATCCATGTATATGTTTGGTCTTTTGTTTTTAATGAAATTGTAAAAAAATTTCACTGGAAACAACTGTGTGCCTGCCATTTGATTAAAACAAAGCTGGCTAGGCAAGTCTAGCCTAATTATTGAACGGTTGAATAAATGACACATTTTAGGAATTTTTAAACTTCATTTGATCATTTTGATTTCTAGAATATTTTGGAGGGGAGGGAAAACTTGAATGCAACAGAAGTTTAAATGGTCTCTAATCTTTGTTTTAAAAAAATTGTGTGTGTGTCTATATATAAAGGCACACAAACTCAGTACAGTACAGGATATGATCTCAATGTAGTGCATATAAAACTGCAGATTGATTTTCCTTGAGTGCTTTATACTGTTTAATTACATCTCCATGTAGGGCTGAAAAAAATTACCTATGTTTATATATAAACTGTGTTGCTTTTGATGTTGTGTTTATTGCACACAGTGGTGTGTGCAATAAAGTTTTTGCATATGGTCCAGGTAAAGCACGATAGCCTTGCAAGTTAAGTACTGCTTCAGTTCATTGTTTACGCTGGAATTTTTTCTCCCCATGGAATGTAAGTAAAACTTAGTGTTTGTCACCAATAAATGGTAAATACTAAAGTGGTGGGTTTCTTTGTTCCCCATGATAGAGATAGATAGATAGATAGATAGATAGATAGATAGATAGATAGATATTTGTTTCCTGTGCTAATATGGCTAAACCTATAAAAGTTGGTCAGAAATCTCTCAACACAAATTGACCAAAAACTGAGGATATTCAGAATAATACTTCATATGGCAATTTCCCTGGCAGTTTCCCCTAGTGCTCAACATACTTTACATACGTGTTCAGGAATCATTCCAACAATCCTGTAAGGTAGACCAGGGCTATTCTCCGTATATATGTGTGTTAAGCTCATCCATGGTGTTAACCGTTACATTAGTACACTTGTGCTTATAACCAGTATCACCTTCCCGGTCCATTGACTCCAGAATTTGCATGGAACTGTCTTGATGATTTTTTTCATAAAATTTATGTAACACTTGATTAAAAAAGAAAGAAAAAAGAACCCAAATCTTAAAGCAGTTGTAACAACTGTATATGGGAAATCCCTTCTTGCACAACATTATATGTATTTTTCACTGTTTCTTCATAGTTTTAGATTTAAGGTTTAGCTTCCAGTTAATGCTGGGAATCCATCTTTTGTAGCCTGACTGATTCACTAAGGCTAAGTTAAGTGCTCCTAATTCTGAGTTCCTTCACGGTATTATTTTTTCCATAGCTATGGGCATTTCCCTTTATCGGCAGGGTGTGCCTGAGTTGAGTGATGTACAGATAGTATCTTCATATACCCGATTTTACTGAATCTTCTTTTGCCTTAATGGGGCCTATACAAATATACTGAAATGAGTAGGGAAGGCAGCAACATTTGGTACGTTGAATCATCTCAAGGCTATTATGGAATGGCTTTTTGGATACTATTTTTGTTGTTTATGCTATTTCCCCAGAATCTTAATGGTCTTCTGCTTGGCCAAAGTGGATTTTCACATTAGTTTAGATAATCTGGGTGTGCTGTTTTCTTTTAATGTACTTTGTTCACACAATCCACTTCTTATGTACAGGTGTGGGTTGGGGAGAAGATAACCTTAATGGCCACATAAGAATACTCTTTCTGTTATTGCACAGTTGGTGTATAACCTGGCCAAGTTGTAAATAATATTCTGAGTTTGTATCTCTTCAGTTTCCATATCTTAACTGGTTTTCTGACACTTCCCACAGAGCAGCGAAACATCCCTGATGCCACCCATTATTAATGTTTTCCTTACATGTGACCTTTTAAAAAAATGTATTCAAATTAAGCTCCAGTGTTACATTGCAAGCTTTGTAACTCTCTCTGATTAGACCATCTGTGTGCATGTGGTCTGCATAAATGATATCTCTTGACTGGCCAATACCAAGAGATACCAAATATCTATTGACTGGCCGATACCTGTTTGTCTTGGGACATGTTCCTATCCTACATCAGGGGAGTGGGACCTGTTAACACTCCAGATATTGTAGGACTCAACAGCCCCAGCTCACTTGCGAATGATCAGCTTGCTTCATGTCGATTTGTCTCCAATGTCAGAATAGAGTTGGAAGGGACCACGAGGGTCACCCAGTGCTGCAGTACAGAAATCTTGCCCAATACGGGCCGCGAACGTACGACCCTAAGATTAAGAGTCTCATGCTCTACCAGTTGAGCTATCAGAGCAATTACATGTCTTGAATGGAGTTGGTTGTGTTGGAACACAAGATGAAAGGAGATGTGTTGTGGGAAGTTGGAAGAACAGATAAACAAGGTGGAAAATGCACAACTTTTATTTACATAGGCTTAGTTTCTTGAGCAAGGGTAGTAACATCCGACAAACACGTTCTGCCTGACTTGCTAGGAATGTGTAGCTGTTGTTAGAAATCCTGCATTAAATTCTACTTCCTAAAATAGTTGGCTGTATCCCTATTCCTTTCCATTCTCCTCTATAAAACAGCTGGAAAGTAGGTGACCCAAAAGTGTTATCATGGAGATTAATACAATACACAGTAATGCATACTTCAGATCCATTGTTACAGGCTGCCTGCAAGGCCGGCATCATTCAACTCAGATTATATCTGCAGTGATAGGGAGCTTAAAATGAGGTTTATCAAGTCGGTTTTCTGAAGAAAGATTCTGGTGTATACCTCAGAACACCCCCAAATAAGAATGGATGAAATATTGCGGAGGAGGGAAATCTCTCATTTTCCGTCAGTGCTTAAAATGTTTCTACCTGCTGTATCATTTGATCTTTCTGAATGCTGAATGTTGAAAGAGATTCCCCAGCAATTGTTTGATAGCCAAAGGCATAAATTCTCACAAAGAGAGCCCTTGCATGTACGTTACCTGTGCAAAACCAGAATATTCCAATGAATCTTGAATGCCAACTTTGATTTCATCTGTCCTTTTTGCCTGCATTTAGAATCGGAAATCTTGCTACTGAAGCTGTGATGCAAAAGGACAATACTTTTCATCCTTTTCACCTTCCAGCTGCTTAATGGTGATAGTTTATTTAGCTTTTTGTGGAATACATTTGTCCAGTCCCAGGAGTTTTTGAATAAGAACTTGAACATCCCAAGGAAGGAGACTGAGGAAGAGAGAGAAGGAAAAATTGCAGCTTTGTTTAAAAGCATCTCTGTAATATCGGGAGCACAAATAACAAGTCTCATTCCACTCTGACGATAGCACTTATTTCAGAAGTCCAACGTTGGTCAGGCCACAGGTTCCCTATCATGACTCGCTGGATGTTGCTCCTTTGCCACAGATGGCAATGGGGCCTATCACCATAGCATCACTAGGTAGGGCAATGATGTGGTAGGGTCCCCACAGGACCCACTAGAAGGGAGAAGGGCTTAGCATGTAGGTCTACTGCAGGGGGAAATAGTGTTTATGAGAACACTGAGTTACAGATAAACTATTACGTTCTCCAAACTTGCCATGAATTTGTGACATTTTGGTTGGGCACAGTAAAGGTATTGCCCAACTACGGATTTATTTGTTCTGTTCTTAGGAACCAGCGGAGCTACCTTTTAGCTTTTTATGTTGTATCCAACTATTTGTCTTTATATCTGCTTTGGCCTCCCTCCCACAACATGTTTGGAACATTGCAAAATAGAGCCCTTTGGGGCGCTGCTATGAAATACAGGGTGAGCCTTTTAAAAGAGGCCCCGTGGAACATGTTTGTTTACTCTGTATCCACGGGGCCTCTTTCAAAGGACTCACCCTGTACATAGTGTTGAACAACGTTTCTAGTGAGCAGAAAGGATTTAGCCAGTTATCACCCAATCCATAAATAGAAACCAAAGTGAGTGGTTAGTGAGTCGGATGTGAAAAGGGACTTTCCTAAACTTGGGCATTTTTCAACATGGAAAGAATTACTGCCAACAATAAACGTTTTCCACCAGAGTCGTCTTGTGTCTTAATTAGTAATGTTTCAGTGTGCATCCCCTCCACATGAAAACTCTCCATTTTGGCTCTGGAGGAGAAGGGAGAGGGAGAGGGTGAAAAAAGAATTGTGGGTGGAGTGGGGCTCTTTTCCCATCTCCCCTAGGAAACTCAACAAACTTGGAACTGGGTGTGGAGTGTACAGGTGAATAGAACACATCTGTGAACAGCCCTGAGGAAGGACCCATCCACCTGGAGCCTGCCCATAAAAAACAAGTCTAAAATGTGAGACTTGGGATATGTCTGCTGCTTCCAGGATCTTGGGAGACTTGTGAATGAACTGAGAGTATGTTTGGACCTTGGGTGAGAACTCAGGAGACTGAGAGGGATAGTGTGTCAGAAGGAAAATGAATTGATACGATAGTGTAACATTTTTATAGGTTACTGATGCTGGCCTTGGTCCAGCCAAAAGGCTACAGGATGGTCAATGGGGGCAAGGAAAGGGCTATGGCACTGAGGTCTGGCCTGAATCCTTGTTCATTAAACACCGCTTTAGCCTTTATTGGCTGCAGTAAACTCTCAATGCTGTCTTAATTTTTCCACCCCTACCCCTATTAAGCAGTCATGGGTCTGCCAGTTCCTGAATATAGTGACTTACTTTTTTAAAATGGCCACAAGGTACAGCATTCTGGGGATGCAGATCATGTGCTGATTCTGAAGCGTTTTGTGCATTGCTGATTTCACAAAATGGTCTGGCCTTAAGGGAGAAAGTAGGCCTTCCAGTTCTTGCCTAGAAAAAAGAAAAAATGCATGTTGAGGGAAAGGAAGCGGTGTCAACTTTCATGTGGAAGGGTGGTGAGCATTGCTCAGTTCTGCTGCTCAAAACAAATTCCTGGGTGCAGAATTCTTTCTCGATGTGTTTCTTTTGGTCCAGGCTCCAGTTTGTGGATCTCGGGATTTAAGTAAAAAGCAAGGTAGATCCTGCAAGGCTGAAGTTCTCAACTGGCCTGTATAGCTCAGCGGTACATGCATGTAGAAGGTCCTGTCCAGTCATTGGCATCTCTAGTTCAAGAATCAAGTAGCAAGCAGTAGAAAACGCCTCTGTCTGGCCATTAAAGGTCACTTCCAGAGCAGACAACGATACTGAACTAAGAGGGGCCAGCAGTCTGACTTGGATATATGGCAGTTTCTTATTTGGGAACCAGATCATTGATATTACTGGTAATTGTGGGTGGGTAAGATTCTGCTTTGCTTTGCTCTCTTGTGTAATCTAGCTGTTTCTTGGATACCAAGCCATGGGGCCCACCCTTAGCTAGAAACATTGTGATTTTTCATCCTCGCAGATGAACCACTGTCCCCATTAACAATGTTCCAGGTTAACACTTTGCAGCAACCACTTCAGACAGGCTAAGAACATTATTAATTGCAGAAATGCATGAACCACTGAACCAGAGTGGAGTCGCTGTAGCAAAGTCTAAATGTGGACCTGCTGATTCTGTTCTATATAAGGTGAGTTCAAGGTATCGTTACGGCTCGACGAACCCTGCCATTAATCTGTGAACAGTATATTCCCCAGCAAGTATTAGGCAGCTAAGGGATGAGTCAGTAATCCATGGGAACAATTCAAATTAAGTAAGTGGACATCTCCCCATTCCTTCTTTCTCTGTCTCAGGCGCCACACTGAATATTATTAAAATGTGGGAAGATGGTAATCACTCTTCTCCAGCTATGTAGTTATAGAACAGGGGTGGGGAAGCTGTTTCAAACCAAGGGATGCATCTTTTCTCATGGGTATCATGCCAAAAATAGTGGGCAGAGACCAGAGGCAAAGGTGGGTTGTGCAATGGAGGTGACTATTTGTATGGTAGGCTGTATTCCAGCCACACAAAATCCAAAGGTGAACACACACACACACACACGCCTGGAAGGCTGCATTCAACCCCCCAGGCCTACTGTTTGCCACTCCTGTTATAGATAGATAGATAGATATACTAAATTTTCAAAGTTGACGATAGGAGGAGAATTTTTTGCTAGGGAATTTCAGTCCAGGATAGAGTTCACCTCACTTCATGCCAGAGTTCTGGTCTGGGGAGAGAAGAAGCCCATCCTCTGATGGCATCATGTTCTGATGATGCCCTGCTTGTCTACCAGAGGTGGTATTTTATGTACGTTAAAGACTGGAATGTCCAAGAATGGAAGCTTACAGCAAGTCTACATTTCCTTCTATTTGTTGTTCAGTCGTTCAGTCGTGTCCGACTCTTCATGACCCCATGGACCAGAGCACGCCAGGCATGCCTATCCTTCACTGCCTCCTGCAGTTTGGCCAAACTCATGTTAGTAGCTTCGAGAACACTGTCCAACCATCTCATCCTCTGTCGTCCCCTTCTCCTTGTGCCCAGTGGCGGAGTAAGGCTCCGCGGTACCCGGGGCGGCAAAGGAAACGCCCCGGGGGGGGGCGTGACATCACATTGTGACGTCATGACGCTCCGCCCCCAGGGCGTTTCCGGGGGTGCCGGCGCCGCTTCTGCAGCCCTCTTTTAAGCCGAAGAGCTCGCTTTTAAGCTCTCCGGCTCAAAAGGAGGCTGTGGAAGCGGCGATCCGATGACAGAGTGCGCCTGCGCGTGCAGGCGCACTCCGTCGTCGGGCCGTGCGCTGCCGCTCCCAGGGTGACGGAGGGAGCGGCAGCGCGTGGGAATGGTGGGAGGGGCTGCCTCTTGCCCCCCCACGTGCCGCTGTTCGCTCCGTTGTCCCAGGAGCAGCAGCACCGCACACACCGTGCGCTGCTGCTCCGGGGGGACGGAGCCAGCGGCAGCGCGTGGGGCTGACAAGCGCCGGCCCCTCCTTCCACTCCCCACGCTGCCGGTCACCCGGGAGCAGCAGCGCTGCACGGACGGGGTGCTCCCTCGGCCGTGCGCTGTTGCTCCTGGGGTGACAGAGGGAGCGGCAGCGCTTGGGAATGGCGGGAGGGGCTGCCGCTTGTCACCCCCATGCGCCGCCGCTCGCTCCGGTCGCCCCGGGAACAACAGCACACGGCCGAGGGAGCACCCATCCGTGCAGCGCTGCTGCTCCCGGGGTGACCGGCGTTGCCTGGGGAGTGGCGGGAGGGGCGCCGCTTGTCGCCCCCACCCGCCGCTTGTCGCCCACCCGCCGCTTGTGGCCCCTGTCGCCCGGGGGCGTACCGCCCCACCGCACCCCCTAGCGACGCCCCTGCTTGTGCCCTCCATCTTTCCCAACATCAGGGTCTTTTCCAGGGAGTCTTCTCTTCTCATGAGGTGGCCAAAGTACTGGAGCCTCAACTTCAGGATCTGTCCTTCTAGTGAGCACTCATTGAGAAATGAGTGGCTCTGAATCCATTCTGAACTTTTCAGTGTACAGTACTGTTGAAATGAATGGGTGGCCTTTAACTAACCATATCATCAGTGGAAGGCTTCAAACTTCTTTGTCCCCCCCCCCGGGTGTGACATGCCGTCTCCAAAAAGGGTTGGGGGAACCCTTACAACAGATTAAGGGGGTGCACTGGGGGGAGGAGGAGAGGGCCAGAATGTTCTGTTGTTCAGCTAAGTTTACTAAGAGTAGGTGCACGCCTTGTGCCAGGGATCAAGCTGGTGTGTGTGTGTGTCTTTGGAGTAGGAATCTGGTGAGTGTCAATCAGTCAACCAATCATTTTATTGTACGCCACCTTTCCAAAGTCAAAACCATGCTCAAGGTGGTTTTGCACCACATACGGTATATAA